>NC_134269.1:101110216-101733171 GCF_031893055.1 Leptodactylus fuscus
GGACAAAGGCCGCCTGCCGTTCACGCCACTGCCACTGCCTCTGCCTCTGCCACTGCCACTGCCGACTGTGCTGGCGATGCACTCCAGAGGACGAGCCAGGACACCACTTCATCTGCCTCCGCCACTTTGTTGACTTCTTCCTCATCCTCCCCTGTTCCTGTCTTATCTCCTTCTCCTGCACCATCAAAGGCACCATCAGGCGCTTCTTTACAACAACCCACCATCTCTCAGACATTGGAGCGGCGGCAGAAATACACCGCTAACCACCCACATGCGCAAGCCTTGAACGCCAACATCGCTAAACTGCTGGCCCAGGAGATGTTGGCGTTCCGGCTTGTTGAAACTCCCGCCTTCCTGGACCTGATGGCAACTGCGGCACCTCGCTATGCCGTCCCTAGCCGTCACTACTTCTCCCGGTGTGCCGTCCCCTCCTTGCACCAGCACGTGTCACTCAACATCAGGCGGGCCCTTAGTTCCGTGCTTTGCACAAAGGTCCACTTGACCACCGACGCGTGGACAAGTGCATGCGGACAGGGACGCTACATTTCACTGACGGCACACTGGGTGAATGTAGTTGAGGCTGGGACTGCTTCCCAAACTGGCCCGGTGTACCTCGTCTCCCCGCCTAACATTCCTGGCAGGGACACGAGAAGAACACCCCCCTCCTCCTCCTCCTCCACCGCCTCCTCCTCCGCCACCGCCTCCTCCTCCTCCGCTGTTAGATTGACCCCAGCTACGAGTTGGAAACGTTGCAGCACTGGCGTTGGTAGACGTCAGCAGGCCGTGCTGAAGCTGATCAGCTTGGGGGACAGACAGCACACTGCCTCCGAGGTGAGGGATGCCCTCCTCGATGAGACGGCAATATGGTTTGAGCCGCTGCACCTGGGCCCAGGCATGGTCGTTTGTGATAACGGCCGGAACCTGGTAGCAGCTCTGGAGCTTGCCGGACTCCAACATGTTCAATGCCTGGCCCACATTTTCAACCTAGTGGTGCAACGTTTCCTAAAGAGCTACCCCAATGTTCCAGAGCTACTGGTGAAAGTGCGGCGCATGTGCGCCCACTTTCGCAAGTCGACAGTAGCCGCTGCTAGCTTAAAATCTCTCCAGCAACGCCTGCATGTGCCACAACACCGGCTTTTGTGCGACGTCCCCACACGCTGGAACTCAACGTTTCAGATGTTGAATAGAGTGGTTGAGCAGCAGAGACCTTTGATGGAATACCAGCTACAAAACCCTAGGGTGCCACAAAGTCAGCTGCCTCAGTTTCTCATCCATGAGTGGCCATGGATGAGAGACCTTTGTGACATCCTACGGGTGTTTGAGGAGTCCACAAGGAGGGTGAGCTCTGAGGATGCGATGGTGAGCCTTACAATCCCGCTCTTGTGTGTTCTGAGAGAATCCCTGATTGACATCAGGGATAACTCAGATCACACAGAGGAGTCAGGGATAGCATCCGATCCGTCACAGCTGGAGAGTAGGTCCACACATCTGTCCGCTTCATCGCGTTTAATGGAGGAGGAGGAGGAGGAGGAAGAAGAGTTGTCCGATGATGTGATGGTGATACAGGAGGCTTCCGGGCAACTTCGAATCGTCCCATTGTTGCAGCGCGGATGGGTAGACATGGACGATGAGGAGGAAATGGAGATTGAACTTTCCGGTGGGGCCAGAGGAGTCATGCCAACTAACACTGTGGCAGACATGGCTGAGTTCATGTTGGGGTGCTTTACAACCGACAAGCGTATTGTCAAAATCATGGAGGACAACCAGTACTGGATCTTTGCTATCCTTGACCCCCGGTATAAAAACAACATCTCCTCTTTTATTCCGGTAGAGGGGAGGGCCAATCGCATCAATGCTTGCCACAAGCAATTGGTGCAGAATATGATGGAGATGTTTCCAGCATGTGACGTTGGCGGCAGGGAGGGCAGTTCCTCCAGTAGGCGACCAAGTTCTCACCGGTCCACACAAACGAGGGGCACACTGTCTAAGGTCTGGGACACCTTGATGGCACCCCCTCGCCAAAGTGCCGCCACGGAGGGTCCTAGTGTCACCAGGCGTGAGAAGTATAGGCGCATGTTGCGGGAATACCTTTCCGACCACAGCCCTGTCCTCTCCGATCCCTCTGCGCCCTACATGTATTGGGTGTCGAAGTTGGACCTGTGGCTTGAACTTGCCCTATATGCCTTGGAGGTGCTGTCCTGTCCTGCCGCCAGCGTCCTATCTGAGAGGGTGTTCAGTGCAGCCGGTTGCATCATCACTGACAAGCGCACCCGTCTGTCAGCTGAGAGTGCCGACCGGCTCACGTTGATAAAAATGAACCACCACTGGATAGAGCCTTCATTTTTGTGCCCACCTGTGTAAAGCACCCCAACATGAAACTCCATGTCTGTGCTCAACCTCTCCAATTCCTCCGCATCCTCATACTCATCCACCATAAGCGTTGCACAATTCTGCTAATACTAGGCTCCCTCCACCCTGATTTCCCCCAACTCTGCTGGTTAGAGGCTCCCTCCACCCTGATTTCCACCAACTCTGCTGGTTAGAGGCTCCCTCCACCCTGCTTTCCCACAACTCTGCTGGTTAGAGGCTCCCTCCACCCTGATTTCCCACAACTCTGCTGGTTAGAGGCTCCCTCTACCATGAATTGGTCCAAACTGGGCTGTTTAGAGGCTCCCTCCACCATGAATTTGGCCTAACTGGGGTTTTTAGAGGCTCCCTCCACCATGAATTGGTCCAAACTGGGGTTTTTAGAGGCTCCCTCCACCATGAATTGGTCCAAACTGGGGTTTTTAGAGGCTCCCTCCACCATGAATTTGCCCAAACTGGGCTGTTTAGAGGCTCCCTCCACCATGAATTGGTCCAAACTGGGATTTTTAGAGGCTCCCTCCACCATGAATTGGTCCAAACTGGGCTGTTTAGAGGCTCCCTCCACCATGAATTTGGCCTAACTGGGGTTTTTAGAGGCTCCCTCCACCATGAATTGGTCCAAACTGGGGTTTTTAGAGGCTCCCTCCACCATGAATTGGTCCAAACTGGGGTTTTTAGAGGCTCCCTCCACCATGAATTGGTCCAAACTGGGGTTTTTAGAGGCTCCCTCCACCATGAATTTGCCCAAACTGGGCTGTTTAGAGGCTCCCTCCACCATGAATTGGTCCAAACTGGGGTTTTTAGAGGCTCCCTCCACCATGAATTGGTCCAAACTGGGCTGTTTAGAGGCTCCCTCCACCATGAATTTGGCCTAACTGGGGTTTTTAGAGGCTCCCTCCACCATGAATTTGGCCTAACTGGGGTTTTTAGAGGCTCCCTCCACCATGAATTGGTCCAAACTGGGCTGTTTAGAGGCTCCCTCCACCATGAATTTGGCCTAACTGGGGTTTTTAGAGGCTCCCTCCACCATGAATTGGTCCAAACTGGGGTTTTTAGAGGCTCCCTCCACCATGAATTTGCCCAAACTGGGCTGTTTAGAGGCTCCCTCCACCATGAATTGGTCCAAACTGGGGTTTTTAGAGGCTCCCTCCACCATGAATTGGTCCAAACTGGGCTGTTTAGAGGCTCCCTCCACCATGAATTTGGCCTAACTGGGGTTTTTAGAGGCTCCCTCCACCATGAATTGGTCCAAACTGGGGTTTTTAGAGGCTCCCTCCACCATGAATTTGCCCAAACTGGGCTGTTTAGAGGCTCCCTCCACCATGAATTGGTCCAAACTGGGGTTTCTAGAGGCTCCCTCCACCATGAATTGGTCCAAACTGGGGTTTTTAGAGGCTCCCTCCACCATGAATTTGCCCAAACTGGGCTGTTTAGAGGCTCCCTCCACCATGAATTTGCCCAAACTGGGCTGTTTAGAGGCTCACTCCACCATGAATTGGTCCAAACTGGGGTTTTTAGAGGCTCCCTCCACCATGAATTGGTCCAAACTGGGGTTTTTAGAGGCTCCCTCCACTATGAATTTGCCCAAACTGGGCTGTTTAGAGGCTCCCTCCACCATGAATTGGTCCAAACTGGGGTTTTTAGAGGCTCCCTCCACCATGAATTGGTCCAAACTGGGCTGTTTAGAGGCTCCCTCCACCATGAATTTGGCCTAACTGGGGTTTTTAGAGGCTCCCTCCACCATGAATTGGTCCAAACTGGGGTTTTTAGAGGCTCCCTCCACCATGAATTTGCCCAAACTGGGCTGTTTAGAGGCTCCCTCCACCATGAATTGGTCCAAACTGGGGTTTTTAGAGGCTCCCTCCACCATGAATTGGTCCAAACTGGGCTGTTTAGAGGCTCCCTCCACCATGAATTTGGCCTAACTGGGGTTTTTAGAGGCTCCCTCCACCATGAATTGGTCCAAACTGGGGTTTTTAGAGGCTCCCTCCACCATGAATTGGTCCAAACTGGGGTTTTTAGAGGCTCCCTCCACCATGAATTTGCCCAAACTCTGCTGGTTAGAGGCTCAATCCACCCTGATTTTCAAAACAAATGTTGGTGCCAACCTCAACTTACTACAAGGGCCAAATTCACTGCTGGTGACAAGCTCTCCTCACTCCAAGTGCCAAATACACATGTTTCAAGGTGTTTTCCTACTGTTAGAGAGGTGGTATTGAGTGTGTAAAGTGTGTAGTTGTTAGGCTGTGATGTTGGGGTAATAGAGGGTCTTTGGTATGTTAGATGCCCCCAGACATGCTTCCCCTGCTGTCCCAGTGTCATTCCAGAGGTGTTGGCATCATTTCCTGTGGTGTCATAGTGGACTTGGTGACCCTCCAGACACGGATTTGGGTTTCCCCCTTAACGAGTATATGTTCCCCATAGACTATAATGGGGTTCGAAACCCGTTCGAACACACGAACAGTGAGCGGCTGTTCGAATCGAATTTCGAACCTCGAACATTTTAGTGTTCGCTCATCTCTAGTGATAAGAGTTTGTAATATATTTATATTGGAGGTTCTTTCTTGACCTTCACACAAATATGGCTGTGTGAATTCAGTCTTATTAGATGTCTCTACAAGGAATTAAGCAGATAGCAACATGGGATAAAATATTTGTGCAATGAAGTTGTTTCTAACCTTAAACTGTTTAAGGAGATAGAAATGCCACAATCCGCTGTGGGAAAAATCATGTCGTTTTACAAGCAGGGCAAAGTGAATAGGATTCTATCAAATCCCATGTCCACTTTGCGGTAAAAATTGCGGTCTGGACACGCCACAATTCTCAAAACCAGCGCAGTTTTGTAAATCACAGCATGTCACTTATACCTACAGAAACGCCAGAAGAAAACTCTGCGAACTTTCTGTCTAAAGCACTGCGGGAACAAACGTGATGCGCTTTTTTGCTGCGGGATGTCCCGTGGGGCTTTAGTCTTAATCTACGAATTTTTTTTACATCTTTATATTTCCAGTCTTTAGTAAGCTTGAACAAAATCTGCTTTTTTCTTTGCATATTGCTATACATAGATGTTGTATTTACTATGTAATGAAGTTGTTTTCTTTGTTGCAGGGTATCAATATGGATATCATCTATGTGATGCCAACCTTCAAGAGGACAAATACAAGTGGAAACAAAATCAAAGAAATGGAGACAGAATACTCTGCTTTACAGCAAATGTTCCCAGTGCCTCCAGGAGTATACAACTGAGCTCTTTGTAATATATGTGAAACATCTGTAAATCAATATTCAGCATTTCTAAATTGTATGTAATAAGATGCAGCACTAGCCAGTGGAAATAAATGTAACAGAGTAAAATCAGAATTTTTTATTTTTTTTTATTAATAACCAAAGTGTCCTCCAAAAAAGGCGCAACACAGGCTTGTCTAATCTGTAAGAAGGTCAGTAATCTTGCTCACTCTGTATTTAATATTACAAAAATATACCCAGAGGTGAGACAAGTTATTTTGGTGCCAAACGCATGTGGGGTTTTTTTTGTTGTGTTTTTTTTTTTTTTTTTTTTTATAAGGCACCCACCACTCTCAATCCGTTGAGTTCTGCATCATCATAGCTGATGAATAATAATTCATTCCTTTAAAGGGAACCTGTCTGGCTGATTTGGGACACTAAACCACCTACAGTTTCTTATACACAAGGGGTTTAGTGTTCCAAATAGCCCCATTTTAAATCCATCCATGCCTGCTTCTAAAAGAAAAAAAAACCCTTTCTATTTACTTAGAGAGTGTCATTGGACTCTCTTCTCTGCTGCTCCCAGTGCCTGCTCAGTTCTTCAGTGAAGCTGAGGATGTGCACTCATACACACATGTACACAAGTTGAGTTGTACTCCTCTGGCTTCAGTGAAGAACTATGCCAGTGCAAGGAGTACAGTGACAGGGTGAGGCTTTTTTAAAAAAATTTTTTATTGCAGGCACGGTTGACTTTATAACAGGATGATTTGGAAAATTAGTCCGTCTCAGAATCCACGTGGAAAAAAAAAGCCTTCCATTGACTTCAATAGGTTCCTTTTTCCGCTAGCATGTGAATGGACCCTAAGGATATGTTCACACGTTGGAAAAGGTAGCGGAAATCTTTTCCGCCTTGTGATCTTTCCGCGCGGGTAGCCACGATGGGTTGTTGATGCAGCATTGGCATTCCATTGCGGCATCCCGCTCCTGTTTAGGCCCAAATGAATGGCTTTATAATGTACCTCTTTGCCCACAATCCATTCATTATCCTAGATTTGTTGTAAAAGTCCCTCTCCAGGTCTCTTGGAATTCAGTCTGTCTTACTCTGCTATGGTTTTATTCACAGGACAACTTTGCTTTTTGGTGTGCTGTTTTTTAACTGACAGCACACTGACCCATACAAGACTGCACCATAAGTGTACGTCCTATTCCTATCTATTATTTAGTGATCACTCATCCGATCAACTTGATTTAATTCAGTGAAGAATTGAATGCACTAAAGCTATCAATGTTTCAGTAATCTATCTCACACCACCTTGTGCATACAACTTTACACTCTAACTCTGGACTGGCTTCTCACAGCCCACACTAACTAGCTCAGTGTCTATGGCAACTGAGATTGGACTTGCTGCACAGCACCGTTTAGGTTTCCAATGTCTCTGCCCATATACATTCGATAATGTGTACAGGGTCCTCTTGTGGGGAAAGACCAGCACGAAAGCACTAGTGTGGAAAGGCAAAAGTCCCTAAGGGTATGTAAATTCTTTTTACTGTATATGTACAACATGTGAGAAGGTGGCAGGCAGGGTACTGGAATGTCAAAATATCTACCCCAGGTTCCTCACCTATGTATAGTGATATTTAATCTAGGACAGGTTTTCAGTATACCTCAGCCCAGGTGTAGAACGTTGCTGGGCCATAAAAGGGCGCAGAGTCTGCACTTCTGGGCAGACCCTGGGACAGACAGGTTGTGTCTGGGGCTGTGTAGTCTGGTGAGAAACGCTTGTTACTGTTCAAAACCTGCTGTGTATGGATAAGGCTTATGCTAGGTTCACACTAACGTTCACCTGTCCGTTCTGAGCTTTCCGTCTTCTGCATGCCAGAAGTCGGAAAGCTCAGACCGGGTCCGGCCGTGAGCGGCGGTGAGCGTTTTATGCTTTCCGCCGCGAAACCGGGTTTTTTAATCCGGACACAGAGTACTGCATGTCCGACTCTGTGTCCGGATTAAAAAAACCCGATTTCGCGGCGGAGAGGGCAAAACGCTCACTGCCGCTCACGGCCGGACAGCTTTCTCACCCATTCAAATGAATGGGTGAGAGTCTCCTGCAGGTTTCCGTCTCCTGCCTCTGTTTTAGGCAGGAAACGGAAACCTGAACTACGGAGAGGAGAACGCTGATGTGAACGAGCCCTTAGCTCTTTGAGTCTTCGCCATACCTCTGCCCAACATCACAACATGCTATTATAGAGCACCTTGCCAACACATGATATACTGTAAGTGTCGATATTGAGGATCTATCTTTAGGATAGGTCATCTGTAACGGATTAGTCTGCTTCTGACTCCATACACTGTAAGGCCTCCTTCACATCTGCGTTTTTATTTTGTTCGGGGGCGTCCACATGGGGACCCCCCTCCCGCACGTAACACCAAATGCATTTGCAAGCGATGTTCAGCGAAAGCACAAAGGTCTCCATAGACTATAATGGGGTCCATGTGCCGTGAGATCTCCACAAGGAACGTGCGGAGAGGAAAGTACTTCACAATCTACTTTCCTGTCCGCATGATTTGTGTGGAGATCTTGCGACAAGCATATGGACCCCATTATAGTGGGGGGGTTCGGGGGTTCCCCATGCAGACTCCCCAAACGCAGATGTGAACCAAGGGTAAATAGCCTGGGGTGCCAGGTGTCACACCTCCACCAACCTGACACTGACAATATATCCTAAGAATAGGACATAATATTGAGTCTTGGAAAACCCCTGCAAGGAGAGCCATCATTGCCACCTGTTAGCTGTGACTGTATAGAATCTGTAGTATATTTTCTTCTCATTACAAGGAGACTGTAGATACCCTTGCAAAATCAGACTGCTATCTCAGTAAAGTTTATCCACTAGACCTGAGCTGTTTCAGAGGCATTTAATTGTATCTCAACCTTATTTGTTTAACATTTGGCTCACACAGCAAAAACTGTACCTTTTTATAAATTAAATGAGACATAATAATAAAATGAATAACCTTTTGACCGTGTGTCATAGGTTCGCCATCACTGCAATAAGACATTCATTAAAATTAGAATACAGTTTATATAATTGCCTGAACTATCTTTTCATATTTTACAGACCACATTCAATATGTGGGTCATGTACCCTGTCTTTATATTATTACTAAGCCACAATTTCTGTATGAAATGTGACCTTTTGCATGCATTAAAACCACATGTATTTGTGTTCTCCCTTTTATATTGAGCTGGTTTTGAAAACCCAGTGTAAACTTTCTTTGTCTCCTAGAAGCCTGAATCCATCCTATCAGATGTTTGTTTCCTGCAGAGCAGAGCTGTGGACCACTTTCTTCTCTTCAGAATGTGAATCTCAGACAAGGCTGTGACTGGATTTTCAATGAAGTTTATTAAAAGGTTCACACACTCAAGAGCCTCTGCATAAAACCAAGGACGAATTCTCGTTTATGTAACAGCCTCAATTTATTACCACTTTGTAGGGCTTGTTTCACACCACATTTTTGCATCCTGTTGAAACATCCTGTGTTTGTTTTCTTAAACTTAAAAAAAAATGTTTGGTGGTTTTCACAGCAAACACAAATCTTTGTATGAACATTTCCAAACAAATCCTTTTAATTCATTTAAAAAAAAAAATAAAAAAATAAAAAAAAAGGATTTGTTCACATCTACTTAAGCAGCTCCATTAGGCTATGTTCAGATGGCGGAAAATGAGGAGGAATTTCTCTTCATTTTCCGCTGCCAGAATTTTCACCCACGGTCTAGCCGCCTGGATGATGCCTGGGCCTAATCAGCAGGGAGTCTCGAGCCCTGGAGCCTGTGGCTTAATCAGTCGTGGAATCCACTGCAAGATCGAGCAGGATGCTCTTTTTCCCACATCCTGCTGCTAGCTCTGTCTCCCATTGAAAACCATTTCGGGCGGAATCTGCCCCAGATTCAGGAGTGAAATATACTCCCAAATCCACAGTAAATTACGTCATGTGAACATACCCTTATAAACCTCCAACTGTGATGTCCATTTTTTCACAGATGCATTGCTAACTGATTGCTGAATAACAAAGAAGATAGCATCTGAATGAAAAAAATGGAAGACGTACAAATGATGAGGAGTCAGGGAAGAAATCCAACAGCAACTTGGTTTATTTGCATCTCCACACATAGATCACCAACTTCTTCTCAGCCATGTACAAGCAACCCCCATCTCCTTCCAAGTTCCTGTACCCATGAGTCCCTGCTCTTAAAGAGACAGGACTGCTTGCTATATATTACAGGACCCAGATGGCACAATACAATATCAAAATGGATAAGTAGCCATAAAGCAGCCTATAGCTGGGGCAACACGGGATGGGCATGCTGCTAAAGTTCAGGCCATGGCAGCAAAAACACCCAACATACTGCTGCCGGCCAACCGGTCTCATATTGGAGTCCCATTACCATAAGTCCTGCACCACAAGTAACTCAATATTCACTGAAAAGGGACCAGTGATGTCACTCACATACTGCATGACATCTTCACTGGACTTTCTGCTTCAATTATACCTATAGGGAAATCGCCATTGTTTCCAGGTATAATTGATATGTTGCGATTTCCAAAGTTGCAACGGTTGTAGAAATTGGAGTGTGTCCGCTGTACGTATTTTTCCGCAATGTGTTGTTGAGATTCACTAGAATCTCATACATTATTCAGGGAATGTAAAATGCAGTAGTTTACACCACATGGGACCCTGGCCTAAAACACAGTGAAATTCTTGGTAAATTTCTTCATACTGTCAGGGTTTGGGGTTGCTAGGTGGGGTGGCATAGACACAAAAGTCCAGTTTCTTTAGTCCAAAACAAAGGTAGAGTTTTATTTTCACTCAAAAATATAGTATAAGGAAAATGTTTGTTCTTGTACTGTGTTAGCCAGTGGATAGGAAATATTAAAAAAAAAACAAAAAACTTGATAGTCTTCAGTAGTTGATACCTTTTTAATGGCTAACTAATAATGATGACAGATTACAACGTTTCGGAGCTCTCGGCTCCTTTCTCAAGTAAATTTAAAACCATTTCTGAAGGATGCATATTTATATACAAAAAGGGCACATAGGGATAGAATTCCAGGAGGAAGGGGGGTAGAGGGTTATTAGTAATTGTTACAATCAATGTAAACATTCTAGGTTCTTATCAGTTCTCAGGTCAGTGATTTCTGTAAAATGACATAAAACCATGTGACAGATTTAGCTCTTTCTCCAGTGTTTGAAGCAGGGTCATAAATTTATACTCATAAATCCATCGTTCTTTCTTTGATTTGAAATTCCCTCTTAAAACCAAAATTTTCATGTGATCGGTGATATGATCCTCATTGCAGAAATGTTTTGGCACAGGAAGGTCCATCCTTTGTTCTCTAATTGTATGGCGATGTGAATTAATTCTCATTCTGAGTTTCTGGCCAGTCTCTCCAACATACAGATTTTCAGTGGGACATTTGGTGCACATTATTAAATACATTACATTAGGTGTGTTACAGGTGAACGTACCTTGGATTTGATATTCCCTGTTAGAGTTTGGTATCTCCATCCTGTCAGTGGTCAGTATGTGAGGGCAGGTTTTGCACCTTTTCTGTCCACATGGAAATGTTCCTGTGTTAGTTGGAGGTGACAGTTCCTTCAGAAATGGTTTTGCTGGTTCAATTCCTGGACAACCCCTATAAACTAGCCCTAAAAACAACATACCACAGAAAAAGCATGTGCAAATGAAGCCCTACAAATAGAGTATAGTAATGCTTGAAACTTGCACAGATTTAGATATATAGGAAATATACGATCAAAAATAGAAAAGGCCGCGCTAATAGGATGTGAAAAATATATATAGGAATATATATTCTTTTCCGTGACCAGTAGGGATGTAAGTACCTGTTACTGCGCCTTCTGTCAATTGGTGGGCGTAAACAAGTTTTATTCGGATTACCGTCTGAGTTTAGCAGCGTCTTCGGTCATCTGACACAAGGTCAAATAGTAATATGAAGGAAAATACTGAGGGGTATACTCTCAGATCAAGGACCTACTTCGCGCTCCTCACGGTGATGAACAGAGATGTATTCTTAATATTTTAAAAAAGTGGTTTATTAAAGATAACGCGTTTCGGGGTTTCTTAGTACCTCACTTGTACCACCCCTTCATCAGATCTATTATTTTAAAAAAGAAAACATACACAGGAAACAAACAATTACACTCAAATAAGAATGCAGATGATATCATATAGTAACATATAAAAAACACATAAATGACATGTTAACAAATAGAACGGAAGTTTTTGAAGGCTCTATGGAGAAATTTAAATTATTACATCCGAGTTCCCCCCCACCTAAACACACAGAGTTAAAACCTAGATCCCAGTTCTACCCAGCCCAACATAAAGGGTGTTATATAGAGACATTTTTTTCGGTAGTTTCTGATTCATTTAGACGAATCAATGAAACCATTCCAGTAACAAGAGGTAATGACAACTTGACAAAGGCCGAACGTAGGGCTCTTATTGATCTGTCTAATAACACTAATATAGTTATTAGATGTGCGGATAAGGGGGGTGGTATTGTGATCCAAGACAGGGATGACTATATCGGAGAGGCGATGAGGATCCTGTCAGACCAAGAATATTATATGAAATTAGATAGGGACCCACTAACAGACTTTATCGTTGATTACAATGCACTAATAAAGAAAGCTGATGAACAGGGTCTTCTTACTAAGAAAGAAAAAGAATTTTTAACAGTACAAACACCTAAATTATCTTTATTTTATCACCTACCAAAGGTGCATAAGAACGAAACTAATCCCCCCGGAAGACCTATTGTATCGGGCATTAATTCTTTAACTTGTAAACTATCGGAATATATTGATCACCAACTACAGCCCTATGTCCAAAAATTACCATCATATCTAAAAGATTCACCAACATTAATTAGTAAACTAAAGGATATTAGTTGGAGAAAAGAATATATTTGGGTAACGTTGGATGTAAGTGCTCTCTATTCTAACATTCCACATAGGAAAGGTACTTGGGCTGTTTCTGAACATCTGTCTAGAGACCCGACTCTTCCAAACTCACAGAGAATATTTATCCTGGAGGGGATACTATTTATATTACAACATAATGTTTTTATGTTTAATGATGAATTATATCAACAATGTCGTGGAACAGCTATGGGTACAAAATTCGCACCAAGTTTTGCGAATATATACATGGGGGAATATGAAAGGGAATTCATATATTCTGAGCATGGATGGAGTCAAAATATAGCCTTTTACTGTCTGTATATCGACGATTTATTATTGATTTGGAATGGGTCGAATGATTCCCTAACTGATTTTATCACCCATCTGAACAGGAATAGTTGGGGATTATCTTTTACCAGCAATAGCTCACCCACTCATATTGAGTATCTTGATTTAGTAATAAGTATTGAGGATGATAGGATCACCACAAAAACTTTCTTTAAAAAAAGTAGATGGGAATAACCTCTTAGACTTTTATAGTGACCACTATCGGAAGTGGAAACTTAATGTTCCTTTCTCCCAGTTTAAGAGGCTTAGGAGAAATTGCTCTAATAATCGGGACTTTGAACATCAGAGCCTGACTATGGAAAAGAGGTTTATTGAAAAAAGGTACCCAAAGACAGTTATTAAGGGAGCATTAAACAAGGCTAGAGCACTTTCCCAAACAGAATGTTTGGTACAAAAGTCCAACAGTAACACCAATGGGGGCAATGACCAGTGGCAATTTAATTATATCACAACATATAATAGATCATATAGGTTTATTAAAGAAGTTCTGAAAGATCATTGGTATATCCTGTTGAATGACCCTATTTTAGGAAAGATATTACCCAGGGATCCAAAACTAACCTTTCGTAGAGCCAGAACTATGAAAAACATCTTGGCACCAAGTAAATTGCGGTCCCCAAAGAGAATTACCGCTAGTAAAGTTACAACAACAATAAAAGGAGATCTCGGTGCCTTCAAATGTAATAAAAGTCGGTGTAAATGCTGTGCTTCTATATGCCATGGGAGGAAATCCTTTGATAGTAGCTCCACTGGTGAGACTTTTCTTATTAAACAGCATCTTTCCTGTGAGACCAATTTTGTAATCTATCTAATTAGCTGTAAATGTAGCCTACAATATGTTGGACGCACCACACTACCATTGCGTAACAGGATTAATGGCCACAGGTTCAATGTCTCAAGAGGTTACTTGAAACATAGTCTATCAAAGCATGCTCTGGAGACTCACAACTGTGATTTCCAGCAGTTTAAGGTAACCCCCATTGAGCAGATCCCTTCTCTTGGGTCAAATAGATTCGAAAGACTCAAGAGAAGGGAAATGTTCTGGATATATAAACTGAATACCCTGACTCCTAGGGGACTTAACGAAGCAAAGGAACTAGTAACTGGTTGATTTTATTTTAGTATATATATTCCTCATTCCTAATTTTAATTCCCCCCCTTTTCTCCTATATCTAAATTCATTTAATAGAGTTCTTTATTTTAAACATCTAAATAACATACTAAAAGTAATAATTACAACTAGATAAAAACATAAATATAGATCCATCTATGCAACTAATAATCCCCCCCCTCCCTCTAAAGGAAGATATCCCCTGTAAGCTAGCTAACTTATTTTAGTTGATATTAGATTTTATTTTTTACATTTAGGTGTTTTACAGCGAATACACATAGGTGTTGGTGCATATATATGCACTTGAGAGTATAGTTATATTTATTTATGTATTTATTGTTTAATATTTATTATCTGGCTATTTATTCTATTTTTTCCAATCTATTCTAGTAACTAACAGGTATGTGTAGATAAATACTGGGATAAAGTCATGATGACAAGTGTTTTAATGTTCTCAGAATTGGTCCAACTCTGAATAGCTATAATCAACACTCATGGTAAATTTATATACAGTAATTTACATCAATAAGTGCTATAAGGTCGATAGAGCAATTCTTTTAGAGCCATTTGTTTAGAATCTGTGAAATATTTGAGGTATCTGGCGGCTTACCCGCGGATACTACAAGCCACGCTGAGTTAATTAGCACCAGACAAATAGCACTTGTCAAAAACCTGTAGCGAACACCCGAGCGAAGATTTTGTCCAGGCACTCGGGGATTCTTGACGCATGCGCATTAACTATTCTCCCCGCTCGCGAAATCCCCGGCAGCAGGGACCAAGTGCGCATGCGCACACTATAGGGAGACCGCGAGTAACGTGCGTAAGCACTTTCGCGGGCTTTTTGCTATATTTAGGCAGCAGATGACAAACTCACACCACGAGCAAACAGTTGGAAACGAAAGAAAAGAGGTAAGCCCTTGATTGGGTTATTATGACAGATTGTTACAGGATAAAAATAAGTTTGAAACATTGTTGTAAAGCTTAGGCGTATACATGTAGAGATGGATACTTACACTCATACGGGCTAAATGTCATTGCTTACTCAGGTATCAAGTCAGGTGCATAACAGCACCATTTGATGTTTATGATTTCTAAGTCTTGTGGAATACCATCTTAATTATAACACTTTTAAGTTGAGAACAAGTATATATTATGTGGAATGCACAAAAAATTATGGTTTATATCTCTGACCCCCAGAATACAAATACAACAAGTTTTATTTTTATTTATATTTACAAATACCAGCCTATTTGAGGAGGTGGAATGTCCTTATGTGTTTTTATATGTTACTATATGATATCATCTGCATTCTTATTTGAGTGTAATTGTTTGTCTCCTGTGTATGTTTTCTTTTTTAAAATAATAGATCTGATGAAGGGGTGGTACAAGTGAGGTACTAGGAAACCCCGAAACGCGTTATCTTTAATAAACCACTTTTTTAAAATATTAAGAATACATCTCTGTTCATCACCGTGAGGAGCGCGAAGTAGGTCCTTGATCTGAGGGTATACCCCTCAGTATTTTCCTACAGATTTAGATATAGAAGCACTAGTGTTCAAACCCCCTGTATGCATTTAAAGAGGACCTAACAATAAGTACAAAATAAGAATTTAGATGGACTCTGCACCGTATGGTTTATGTATGCATAACTATAAATACTATAAAGTGGAACTTGTAGTTGTTCTTTAAACATAATAACCCCGTAACATTATAATACCTCCTGTATAATCCCTTCATGTGAAATTCTTAAAATGCCAAAGTGACATTAATTCCATTTGTAATAAGGTGTGGCAGGGGAAAAAAGACTCCCACCTTTCAGTTCATTGCCTAGTATTCTGTTCAAAGTACAGTATATCATCTACAACAGATCACTCAGAAGTAATAGATATCCCCTATAACCATTCCCATGTATCCACAAAGTACAAGATAAATAATGGTAGCATAGAAAAACAGGATAATCACAACCCCAATGGGGCAGATTTATTAAGACTAGTATTTCATACTGCAGTCTTAATAAAGAGCCCAAAAGGCCCTGATTTCTGAAAAGGCTTCTGCCATGTGCCTGGTTGGAGATGTATACCAGTTAGTAGTAGCCATCCGGTCCACCCCACTCTAATCACATTTGTGGAAAATGGCAAATGAATGCAGAACAGGAAATATGTCACACATTTGGCACAACAAAAGGCCTTACACCAAATGTGCACCAATGTGCGTTTTGAAAGGAATGCTTAGTCACAGTGCTTGAGAGCAAAAAAACTGCAGCCAAATGTTAGCTGTAAAGTAATAGATACAGTGCAGCATCAACTTTCATGTCAGTTTTTTCACAAGTTTAAACAAAAAATATGTGTGAGTGTGATACAAAGACTGTGTGAAGGAAGACATACAAAGCAAGAACTGTTTGCTGGGCGGTTCCTTCCTGATTTTTCTCTGACTAGCTAAGCTTAAAGGATTTGTCCCAGACTCCATGGGGCAGATTTATTAAGACTGGTGTCTTAAAGGGATCCAATCATTGAAATTACATTTTTTCTCCCTAACACGTATGAATAGCCTTAAAGGGGTTGTCCCATCACAAGGATCCTATCTATACTGCTTGTTAATGTGGATGTAAGACTTTTCCTAAATACATTGCTTCAGCAAAACTGCTTTGTTTGTCCACTATCTTACTTTATTCAATTCATTGTTGACACAACCCTTGACTTATCTGCTCAAAAGTCAAGTGATGTATCTGCCTGCTCTCAGGGGGGAGGGGCTAAGTGCACGGGAGCCAGCCTGTGTTTCTAGCTATTCCTGTGTCTACACCATGTGACCTACCTCCCTGCTCTCAGATAGGGGAGAGGAGCTGCTTGCATTTCTGAACTCGTCTTCTGTTCTCCCAGTTATCAGGCTAGCTAATTCAATTGTGTTCATTATGGCAGAGACAGGCAGTCTCTACATGTAACACAGAATGGAGTTGCTCCTGCCTGTACTTCATAGTCCAATATTATTATTATTATTGTTTATTTATATAGCACCATTAATTCCATGGTGCTTTACATTTGGGGGTTACATACAATACACAAAATATACAGGTACATATCATACTAACAGTGATCGGCTGGCACAGTGGGGTAGAGGGCCCTGCCCGCGAGGGCTTACAATCTATGAGGGAAGGGGGGTAGAGACAGAAGGAGAGGGGGAGACTGTACAGATGGCAGTGCGGTGATAGTGTTATTGGAGGTTGTAGGCCTTCCTGAATAGGTGAGTCTTCAGGGCCTTCTTGAATCCTGTGATTGTGGGGGTCAGTCTTATGTGTCGTGGTAAGGAGTTCCAGAGTATGGGGGATGCACGGGAGAAGTCTTGGAGACGGTTGTGTGAGGAGCGGATGAGAGCAGAGCGGAGTAGGAGGTCGTTGGAGGATCTGAGGTTACGTGTGGGCAGGTAGCGGGAGATGAGGTCAGAGATATATGGAGGGGACAGGTTGTGGATGGCTTTGTATGTTAGCGTTAGTAGCTTGAACTCAATTCGCTGGGCTATGGGTAACCAGTGGAGGGACTGGCAGAGGGGAGCAGCTGATGAAGATCGGGGGGTGAGGTGGATTAAGCGAGCAGCACAGTTTAAGGTGGACAGGAGGGGGGCGAGGGTGTTAGCCGGGAGTCCATGCAGAAGGGTGTTGCAGTAGTCTAAGCGGGAGATTATGAGGGCCTGGACGAGCATCTTGGTAGTTTCTGGGGTGAGGAAGGAGAGGATTCAGTGGATGTTCTTGAGCTGGAGGCGACAAGAGGTGTTGAGGGTTTGAATATGTGGTTTGAAGGATAAGTCGGAGTCCAGGGTTACCCCAAGGCATCGGGTCTGTGGGACAGGGGTAAGTGGGGTTCCATTAACTTTGATAGATGGGTCAGGTGGAGGGGCCATACAGGATGGGCTGAAGATGATAAACTCTGTTTTCTCCATGTTGAGTTTGAGAAATCGGGAGGAGAGGAAGGAGGCTACGGCCGCTAGACAATCTGGAATTCTGGCCAGCAGGGAGGTAATGTCTGGTCCAGAGATACAGTATATATTTGGGTGTCGTCGGCATAGCAATGGTACTGAAAGCCATGAGATTCTATGAGTTGGCCCAGGCCAAGGGTGTAGATGGAGAACAGGAGGGGTCCTAGGACGGAGCCTTGGGGGACACCTACAGAGAGAGGGCGTGGTGAGGAGGTGGTGTGCGAGTGGGAGACGCTGAATGTGCGGTCGGAGAGGTATGAGGAGATCCATGAAAGGCCAAGTCTGAGATACCAAGGGATGAGAGAATTTCTAACAGGAGGGAGTGGTCAACTGTATCAAAGGCAGAGGAGAGGTCGAGGAGGAGGAGGACAGAGTAATGGCGCTTGGCTTTGGCGGTTAGCAGGTCGTTAGTGACTTTTGTTAGGGCAGTTTCAGTGGAGTGCCGGGGTCTGAAGCCTGACTGAAGTCTGTCAAAGAGCAGGTTGGACGAGAGATAGGAGGAGAGTTCTGAGTGGACGTGTTGCTCAAGAAGTTTTGAGGCGTACGGGAGTAGTGAGATGGGACGATAGTTGGCAGGAGAGGACGGATCGAGGGACGGTTTCTTAAGTATAGGAGTGACAGTGGCGTGTTTGAAGGCTGAGGGGAAGGATCCATTGGTTAGGGATAGATTGAAGAGATGGATTAGGGCTGGAGTGATAACCTCAGTGAGCTTGGGGATGAGATGTGATTGAATCGGGTCGAGCGCGCAGGAGGTGAGGTGGGATTTGGAGATTAGGGAGGAGAGTTTTTCATCAGTGATGGAGGAGAAACAGGTCAGGGATGGGGAGCAGCGAGTAGTTGGGTGGATGGATTGTCGGGGGAGTAGGGTGAGGCCTTGTGCATATAGTGTTGTTTGAGGACCTTTGATGACATCACAGGCCCTTCAGCCGCCCCATAGGATCATGCTATGTGGTGGGCGGAGCTACACTCTAATTTGGGGGTGGGGCTAACGGGAGGTTGCTTGTGAAACCCCGCCCACCAAATGACGCAAGAAACCAGGAAGAAAGAAGATTTTACAGCAGTGAAGACTGGTGAGTATGCGACGTGGGAATACCCCTTTAAGAAATGCTATTCTTCTCCTACCTTTAGATGTGTTCTCCAACTCGCCGTTCAGTTTTCTTCTGTATGCAAATGAGTTATCTTGCAGCACTGGGAGCGGTCCCCAGGGCTCAAACAGCACTGGGGGCGTCCCCAATGCTGCGAGAGAACTCATTTGCATACAGAAGAAAATCGGGATTTCTACCGAACGGCGGCGCGGGGAAGACATCTAAAGGTAGGAGAAAAATAGCCTTCCTTAAGAATATTCCGACGTGTTAAGGAGAAAAAATGGGATTCCAATGATTGGATCCCTTTAATAAATGCCCTGATTTATGAAGAGGCTCTCATTAAGAACTGGCATAGCTTTCCATCATAATTTTGCTATAATAAATATATCTGGACGAGATGTCCCCATCCCACCCACATTCACACAATACGGTGAGCGAGGCTCCGAATGGGGGGTTGTGGTGCACATTTGGCACAAGAAACAGCCCTATGTCAACGTGCACCACAATATCTGCCCTCTACATTAATTTTCTGAATGATAAGAATAAAGGATTAATAAATTCCTCCATTGTGTTTTAGATACTGATGAACTATCCTGTGCTAGTGATTGGGAGCAAAGCTGCAGTCCCCTAGCGACACTGCTGAATAGCTGAAAACTGTAGTGGTGTTACCCGTGTACTGCAGCTCAGTTCTCAACCAAAATTAAACCTTTCATTTCCTCAGGCACATGGGGTTTCATATACCGCTAGAAAGCTGACAGTGCATTTAATTCAGCACACTGTCGGCTTTCCCGTTATGTGCTCCGGGGGAAGAGATATTGGTGCAATTACCAACAGCTCTTCACCGTCAGAAGGGCGTTCTTGACAGGCTAGCTGGGAAAACACCCTCCCAGTACTAGTCTATGGATGGGTACTGTTGGGAAGGGGGGGCATCCCTCACAGCTCAGTGTCACGGGTGGGTGCAAAGGAACGCCCCCTCTGACAGTATAGAGCTACAGACAGTACTGTCAGGAGGGGCAGTAATTGCAGTGGTATCTCTTACCCTGGGGCACACAATGGGAAAGCCAACAGTGCGCTGAGTTCAGCGCACTGTCGGCTTTCTAGCGGTATATAAAACCGCATGTGCCCCAACTCATGAAAGGTCCTCTTTAAATATATAGAAAAACAATGGGATCTTCCACTGAGAACAGAATCTCAAAAACTCCTAAAATAATTACCAGGTGAGACAAGGGCCAGCTGTTAATTGTCATAAAACTTAACCTTCAATATACAAAAACATTAAAATATTATAGTCTAGCATCTATAGTTCAAATCCGATATTTTTGGATACAAAGGAAATAGATGGCACACGATTGACACAAAGATCAGACATTGATTCAAAAGAAAAATACACTACCAGATATAACATCCAAAATGAAGAGCAGGAAGCCACTAAAAAGAGTTGCACATCCACTAGGAACTTTTCTGTGCATTGCATGATAGACCTATTGATTTCTACAAACACCATCTAACACTTAATTTACCTTACAGCACTGCTGCAAAGGAAATGAACACTTGTTGGCCACCTCCATGGTGATGATCTTACCAAGTGGTCTACACTATAGATATGTATGAAGTACTCCTTAGTGCATGGCACAAAGAGTCACTATTACGCTAATGCCCCTTGTAGCAGGCCGCAGCAAAAAAGCGTTGCGAAAAAAAACACATTGATGTTTTTACTGCAGCGCTTTTCACAGAAAGTTTGCGGAGTTTCCGTACGTATTTTTCGGACTATAAGACGCACTTTTTTCCCCCCAAATTTGGGGGGAAAAGAAGGGTGCGTCTTATAGTCCGAATGTGGCGCCTGGCATCCGCTGTACTAGAGAGACGGATGCCGGCGAGGGATAGATGCAGGTGCCTGAGACATCGCTGCGCTCCTCTGCCCTGCATGAAGCCAGCAGCGGGAGGAGTGATGCTACGGTATTCCGCTCCTCAGTCCCCCCGCCGCTGGCTTCATGCAGGGCAGAGGAGCGCAGCGATGTCTCAGGCCCGGCACCTGTGCCGGCGTCTATCCCTCGCCCGGCATCCGCCTCTCTAGTACAGCGGATGCCGGGTCAGTATCGGTGGCCCCTTCTCCCCCGGGGCCGGTCCCCACCGGCCCCGTACCTGTAGAGTTGCAGGCCGGCTCCTGCGCGGCGATATCGCAGGAGCCGACCTGTTCGGGTGACAGCCGGGAGCCTAATGAGGCTCCCAGGCCTGTCACTGCTGTATTAGTATTGCGGCTGGTCTCTATGACCAGCCGTAATACTAATAGACAGAATGTCCCATAGACGGCAATACAGTTGTATTGCCGTCTATGGGACTTGCAATCAAGTGACCGCAGGCTCAAGCCCCCGGGGGGGAATAAAATAGTAAAAAAAAAAAAAAAGCTTTAAAAATATAAATAAAAGTTCTAAATCACCTCCTGTCCCTAGAAAAAAAAAAAAATATATATATATATATATATATATATATATATATATATATATATATATATATATCTATCATAAACCACCGGGTTTTTTTTCAATACAAGGTGATCTAAGCAATAGATATTCCCCAAAATGGTATAACTAAAAAGTACAGCTGGCCCCACAAAAAAAAACACTCTATGCATCCCCGTACAGCTGCAGGGTCACCTGTCAATGTGGCCTTGCAGCTGTTGCAAAACTACAACTCCCATATATTAAATATTTTACCATTTTTTGCTTCAAAATTTTTTTTCCCTATTTTCCTCCTCTAAAACCTAGGTGCGTCTTATAGTCCAGTGCGTCTTATAGTCCGAAAAATACGGTAATTGACATGCTGCAATCTACAAAAATCTTCAGCATGACCAGAAAGTACCTAATTCTGTCATAGGGTGTGTTTGTTGTGTCACTGAAGTGTTGTGTTCCAATGTTAAGTTATTGTTAAAATTGTATGCAGATTTACCACCATTTCAAATTAAGCTAGATTCACATGACACTTAATAATGGCCGTGTCGTGTGCATTAGATCCAATGTCAGTGAATGAGGGCTATCAGAAAGAAAAATAAGATATGACATATTTTGACAGTCCATTAAAAGGGAGCTTCAAAATAACAGTCAGATCCTGTTTTGGTCTGTTTTCATGGACCCCTCCATACCAAATGTATGAGGACCCATTTAAATGGCCATCCTTCGGGCGCAAGATGGCTGTGATAAATGGACGCTTTTCATGGCCAATCAGTGGCATCAAGAAGATACTCCAGGACGTCACAGGTAGTGACATCAGATGCTCTTTGCTGAAGCCGCTGATTGGCCTCCTCGGTCACATGTGGCGGGGACTTCCACTGGAATTTAACAATATACTGGGAGGAATGGACTGCGCTGGGAGGTATTGGAGCACCAGAGAAAGGTGAGTATGATTTTTTTTTTTTTTTTAATTTCACCTCCCCTGGCTTATTTAACATATACATATATGCCTCGGCAACCCCTTTAATATCCTAAAAACAGAACCCTTTTAAGGCTAAGTTCACATCTGCTGCAGAAACCGCTGAGAACCGTCGGAGAGAAAAGTACTGTACGGAGGACTTTTCTCTCAACTGGGTTTACACTACCGTAGGTGTCCGAAGCTAATGTCCGCGCAAGATTTTAGCAACGAACAATAGCTGTGTCCGTTTACAATTTCCATTAATTTAAATGGGATATTATGTAGTGTCCTTTAGTGTCTGTTTACAACCATGTCCGATTTTTCAAGCGGACAGAAAAATCCTGCATGTAGGATTTTTCTGTCAGCTTGAAAAATCGGACATGGCTGTAAACGGACACTTAAGGACACACACGGACACAACATAATATCCCATTTAAATTTATGGAAATTGTAAGCGGATACAGCTAGTGTCCGTTGCTAAAATCTTGCGCATACATTAGCTACGGACACCTACGGTAGTGTGAACCCCAGCGGTTTTGAAACATCAGACACCTGACAGACCCCATAATAGAAACAGCCACCATTATATTCCCTCTGGTACAAGGCGGCCATGAAAAATGTACATGTAAAATATTTTCCAAGCTGTTTTTTTTCACAAGAAACCTCTGCAAAACATTGGAGAGAAAAGTCCAGCACAGAGTACTTATCTCTCCGCCGTTTCATTTTTGATATGTCAGACACAAGACGGACCCCATGATAGTCAAACGGCGGAGAGTGTGTGAACCTAGGTGAGAATCTAGCCTAAGGACTACAGATTGGACTGTTTGATGGTGATCTGGAAATGTACTATTGTTTTATGTTCATAGCTCCAGATAGTTACAGACAGCGACTCTGTGTCATCTGCCCAAAATATATACTAATCACATAGATATTAATAGAGCTCTTAGGACGTTGCCCATAGCAACCAACAACATGGCCGCTTTCATTTTCCAGCATGCGTTAGAAGAATAAAAGCTGGGCAACCGCGCTCACAGGTCTCTCCTGCTACTGCCCGTCCACAACTATCCTATGACGCCGCTGTCTCTCTATACACCGTGTACAGCTACTGCCCGTCCACAACTATCCTATGACGCCGCTGTCTCTCTATACACCGTGTACAGCTACTGTCCGTCCCTACTTTCTCGGTTCAGTGAGCAGCCACTACCCAATACAGGTGTCCGTGTCTTCACACAGTGATGGACAGGTGAACGGACCAATCAGCGTGCAGCTTGTAGAGGCGCGCCAATCAGCAACAGGTAAACGCTTGTTTGCTCTGGAATGATAGCCGCTGGTGGCGGCCGGCTGGACGATGCCTAATCAATAGCACTTGTGACTCGCAGCAGTAGGGGTCGCTGTGCTCTTACGTTAATGAAACCCCCTTATACAAGTCTTTGGGTTCTTGTAAAACCACCCCCTAAGGAGCGACAGAGAAAACAGCCATGGCGAGGAGAGCGGCGACCAGCGTGACCGCGGAGGACTTCTCCTTCGTCAGTCCTATGGTGAAATATCTACTGTTCTTCTTCAACATGCTCTTCTGGGTGAGTTGTGATATGTATCGTATGTCACTGCGGGCGCACGATATGTATGGCTGTAGCTACAGCTCAGAACTGGGGGAACACGATATGTATGGCTTCGGGCACACAATATGTATGTCTGGCTACAGGTCAGGGATGGGGCACATGATATGTATTGCTATGGGCACACATTATGGAAGTCTGTGGGCGCAACTGGGACACAGGTCAGGGCTGTTGGCACGCGATATGTATGTCTGGGTACAAGTCAGGGCTGGCAACAGACTGTGGGCACAGATCAGGGCTGGGATACTTGATATATATGGCTGTGTGCTTTGATTAGGGCTGGGGTCACCTTATATGTATGGATATGGGCACAGATTAGGGCTGGGACACACACTATAGATGTCTGTGGGTGAAGGCTGTGGTCACAAGTCAGTGCTGAGGACTTGCAATTTTATGGCAGTGGGTACAGATCAGGGTTGTGGGCACAGGTCAGGGCTGTTGGCTCACAATATATATGGCTGTAGCCAAGGATTGGGGCGGCGGGCACAATGTTTGTGGACACAGGTTAGAGCTGAGAATGCACAAAATGTATGGCTGGGGGCACAGATTATGGATGACTGTGGGTATATAATCTGTGTATCTGTGGGCACATATCAAGGTTGTGGGCTCACAATATGTGTGACTGTAGCCTCAGGTCAGGGCTGGGGGCACACACTATATATAGCTGTAGCCACAGGTCAGGGCTAGGGGCACACACTATGTATGGCTGTAGCCACAGGTCAGCGCTGGCGACATACACTATGTATATGGCTGTAGCCACAGGTCAGGGCTGGGGGCACACACTATGTATGGCTATAACCACAGGTCAGGGCTGGGTACACACACTATGTATGGTTGTAGCCACAGGTCAGGGCTGGGGACACACACTATGTATGGCTGTAACCACAGGTCAGGGCTAGGGGCACACACTATGTATGGCTGTAGCCACAGGTCAGGGCTGGGGACACACACTATGTATGGCTATAGCCACAGGTCAGTGCTAGGAGTACACACTATGTATGGCTGTAGCCACAGGTCAGTGCTAGGAGCACACACTATTTATGGCTGTAGCCACAGGTCAGCGCTGGGGGCACACACTATGTATGGCTGTAGCCACAGGTCAGGGCTGGGGACACACACTATGTATGGCTGTAGCCACAGGTCAGGGCTGGGGACACACACTATGTATGGCTGTAGCCACAGGTCAGTGCTAGGAGCACACACTATGTATGGCTGTAGCCACAGGTCAGGGCTAGGGGCACACACTATGTATGGCTGTAGCCACAGGTCAGGGCTGGGGACACACACTATGTATGGCTGTAGCCACAGGTCAGGGCTGGGGACACACACTATGTATGGCTGTAGCCACAGGTCAGTGCTAGGAGCACACACTATGTATGGCTGTAGCCACAGGTCAGTGCTAGGAGCACACACTATGTATGGCTGTAGCCACAGGTCAGTGCTAGGAGCACACACTATGTATGGCTGTAGCCACAGGTCAGGGCTGGGGACACACACTATGTATGGCTGTAGCCACAGGTCAGTGCTAGGAGCACACACTATGTATGGCTGTAGCCACAGGTCAGGGCTAGGGGCACACACTATGTATGGCTGTAGCCACAGGTCAGGGCTGGGGGCACACACTATGTATGGCTGTAGCCACAGGTCAGGGCTGGGGACACACACTATGTATGGCTGTAGCCACAGGTCAGGGCTAGGGGCACACACTATGTATGGCTGTAGCCACAGGTCAGTGCTAGGAGCACACACTATGTATGGCTGTAGCCACAGGTCAGGGCTAGGGGCACACACTATGTATGGCTGTAGCCACAGGTCAGTGCTAGGAGCACACACTATGTATGGCTGTAGCCACAGGTCAGGGCTAGGGGCACACACTATGTATGGCTGTAGCCACAGGTCAGGGCTGGGGGCACACACTATGTATGGCTGTAGCCACAGGTCAGGGCTGGGGGCACACACTATGTATGGCTGTAGCCACAGGTCAGGGCTGGGGACACACACTATGTATGGCTGTAGCCACAGGTCAGGGCTGGGGGCACACACTATGTATGGCTGTAGCCACAGGTCAGGGCTGGGGACACACACTATGTATGGCTGTAGCCACAGGTCAGGGCTGGGGGCATACACTATGTATGGCTGTAACCACAGGTCGGTGCTAGGGGCACACTATGTATGGCTGTAGCCACAGGTCAGGGCTGGGGGCATACACTATGTATGGCTGTAACCACAGGTCGGTTCTAGGGGCACACACTATGTATGGCTGTAGCCACAGGTCAGGGCTGGGGACACACACTATGTATGGCTATAGCCACAGGTCAGTGCTAGGAGTACACACTATGTATGGCTGTAGCCACAGGTCAGGGCTAGGGGCACACACTATGTATGGCTGTAGCCACAGATCAGAGCAGGACGTTCTTGTTTATCTTTTCCTGATCTTTCAGTGGTAATGCACAAGTCCTAGAAAAGTGCAGGGCACTGCTGTGTCACTGTAACCACAGTTCACTGGCAATACATTACCTTTTTATTAACCATGCCCCTTGGCTGACATTTCTGCACACTGCTTATATTTATTCTAAGTTTTAACATTAGATTTATAAGGCTTAGGTTATGTTCACGATAAGCAGATTTGCTTCTGAAATTTCTGCAGCTAGAATATTCATGCCATACACCTGGAAAGATTTATTTTTTTCCTGCCTGTGCATGGATACTTCAAGCCACATTCAGACCAAACAGACAGTTGCAGAAAATTCTGCA
Organism: Leptodactylus fuscus; assembly: GCF_031893055.1. NCBI lineage: Eukaryota > Metazoa > Chordata > Amphibia > Anura > Leptodactylidae > Leptodactylus > Leptodactylus fuscus. The sequence goes on from NC_134269.1 coordinate 101,137,076, forward strand.
ACAATTCTGCCAAGTGTGAATACACAAGTGAGTCTAACTTGTATTCCTGTGGCAGAAAACAGAGGCGTACAAAGAACATTCCTCTGCAGATCTGTAAAAGTATTAGACCCTTTGTCATTTAGAGGGTTTGAATTGCTTTTTCTGTGCAATATAAGTGGCATGGTGATTATTTCTGCTGCAGATTTTTTCACTTGTCAAGTACTTGTGTGTAAATTTTCTGTAGCATATATCTGTGTCAAGTCTGACTCTATACTCACATCTGTGCTGGGGTGTCCATTGCTCCGGTTCGGAGGACTAGAACAGCGAAAATAGCAGACACCAATGGTGACCTGATCGACTCCATTGACTATAATGGGGTCTGTTGTTTTAAACTGACTGTGCCAGAGAAAAAAAAGTCAGATTTTTGTTGTTCCAAATGGAAATCTGTAATCTGCAATGCTGTAATCTGGAATACTGTTTTACCATTGTCCATGTGCATGTATCTAACCTATTGTCTGTGAGCTCTGCCATCTTCATACAGATGACATATCACTGAGCAGCTTACCAGGCAGGAGAGTAGCTGATGGGGGGTATTTCACTCTGATAAGTTCTATTACAAATATTCACCTGAACTATTGTTTTACAAAAATAGTTGAAACAACACTTATACTGGAATGCAGTTCTACATTAAAGAGTAAGTTTATGGTCCAGTATACACTTTATACATCTGTAAATATCCATTGATACTGTGACATATATAGCTCCTGTGCCTTTTTCTCTCCTTCACTACCAGGTGCCCCAAGATTCAGCACCCTCTTCTTCTATAGCTCTAGGAGCACATTCTTTGTCAACAAGGAATGACATTGATTTGCTGTGCTCAGGTACATTCTTGAATAAATCAGGCAGTGTAAAAACCTTTCATGCTCCATAGCACAGGAACTCCAGCTTGTGGTTGTTGGTTATAGATGGTTACATTAAAGGGAACTTCTCTGGTCTATTTGGGACAATAAAACACCCTCGGGTCCTTATATACTGGTGGTTTATTTTCCAAAATAGCTGCATTATAACTCTGTACATCTCAGCAGTAAAAAAAAAAAAACCTTAATGGAGTTGTCCAGGCAAAACTTTTAAAGTTTATACGGGTCCATTCACACGGAGGAAAATGGTGAGGAATTTGGTGTGGAATTTTCCACACTGAAAAAAAAGCCTCCCATTAATTTCACTGGGTTCTGCTGGGGTTTTTTCCACTTGCGGATGCAAAACGGCCATGAAAATTGTCAGTTTTTCATGGCTGTTTTGCCCATCGGTTGTGGGAATGTAACTTAAGTCTATTTGTGCACTTTCTGCAGTACTGTGCATTGATGTTATTTTATCCTAAAACCTGGGATACAGCATAAGCCAGGGGTTTCATGAACAGAAAGAGGCACAGTGAAAATATCCATGTCCCTCAGTAAAGCTGTATACCATTTCACTAGGTTCATACCTGCACTCGGGTTTCCTTTCTTCGGGTCCAGTTCCTATAGACTATAATGTGGTCCTCCGGGTTTCCATTTTTCAACCAGTATGGGGGACGGAATCCCCTAATGAATACAGGACATAATACTGTGCGGAGGGGTCACTATGGGACATTATACTGTCCGGAGACACCTTTGGGACATTGTAGTGTGTGAAAATGGGGTGTTATACTACTGTGTGGAGGCCAGCAAGGGGACGCTGTACATTGGAGGGGGGAGGGGGGGCAATTCAAAAGTTTGCTATGGGTTCAATAAAAAGTGATTTACATAAGTGTGCCATGGGGCCCAGTTTTTTGTTAGTTACTGTCGGCTTTCCAGTGGTATATAATACCGCACATCTATCGGTACGTGAAAGGGCCTCTTTAATTGTTGTCAATTTACTGGCATTGATTATTTCAGTTGTTTTCCATTCATTCCATCCTGTCTCACACTGCCATTGGCTAAAGGATATGTCACTAACTGTATACTATCCAATCCAGATTGGTTACCCGTGCCCGAACGGAAACCTATATGCATAGAAAAGTGGTTACCTGGGAAAACACGAGGCCCCCATAGACTATACCCATAGACTATATAGTCTATGGGGTGCACATGTTTTCCTGGGTAACCGATTTTCTATGTGTATAGGTTTCTGCTTGGGAATTCCCCTGGACAGAATCCCAAATGCAGATGTGAACCAGGGATAAGCAAGAGCTTTCTATCATAACAAAAGTACTTCTTTCATATCGTTATCCGTCAGTACTTCTGTATAGCACAGTACTTCAGGCCTGAAGTGAATGGGTCCGCCTGTTAGACCACCGCTCAGTTCATCCCCACAGTCGGACCCCACCAATATGAAATAATCCTGTGGATGGGAGATAGATAGCTAAGATAAGACAGTCTCTTTAAAATAACGTCACTTTGTGTTACATTTAGGCCTTAGACGCCAATATTCTGACCAGTAATTTCTATTGGCATTTGTAAGCCAAAACCAGGAGTGGAACACACATGAATTACAATTATAATAAAAAGAACTGCACATCTTCTGTCTTTATGATCCAGTGCTGGTTTTGGGTTACAAATATATTGACAGCTTATTGATATGAATACTGCTGTGGGAATGAGGTCTAAAACAGGGGTCAGCAACCCCTGGTGCACACGCCAAGAGTGGCACACGAGGCATATTTTGCTGACACAGCAGACAGCATGAGACCCACATGTATTAAGACTGACCGAGCGCACTCCCCTAGCACACTCCCCTTTCTCTGGCTGCCCTCTCTGCCCACCAATCAGAGTGGTGAATGAAGCCCAGGAGGCGGAGCTCAACACTATACAGAACAACATGATGTAGTTAACTGCTGTTAATATGAGACACATGGAGTTGCTAAACTTTAATGCACATGACCAGACTTTTTATCTGCAATTGTGGATAAAAGTACGGACCTATACATTTCAATGGGCCCATACACACAGACATTGTTCTTGCGGCCAGGCCAGATTGAAGAGCTGCAAATTATGGAGCAGGTCCTATATATGTCTGCATTTGTGGGCCTGTCAATTTATTTTTAATGTATGGGTCAGTGATAACCACATCTGTGCCATTTGCATGCAGGAGGCACCATTTTATGGAAACGCAACATTTTTGTTGCATATTTTGCTCTGGAAGAATGGCTACAAAATGAATGGGAAATGTAAAGGAAGTTCTTATACTAATCCATTCTGCGCAATCCACTCCTGGCTTTAGCTCAAAAAAACGCAGCAAAATCAGCAACAAAAAATGCTGCTTTTCCTCAATGTGAGGCTTTAGCCTTAGGGCTAGTTCCCACGGGACCGGGTATTTTGGTCCTGATTTTGACACGGGAACACACCGCGCCGCATCACAATAGGACCAAAATGCGCTTGTCGCAGCTTCCGACAGTTGCGGCTTCCCGCTCTGGAGTAGGCCCAAATGAATGGGCCTAGTCCGGAGGGTGATGCCGTGAGGCGGATGCCGCAGCTGAATCAGCCGCGGAATCCGCCTGAAGAAAGGGCAGCTTGCTTCTTTTTTCCGCTAGCTGGAACAAACCACTAGCAGAAAAAAAGAACGTTAGCGGTCTGCATAGACCTCTATTGTGAAGGGGTACATTTTGGGAGGATTCAGCGCCAAAATCTTCCCCCTTTTGCCCTGTGTGGACAAGCCCTTAGGGTGTTTCTTTTCGGTGGTGACACTGTGTACCCAAATGTGCCTATAGACAAATCTAGTCCCCAGGCACCAGTGCTGTCATTTTGGTGGAAGGGTGAAACTCATTAATTCCCGGCCTGGGTTTTATTACCTCACCGCCAGGAATTAAAAATGTCTGAAATTAATCCACATTTCACTTACAGAAAAGTGAAGGTACTGGCAGTCGGGTACAGCATTCAGGTACGTAGTGTGTCGCCATCCTACAGGTGTTACCTCACTCTGCTCCCAGTCACATACATTATCACTAATTGTGGGTTACACATGTACTTACATTGTCTCTAATGAGAAAGTACAGGTGTATCAAGTCAAATAGCGGTAAACGCATGTGGCTGAGAGCGCAGTATGACAGCACCTCTGTGTTATGATTTGTGTTATATGACTTTAGTGTAGGAGTCGTCAGGCTTACAATTATTGATTTGCACTCCAAGTACCTCAATTTTGAATTTTTTTTTTTTTATTATTATTATTAAAATCGACACGACAAACAAAAAAGGTTGCCTATCCCTAGTCTAAAAGATGCATCTGCAGAGTAGACAGTGGTAAAGCACATTTTCCAGATGGCATTCATAAATCTTGTTGTGCCTTTGTCTGTTCTCTGCTGACCTGTAGCACTTACTGTAATTGAAATGCTAAATGGTGGCCAGTCAATAAGTCTGTGCATTATTATTAGCTGATCTGTGTCCTTGAAATTATTATAGATGTCACACCAGAGCTGTAAGGGAACGTGTTGAGGAGTATCATATATTGTATGTGTTCTTTATGGTTCTGAGTTTACTTTCCAGATAGGTGAGAACGGTATCAGATAAGCATGTTTCCTGGCAGTGTAAGTGATACTCCTGCGATCACTGTATTTTGACCTCATTTTTTCTGTGCATTGTTTGCGTATCAGTCACAAGATATTTTACATATGACATTAAACAACAATTATGAAGTTTGAGATGGTTTCATGTTGTGCACAAGTATTTGTATATCCATAAACTATACTTATTGTTAGTGTGTTTAGGTTCACATAGGGCACATTCCTTTCAGAAATGTATGCAACAGTTCTATACACTTGAATGAGGGTAGAAAGAATCCATGGATATGTAGCAAAAACAACCCCAGTATACAATACTGATTTACTGATTTTTCAACAAATCTGCTGTGTGAACATACCATGGGACCCCATAACAATGCCCAAAACAATGTCTTAAAAGCGTAATTAGGACCACAGTGAAGGTATAGCAGAGAGATAAAGCACAGTGATATCACAATAGTGCCAAGACTCACATAGTGGTGTCATAGTACAGGAATAATGTCCTAGAAATGTCACAGTACATGAATCAGAAATATAGTGATGTCAAAATACAGGAATAACATGCACAGTGATGTCACAGTACAGAGGTGGTGATAGCCCAGGAAGCATACAAACAATGATTTTAATGTATAGGGATAGTGTACACAACAAGATCCAGAGAAAGCAAAATTAAAGGGGTTGTTCAGCCACAGAAAGTTACCCCCTAGCCACAGGATTGAGGGTAACTTGCTGATCACTGGGTGTGCCACTGCTGGGTCCCACACGGATCAGGGGTGTCGGGCTGGGGTGTAACTTGCTGTGGCTGGACAATCCCTTTTAACATGCGTGGTATAAATACATCTACCCTAAGATAATGGACAGACTAGATGGCCCTTATAATCCTTTTCTGCCATCAATCTTCTATGTTTCAAATGGCCCACATCTACTAAAAGTTAGACAATGTAAGCTTAGACAGGCAGTCTAAAATTACTCTAGATTTATTACAGCAGTTGATAGGAAAACTTTGTGCATTTAAAGAGGTTTTCCATTTTTTAATAAATACCAGACTGTATCCATACAAAACACCTCCTAGTATCCTATTTAAATTCAACCCCATGTTTCTTGATTTATTTTCAGGTCATTGACCACAACAGTGACATTTTGTTTGCAGGTTTCCTATAAAAAAAAACCTGACCATAGTGGGTTTTGCACAGTAAATTGCAAAGCAATTTCCTTGGCCCACAACTCTCCCTCTCCTTTAAGTAGTTTGTGTGAAAAAAGTGCTTTACAAGTGTTTATCATTGTCATAGTAAGGCTACATTCCCATCTCCGATGGAGTCTTCATTGGAGACTCCATTACAGAGTCCACTGAAAATCGGTGGAGGAAAAAGTTGTGCACAGAGGACTTTTCCTCCTCCAGCTTCAGATTAAAAGACACCCATTGGACCCCATTATAGGCAGTGGGGTCCGCTGTGCTCTGTTTGTAATCGCTGTTTTAGTGGCCCATCTCTGATGCAATGCTAGTGTGAGCCTAGCATAAATGTGCCACAGTGATGTCATATCATAGCACAGGCATTAAGGTAACAATGATTTTCACCATACACATTAACATGTCATGTGACAGTACAGGAATAATGCTGTGATATCCCTTTCCATCCCCCATAGACCTCACCTACATGTATGTTTAAGCTGAAGTTAGTTGTTGGGCCCATTGCAGATATTACCCTGGTAGTTACATTCATGCTTTACTCTCTAAAGACTTTATTAAAGGGCTTGGCATAGATGAAGGTCCTGAACAGAGAGCTGATCTGGTGGGCTTGACCTGTCCATGTTTTACATGAAAGGTCATTCATCATTGATTTTCCCTCCAGCTGCCACAGTAGGGGAAATACCTGCGGCTTGCTTGTCTAACAACTGTTTTGTAGCCAGGTGCTGAAAACAGGAACCATGCAAAGGACCACCATTTAAAGGGGTACCATGCTGGGAACTGGGAGTGAGAGGGAAAGCATGCTGGGGACCATGATTTAAAGAGCTATCAGGCTGGAGACCAGCCAGGAATGAGAGGGGGAGACATGCTGGTAACTAGAAACAAGATAACAATCATTCTGGTGACCAAGCTGCTTTAAAGGGATACTATCCTAGGTACCAGGAATATGATGGGAACCAACTAGGAACAAAACAAAAGTCGTGCTATGAACCAAGATTTGAAAAGATGCCATGTTGGGGACCAAGAACGATAGGGCTATCTTGAACTAGGAAATGTGTGGGTCACAAGGAGACCAAGAAACAGGGTCACTTATGGTTATGTGTGTGGGTTGGAGAGATTTGTGTACAGTACCATTCCTGGTTTATTCCCAGTCTAGCTCTGGTTCTGCGTGAAATGATGAAATGTAAATTACATGATTTCTGGCTCTTTGATCATTATTTGGGTCTTTGGGGGAACTTTTGTGTTTATTGCTCATCAACCTTCTGATTTGTAAATACTTTACCTAGTATCAGGGATTCACCTATTGGCAGGAACATTAAAGAAGTTTTTCAGGCAGAACATATTAAGATTTGTTTATAAAGTGCATTACATTTTGGTCTAGAATCACATTCTATAAAATGAGACTAAGGGTAAGTTTACACGGTGGAAAATGAAGAGGAATTCCTGTTAATTTCCCCTGCTGTTTTCCTGCTATGTAGCATTAACATTATTTGCCACTACATCCACATCAGTGCTAAATACTCACTGTTCCTTCGTGCATCCTTTTCTTGTATCACTGTTATTTACATTCAGTGAATCTGTGGATAAACTACATTTCCCATGATTCATCTGCCTGCTCTCACTCTTTGTGTACCCCTCCCTTCTCCACTCTCTCCCCCCCCCCCCACCTTCAGTGAAATCACAGGTAATAAATCACTCCCATGCCTGAGGTCACATGATGAATAGAAATCAGAGAGAGTGAGAACAGGGAGATGCATCATGGGAACTGTTTCTTCACAGATTTACTGCATGTAAATACCAGTGATACAAGGTGTCTCAAGTAAAATAAAGCCAAGAAAAGGGTGCATAAGGGAACCGTGAGTATTTAGCACTGCTGTGGATATATTTGCAGATAATTTTTGGAAGCTGGATAACCCCTTTAAGGCCAGGGCCCCATCGGATGGAAATGCCGCGGTGCAAATACCACAGGAAAAATTGCAGCGTTTTACAATCAGAGCAAAGTGGTTGGGCTTCTAGTGAATCCCATGCCCACTTTGTGGTAAAGACAGTAGAGACGTGCCATGTTTACACCATTGTCTAGGTGTATCTTCAATATTAAATCTGAGAAATTGTCTCCAAATATTTTGTACAAAAAATTTTTTTGTACAGACATTGGTGTCCATGGGTTAAATTCTTATTAATCTTGGTGCATCCAAAGCATTAGATCTCACACATGAGAACATTTGGGAAATATAAAGAAAGATATGTGAACATGTCCAAGTTCTAACACCTTGGTTAATAATTTGCAGTTTAGCTGGTTATTTAGGGCACTAGCTGCAATGCTGAGTCTTTGTAATCTACAGAACAGTCTGCAATGAATGTCTAACAGATGTCAGTTAAGGACATTTATGGTACCAATATGTATATCTATTTCCTGGGACAACTGCTGGGAAACTAGTCTAAGGGAGCATTCACACAATGTTACGCTCCGCTCATTCTGAACGTAAAATTTGTTCAGAATGAGCGCATAAGAAGCAACTCCCATTGATTTGAATAGGTGTCGGTATACGCGCGCTACCCATTGAAATCAATGGGAGGCTTTTTTCCCTATTGCTTTTAATGTAATACACGCCTGTCACATTGATAGCAATAGGGAAAAAAGCCTCATATTGACTTCAATGGGTAGCACACGTACGCTGGCACCCATTCAAATCAATGGGAGCTGCTTCTTGCGCGCTCATTCTCAACGAATTTTACGTTCAGAATGAGCGGAGCGTAACATCGTGTGAATGCTAACTAACAGTACACCTTGTAACAGTGTAGATGTTGTTACAATGTAGTCAACAGAATTTAAAACATAGTATGACGAGGGATAGGTTCACATCTGCCATAGATTCTGACTAATAATCGCGCACTAGGTGGTACAGGGTCTTGTATACACTGGTGATCGATGAAACTATATTAGTACTTAATAAAGTGGACTCATAAAAATGGTGCTCACTGCAGTGTGTGAGGTGCCCACTGATTTCCTCATTCAGTCTTAGACAACATCTTTAAGCTAGACTTAGCAATGTTTTTGTTTCACATCCATTTTGCATGAACATTAAATCTGCTTTCATGGAACCCTCACAGACAAAAAAGTGATAGCAGATAAAAAGAAAAATTTCACATCACTTGGCCATTTTTCATTGTGTGCATGAAGAGTAAGTCTCCACAATTTAAAAAAAAAATGCAGTGTTTTTAAAAAGTTGGTAAAACAAACAGTACTACTCACCTTCCCTGGTCTCTGATGCTAATCTTCGTCTTGTACCGAACTCCTGAATATCATCAAGGACCACTGAGACGTGTTATTGAGAGTAACACTATTTTGTTATATCAGAGTATAATAATAGCAGATCTGGTTCGGTCCAGGGAATCTCCTGACATACTCTTACCTGAAAAGGGGTATGTTTTAAGGGGCATGACCTAAATAATCACAATTAATTGTAATTGAGATAAAATGCCTTACTAATCGTGATTTTGATTCCAGCACATGCTGTATATAGATAAGATGAGATAAGATAATCCTTTAATAGTCCCACATTGGGGAAATTTCAGCATGTTACAGCAGCATAGTAATACAGGTACAGGATAATACAGAGTAATATATTACAGACGTAGACACACATAAGCTGAGAAGAGAAGATATACTAGGAGTCCATAGCAGCTAAGGAAAAACGGAAGAGAAAGAGGAAGACCTCATGGTCATCGTCATAATCATTAGTTCTCTGTGTGGAGTGATCTTCGCTTGGCCTGATGTAGATTATGTAGCCTGGTCGCGGTTGGAAGGAAGGACCTGCGATAGTGCTCCTTCTCACACTTGGGGTGAAGCAGATGGTCACTTACAGTGCTGCCAAGTCCCATCAGGGTCCCATACATGGGGTGGGATTTGTTTTCCCACATGTAGGTCACCACGGACAGTATCCTTCTGTCACCCACCACCTGTACTGGGTCTGATAGGGACATATGGATCCCTCCGTATGTTGTAGAGGTCCTAATTAGATAATTAATTAACAGGCCTAGATGGACTGCAGCCATCTTCTTTAGGCCTGGAGAACTGATTAAGACACAAGATGGTAGTGTATCAAAAGAGTTCTAATTTTATTGTAAGAAAAAGGTAGTTTAAATGCATTACAGACAAAGAGCTGGCTTGGCTATTCTAATCAGTACAACATGATTGGTTATAGAGATATAAGACAAGCCTGGCACATGACTATTGGCTGATGCTCATTATAATCTGCATCTCATTATAGCTTTCCAAACTGGGATAGACTTTCCCATGAAACAAAGAAGGATTCAAAATACTTATGTGTGAGCTACCATCCCAGACTATGTCTATATGTATATATCATGGCAAAAGAGATAAGATGACACGCTTCAACCTAATTAACAATAAGCTACATAGACTCTGTGTCTATACACACTCTAAGTGACCTTCATATACCATAAAATATGACAGAGTGCCCAGATACCATAAGATTAATACTTTTGTTGGTTATGTGTCCATACATCATGTAAAGGAGATAAGAGATATACAAAGTCAGCTGCATCTTCTCAAAATGAGGCCCTTGAGAGATAAGGATTAGCAACCTATGCATTAACGTTCATTATCACATTCCTTAAAGTCTAACAAGGGGCCTCCTTGACTTAAGCAGAAAAATACATACTTATACAGTTTATATGTGAAAGAGTATCAAGATGGCTCACAAAATACAAAGATGGAGGACTTAACTCTAACAGGTCCAAGGGGCTCCCCAGGACAGAGCTGGCCCTCCTGATCAGCCTGTCAAGTCTATTTCTGTCCCTGGTTGATATACTGCTCCCCCAGCAGGCCACACCGAAAAAGATGGCTGAGGCGAAAAAGATGGCTGAGGCAACCACAGAGTTGAAGAAGGCCCTAAGAAGTGTCTCCTGGACTCTGAAGGCCCTCAGTCTCCTGAGCAGGTAGAGTCTGCTGTGGCCCTTTCTGTGCAGCGCCTCCAGGTGATCAGCCCAGTCTAGTTTATTATTGAGGAGCACGCCCAGATACTTATAGGTCCTGACTATCTCAATGCATGTTCCTTGGAGCTCCACCGGGGTCGGAGCACCTCTCCGTTTACTAAAGTCCACCACCATCTCCTTGGTCTTCCCAGCATTAATCCTGAGATGGTTCTGCTGGCACCATTCAACAAAATCCCGGTTTAAGTCTCTGTATTCCCTATCGTCGCCATCAGTGATAAGGCCTACTATAGCAGAGTCATCGGTGTACTTCTGTAAGTAACAGCTGGATGAGTTGTGTCTAAAGTCAGCAGTGTACAGTGTGAAGAGAAATGGGGCAAGAACTGTACCTTGTGGTGCCCCCGTACTACAGATCACAGTGTCAGACACACCGTCTTGGGCTCTCACATACTGAGTAATATGGACAATGATTTATCCAATTTATCTATTTAGTAGTAAACTCTTAACACATTGCTCTGCATGTCTATTTTTTGGGGGTTACATGGGGTGAAAATAACCATTCCTGTAATCCTTGCACTGCCTATTAAGAAATATAATTCATTAATCATTTACATTCATGTATTTCCAGGTTATATCCATGGTGATGGTGGCTATTGGCGTCTATGCACGGCTATTAAAACATGCTGGTAAGCTCACTATGTGCTCTGCTATACTTTGTACAAGATAAGAAGAGTGCACATGCAGATGCTGTAATACAAAGGACACTAGCTAAACAGCATTGAGCCCTAGATGAACATTAGTGATCAGTTTTCTGTAAGTAATGCACAGGGGAGGGTTGGGCAGGAGTAGGCTTTTTTTGCTTTAAATTATTTCAACAGGTAGTGGTCATAATTTTACTCGCCCATTTTGGCTCCTTTCCAGGTCTGCTCTGCTACAGCCTCCACTGGGTGCTCAGCATTACACCCTGATGCTGAAGAACGTGTGGACATCATGTCCTGTAGAAGTGTCCCTGAACAGGAACTGGGATGAGAGAGTGAAGATCTGGGCTACCTCTTGGAATAATCCAACTGAACATGTGAAGAGAAAATACTCCTCAAATTTTAAAAGAAATACCCATGAATGAAATGATGCCTTCATAGAGTGGTGAATACTTAAAGAGAATGTACGGTCCACTTATTAGTATAAGTAGAATACAGAATTAAATAAATATAGACTTGAAATTTTGTCAGCGCTCTTATTAGATCATGCCAGGGATTTGTTGTTTTTTTTTCTATCTGAAGCATTTTTTGCTTATTTTTAACTGTTCACCACTAAATGAAGGCATCATTTCATTTATGGGTATTTCTTCTAAACTATTAATAAAAGTTATATTTAATAATAATAACTTGAAGGGGTATTTGCTCTTTACCACATTATATTTAATTTCCTACAATTGCCAATCTTTGGGTGATTTTGAGATTTTGTAGCCCAAGAGACTAGACTAATCCAACAGGTACCAGCCTATTGTGGGGGGCTATAAAAAGGTGCAGTGTATTATGTCGGGGCTATAAATGGAGGAAATGCCATGGGGAGGCCATAAAGCGGAGCATTATACTGTCGGCATCAACAAAGAGGGCAATGTGCTGCATGGGGGCCATAAAGGATGTTTTATCATTAAGCCTTAATTTTCAATATGTGCGTGTGTGGTTTTGTAGCTTATCTTGGATACAGTTATTACGGCCATCTATTTTGTATTTGTCAGGTTATAGTTATCGATCTTCTTGTCAGCCATGAGTGTTTGTTGTTTGTGAACTTTTGATCGGCCTTTATATTAGCAGACACATGCTTAGGCCCCGTTTACACTTTGAAAATTTAAAGGGAACCTGTAACCATAAAAATGCAGTTTAATCTGCAGACAGTATATTATAGAGCAGATGGAGCTGAGCAAATTGTTGTTGGTTTTGTAGGAAAATATTCAGTATAACTTATTTATTTCTCTGTTCTTTTTATGTTTCAAGGACTAATGGATAGAGTTGAGCGAACACTGTTCGGATCAGCCGATCCGAACAGCACGCTCCCATAGAAATGAATGGAAGCACCTGGCACGCAGACCTTGCCGGCGGCTGGCCGCTTAACCCCCCGCGTGCCGGCCGCTTCCATTCATTTCTATGTGAGCGTGCTGTTTGGAACGGCTGTTCCGAACAGTGTTCGCTCATCTCTAATAATGGAGTCCAGGGTGCGATCTTAACCGATGTATAACTGTGCATAATAGGACCACCTGCTGATTAAATTGATCAGTTGAAAAAATGGACTCTAACTTTTTTTTCTTTTAAAGCACCCTATAAGAATGGACATCTAATGGTAGTGTGAACACCCCTTTATCCTGAGTTTTTTCCCACAAAACTACATATCAGTTTACCCAGCTCCTGCTGCTCCTACCCAACATGCAGTCCACAGATTATACAGCATTTACATGGTGAAAGATTCCTTTTAGGAGCAAATCCCTTGCCTAAATCCTCATAAAATATGCTAATATTCTAAATGCATTCGAAATCAATGGGGTATTTCAGGCTACATTAACATGCTTTGAAAAACAGAATAAAGAATACAGACACTCGTATCGTAAAAAGTGGTCCGAAAGGTGGACTTTCTCTAAGAGTCTTAAAAAAATGCTGTTTTTTTTTTTTACATTTTATGAATTGTACCATTACAGTTGGTCTGATTTTCAGCGGTAGCTTGTGGCACTAAACGTTAAGATGATGTATTTGGCTTGTTGCTCTTATGCTAATACTGTGATTGTAAATTCTCTGCAGAGGCTGCTATGGCATGTCTTGCTGTGGACCCTGCATTGCTCCTTATAGCAGTTGGCATTTTAATGTTCCTTATTACATTTTGTGGATGCATTGGGTCTCTGCGGGAAAACATCTGCCTCTTGCAAGCGGTAGGTTACGTTCACCTGCAATTTCATATTCATTTTAAAAAGCACTCCATTAAAAAGCGTTCCCCTTGTGTAAGCCATAGCCATATCTCTGGTTGTTCTATAAACTAAACTTACTTGTGTACTAAAACTGATTGTGAAGATTCATCCACACTGTCTTTGTCAGTCTCTTCTGCCTGAGAATAATTCCACTTGTAATTGGGGCTGTAAAATGACATATGTACTGTATGAGGACGTCCTATCATGTGTATCTTCAGATATCTTTAAGAGATCCATCTAGATGCTATAGACTTACAGATACCTATTATTTTCTAGTTCATAAATAAAATCCAATGAAACTTGAGGGAGTATACAGATTTTTACAGAACCTTAAGAAGCTGAACCAAGTAGAGACTACATGCAAGAGGATTTGGGAGTTGTAGGAAGGAAATGGTTTTGAGATGGTCACAGAATAGCAAAAAAAAAAGATGGAAAGACCACTCCTTTTAGACTACGGCTTTTCGTTGTGAAAACACAGCGGTTTTTGTTGCAAATTTTGCTGCGTTTTTTGAGCAAAGTCGGGAGTGGATTTAACAAAAGGGAAATGTCTAAGAGCTTCCTTTATGTTCTCTGTTTCTAACAAAGCCACTTCTGACTTTAGCTCAAAAAAAAGTCAGCAAAATATGCAATAAAAAAAATGCTGCATTTCTGCAAAGTAGGGCTTTACCCTTAAAGAGGACCTTTTACCGATTTGGGCACATGCAGTTCTATATACTGCTGGAAAGCTGACAGTGCGTTGAATTCAGCGCACTGTCGGCTTTCCCGATCTGTGCCCTGGGTAAAGAGCTATCGGTCCCGGTACCGTAGCTATTTACAGTCAGAATGGCGTTCCTGACAGTCAGGTACGTCCTTCTTCAAAGCAGCACCTATTGTGCTGTGCTGTGTGAGCGGGGAGGAACGCTCCCTCCCCTCCTGATAATACTCATCTATGGGCGAGCACTGTGAGCAGAGGGAGGGGGCGTTCCTCCCCACTCACACTGTACAGCGCGATAGGCGCTGCTGTGGAGAAGGATGTACCTGACTGACCGTCAGGAACGCCCTTATGACTGTAAAGAGCTACGGTACCGGGACCGATGGATCATTACCTGGGGCACAGATCAGGAAAGCCGACAGTGCGCTGGATTCAGCGCACTGTCAGCTTTCCAGCAGTATATAGAACTGCATGTGCCCAAATCGGTGAAAGGTCCTCTTTAAGAGGTTTTAATTCCATGGATGCAGTGACTCCTTTTATGTAAGTACATATTACATTTTGTACTTCATGGTTGTATTTCCATTACATTACATTCTGTTTGTGACTTATATAGTTTTTATTTAACATCTAGTAATTTTTATTCATTGACTTCCCTCTGCAGTTCTCTATATGTCTGACATTGGTGTTTCTACTGCAACTGTCTGCAGGTATAGTGGGCTTCGTCTTCTCTGACAAGGTGATGTTCAATAGCCAATATATGTAATTGCTATGGGGTCTTTCTTACTTCACTTTTGGGTATTGGTGCACAGCGGTTATATTTTGAAATTGTTGCTATGACTCAAAGGGGTTGTCCTGTTCATATTTTTATTTTTTTAATACTACTGTCACAAACATACAAACCAGTACTCTCCTCTCTGTGGCTCTCCATTTCCACCACTGGCAACTGTGTTGGTTTGTATACTGAACCCATGCTTTTTTTGTGAGGTGACTGCTGTGATCAATCACAGGCCTTAGCATGGGATCTGTATACAAACGGACAGAGCTGCCAGTGGTAGAAATGGAGGCTAACTGAGAATTGAGTACCGGTTTATGTTTATATGCCCTGTGCAGCAGTATTGAAGAATAAAAACAGGAACTGGACAATCCCTTTAATGCTTCGTACTGAGGATAGCATAAAAATGAACATTATGATAAAAGCACAGATGAAATAATTGTTCAATAAATAATAGCCTAGATGGATATATTCATAAATCATCATTTAAATCAAGCGGCATTCAGATCAATTACTGAGGCCTAAATAAACTTGGGTGGCATAAGAATGCATCTATTTGTTCGTCGTAGGTAGGGTATGTGATGAGAGATGCTGATAACTTGGCATAGGTGCTTGCCCTTCTAATAGTTTATGCAATATATTTTGAGTATTTTGTAGAACAGTACATGTGTATGTGCCTTTCTGTCCAATTGTCTTAGACATCCTAGATTTCTATAAGTATATCTAAAAGCATTATCTCTCCTAGTAGAATATTAGTTTGCATTCATCATTCTCGCCACAAATAAAAAATAATAATTTCATAGGCATTGAAATTAATTTGTAACATGAATGTTGTTGACAGATGTGATTGTTTGATGTAAAATTAAGAAGGCTAGTTTTAAGCCATATTTTTCAAACAGAATGGTGAAGTAGGATGCCTGTCCTGTTGCTACAGACTTGCATTGTATGGAAAAAAAAAAAAAAAATAGAAAATCACCACTGTTTTGTTGGGGAAAAAAAAATCCTGATGGAATCTTGCCTGCTTTAAGTGGGCAGATTCGGTCTGTGTGATACAGACTACTGCATATACTCAAGTATAAGGCGAGTTTTTCAGCTCTCTTGTTGTTCTGAAAAAGTCCCCCTCGAGTCAAGCAAAAATAAAAAATAAAAAAAATAAAAAAATAAAAAAAAAAATATATATATATATATATATATATAAATAATAATAATAATAATATTTTTTTTTTTTTTTTTTTTTGGGGGGGGGGGGGTGTCCATGACCAGCCGCAATAGTAATGTATAGAATCTCCCATAAGAGAGAAAAAAAAGGAGGTTTAAAAAAATCTAGTAATAAAATAAATGTTCTAAATCACTCCTTTCCCTAGAATACATATAAAAGTAGAAAATTACTTTAAAACACATTATACACATTAGGTATCCCTGTGTCTGAAAGTGCTCAGTCTACTGTATCTGTAGTGCTCCTGTTCCGTCGAGAAGGGGTTAATAGGAGCACTGCAGATACCCTATATTCAGCCAGGCTGAATTCCAAGTGGGGGGGGGGGGGGAATCCAGTCCTCAAGCTCAGGGAAGGAGCAGACAGACAACCAAAACACCCCCTTCACTTCCCCAGCACCCAGCATCTACTGCACCCAAAAACTCCAACCATTTTAATTTTGGAAATTTTCCAGTAGCTGCTGCATTTCCCCCTAGGCTTATACTCGAGTCAATAAGTTTTCCCAGTTTTTGTGGTAAAATTAGGGGCCTCGGCTAATATTCAGGTCAGCTTATACTCGATTATATACGGTATTTGTCTGCTGTATTTCCTGGTCCCAGCTCTGAGCCAGAACCCACCTAAACCTGCCTGTGTGAAGTAGGCCTCACAGACTGTTTTAGACATGATAGAAGTGCCGTTAAACCCTTATGAACTTACTTCATATTTGTGTGAAGGAAAAAAATAATAATAATTAGATGTTTGTGAAGGATAGCCAAAGAAGATGTGAGCAGGTCGGTGCTGCACTAGTAAAGTCCCATCCAAGATGTTTTGCAGCAGACAGAGATGCATCAAGTTGTAAAAGGCCCAGCTTTGCTGTCAGATGTAAACAGGTAAAACCCCTGGAATTCCAGTACGCCCCTGTGTAGAGCAGAATAGCCAATAGAAATGCTTTTCAGGCAGTAAGTTACCAGAAACCTGTTTTTCCAAACTACAGAGACTCTTTGAAAAGGGCTGAGTTCACATCTGTGATCTATGTTTTCTTTTATTCTGATCAAAGGATCAGAAAAACTGAAAGAATGTAGCCCATTAATTTCAGTAATTTCTTTTGTTTAGCTCCATTCTGTTTGGTCTCCCCTTCTTTGATGGAGAAAGTAGTGCAGCCTGCTGTACTATTTATTTATTTTTTTTGTCAAAAAAGCATACTTGCTGTTTCCATATTAAGAGACAGGTTGTTTGTTTGTTTCCTGCTCATCTGAATCAGAATAATGGATAACATAGCACAGGTGGGAAGTACAAGGGCAACTGTTTTACAACAAAAGTATTGCATATTTTGGCTTAGGAGACTGTACTTATTGGATCAGCAGAGTCTCCCTTTAAATAATGTTCATGTGCATTCAGCATAACACATTAAGGGTGCATTCACACTGAGTAAACGCTAGCTTATTCTGAACGTAAAACACGTTCAGAATAAGCGGCGTCTAAAGCAGCTCCATTCATTTCTATGGGAGCGGGGATACGAGCGCTCCCCATAGAAATGAATGGGCTGCTTCTTTCACTCCGTGCAGTCCCATTGAAGTGAATGGGGAGTGCCGGCGTGTACGCTCCGGCATGAGCAGAGCTTGCCGTATACGCCGGCACTCCCCATTCACTTCAATGGGACTGCACGGAGTGAAAGAAGCAGCCCATTCATTTCTATGGGGAGCGCTCGTATCCCCGCTCCCATAGAAATGAATGGAGCTGCTTTAGACGCCGCTTATTCTGAACGTGTTTTACGTTCAGAATAAGCTAGCGTTTACTCAGTGTGAATTCACCCTAAACATGTGATTTTATTTATTTTTATTTTATTTTGTTTCTAAATAATTTCTTGTTTTTTTCCCACCTCCCCATGGGTGTTTGGTCTGAGGCGACCCCAGCTTATAATAATGGCACTAAAACTAATCAGAGTGCCAAATTTCACAAATATTTGTTGCGTTTCATGGGGTTCCTCCTTGAAGAGGATTCTTAGGAGCATTTTATACTGTTTGGGTCCACAGTGGGGAGCATATTATACTGTGTGGGGCCACTGTGGAGCACATTATATTGTATGAGGGCATTATACTGTGTGTGGGGGGGCCACTGTGGAGCACATTATACTGTGTGGGGAGGGCCACTGTGGGGCATAATATGCTTCATGGTGGCCCCCACACAGTGTATTATACCGTGCGGGAACCACCATGAAGCATATTATACTGTGTAGGGCCCTTTCATTATTTATATCACACCACTGTATCAAACTGACAGTACCTTGGAGGGTGGCTTCTTCTCTTTACCTTAATTTTCAGACCCCAGAGTATGATCAGCTGAGGAGATGATCAAACATTATAAAATAAACTCACCTGGGATCTGGCGTGACTCGCTCTTCTCTTCAGACCTTCTGACTGACAGCTGAAGCCTAAGATCGTGTACATTCCTGTCTATTTTTTTTCCTGCAAGCAATACCAGATCACTGCACACTGGATCAGCCTGTGCAGAGCTTTTCTGTGTAGGAGAACCTTCAACTGCATAGGCTAATCTTGTATGCAAAAGTGTGGGATATACATAGCACCCATCCTGTACCAGTGGAAGGATGGAGGGTGTATCTGTGACTCACAGACAGCATCCCTGAAGATGCTAGTGGCCATTTTGTGGCGAAGAGAGGAAGAGCCAATCTCAGCTTAAAGTTAAAGTTGTTTTAAGAAATATACAAATGAGACTCGAGTGCGGTATGGTGTGGCAGAGCCTTTGTATTTCACACCTTAATATAGTGCCTTTGGAGACTCTGGCAAGCCCCATTGCAGTTGAGTCTTATTTGCTTGTACATAAAATGTCTTTATCAAGGAAAAGTTGCAGCTTTTGGTTTATGGTGCTCTGTGTGATGTTCCCTTCAACACACTTTGGCAGGTTTCCATTTCCTTTCTTTTAATCATTCTAAAACTGTATTTAGAATTTTCATTAATCTGTCCTAATTTCCTGGTCAGAACACAGAGAAGGAATTTGGATTCCAAGCATGATAGTGATCTGTGTTGCTAGGAGTCTCAGCCTCCCCATGGTATTAACTGTCCCATACTGAAAACATGATTATACGTATTACTGGACAGTAGTCTCTCAGGGAGGCAAGTACTCCTAGCATCATAGATCACTATTTTACTTTGAGTTCTGGTCCCTGCTCAGTATTCAGTCTAAGTAGTATGTTTGACATACAGTCTGTATTTCACTCACCCAATACGCTGACCTTAGGCTTTGGTTTTTTTGTTTGCTACTTGTCAATGTGGAAAGTAAAGGCATAAATCAAAGCGAATGACCTCTATCAATAACAGTAATACAAACCGCAAGGGGTCAGGAGAATAAAAGGTGACATTGTGTCAAGAAAACAGGTCAGAAAACTTGGAGGTCTCCTGGAATCCACCTACGGCAACTCAAATCTGGAGAGTCTCCCGCCACCAGGGCTTCCATTGTCCAGATAAGGAGAAGCTCCTGTACAAACTCTACCAGAGTCGTTGCGGTAGTGCTACGCCAATGTCTAGGTGGCCATGAGGAAGTTTCACATAAGGTCTCTCTTCACTACAGAGTTTCTGCCAGGGAGAGATGGGCCATTTGAGGAGAAGGTGTGATAGATCAGCCACTCACTTTGTAATAGAGACTAAACACTGCATCCCAGAAAGGCCTAATGCCATCACATGCCCACCAAATGTGGATAAGCGTCCCCCTCTTGGAACCACAACACTGGTCAGAGACACCCGGGTTAATCCTATGTAGGTGGTCAGTACAGCGGTAGCAGCGGGTCAGTATTTTGAAATTATTTTCTTGCGCACTGCAGGGCATTAGGAGCCCAATGTGCAAATAAGACAGACCTGTCTCAGTCAGCAGGCGAGAGCCGCGTGGAAAGGGCAGTCTCCCATGGGTCAGTGTAAGACGGCTGTCAGGTATAGCTGCCTTAAAGAGGACCTTTCATGGTCCGGAGCACAGACAGTTCTATATACTGCTGGAAAACTTTCCCGATCTGTGCCCCGGGTAAAGAGCTATCGGTCCAGGTACCGTAGCTCTTTACAATCAGAAGGACGTTCCTGACAGGTACGTCCTTCTCCACAGCAGCGCCTATTGCGCTGTACAGTGTGAGTGGGGAGGAACACCCCTTCCCTCTGCTCACAGTGCTCGTCCATAGACATGTACTATCAGGATGGGAGGGGTTGTTCTTCCCCGCTCACACTGTACAGCGCGATAGGTGCTGCTGTGCAGAAGGACGTACCTGTCAGGAACGCCCTTCTGACTGTAAAGCGCTACGGTACCAGGACCGATAGCTCTTTACCCGGGGCAAAGATCGGGAAAGCCGACAGTGCGCTGAATTCAGTGCACTGTCGGCTTTCCAGCGGTCCATAGAACTGCCTGTGCCCTGGACCATGAAAGGTCCTCTTTAAGAAGACCGCAAAGAGCAGAAATTGCCCACAGGTTGGTTTTGGGTTTGGAGAGGATGGTTTCTAAGTTCTTCATGGGGGAGGAGAGCAGGAGGGACAGGGGAAATTTGTGGAGGTAATCTGTGTACTGACCATACTCCAGCCAGTATAGGCAAAGGTCGGGTGAGAGGCTTGCAACTGGACCCCGGAGGAGAGGTGGATTGCCACTCATACGTATAGTAAAAAAATTTATACTTATAGACAAGATAACCTTTTAGCATGCTCCATATTTGTTTCAAAAATATTTTCCACAAATTACATTTGTGAATTTCATGTACAAAATCTCCTGTGTGCGCTGGTCTATGTTATGAAAAACAAAATGGATGGATTTTAAGCCTAAACCTAGGCCCCTTCTTCATGGATAAACACAGCTGTGGAGTATATACTGTACTCTTTGTACACTAAGAACAGATGTACAATATCCAAAATGCCTTCTGCATCATTTAATCGGGGTTATTGTGTACAAAATAGAATTTAGCTACAAAATATGTTTGATAGATTATAAACTATTGTGAACCAATTTATATTAAATGCTACACTGAAAGAAAGACTGATGTCATCTTTATGAATACTCTTACACTAGGTTCACAGTAGCGCCGCCTCTCTGTTGTTCTAATCCCTGATCTGCACAAATTATATTGGTTCCCACATGATATAATGCCCCTGTAGAGGCATAAGACATTAATGCCCCCCCAGTGGCCCTCAGACATCATATTATAAGGTCCCCCTCCACTTTGCCAATGAGTATAATGCCCCTTTGTATGTTGTTCCCTGGATTACACAGATGAGTTGAAGCTGCTACCATAGTGTCCAGGCAAATCCTCTAACATGTGAAATCAGCTATAGGTTAAAAAAAAAATAAAAACTTATTACTATTGAACTTTGTGTATATTTAGACATAAGGCTGTATTCACATTTTGTCTTTTTATTATCATTATTATTATTATTATTATTATTATCATCTGGTGTATATGGTAAACATAGTCATAAGACCCATTCAGCTGACAAAAATGGAAAAAAGTGGCACATTATTGGTGCAAAGAACAATGAGCCAAAAATGTGACACTTTTGCACCAGGAAACTGGTGAGACTTTTCAGCTAATTTCCTTCATTGTAATCTAGACATTGTAATTTAAGAAACCACAAACCAATGTATTTTAAACTTATACCGTATATGTTGAATGATAGACTTGAGACATGGTGTAAACAAAGCGTAGTCTTCATTAAAATTCAGTAATTTGCATTAAGTGTCCAGAGAGAAATTGCAGTCTCTGTACGAACATTGAGTAAGCAGGGAATGGAAAGCTATTTCAGCTCAGAAGCTTGTAGATTTGTGAATGCCACTGGGGGGAAATATGACTAGAGGATATAATGTACTTAATATAACTAAGGATCTACTCAAATCACGTTCTTTACATCCATTTAAAGGATGCAAAAAATGGACGCAGATGGATGCAATCGGATGGCCATCTGTTTACATAGCCATCAATGTTAAGGGGAAAAAAAAACACTTTTCTTTTTTTTTTCTTTTTTGAGGGACACAAAAAAGTACTGTCTGTCCAAAAAAACAAACAAACAGTGGACTGCAATGTTTTTTTTTTTTTTTTTTTTTTTTTAACATTTAATGTGATCTGCCTACAGCTTAGATTGTTAAAGAGAGTCTACCAGCTCTAAAATTACCCCAAAAGTAAGTGTTCTGTAGGATAGGGCTGGGCAGTTATTTGAAAAATAACCAAAATGAAAACTCAGCTCAGTTAATCGTTGTGAACTTTCAAATCAATTTTTTCAATTGTTTTGCATCCATGCCACCCTGTCTCCCACTGCCATTGGCTATAGGATATGTCACTAACTATACTCTATCTAATCAGAATTGCTGATATGTGAATAAGCCAATATTCTGTGGCGTGGCATGTAAAAGGTGTGTGTCCAAAAATAATTGTTCATTAATTGTAATAACGTTAAAATGTTCAGTTAATCATTTCAATGTGTCAGAATGGCCCAGACCTACTGTAGGAATCTTTATAGGTTTATAAACGTACCTTTTACTGTGCTGTTTGGGTACTGTGCTCCAGTCCTTATCTGCAGGATGCATGTGCTGACCTTTTAAGAAGTTGTAAGATACTGTAATACTGTCAGTCTTCTGCACCAGTAGACTATTTAAAGCCCTGTCCTGCACTGGAAGGTGTATAAACAATAAGGTTCCTACATTATTAGTTCAGGGGAAAGTCTTTTTCTCCTATTATTCTGATTGCCCATATTCTGTTCAAACCCTGAACCTGTTCTGCCCTCCCTGACCTCAGTCTAGTACTGTATTGGCTCTGTGCCACATTCCCTGACCTTTGGTCTGTACAGTCTAAAAAAATAACTCTGCCTGCCCTCACCTCTGTTTGTCCACTGACCATGTCTCTGCCTGCTCCATCCAGTACTATGCACTAAGAATACTTCTAATATTACAGTGAAGGTTAGATTCCTGTGCAGGGGGTGTAAAGGATGACAACCAGATAGATACTTTACCAACTTTCTCAGGAGTAGCCATAAGCCAAGTCACTTTGGTAACACAGTGGATCCATGCCTGCTGTTACACCTTTATAGCTTTCCTTCTGTTTTGTCATTTTTTCAGCAAAAGAGTTTTTACTTTTTTACCAGCACCTTGGTGTATCCTGGGTGTGATCATACCTAATAGTGCAACTGTTGTTGGTTCTGTCCTACCCATCGCAACATCTGCGATAAGAGATAGAAACTGGTGCACCAGCAGATTTGGCCATACCTCTGGTAAACCAAGAACCTAGTAAACCTAAAGATGAGAATAGTTTTTGCTAAAAAAAAATGATCAAATAGAGGGACAAACTGAAGGTATGTCGGTAAATATTATAAAGAACGCTTATTATTTTGGGGGTGATTTGGGAGTTGGACTTCATTTAATGTCCATAGTTTACATTGAGCATAAGAAGGCAGGTTGTGTTACCATTGCTAATATTATGTCCTACTTTATTGTAAATATGTTTGTTCTCTTAAAGGCTCGTGGAAAGGTTAGTGAAGTGATAAGTAATGCAATTGTTCACTACAGGGATGATCTGGACCTACAAAATCTCATAGACTTTGGACAAAGAGAGGTAAGATCAACTGTTATGGGGAAAAGTACATTTTGGACTCCATGTACACAACCATTGTCATGTATGGGTCCCTGAAAAATGAAATGGGGTTGGTTATCTGTGTGCTTTCTATCATTTGAATGTATGAGACTGAGATGCAAAATGGATAGGAATCGGACCTGTGCTGAAATTTGTGGCTCTGTCCCACAACTCCCACACAAAACCATCAAAAGTATGGTTGTTTGCCTGAGGCTATATAGATGAATGGGTCTGTGTAATTTCCGTTTAAAAAAAAAATACAAAATAAGCATGTTTAAAAAACAAAACAAAACTCAAAATGGTAGTATGTCATATTCCTCTTGTTTATGTATTGATTTGGTCCCATTGTATTGGATGATAATACGAGGGTTGCACCTTCTTAAACCCTAAAAGAACACTCAAGACAAGTACAAACCTAAATATGATTATATTTGTAAGTAATGGGCATGTAAAATGTCCACATTTGCAACCATGTTCCATTTCTCCAACACATTATAGTAAGAAAGTCTTCATTATGTATACAGCACCTATGCAGACCTATCTTTCTCCATAATTACAGATAAATCCGCATCATGATAGTAGGCTTTTTAACTGAGTCATGCATGATGTTAAGGAAGCTGCCCTCTAGGAGAATAATGCCTCTGTATGCTGCCCTCTAATTACATCCTGGAGAATAGATTTTCATATTTTTTTACCCAGAATCCCTAGCGGAGCAGGAATGACTTGTAAGTCTCCGTACTGCCTATGTAGGCACACACTCTCCCTAATGTGTACGATTATCCCCTGACCATAATTACAGACTACATAAAAACCATGTGTCATTTAGTAGACCCAGTACCTACCATATCAACAGTAAAAAATGGAGTAGAGGTTAAATGGATTATCCAGAATAACAGGCTTTTTGCAAAGAGGCCAGGGAAGGTGGGGAACCCCCCCCCCCCAAAAAAAAAAAAAAAAAACCTACATTCACCTGTGCCCGGTGCTCCCATGTCTCCCTTTGGTAGTCTGGTCCCCAGGATGTCAAAGGACACAGGACGTCACAGGTGGCTTATATGAGTGACATTCCGGTTCCTTAGGCTGCTGAGGCAGATGATTGACCTCAGCTGTCACATGTGGCAGGGACGTCTGCAAAATAAGAACCCGAAATAGCATTGCCAACCTGCGGTGGGAGATACGGGAGCACTAGAGACTGGTGAGTTTTTGTTTGTTGTTTGAGGGGTTTTTTTTTCACTTATCCCAACCTCTTTGTAAATAAAAAAATAAAAAAAAAAAGGTTATCCTAGACAACCCCTTTAAGGAGTAACACATAACTGCAAGGGAAATAAAGTATTCCATGGATCCCATAAAAGTAAATGAATTGTCTACTTAAAGAGGACCGTTCACCACCTTCACCAAATAAAATTCTTAGCATTTGTTAGGAGGCGTTCACACTTGCACCTGTGTCTGCCCTGTGTCATTCCGCCAGGATTCTGTTCTCAGAACTGTCAACTGGACAGGGGACGGCTTCCCAGCGGTCAGTTTTAAAACCCATTCATTCGAACATGTCCGACTTTGTGTCTAGCCGAAAAAAAAAAGGTTTCCCCGCAGAGAGGCCACAGGTGGACACCGACGGTTTGTTTTTAAAACCCATTCAAATGAATGGGTTTTAAACCTGACCGCCAGGAAGCTGTCTCCTGCCCAGTTTCGCCTGGGCTGAGGTCGGAAACCCGGAGGAATGACACAGGGCTGACACGGGTGCAAGTGTGAACGCCCTGTTAATAGGCACTGCTCCACTGATTCCAGCACAGTTGGAATGTTCTCTATAGTCCTTACCGTTCCCAAGCAATCAATGCTATTAGTTTTGCAGTCTGATATGCTATTTAAGCGCCATACTGTCAGAACGGCAGTGCCAGGCAGGGGGTGTGATTCAGAGTTCCAATCAGAGACAGCCAGTGTCAAAACTCAGAATCACACCCCTTGCCTGACACAGCCGTCCTGATGGTACAGAGCCTAAATAGCATCAAGCACCAAAACTAACATTGATTGCTTGAATGGTAGGGGCTACAGGAGAAACTCCAGCTGTGCGGAAATGCGTTGAGAAGCAACTATTAAATGATGCAACCAGCTGGACTTTTGGTGAAAGGTCTTCTTCCTAATTAAACAGGAGCTCAAAGCTGACAACTGCATTTATTGTCTGAGTAAGACATTGACTGCTTATACATGAAGCTTTTAACATGTGATATTGTTTTGATTTCCTTTTCAGTTTAACTGTTGTGGGGGAATATCTTACAAAGACTGGTCACAGAACATCTACTTCAATTGTTCCTCAGAAAACCAGAGCAGATTGCGTTGTTCTGTACCCTACTCCTGCTGTCTCTATAGTGAAAATGTGGTAAGCATTTCCATATATAAATCATGAACAGTCTTCTACTGATAGTGAATGCAAACAGGAAATTCTTTTGTAATTGTTTGTCCTATGTGACAGTCACATATCTTCAGTAGTGTGGGGTTTGAATGCACTCGATATACAACATACTGAATGTAAGAGTCCATACATATTGTGTGTAAAGTGAAGTCATGGCAGACTGTGAGGTTATGACGGGTTCATTTAATCTTCATCTTTTTCCCCTTTGTTTGACCCATTGTAGTGGGGGCAACCAGGAGAGGGACATGAAACTGTGGGGGCAACTGGAAAGGGACATCTTAACATAATGTTTGGTGGGGGACAAGTTAGTGTGTAATGGACCATTATATGGGGCCACTACAGGGGCTTTTGACTGTGTGATGAGCCAATGAGGGGCATTATATTGTATGAGGACAATAATGCATTATATTATGTGGGGCCACTGAAGCATTATAATTTGTGTGGGTTAGGTATGTCTGAGTGGTAGTAATGGGGAAGGGGTTGCACTCATGAAATATTTGCATTGGGCTCAACAATGTATTAAAATGGCCTTGTCTCTATGGATGACCCTTTGCAAGTCCAGACTGTATGTCCTATAGGCAGCATATGCAAATGTATGTAAATTTGTAACATCTAGCTTTTTATGTAGTGGAATTTCCTTCAGGCCATACATAAATGTTATAACTTCTTTATCATGTTTTATTACTACAAAGCAATAGGTGTGGTTAAATGAGAGTGCTTCACACTTGTGTGTAGGAATAAATCGACTAGCTTGGTTCTGTATGTGAATGCCTCCTAATATACATAAAGAGGACATTCGAGGTCTGGTCAATGTCTGCGGCACTCTATAAATACCGATATATTCTCTTTTAGGCTGTCATGAATACCATGTGTGGGTATGGCGTGCAGACCCTCAACTACGCAGAAGCAGGAGAGTTTATACACACCAATGGCTGCATTGACAAACTGGTTAACTGGCTGCATAGTAACCTTTTCTTGCTTGGAGGGGTTGCGCTAGGTCTGGCTATCCCACAGGTAAAATTATATTCAAGATACACTTATATACCGTTCTTGATATAATTAGTTCTTTGGATCATTATGTACATTTGTCTTAATGTAAAATCCATATATAAAACATTTGGGTTTTATGAGGATAACTTAAGTCAGTGATGGCGAACCTTTTAGAGACAGAGTGCCTGAACTGCAACCCAATCCAGTATTTTATCGCAAATTGGCAATACGGCAATTTAACCTTCATACTGAGGTTTTATTTAAAAAAAAAACAAAAAAAAAAAACAACTCTTAGGGGGCGTTCACACTACCGTCAGTGTCCGACAGGTAGTGTCCGCTCCTAGTGTCCGTTCAAAATCTCGCACGGACATTAGGAGCGGACACCAGCTGTGTCCGTGACACTTGTCATTCATTTAAATGGCAATCGGGTGCGTTCTTTTGCACTCCGTGCCCGTCCTTCACCGTCCGACTTTTCAAGCGGACAGAAAAAACCTACATGTCGGGTTTTTCTGTCCGCTTGAAAAGTCGGACATCTTTACAAGTGGACAGTGAAGGACAGGCACGGAGTGCAAAAGAACGCACCCGATCGCCATTTAAATGAATGACAAGTGTCACAGACACAGCTAGTGTCCGCTCCTAATGTCCGTGCAAGATTTTGAACGGACACTAGTAGCGGACACTACCTGTCGGACACAGACGGTAGTGTGAACGCCCCCTAACATTAACATCTTTTGTCTTAAAAGAAAAATAAAACCCATTCACAAAACCGTAGCCATGTTTGCAGTCCATAAAATTACATGTCCTATTTTTTTGCGGTCTGAAACAATGGAAAAAAACAGGAGCTGTACATTGAAATGAATGTGCCCATATCTGTATCCACAATTGCGAACAGATATGAGCCCTCAAAATATGGTTGTATGAATGGAGCGTTACAGATCTTTCAATACAAACCACAATGGCCCCCATATAGTACAATTTGCTCCACGGTGGCCCTCACACAGTACGATTTGCTCCTTGGTGTTCCTACACAGTATACAATGCTCCACAGGGGCCCCACACAGCATTAAATTCTTTATGCAAACCTGACGACATCTCATCGAGATCTCAGAGCCCTGAAGAGGATGCTGGGAACCATCAGAAGCCTAGTAGGGTTGAATATGTGTTTGTTTTTTTTCTTTTTAATCACTTTCCCTGTGAAAGTGACTTTTGGTAAGGGGTGGCATGTACCTACATCACCTTTCTGAGCCCAGTCACGGGGCTCTGAGTGCCTTCTCTGGCATGCTTGCCATAGGTTCGCCACCAGGGATCTAAGTTATTAAAGGGGTTTTCCAGGCAAAAAAAAAAAAAAATTGTTTTAAAAAAGGTGAGCAAAGCATTATGGTAGTTGTAGGCAAAAAGCACAGGAAGCTACACCTTGTAAACAAACTCAGAAGATGCCAGGAGCCCCAAGAGAAACACAGAAATCACTCAAAACACTGCTAAAGTTATTTGGAAGTCCTTATTATCCCATTAATAGCACTAACAGACCTTTTTTTAAAATATTATTTTTGCCCAGAAAACCCCATTAAGACAGAATCAAATTTTGTCCTCCTCATAATAGGGTATAAGAACAATAATTGTTTTTGTTTAGAAGGCAAGCCCTTTAAAATAAGTGTCAATAACTAATTTCTCATTCTGTTAGTAAGTTAAAAAATGTCCTCGTTGTTTAACTCCTCAGCCTGAACCTCGGGTGGATATGGAAATACGTATCTCCAAGGTTATTACTTTGACTTATTCACACACAAAAAGTTGGTGGCAGTGGACATGATCTCCTTATCTGCGGATGCTCCATAATGTATATTAATCTTTTCTGATGGTGCTGACTGACATTGGATTGAACAAATATAATGTATAGATGTATTTTAAATCAATTTTTATTTTACTTCTGACAGCTATAAGAGCAACTACTTCCAGAAGCATAAGTAGGGGTTCATGGGCACTAGTGCAAAAAGCATGGGGGGGGCCCTGCACAACTTCTCATACTCATCAGCTGCGTCCCAGCATTTAGATTTGCATTACTTCTTCATCTATGTCCATATCATCATGAAGACTTGTCCATAACATGTCTATGCACACAAGCTTTCCATTATTCTCATCTGCTGTCGCTGCCCGCACATGCCTCCTTTTTTGCCTTGACAATAATCTGATGACCAACTGAAATTTTAGCCATGAAATACTTAACATTCTCTCCTTTCTGAAAGTGGAAGGCTGTATATCATACATCACTCTCCAACTCCCCAGAGGGCAAGGGAGATTATAGAAGTTTATTTATCCCTAGTGTGGTGAGAGTGACTTTTTGAACTTGCGTGGCTTCAGAAACCAGTGACAGCTCAATGACTGTGACCCCTATGTTTACACCAGTGACTATTGCAGTATCGTAGGTTGTTCTTCAGTGCATCACACAAAGATGATATAGGAAGACTTTGAATTATACACAGTAATTCTTGTTTTTTTTTCCCTTTTCTTTCCTTTTGACATAGCTGGTTGGAATTCTTCTTTCCCAGGTTCTGATTAACCAGATCAGAGACCAAGTCAAACTCCAAAGATATAACCTGCAGCATCAGTCAGACCCTTGGTACTGACAGAAGGATAGACGTTTGCGCCCAACGCTGCTTTGATCTGCAACAGTGCACAGGGCAAGATAAAACTGCACAGGAACTTGAATACAGTGTGATGATGAAGCAGAGTGCAACAGTGCAGAGAGGAAGCGGCAACAGGACATCTGTCTGGATCACAACCATAGTGTTCATTGTTGTATTTTATTGGAACAGATTTGAAGAGCTAAAAATAACACATGACGCAAAGCCACTGTATTCTTGCAATGATCTCATTGGTTAGATTACAAATGTAACTCAAGAACCATATGGCCTTTAATATTAAAGTGTTCTTGGCTTAGGTACAGTGATACAGATATATAACAGTATCAGCGCTATGGAGATGATTGCCTTAAAGCTCTATATACACACCATCCTGCTAGGAATAGGGTACAAGGATTGCTGCTTTCCAGCTATGACCATGTAGAATCTCCCAAACAATGTAAGATAAAGATATGTTCTCATTGTAATGCAATTCCACCTTAAAGGAAAAGTTCCCTTAGGCCAGGGCCCCACGTGGTGTAAACGCTGCAGAAAAAATCATGGTTATTTTCGCAGTGCTTTTTTGCTGCAGGGTACCACATAGGGCCATAGCCTTACTGTGAATTTTACAGGATTACATATTGCGTTGAATAGAGGACATAGTATAACAATGCTATTTCTGCTCTGTCCATTTTAAGCAAGTGCCCCCGAATTGGGTGTCGCTATTTCCAGAACAGTGCCTAATCCAAAGTAGCCATTAGCAGGATAGGAGATCTAGTGGTGGTTGGATATATTAAATAGATTAAGTTATATATCCGTGAATTCTACCACATCAAGGCAGCATATTACTGGTGTGTGTGTTTTTCTGATCGTATCTATCAGATACTGTTTTATTATTGTTTCTTGACTGTTAAATTATTTTTTTTATGTGTCAGTAACATGGGATTATGGTCAAATCTTCTAAAAGGAGTCTTCTATGTGGACATCAGGGACCACATATTTGTATCTACAACAGATCTTTTCAGAGATCATACAAATTGTAAAAAAGCTGAATTTTTCTTTAAGACTTTAATTTCATCACAATCACATTTCTCACCAAAGTATTTTTGCATTGAACTAGGAATGTATGACTTTTTCAAGAGTTTTCCTAAAAATGATGTATTTCCAAAGTGTGAATGTACTGTATCAATCGCTTTACATAACAGGATAAGCAGTAAAGGCCCTGTTAGCCAAAAAGTCCGCTCGCTACTGAATCTCAGCATTCCTCTTACCAATACTGATCATTGATAAATGTTTGCTTCAACACCTTCTAGTTATGTAAAATGATTGTACATTGTTATTAAGGTACTAGAATGTATTGAGATAATTTTATTGTTATGTACAGAAGTAAAATTGATGGGAAAATGTCTACAAAAGGAAGTGACTAGAGAAATCTTCTACATATAGTACAGTCACTATCTGTGCCTCATCCTACTTATATAGTACTTGAAGTGCTTGTTCCAGGAGTATGTGTTACTTTACTGTGTTAGATCAAACAAAATATAATTTTTTTTTATTGGAATCAGCTAACAATATCTTTTACATTCTGTACTTGTAATAGTGCCCCCTGCTGTTCTTTTCATTCAATAGGTTTACCTTAAGTGAAAGGGCTGGTGTTTATACTATATATTGCAGAGCGGCAAATAAGAATCTACATACGAGAAGTGGCTTCTTCTCCCAAGCCCTCGCCACATTAAGTAAATGTCCTCAGAAGATGTATATATACTTCAAGGGGGCACCATAACAAGTAAATAACAGCAATATTTAGACATAGGAGCGTGTTGCACTCCTGATTCCCAAATGTCACCACATAGTATTTAAAATACTGGTATTTTGTTAAGTGAAAAACCAGCCTTTGGGTCAACTTTTACCTCTGCTTCGAAGCCTCACTTTCAGGTTTTGAGGGGATCTTCACTTTAAAACTAACAGACTGAGCTCTATTTAGAAAAAAAAAAAAAAACGTGTTGGAGATTTATAGTGTTAAAATGTGCCTGTCCGTGTTTAGCTTATATGCAGTACTGTACCATGAGATTTTCTAATATAATGCTTCCATGAAGCTTGGGCTTACGCAGGACGACAGAATAAACATTGTTTCCACTAAAGGGCTCCACTCACAAATCCATCCTTTTATGTCCTGGCTACAACAGTAAACATTGTATTTTTGTATGTGTTACAAAGCAAAGTGCAAAGTATTTTCTTATGCTCTCTCTTAAGCTGTGTGTTTGTAACTTGGAATAGTTCTGTATTCATTCTGTATGTAATACTTTGAGAAGAACATGTTGTAGAAACAATTACAATATGATGTAGTAGGTTACCCGTCTCATTGTTTTATGTGGACACATGAGGATGCTTGTTATTACTGAGCTGGTAATATTTTTAAGATTGAATACAGAATGGCTATTTCATATAATAAACTGAAGATAGTAACATGTGTAGAGAGAGTTATTTTAAGGTTAAAGTAAGTAGGCTGTTACATAGACCACACTTAATCCTAGTGACCTAAATTTAATATGCCACAGAACTATAGTGGTATTGCTGGTGGTTATAGTAGTAATGATCAGAAAATGAAAGTTGTCTGAAAGAAAAAATGAATTAAAAAATAGCTTTCATTTTTCTAGTGCAGAGTAGAAAGTAATAGAAACAGTCTTGTATGGTGTTATGGGCAATAATTTTCTTTTTTTATATGAAATGCTCAAGAGACATTGCCATTATAAAGGAACATAGACCTAAACACTGATCTAGAGTACTGTAGACTTCTCCTCCCATAAATTTCCATCGCTATGACTGCCATAGTCATATTGCAAGAATCAGCAACCTTTTGGCACTCCGTGTGTTTACAGGATTGTGGAAAAGATCCTTTTGATTGTTCAGATTTTTCTGCGTTTTATTAAGCCAAAGTCAATAGTCACTTGAAAAGGAATGGAAAATATAAAAAACACTAATGCTTTTCTCTTCTGCTAAATCCAATCCTAACTTTGGCTAAAAAAAAAAAAAAAAACATTGCAAAATCTGCAAAAACAAACAAACTGCGTTTCTGCAATGTGGGGCCTTAAGCTAGATTCACCCTAGCGTTCGGGTCTCCGTTCTGTGGAACCTGTCAGATCGGTCCAGTCGTGAGCACCGGTGAGCGTGAAACCGTTTTCTTTAAATCGGACACAGAGTACTGCATGTCCTACTCTGTGTCCGGTTTAAAAAAAAAAAACGGTTTCGCGGTGGAGAGCATAAAACGCTCACCGCCGCTCACGGCCGGACATCTTTCAAACCCATTTAAATGAATGGGTTTGAAAGAGTCCTGCAGGTTTCCGTCTCCTGCCTCTGTTTTGTGCAGGAAATGGAAACCTGCAGAACGGAGACCGGGCGCAGATGTGAACGAGCTCTTAGGCTTGGTTCAGACATCAGTATGCCATCCGTCCGCTTGAATTCAGTTTGAGTCTAAAAACGGACTGATTCACATACTGATTGTATACTGACACCTTTTTATGCTGATAGCAAATGCTGTCCATCCCCTAGAGGACAGATAAGGGGATTAAAAGTAGAAAATTGTAAACAGAGTAGAGATAAGGACATTTATTATATGAGATAAGGACATTTATTATATATCCTGATCTCTACTCTGTTTACAATTGCTACTTTTAATCCCCTTATCTGTCCTCTAGGGGACTGACAGAGTTTGCTATCAGCATAAAAAGGTGTCAGTATACAATCAGTATGTGTATCAGTCGTATTTAGAGTCAAACTGAATTCAAAGCATGGGTATCCAGTCCAGGTACTGGAGAGGGGCTGCCAGCAGTGCACCTCGTCGGTAACAGCAGGGGACGTGGATATCCAGCTGGGTAATCCAGTCCAGGTACTGGAGAGGGGTTGTCAGCAGTGCCCCTTGTCAGTAGCAGCAGGGGACGTGGGCGAGGATGTGGATATCCAGCTGGGTATCTGGTCCACAGTCCAGGTACTGGAGAGGGGCTGCCAGCAGTGCACCTCGTCGGTAACAGCAGGGGACGTGGATACCCAGCTGGGTATCCAGTCCAGGTACTGGAGAGGGGTTGCCAGCAGTGCCCCTTGTCAGTAGCAGCAGGGGACGTGGGCGAGGATGTGGATATCCAGCTGGGTATCTGGTCCAGGTACTGGGGAGGGGCTGCCAGCAGTTCTTTTCGTCAGTAGCAGCAGTGGACGTGGATATCCAGCTGGGTATCCAGCCTAGGTACTGGAGAGGGGCTGCCAGCACCCAATTCACTCATCATCATCCTCCTCCAACCCCAGCCCCTTCACCCTAATGTAATTGTTAAAAAACTTAAATTTTCTTTAAAGATTATAATTAATTTTTCATGGATACCCCCTTCCCCCAAGGGCCTGCAAAGCAATCTTTTAGGGCTCCAGCCCAAGGGCCTGCAAAATATTTTTTTTAGGGCTCCCCCCGAGGCCTGAAAATTAATGTTTTAGGGCTCACCCCCAAGAGCCTGACATCTAATTTTTTAGTGGTCACCCCAAGGGCCAAAAAAATAAAACACTGCTGCTGCATGGTTCTAGTTATCCCAAGGGCCAAAAAAATAAAACACTGCTGCTACAAGGGTCTAGTCACCCCAAGGGCCAAAAAATAAAACACTGCTGGTGCATAGCTCAACTCACCTGAAGGTCAAAAAATACTGCTGTTTAAAGGCTCAACTCACTTCAAGGGCCAACAACACTACTGGTGCAAGGCTCAACTTACCTCAAGGGCCAAAAACACTGCTGGTGCAAAGCTCTACTCTCTCCAAGAGCCAAAAAAACTCCTGGTGAATTTTGTTCAGTTCCAAAGGACTCTGTGTTTAGATTTGGCTCAGTCGCAGCTCCAGAACATCCCTTTGAAGGCAAGGTTTCCTTTAGTGCAGGGGTCCTCAAACTTTTTAAACATTCTACCATTAAAATCACATTTTTTCTCAATAACACGTCGGAATAGCCTTAAGAAAGGCTATTCTTCTGCCTTTAGATGTCTTTCTTAAGGTTATTCCTATGTGTTATTGAGAAAAAATGGAGATGAATGCAACCGTGGGGTGGAGGGGGACACTTAATTTTCAATCTCAGAGGGCATTCACACTTGTGCTCGTTGCCTGGTGTATGCATTCCGACGGGTTTCCATCTTCAGTCCCAGCGAAACTGGACAGGGGACAGAAACCCGGCAGTCACCTTTTAAAACCCATTCAATTGAATGGGATTGTAAAGGTGACCACCAGTGTCCACCTGGGGCCTGTCTGCGGGGAAACCATTTTTTGTAGCCGGACACAAAGTCAGACATGCAGGACTTTGTGTCCAGCTAAAAAAAAAAACGGTTTCCCCGCAGATAGGCCCCAGGTGGACACTGGTGGTCACATTTACAAACCCATTCAATTGAATGGGTTTTAAAGGTGACTGCAGGGTTCCTGTCCCCTGTCCAGTTTCGCTGGGACTGAAGATGGAAACCCGACGGAATGCATACACCAGACACCGAGCACAAGTGTGAACACCCTCTGAGGTGTTATTTATCCTACAGTAAGATATTATACTGCTTACTTCAGGGGGTACAGGTAGGGTCCGTCCAGGAAGGCAGCAGGCACTAAACCTGACCAGTGAGACCACTGCTGAGCGGCATAGCAAACTGTAGTACGGTAGTGGCTTTGTTTACTGTAATTTGGGCTGCTTCAGGTCACGTTGCTAGGGTGACCTGACTGACGAAGTGGCGGAGGGGCACAGTTGACTATATTGGGCCAGTCCATGGAGACAGTGCGCTTCACTTTACCTATTGGAGGGCACCACAATTGAGGATAAAAAATATGGTCAAGTGCATTACAGTTTAGTAACTCCATGTGCCTCACATTAATGGCAATTAACCCCATCATGTCCCTCATATTAACCCCTGTGTGCCCCATATAAGGGTTACTGATATGTGAGACAGATGGAGATAATAAGTATCTTCATTATTAGTACATCCATATGTCTCACATATTAGTAACCTTTATATGGGGCACACAGGGGTTAATGTGAGGGACGTGACGGGGTTAATTGCCATTAATGTGAGGCACATGGAGTTACTAACACTAAATTAATCACCCCAAATGCCTGACATTAACCCCTTAAGGACACAGCCCAAATGTATGTTAAGGACCAGGCCTATTTTTTCAAAATTGACATGTGTCACTTTAAATGGCAATAATTTTGAGACGCTTTAATTTACACAAGTGATTTTGGGATTATTTTCTCGTAACACATTATACTTCATGTTAGTGGTAAACACTAATCAATATTTTTGTATTTACTTATTAAAAAAATAGGAAATTTGATGGAAATTTGGAAAAAATTACAATTTTCAAAATGTGAAATTCTCTGTTTTTCAGGCAGATAGTCATACCACCCAAATACAGTAATAAATATTATCTCCCATATCTCTGCTTTATATCGGCATCATCTTTTGATTGTATTTTAATTTTATTTTGGACGTTATAAGGCTTACAAGTGTAACAGCGATTTTCCAGATTTACAAGAAATGTAACTGTTTGTTTTTTTTTTGTTTTACACTTTATTTAAAAAAAAAAAAAAAATTTTTTACATTGTTTTATTTGTGCTGCAAGCACACTAGAACCAGTGATCAGAGAGGATCACTGGTTCTATACTAACTACAGACTGCAATACACGTGTATTGCAGTCTATAGAGGAAGCTAGCTATGCAGATGCATAGACTAGCTTCCCCTCGTCCTGGCATCCAAGGGGTTAACCCTCCCCCCATCGGAGCTCGCTCCGATGGGGGGAGGGATTAAGGAGCAGCGTGTAGCTGTAAATTACAGCTCACACAGACTCCTGCTGCCGGCAACATGATTTATAGCCCGGCCAAACCCCTAGGGTGCCATGATCACTATGGATCATGGCACCTTAAGGGTTAAACAGCGGGGGTCGGTGCAATCACTGTCCCTGCTGCTACAGGGGAAGCCTGGCTGTCAGATACAGCCGGCCTCCTATGGAGATCTCTATCACGTACAGGTACGTGGGAATGCGGGAACTAACCACATTCCCTGACGTACAGGTACGTGATTTAGCGTTAAGGGGTTAATAGACATAAAACTCCAGCATGTACCTGTGTTTTCTTTTTTTACTGTCACATTGCTGAGCTCTCCTCTGCTCCTTCTCTTCTATGCAGGCTATAATGGCAAGAGCTCGGCAGGGCTGCAAAGCGATAAGCCCCGCCCCCTGGGCTCTCCTCAGCCCTCTCATTGGTGGGCAGAGGGCAGCCAGAGAGTGGGGTGGGGTGGGAAGAGACCTTGAGAGCACTGCAGCTCCTGTGTTGGCTGCTTTATATTAGCTGATGCTGAAGCTACACATGGAGCCCTTCCGACATATACTTTCCCTATATTAATAGGGAAAGTATTCCACCGCCAGGGGGCCCCTGCAAGTGCTGGGGCCCTGGGCAATTGCCCAGCTTGCCCCCCCCCCCCTAACGCCGGCCCTGAAGGCAGAGCAGGTCGTACAGACATCGGGAGCGGTGCCCTCCATTAGGTAAAGTGAAGTGCGCTCCATGGCCTGGCCCGAGCTCCCCAGGAGATTCATTATAAATGCACGCCTGCCGGCGGGCCGACAGATGTGCTCGGCTGGCCACATGTGGCCCCCGGGCCGCAGTTTTAGGACCCCTGCTTTAGTGTCTCCATCTCAGCAGGATGATGATGATGAAGAAGCTTGGTTAAATCTGGTGTCTGAACGGAAAGTGGATTCTGATTTACATCTAAAGTACTGGAGCATGTTGTTTGGACTATTAACACCTGATCAGAACCCTGTAGAGGTAATATAGAGTCCGATATTAGAGAACCATTACCGGTAGTAGTTGTTGCAGCCAATTCTCCACCTTTGTGATCCTCTAAATAAAAGTTACCCCCAGGACTTGATGCCAAAATGTTATCAATATCACAATCAAGGTCAATGTCTGGGTCCTCAGTCCAATCCACTGCATCAATCCCACACAATGAGAGTGATGGTTCTGGAACCACCGTTTTAGGGGATAACAATTTTAAAGGGGCTAACACTCTGCTGGTGCAAGGCTCAACTCAACCAAAGGGCAAAAAACTGTGCTGGTGCAAGGCTGAAGTAACTTAAAGGGCCTAAAACTCTGCTGGTAAAAGGCTGAAGTCACCTCAAGGGCCTCAATCTCTGCTGGTAGCTCGGCTTACGGGCCTGTAACTTAATTTGTAAGGGCTCACGTTAAGGGCCAGAAAAGTGTAAGTTTTGCCTAAATCTTTATGCAACCCTTCCAAAAATGCATGTTAGTCCCTAGTTTTACATGTTTTTAAGGTGTACTTATGTTTATTTTGTGTGTTTTTTTTAAACAGATCATAACTTCATAACTTTAATCGCAAAGCTTGGAATATCAAGCCCAGCAGACCCACATCTTTGATTTAAGTAGTTTCTAAGTTAATGTATTGTTTTGCCTTAAAATGCTAATTTAAATGTGTATTTTAAGTCCCCAAACCACAAGCCTGTATAGGGATTCATAGGGGATGTGGTTCATGTGCATAGACTTGTGCTGTGGGTTCCTCATTTCATAGCCTTTTCATGATAGCTAGCATACCATTGAAATTTAATAACTTGCTTTTCATTTTTGCAAAGCAAAATAATGTTTGGTGTTGACAGTGTTTTTTTTTTTTTTGTTTATTTTAGCCTCATCATGTCTACCCCGGCAAGAAAATCAGATACCCCATGCCACCGCATGGATCTGGATGTGAAGCGTCTGGTTCATTTAGTAAGTTGATGCTAGGCATGCATGCTCTATAATTCTATTGTTAACTATTTTATTTTTTTTTTTTAACAAAACTGTGCATGTTTATTTCCACAATGCAATGTTTTTTTGGTAATTTTCATTTTGTAGCCTTATATCCAACGTGTTTGAAAGTTAAGCCAGTGCATGTTTTTGGCCTTGTACTGTAAATAATTACTACATGTAGCGCATATGTTTTAATACATTCAAGCCTCTTATCTTTACAAACCCCCCTAGACAGTAGCCCTTTTTATTTTGTTTTGTATCAATAATTGTGCTTAAAATCTTTTTTTTTTTTTTTTCAGATTCATGCCATGCCCAACCTCTGGAACAAGGCGCATGCCCTGTACCCAGACAGACATGCCTGGGATGCAACATCTGCACTCAACTGTTCCCCGAGTGGTCCAACTTCTCGCGAAACAAGAAACAGCAGATTGGTGAGTATGTTTTTATTTTTTTGTGTTTGTTCTTTAAAATTTGGGCACAAAATATTTTTGATTAAAGGCTATTCGCATGTACATAATCATATCTATATTTGTAGTTCATTAAAAGTGAAAAATTATTGAAAATAGAAGTAATGACTCATTTTGCCAAGTTTTCAAGATTTTCGCAAACTTTATTTTAGTGCTGACAGTCTGTTGTCTTGATCGGTTACCAATGGTTACGACCACTAAATGGCAAAACTTTCTATCGTCTGGGTCTTGTCAGGAACCCAGCTCTGATTTTATTATTGGAGCTGGCTTATCAGACAGGGACACTACATGTATCAGAACATATCCCGCCCCCAATAAAGGAAATCATGGCTGATTTTCGGACCTTACAAAGTTCCTGCATTAATGGTAGTAGTCATTGGCAACCGATCAAGACAACAGACTGTGACCACAAGATATTTGTTGAAAATGTTTAAAAATCACCAAAAAGTTAGATTAGTTATATATGCAAAAATGTTTCTAAAATTAAATTATCTACAAATGTAGAAACAATTATGTACTTGGGAATAGCCCTTTAACCTTTTTTCTCTGTCTTGTTTTTTCTTTGATATTGATAGAAAATGATGTGCTCACACGGTGGAAGAGTGTGAGGGACCACTTCATGGGAGACAACAGGCAGGTTGAGCGCAGTGGGGCCTCTCCCTCCCAGTGTGGAAAAATTCACATGGAAGACGAGCTGCAGTTCCTCTTGACTGGCAGTGTTTCCTGGGTGTAAGTTTTTTTAACACTCATTTTTTGTGTTGCTTTTAATTGCATTTTGCAAATGTATATTTATATTATTTTTTTTCTTTTGATTCACAGTGCTTCTGGCAAGGGAGAGCGTCCCACCAAGCCCACCTGCCTTCGGAAGCGGAGAGGGGCCGAAGTATTTCCCCCGTCGCTATGTCCTCCAGGGTGGCTTCGCCCGGCATCCTCGCGGGCCTCTTTGCTGTGTGCAGCCAGCGCTGAGGACGCCCAGGAGCCAGCGACAGTCACCTTGAGGCTTAGGCGACGTCAGACCCCTCATGCCCCCACACCTTCCACTCAGGAGCAGACTGAGAAGACCCCCAGATAACGGACAGGCAGCTTGACTTGAAGAGTCAAGCCCTGTCCTTTATCCGAAGGGTAAACAGCCAGGACCATTTTGCACTTTTTGGCAATGATGTGGCAGCTATCTGCCGCCAGCTGCCACATGACAGGCAACAGCTCTTCAAAGCCTGTGGCGGTAGACTATCCGTCTGCTCCTGAGCTGCCGGATCGGGCTTACATGGTAAGCCAGTTCCGGCAGCAGTGTGTCGCAGCATCCACAGGGTCTTTGCTCAGGGACACAAGATTATGTGCCCTGACCTCAACCCCAAAGCCCCCAAGTTGACCCTGCCCCACCTTCACAACAAACTCCTGCTCCCCATGTTCCATCTCCTCCCCATGTTGATCCTCCTTCTGAACACGGCCCATTCCTCCGCTCCCTTTTATATGATGATCCCTTGTAACCTCCTCTTCCATTATTCCCCCCCTTTTTGTCTTATACAAAATGTTTATTTTTAAAATACTTTGAATAATTTTATGTATTTTATTAATGGTTTTTATGTAATATTTGGGAAAGGTGGGAGGGGGTGGGTTTGGAATGTTTGGGGTGGTGGGTGTTTTGTTTTTGTTTTTCAAAAATCCAAAATGTATTTTTTATTAAATTTAAAAAAAAAATATTTAGTAAAAAAAAAAAAAAAATTATGTTAAAAATGTCTTTGTTTTTCTTTAGCCAAAAATAGTTGACTTTAAAAAGACGACCTTTCAGGATTTTGCCCACAGCCAGTTCTATATAGTGCAGGAAAGCCAACAGTGCGCTGAATTTGGCAAACTGTCGTCTGTCCAGCAGTATATGGAAATGCCTGTTTCCAAACCCATGAAAGGTCCTCTTTGATGGACTTTTCTGCATAATTTAATTTATTGATAACCATGCCCTATACTGAAGACGTATCGGTGCCTTTTAACCTATATGTCTTCATTGGGCAAAAAAAGGGTTTTTTTTGATTTTCTGTGAGTGTGACCCTTGTTCGTGACAGTATTAATATATTTTCTTGCCAATGTACTGTCAAAAGGGGGTTGCCCTCACACTCTGCCCACATTCATTGACAGTGTGTGAGGCCTTCTGCTGACACTTGAAACAGCTAGGTGAACCCCTGCACTAGCTTTTTGTTGGGAGCACATAATGTGAAAGGCAGACAGTGTGCCGAATGATGCACACTGTTGTGTTTTCACATTATGTGCCTCTAGTAAGCAGCTATTGTGGTGAATTATTAGGAATTCCATACATCTCTTCAAGTGTCGGCACAGAGAGAACAGTCTGTTATCATTTAAGAAATTATTCATCCAGGAATTTTTGTGCTCAACACAGAATTCGCTAAATTGCTACATGGGTAGCAATTGCTTCAATTTTCAAACTGTCATATATAATAAGTTTATCATACGACAGTTTAGTAATTGAAGAATCCCTTGAACATCCAAGGTTAACTGCAAGGTTACTTTATAGACCATATACACACATAACTACAGCCGTCCCTACTATGAACCTTTTCATTATAATTTAAAAAAAATAGTCCACAGTGTAGCTACCATGGGAACCCAAGGGGTGAAAACATGGCTATGATTGATGGGAGGTTCGAAATGGTAAATATAGCAAGCACTTACAAATTGAAAACTTTATTTGCACATTTTAAAAACACATGGACACAAGAAGTACGTAAATCTTTCACTGTACTTTTATAAACTAATAGAGATGAGCGAACAGTGTTCTATCGAACTCATGTTCGATCGGATATTAGGCTGTTCGGCATGATCGAATCGAATCGAACACCGCGTGGTAAAGTGCGCCATTACTAGATTCCCCTCCCACCTTCCCTGGCGCCTTTTTTGCTCCAATAACAGCGCAGAGTAGGTGGGACAGGAACTACGACACCGGTGACGTTGAAAAAAGTAGGCAAAACCCATTGGCTGCCGAAAACATGTGACCTCTAATTTAAAAGAACAGCGACGCCCAGCTTCGCGTCATTCTGAGCTTGCAATTCACCGGGGACAGAGGTTTCCGTCCAGTTAGCTAGGGCTTAAATTCTGGGTAGGCAGGGACAGGCTAGGATAGGAAGGAGAAGACAACCAACAGCTCTTATAAGAGCTAAATTCCAGGGAGAAGCTTGTCAGTGTAACGTGGCACTGACGGGCTCAATCGCCGCAACCCAGCTTTCCCAGGATCCTGAATGGAATACACTGACAGTGTATTCCCGTATACCCGATATATACCCCCGATACCCGTTCCAACGGTGTGCCCCCCCACCTTCACCCCAGAAATACACTGCAAGTCCCCTAGCAATAGAATTGGGGCTATATACACCCACTATTTTTGCTACTGGTATATAGTGCCATTGTCTGACTGGGAATTCAAAGAATATATTGGGGTTATAAATACCCAAATTTCTTGCTACTGCCATATAGTGCCATTGTCTGACTGGGAATTCAAAGAATATATTGGGGTTACGTGCACCCACAATTTTTGCTACTGGTATATAGTGCCATTGTCTGACTGGGAATTCAAAGAATATATTGGGGTTATAAATACCCTCATTTCTTGCTACTGGTATATAGTGCCAGTTTCTGACTGGTAATTCAAAGAATATATTGGGGTTATAAATACCCTCATTTCTTGCTACTGGTATATAGTGCCATTGTCTGACTGGGAATTCAAAGAATATATTGGGGTTATAAATACCCTCATTTCTTGCTACTGCCATATAGTGCCAGTTTCTGACTGGTAATTCAAAGAATATATTGGGGTTACGTGCACCCACAATTTTTGCTACTGGTATATAGTGCCATTGTCTGACTGGGAATACAAAGAATATATTGGGGTTACAAATACCCTCATTTCTTGCTACTGGTATATAGTGCCATTGTCTGACTGGGAATTCAAAGAATATATTGAGGTTACAAATACCCTCATTTCTTGCTACTGGTATATAGTGCCATTGTCTGACTGGGAATTCAAAGAATATATTGGGGTTACAAATACCCTCATTTCTTGCTACTGCCATATAGTGCCAGTTTCTGACTGGTAATTCAAAGAATATATTGGGGTTATAAACACCCTCATTTCTTGCTACTGGTATATAGTGCC
Source organism: Leptodactylus fuscus (assembly GCF_031893055.1). Lineage (NCBI taxonomy): Eukaryota > Metazoa > Chordata > Amphibia > Anura > Leptodactylidae > Leptodactylus > Leptodactylus fuscus. The sequence goes on from NC_134269.1 coordinate 101,180,344, forward strand.
ATTGTCTGACTGGGAATTCAAAGAATATATTGGGGTTACAAATACCCTCATTTCTTGCTACTGCCATATAGTGCCATTGTCTGACTGGGAATTCAAAGAATATATTGGGGTTACAAATACCCTCATTTCTTGCTACTGGTATATAGTGCCATTGTCTGACTGGGAATTCAAAGAATATATTGGGGTTACAAATACCCTCATTTCTTGCTACTGCCATATAGTGCCAGTTTCTGACTGGTAATTCAAAGAATATATTGGGGTTACGTGCACCCACAATTTTTGCTACTGGTATATAGTGCCATTGTCTGACTGGGAATTCAAAGAATATATTGGGGTTACAAATACCCTCATTTCTTGCTACTGGTATATAGTGCCATTGTCTGACTGGGAATTCAAAGAATATATTGGGGTTATAAATACCCTCATTTCTTGCTACTGCCATATAGTGCCAGTTTCTGACTGGTAATTCAAAGAATATATTGGGGTTACAAATACCCTCATTTCTTGCTACTGCCATATAGTGCCAGTTTCTGACTGGTAATTCAAAGAATATATTGGGGTTACGTGCACCCACAATTTTTGCTACTGGTATATAGTGCCATTGTCTGACTGGGAATTCAAAGAATATATTGGGGTTACAAATACCCTCATTTCTTGCTACTGGTATATAGTGCCATTGTCTGACTGGGAATTCAAAGAATATATTGGGGTTATAAATACCCTCATTTCTTGCTACTGCCATATAGTGCCAGTTTCTGACTGGTAATTCAAAGAATATATTGGGGTTACAAATACCCTCATTTCTTGCTACTGCCATATAGTGCCAGTTTCTGACTGGTAATTCAAAGAATATATTGGGGTTACGTGCACCCACAATTTTTGCTACTGGTATATAGTGCCATTGTCTGACTGGGAATTCAAAGAATATATTGGGGTTACAAATACCCTCATTTCTTGCTACTGGTATATAGTGCCATTGTCTGACTGGGAATTCAAAGAATATATTGGGGTTACAAATACCCTCATTTCTTGCTACTGCCATATAGTGCCATTGTCTTACTGGGAATTCAAAGAATATATTGGGGTTATAAATACCCTCATTTCTTGCTACTGCCATATAGTGCCAGTTTCTGACTGGTAATTCAAAGAATATATTGGGGTTATAAATACCCTCATTTCTTGCTACTGGTATATAGTGCAATTGTCTGACTGGGAATTCAAAGAATATATTGGGGTTATAAATACCCTCATTTCTTGCTACTGCCATATAGTGCCAGTTTCTGACTGGTAATTCAAAGAATATATTGGGGTTACGTGCACCCACAATTTTTGCTACTGGTATATAGTGCCATTTTCTGACTGGTAATTCAAAGAATATATTGGGGTTATAAATACCCTCATTTCTTGCTACTGCCATATAGTGCCATTGTCTGACTGGTAATTCAAAGAATATATTGGGGTTATAAATACCCTAATTTCTTGCTACTGGTATATAGTGCCATTGTCTGACTGGGAATTCAAAGAATATATTGGGGTTATAAATACCCTCATTTCTTGCTACTGGTATATAGTGCCATTGTCTGACTGGGAATTCAAAGAATATATTGGGGTTACAAATACCCTCATTTCTTGCTACTGCCATATAGTGCCAGTTTCTGACTGGTAATTCAAAGAATATATTGGGGTTACGTGCACCCACAATTTTTGCAACTGGTATATAGTGCCATTGTCTGACTGGGAATTCAAATAATATATTGGGGTTACAAATACCCTCATTTCTTGCTACTGGTATATAGTGCCATTGTCTGACTGGGAATTCAAAGAATATATTGGAGTTACAAATACCCTCATTTCTTGCTACTGGTATATAGTGCCATTGTCTGACTGGGAATTCAAAGAATATATTGGGGTTACAAATACCCTCATTTCTTGCTACTGCCATATAGTGCCAGTTTCTGACTGGTAATTCAAAGAATATATTGGGGTTATAAATACCCTCATTTCTTGCTACTGGTATATAGTGCCATTGTCTGACTGGGAATTCAAAGAATATATTGGGGTTACAAATATCCTCATTTCTTGCTACTGCCATATAGTGCCAGTTTCTGACTGGTAATTCAAAGAATATATTGGGGTTACGTGCACCCACAATTTTTGCTACTGGTATATAGTGCCATTGTCTGACTGGGAATTCAAAGAATATATTGGGGTTACAAATACCCTCATTTCTTGCTACTGGTATATAGTGCCATTGTCTGACTGGGAATTCAAAGAATATATTGGGGTTACAAATACCCTCATTTCTTGCTACTGGTATATAGTGCCATTGTCTGACTGGGAATTCAAAGAATATATTGGGGTTACAAATACCCTCATTTCTTGCTACTGCCATATAGTGCCAGTTACTGACTGGTAATTCAAAGAATATATTGGGGTTACAAATACCCTCATTTCTTGCTACTGGTATATAGTGCCATTGTCTGACTGGGAATTCAAAGAATATATTGGGGTTACAAATACCCTCATTTCTTGCTACTGCCATATAGTGCCATTGTCTGACTGGGAATTCAAAGAATATATTGGGGTTACAAATACCCTCATTTCTTGCTACTGCCATATAGTACCATTGTCTGACTGGGAATTCAAAGAATATATTGGGTTTACAAATACCCTCATTACTTGCTACTGGTATATAGTGCCAGTTTCTGACTGATAATTCAAAGAATATATTGGGGTTATAAATACCCTCATTTCTTGCTACTGGTATATAGTGCCATTGTCTGACTGGGAATTCAAAGAATATATTGGGGTTATAAATACCCTCATTCCTTGCTACTGGTATATAGTGCCATTGTCTGACTGGGAATTCAAAGAATATATTGGGGTTACAAATACCCTCATTTCTTGCTACTGCCATATAGTGCCAGTTTCTGACTGGTAATTCAAAGAATATATTGGGGTTACGTGCACCCACAATTTTTGCTACTGGTATATAGTGCCATTGTCTGACTGGGAATTCAAAGAATATATTGGGGTTACAAATACCCTCATTTCTTGCTACTGGTATATAGTGCCATTGTCTGACTGGGAATTCAAAGAATATATTGGGGTTATAAATACCCTCATTTCTTGCTACTGCCATATAGTGCCAGTTTCTGACTGGTAATTCAAAGAATATATTGGGGTTACAAATACCCTCATTTCTTGCTACTGCCATGTAGTGCCAGATTCTGACTGGTAATTCAAAGAATATATTGGGGTTACGTGCACCCACAATTTTTGCTACTGCTATATAGTGCCATTGTCTGACTGGGAATTCAAAGAATATATTGGGGTTACAAATACCCTCATTTCTTGCTACTGGTATATAGTGCCATTGTCTGACTGGGAATTCAAAGAATATATTGGGGTTACAAATACCCTCATTTCTTGCTACTGGTATATAGTGCCATTGTCTGACTGGGAATTCAAAGAATATATTGGGGATATAAATACCCTCATTTCTTACTACTGCCATATAGTGCCAGTTTCTGACTGGTAATTCAAAGAATATATTGGGGTTATAAATACCCTCATTTCTTGCTACTGGTATATAGTGCCATTGTCTGACTGGGAATTCAAAGAATATATTGGGGTTATAAATACCCTCATTTCTTGCTACTGGTATATAGTGCCATTGTCTGACTGGGAATTCAAAGAATATATTGGGGTTACAAATACCCTCATTTCTTGCTACTGCCATATAGTGCCAGTTTCTGACTGGGAATTCAAAGAATATATTGGGGTTACGTGCACCCACAATTTTTGCTACTGCTATATAGTGCCATTGTCTGACTGGGAATTCAAAGAATATATTGGGGTTACAAATACTCTCATTTCTTGCTACTGGTATGTAGTGCCATTGTCTGACTGATAATTCAAAGAATATATTGGGGTTACAAATACCCTCATTTCTTGCTACTGCCATATAGTGCCATTGTCTGACTGGGAATTCAAAGAATATATTGGGTTTACAAATACCCTCATTTCTTGCTACTGCCATATAGTGCCAGTTTCTGACTGGGAATTCAAAGAATATATTGGGGTTACGTGCACCCACAATTTTTGCTACTGCAATATAGTGCCATTGTCTGACTGGAAATTCAAAGAATATATTGGGGTTACAAATACCCTCATTTCTTGCTACTGGTATATAGTGCCATTGTCTGACTGGGAATTCAAAGAATATATTGGGGTTATAAATACCCTCATTTCTTGCTACTGCCATATAGTGCCAGTTTCTGACTGGTAATTCAAAGAATATATTGGGGTTATAAATACCCTCATTTCTTGCTACTGGTATATAGTGCCATTGTCTGACTGGGAATTCAAAGAATATATTGGGGTTATAAATACCCTCATTTCTTGCTACTGGTATATAGTGCCATTGTCTGACTGGGAATTCAAAGAATATATTGGGGTTACAATTACCCTCATTTCTTGCTACTGCCATATAGTGCCAGTTTCTGACTGGTAATTCAAAGAATATATTGGGGTTACATGCACCCACAATTTTTGCTACTGGTATATAGTGCCATTGTCTGACTGGGAATTCAAAGAATATATTGGGGTTACAAATACCCTCATTTCTTGCTACTGGTATATAGTGCCATTGTCTGACTGGGAATTCAAAGAATATATTGGGGTTACAAATACCAACATTTCTTGCTACTGCCATATAGTGCCAGTTTCTGACTGGTAATTCAAAGAATATATTGGGGTTATAAATACCCTCATTTCTTGCTACTGGTATATAGTGCCATTGTCTGACTGGGAATTCAAAGAATATATTGGGGTTACAAATACCCTCATTTCTTGCTACTGCCATATAGTGCCAGTTTCTGACTGGTAATTCAAAGAATATATTGGGGTTATAAATACCCTCATTTCTTGCTACTGGTATATAGTGCCATTGTCTGACTGGGAATTCAAAGAATATATTAGGGTTATAAATACCCTCATTTCTTGCTACTGGTATATAGTGCCATTGTCTGACTGGGAATTCAAAGAATATATTGGGGTTACAAATACCCTCATTTCTTGCTACTGCCATATAGTGCCAGTTTCTGACTGGTAATTCAAAGAATATATTGGGGTTACGTGCACCCACAATTTTTGCTACTGGTATATAGTGCCATTGTCTGACTGGGAATTCAAAGAATATATTGGGGTTACAAATACCCTCATTTCTTGCTACTGGTATATTGTGCCATTGTCTGACTGGGAATTCAAAGAATATATTGGGGTTATAAATACCCTCATTTCTTGCTACTGCCATATAGTGCCAGTTTCTGACTGGTAATTCAAAGAATATATTGGGGTTACAAATACCCTCATTTCTTGCTACTGCCATATAGTGCCAGTTTCTGACTGGTAATTCAAAGAATATATTGGGGTTACGTGCACCCACAATTTTTGCTACTGCTATATAGTGCCATTGTCTGACTGGGAATTCAAAGAATATATTGGGGTTACAAATACCCTCATTTCTTGCTACTGGTATATAGTGCCATTGTCTGACTGGGAATTCAAAGAATATATTGGGGTTACAAATACCCTCATTTCTTGCTACTGGTATATAGTGCCATTGTCTGACTGGGAATTCAAAGAATATATTGGGGATATAAATACCCTCATTTCTTGCTACTGCCATATAGTGCCAGTTTCTGACTGGTAATTCAAAGAATATATTGGGGTTATAAATACCCTCATTTCTTGCTACTGGTATATAGTGCCATTGTCTGACTGGGAATTCAAAGAATATATTGGGGTTACAAATACCCTCATTTCTTGCTACTGCCATATAGTGCCAGTTTCTGACTGGGAATTCAAAGAATATATTGGGGTTACGTGCACCCACAATTTTTGCTACTACTATATAGTGCCATTGTCTGACTGGGAATTCAAAGAATATATTGGGGTTACAAATACTCTCATTTCTTGCTACTGGTATGTAGTGCCATTGTCTGACTGGGAATTCAAAGAATATATTGGGGTTACAAATACCCTCATTTCTTGCTACTGCCATATAGTGCCATTGTCTGACTGGGAATTCAAAGAATATATTGGGTTTAAAAATACCCTCATTTCTTGCTACTGCCATATAGTGCCAGTTTCTGACTGGGAATTCAAAGAATATATTGGGGTTACGTGCACCCACAATTTTTGCTACTGCTATATAGTGCCATTGTCTGACTGGAAATTCAAAGAATATATTGGGGTTACAAATACCCTCATTTCTTGCTACTGGTATATAGTGCCATTGTCTGACTGGGAATTCAAAGAATATATTGGGGTTATAAATACCCTAATTTCTTGCTACTGCCATATAGTGCCAGTTTCTGACTGGTAATTCAAAGAATATATTGGGGTTATAAATTCCCTCATTTCTTGCTACTGGTATATAGTGCCATTGTCTGACTGGGAATTCAAAGAATATATTGGGGTTATAAATACCCTCATTTCTTGCTACTGGTATATAGTGCCATTGTCTGACTGGGAATTCAAAGAATATATTGGGGTTACAAACACCCTCATTTCTTGCTACTGCCATATAGTGCCAGTTTCTGACTGGTAATTCAAAGAATATATTGGGGTTATAAATACCCTCATTTCTTGCTACTGGTATATATTGCCATTGTCTGACTGGGAATTCAAAGAATATATTGGGGTTACAAATACCCTCATTTCTTGCTACTGCCATATAGTGCCAGTTTCTGACTGGTAATTCAAAGAATATATTGGGGTTACGTGCACCCACAATTTTTGCTACTGGTATATAGTGCCATTGTCTGACTGGGAATTCAAAGAATATATTGGGGTTACAAATACCCTCATTTCTTGCTACTGCCATATAGTGCCATTGTCTGACTGGGAATTCAAAGAATATATTGGGGTTACAAATACCCTCATTTCTTGCTACTGCCATATAGTGCCAGTTTCTGACTGGTAATTCAAAGAATATATTGGGGTTATAAATACCCTCATTTCTTGCTACTGGTATATAGTGCCATTGTCTGACTGGGAATTCAAAGAATATATTGGGGTTACAAATACCCTCATTTCTTGGTACTGCCATATAGTGCCAGTTTCTGACTGGTAATTCAAAGAATATATTGGGGTTATAAATACCCTCATTTCTTGCTACTGGTATATAGTGCCATTGTCTGACTGGGAATTCAAAGAATATATTGGGGTTATAAATACCCTCATTTCTTGCTACTGCCATATAATGCCATTGTCTGACTGGGAATTCAAAGAATATATTGGGGTTACAAATACCCTCATTTCTTGCTACTGCCATATAGTGCCAGTTTCTGACTGGTAATTCAAAGAATATATTGGGATTACGTGCACCCACAATTTTTGCTACTGGTATATAGTGCCATTGTCTGACTGGGAATTCAAAGAATATATTGGGGTTACAAATACCCTCATTTCTTGCTACTGGTATATAGTGCCATTGTCTGACTGGGAATTCAAAGAATATATTGGGGTTATAAATACCCTCATTTCTTGCTACTGCCATATAGTGCCAGTTTCTGACTGGTAATTCAAAGAATATATTGGGGTTACAAATACCCTCATTTCTTGCTACTGCCATATAGTGCCAGTTTCTGACTGGTAATTCAAAGAATATATTGGGGTTACGTGCACCCACAATTTTTGCTACTGCTATATAGTGCCATTGTCTGACTGGGAATTCAAAGAATATATTGGGGTTACAAATACCCTCATTTCTTACTACTGGTATATAGTGCCATTGTCTGACTGGGAATTCAAAGAATATATTGGGGTTACAAATACCGTCATTTCTTGCTACTGGTATATAGTGCCATTGTCTGACTGGGAATTCAAAGAATATATTGGGGATATAAACACCCTCATTTCTTGCTACTGCCATATAGTGCCAGTTTCTGACTGGTAATTCAAAGAATATATTGGGGTTATAAATACCCTCATTTCTTGCTACTGGTATATAGTGCCATTGTCTGACTGGGAATTCAAAGAATATATTGGGGTTACAAATACCCTGATTTCTTGCTACTGCCATATAGTGCCAGTTTCTGACTGGGAATTCAAAGAATATATTGGGGTTACGTGCACCCACAATTTTTGCTACTGCTATATAGTGCCATTGTCTGACTGGGAATTCAAAGAATATATTGGGGTTACAAATACTCTCATTTCTTGCTACTGGTATGTAGTGCCATTGTCTGACTGGGAATTCAAAGAATATATTGGGGTTACAAATACCCTCATTTCTTGCTACTGCCATATAGTGCCATTGTCTGACTGGGAATTCAAAGAATATATTGGGTTTACAAATACCCTCATTTCTTGCTACTGCCATATAGTGCCAGTTTCTGACTGGGAATTCAAAGAATATATTGGGGTTACGTGCACCCACAATTTTTGCTACTGCTATATAGTGCCATTGTCTGTCTGGAAATTCAAAGAATATATTGGGGTTACAAATACCCTCATTTCTTGCTACTGGTATATAGTGCCATTGTCTGACTGGGAATTCAAAGAATATATTGGGGTTATAAATACCCTCATTTCTTGCTTCTGCCATATAGTGCCAGTTTCTGACTGGTAATTCAAAGAATATATTGGGGTTATAAATACCCTCATTTCTTGCTACTGGTATATAGTGCCATTGTCTGACTGGGAATTCAAAGAATATATTGGGGTTATAAATACCCTCATTTCTTGCTACTGGTATATAGTGCCATTGTCTGACTGGGAATTCAAAGAATATATTGGGGTTACAAATACCCTCATTTCTTGCTACTGCCATATAGTGCCAGTTTCTGACTGGTAATTCAAAGAATATATTGGGGTTACGTGCACCCACAATTTTTGCTACTGGTATATAGTGCCATTGTCTGACTTGGAATTGAAAGAATATTTTGGGGTTACAAATACCCTCATTTCTTGCTACTGGTATTTAGTGCCATTGTCTGACTGGGAATTCAAAGAATATATTGGGGTTACAAATACCCTCATTTCTTGCTACTGGTATATAGTGCCATTGTCTGACTGGGAATTCAAAGAATATATTGGGGTAACAAATACCCTCATTTATTACTACTGCCATATAGTGCCATTGTCTGACTGGGAATTCAAAGAATATGTTGGGGTTACAAATACCCTCATTTCTTGCTACTGCCATATAGTGCCAGTTTCTGACTGGTAATTCAAAGAATATATTGGGGTTATAAATACCCTCATTTCTTGCTACTGGTATATAGTGCCATTGTCTGACTGGAAATTCAAAGAATATATTGGGGTTATAAATACCCTCATTTCTTGCTACTGCCATATAGTGCCAGTTTCTGACTGGTAATTCAAAGAATATATTGGGGTTACGTGCACCCACAATTTTTGCTACTGGTATATAGTGCCATTGTCTGACTGGGAATTCAAAGAATATATTGGGGTTATAAACACCCTCATTTCTTGCTACTGGTATATAGTGCCATTGTCTGACTGGGAATTCAAAGAATATATTGGGGTTATAAATACCCTCATTTCTTGCTACTGGTATATAGTGCCATTGTCTGACTGGGAATTCAAAGAATATATTGGGGTTACAAATACCCTCATTTCTTGCTACTGCCATATAGTGCCAGTTTCTGACTGGTAATTCAAAGAATATATTGGGGTTATAAATACCCTCATTTCTTGCTACTGGTATATAGTGCCATTGTCTGACTGGGAATTCAAAGAATATATTGGGGTTACAAATACCCTCATTTCTTGCTACTGCCATATAGTGCCAGTTTCTGACTGGTAATTCAAAGAATATATTGGGGTTATAAATACCCTCATTTCTTGCTACTGGTATATAGTGCCATTGTCTGACTGGGAATTCAAAGAATATATTGGGGTTATAAATACCCTCATTTCTTGCTACTGCCATATAATGCCATTGTCTGACTGGGAATTCAAAGAATATATTGGGGTTACAAATACCCTCATTTCTTGCTACTGCCATATAGTGCCAGTTTCTGACTGGTAATTCAAAGAATATATTGGGGTTATAAATACCCTCATTTCTTGCTACTGCCATATAGTGCCAGTTTCTGACTGGTAATTCAAAGAATATATTGGGGTTACAAATACCCTCATTTCTTGCTACTGCCATATAGTGCCAGTTTCTGACTGGTAATTCAAAGAATATATTGGGGTTACGTGCACCCACAATTTTTGCTACTGCTATATAGTGCCATTGTCTGACTGGGAATTCAAAGAATATATTGGGGTTACAAATACCCTCATTTCTTACTACTGGTATATAGTGCCATTGTCTGACTGGGAATTCAAAGAATATATTGGGGTTACAAATACCGTCATTTCTTGCTACTGGTATATAGTGCCATTGTCTGACTGGGAATTCAAAGAATATATTGGGGATATAAATACCCTCATTTCTTGCTACTGCCATATAGTGCCAGTTTCTGACTGGTAATTCAAAGAATATATTGGGGTTATAAATACCCTCATTTCTTGCTACTGGTATATAGTGCCATTGTCTGACTGGGAATTCAAAGAATATATTGGGGTTATAAATACCCTCATTTCTTGCTACTGGTATATAGTGTCATTGTCTGACTGGGAATTCAAAGAATATATTGGGGTTACAAATACCCTGATTTCTTGCTACTGCCATATAGTGCCAGTTTCTGACTGGGAATTCAAAGAATATATTGGGGTTACGTGCACCCACAATTTTTGCTACTGCTATATAGTGCCATTGTCTGACTGGGAATTCAAAGAATATATTGGGGTTACAAATACTCTCATTTCTTGCTACTGGTATGTAGTGCCATTGTCTGACTGGGAATTCAAAGAATATATTGGGGTTACAAATACCCTCATTTCTTGCTACTGCCATATAGTGCCATTGTCTGACTGGGAATTCAAAGAATATATTGGGTTTACAAATACCCTCATTTCTTGCTACTGCCATATAGTGCCAGTTTCTGACTGGGAATTCAAAGAATATATTGGGGTTACGTGCACCCACAATTTTTGCTACTGCTATATAGTGCCATTGTCTGTCTGGAAATTCAAAGAATATATTGGGGTTACAAATACCCTCATTTCTTGCTACTGGTATATAGTGCCATTGTCTGACTGGGAATTCAAAGAATATATTGGGGTTATAAATACCCTCATTTCTTGCTTCTGCCATATAGTGCCAGTTTCTGACTGGTAATTCAAAGAATATATTGGGGTTATAAATACCCTCATTTCTTGCTACTGGTATATAGTGCCATTGTCTGACTGGGAATTCAAAGAATATATTGGGGTTATAAATACCCTCATTTCTTGCTACTGGTATATAGTGCCATTGTCTGACTGGGAATTCAAAGAATATATTGGGGTTACAAATACCCTCATTTCTTGCTACTGCCATATAGTGCCAGTTTCTGACTGGTAATTCAAAGAATATATTGGGGTTACGTGCACCCACAATTTTTGCTACTGGTATATAGTGCCATTGTCTGACTTGGAATTCAAAGAATATTTTGGGGTTACAAATACCCTCATTTCTTGCTACTGGTATTTAGTGCCATTGTCTGACTGGGAATTCAAAGAATATATTGGGGTTACAAATACCCTCATTTCTTGCTACTGGTATATAGTGCCATTGTCTGACTGGGAATTCAAAGAATATATTGGGGTTACAAATACCCTCATTTATTACTACTGCCATATAGTGCCATTGTCTGACTGGGAATTCAAAGAATATATTGGGGTTACAAATATCCTCATTTCTTGCTACTGCCATATAGTGCCAGTTTCTGACTGGTAATTCAAAGAATATATTGGGGTTATAAATACCCTCATTTCTTGCTACTGGTATATAGTGCCATTGTCTGACTGGAAATTCAAAGAATATATTGGGGTTATAAATACCCTCATTTCTTGCTACTGCCATATAGTGCCAGTTTCTGACTGGTAATTCAAAGAATATATTGGGGTTACGTGCACCCACAATTTTTGCTACTGGTATATAGTGCCATTGTCTGACTGGGAATTCAAAGAATATATTGGGGTTATAAACACCCTCATTTCTTGCTACTGGTATATAGTGCCATTGTCTGACTGGGAATTCAAAGAATATATTGGGGTTATAAATACCCTCATTTCTTGCTACTGGTATATAGTGCCATTGTCTGACTGGGAATTCAAAGAATATATTGGGGTTACAAATACCCTCATTTCTTGCTACTGCCATATAGTGCCAGTTTCTGACTGGTAATTCAAAGAATATATTGGGGTTATAAATACCCTCATTTCTTGCTACTGGTATATAGTGCCATTGTCTGACTGGGAATTCAAAGAATATATTGGGGTTATAAATACCCTCATTTCTTGCTACTGGTATATAGTGCCATTGTCTGACTGGGAATTCAAAGAATATATTGGGGTTACAAATACCCTCATTTCTTGCTACTGCCATATAGTGCCAGTTTCTGACTGGTAATTCAAAGAATATATTGGGGTTACGTGCACCCACACTTTTTGCTACTGGTATATAGTGCCATTGTCTGACTGGGAATTCAAAGAATATATTGGGGTTACAAATACCCTCATTTCTTGCTACTGGTATATAGTGCCATTGTCTGACTGGGAATTCAAAGAATATATTGGGGTTACAAATACCCTCATTTCTTGCTACTGGTATATAGTGCCATTGTCTGACTGGGAATTCAAAGAATATATTGGGGTTATAAATACCCTCATTTCTTGCTACTGCCATATAGTGCCAGTTTCTGACTGGTAATTCAAAGAATATATTGGGGTTACAAACACCCTCATTTCTTGCTACTGCCATATAGTGCCATTTTCTGACTGGTAATTCAAAGAATATATTGGGGTTACGTGCACCCACAATTTTTGCTACTGGTATATAGTGCCGTTATCTGACTGGGAATTCAAAGAATATATTGGGGTTACAAATACCCTCATTTCTTGCTACTGGTATATAGTGCCATTGTCTGACTGGGAATTCAAAGAATATATTGGGGTTACAAATACCCTCATTTCTTGCTACTGCCATATAGTGCCATTGTCTGACTGGGAATTCAAAGAATATATTGGGGTTATAAATACCCTCATTTCTTGCTACTGCCATATAGTGCCAGTTTCTGACTGGTAATTCAAAGAATATATTGGGGTTATAAATACCCTCATTTCTTGCTACTGGTATATAGTGCCATTGTCTGACTGGGAATTCAAAGAATATATTGGGGTTACAAATACCCTCATTTCTTGCTACTGCCATATAGTGCCAGTTTCTGACTGGTAATTCAAAGAATATATTGGGGTTATAAATACCCTCATTTCTTGCTACTGGTATATAGTGCCATTGTCTGACTGGGAATTCAAAGAATATATTGGGGTTTTAAATACCCTCATTTCTTGCTACTGGTATATAGTGCCATTGTCTGACTGGGAATTCAAAGAATATATTGGGGTTACAAATACCCTCATTTCTTGCTACTGCCATATAGTGCCAGTTTCTGACTGGTAATTCAAAGAATATATTGGGGTTACGTGCACCCACAATTTTTGCTACTGGTATATAGTGCCATTGTCTGACTGGGAATTCAAAGAATATATTGGGGTTACAAATACCCTCATTTCTTGCTACTGGTATATAGTGCCATTGTCTGACTGGGAATTCAAAGAATATATTGGGGTTACAAATACCCTCATTTCTTGCTAGTGCCATATAGTGCCAGTTTCTGACTGGTAATTCAAAGAATATATTGGGGTTACAAATACCCTCATTTCTTGCTACTGCCATATATTGCCAGTTTCTGACTGGTAATTCAAAGAATATATTGGGGTTACGTGCACCCACAATTTTTGCTACTGCTATATAGTGCCATTGTCTGACTGGGAATTCAAAGAATATATTGGGGTTACAAATACCCTCATTTCTTGCTACTGGTATATAGTGCCATTGTCTGACTGGGAATTCAAAGAATATATTGGGGTTACAAATACCGTCATTTCTTGCTACTGGTATATAGTGCCATTGTCTGACTGGGAATTCAAAGAATATATTGGGGATATAAATACCCTCATTTCTTGCTACTGCCATATAGTGCCAGTTTCTGACTGGTAATTCAAATAATATATTGGGGTTATAAATACCCTCATTTCTTGCTACTGGTATATAGTGCCATTGTCTGACTGGGAATTCACAGAATATATTGGGGTTACGTGCACCCACAATTTTTGCTACTGGTATATAGTGCCATTGTCTGACTGGGAATTCAAAGAATATATTGGGGTTACAAATACCCTCATTTCTTGCTACTGCCAGCCCAACAGAGAACTTCCACCTGGAGTTCTGCAAATACCTGCTCAATGTCCATCGCAACACCTCCAACATGGCCTGCAGGGCAGAGCTAGGCAGACTCCCCCTATGGCTCACCATACAGAAGAGGGCGCTAGCTTTCCAGGCACACATCCAGGTGAGCAAGCCCGACTCCTACCACCACCAAGCCTGGCTAAGCCACCTGAGCAAACCAGACATTCACCAACCAAACAGCAGCCAACCACCAAACCAAAAACACCAACAGATGATAACCAAGGCCGAAATAAAGGCGACCACAGAGGCAAACAGAGAGCGGTACATTGAAGAATGGAGAAATGAAATAAATAACTCCAAGAAACTCACCGTGTACCAATCCCTACAAAGGGACTACACCATGGCCACCTACCTGGAGAGAATACGCCACCCCAAGCACAGACAGACCCTGAGCCGATACAGACTGAGCGCCCACAACCTAGAGATAGAGACGGGGCGATACAGGCAGACGTACAAGCCACGGGAGAACAGACTGTGTCAGCACTGTGACCAGGGGGCCCTAGAAGACGAGACCCACTTCCTGCTACACTGCACCAAATACTCAGCTGTGAGGGCCGTCTACTACCAAAGACTCTCTGCCCACATCCCAGACTTCAGATCTGCAGACGAGAAGAGGAAACTCTACATCCTACTGGGAGAAGAAGAAGCCACTGTGGAGATCGCTGCCCAATACGTGTCCAGCTGTCACCAAACCAGAGGAAGATGAGACTCCATGGACTGTTATATTTATCCCAAAACACCCGCCCCGCCCCCACCTCCCCATATAGCAGTCACCAACGAAGAGGAAGACGAGACTCCACGGACTGTTATACCCCAAACCAACCGCCCTACCCCACCCCCACCTCCAACCCCCCCCTAATAGCAGTCACCAACGAAGAGGAAGATGAGACTCCATGGACTGTTATAACCCAAACCCCCCCCCATACCCACCACCCACCCAACCCAACTCCCCCCCCACACACACTTTACTAGCTTTGGCAATGCCAAATACCTATTTGGACGTGCCAATAAAGCATTTTTTGATTTGATTTGATTTGATTAGTGCCAGTTTCTGACTGGGAATTCAAAGAATATATTGGGGTTACGTGCACCCATAATTTTTGCTACTGCTATATAGTGCCATTGTCTGACTGGGAATTCAAAGAATATATTGGGGTTACAAATACCCTCATTTCTTGCTACTGCCATATAGTGCCATTGTCTGACTGGGAATTCAAAGAATATATTGGGTTTACAAATACCCTCATTTCTTGCTACTGCCATATAGTGCCAGTTTCTGACTGGGAATTCAAAGAATATATTGGGGTTACGTGCACCCACAATTTTTGCTACTGCTATATAGTGCCATTGTCTGACTGGAAATTCAAAGAATATATTGGGGTTACAAATACCCTCATTTCTTGCTACTGGTATATAGTGCCATTGTCTGACTGGGAATTCAAAGAATATATTGGGGTTATAAATACCCTCATTTCTTGCTACTGGTATATAGTGCCATTGTCTGACTGGGAATTCAAAGAATATATTGGGGTTACAAATACCCTCATTTCTTGCTACTGCCATATAGTGCCAGTTTCTGACTGGTAATTCAAAGAATATATTGGGGTTACGTGCACCCACAATTTTTGCTACTGGTATATAGTGCCATTGTCTGACTGGGAATTCAAAGAATATATTGGGGTTACAAATACCCTCATTTCTTGCTAATGGTATATAGTGCCATTGTCTGACTGGGAATTCAAAGAATATATTGGGGTTACAAATACCCTCATTTCTTGCTACTGCCATATAGTGCCAGTTTCTGACTGGTAATTCAAAGAATATATTGGGGTTATAAATACCCTCATTTCTTGCTACTGGTATATATTGCCATTGTCTGACTGGGAATTCAAAGAATATATTGGGGTTACAAATACCCTCATTTCTTGCTACTGCCATATAGTGCCATTGTCTGACTGGGAATTCAAAGAATATATTGGGGTTATAAATACCCTCATTTCTTGCTACTGGTATATAGTGCCATTGTCTGACTGGGAATTCAAAGAATATATTGGGGTTACAAATACCCTCATTTCTTGCTACTGCCATATAGTGCCATTGTCTGACTGGGAATTCAAAGAATATATTGGGTTTACAAATACCCTCATTTCTTGCTACTGCCATATAGTGCCAGTTTCTGACTGGGAATTCAAAGAATATATTGGGGTTATGTGCACCCACAATTTTTGCTACTGCTATATAGTGCCATTGTCTGACTGGGAATTCAAAGAATATATTGGGGTTACAAATACCCTCATTTCTTGCTACTGGTATATAGTGCCATTGTCTGACTGGGAATTCAAAGAATATATTGGGGTTACAAATACCCTCATTTCTTGCTACTGCCATATAGTGCCAGTTTCTGACTGGTAATTCAAAGAATATATTGGGGTTACGTGCACCCACAATTTTTTCTACTGGTATATAGTGCCATTGTCTGACTGGGAATTCAAAGAATATATTGGGGTTATAAATACCCTCATTTCTTGCTACTGGTATATAGTGCCATTGTCTGACTGGGAATTCAAAGAATATATTGGGGTTATAAATACCCTCATTTCTTGCTACTGGTATATAGTGCCATTGGCTGACTGGGAATTCAAAGAATATATTGGGGTTACAAATACCCTAATTTCTTGCTACTGCCATATAGTGCCAGTTTCTGACTGGTAATTCAAAGAATATATTGGGGTTACGTGCACCCACAATTTTTGCTACTGGTATATAGTGCCATTGTCTGACTGGGAATTCAAAGATTATATTGGGGTTACAAATACCCTCATTTCTTGCTACTGGTATATAGTGCCATTGTCTGACTGGGAATTCAAAGAATATATTGGGGTTACAAATACCCTCATTTCTTGCTACTTCCATATAGTGCCAGTTTCTGACTGGTAATTCAAAGAATATATTGGGGTTATAAATACCCTCATTTCTTGCTACTGGTATATAGTGCCATTGTCTGACTGGGAATTCAAAGAATATATTGGGGTTATAAATACCCTCATTTCTTGCTACTGGTATATAGTGCCATTGTCTGACTGGGAATTCAAAGAATATATTGGGGTTATAAATACCCTCATTTCTTGCTACTGCCATATAGTGCCAGTTTCTGACTGGGAATTCAAAGAATATATTGGGGTTATGTGCACCCACAATTTTTGCTACTGCTATATAGTGCCATTGTCTGACTGGGAATTCAAAGAATATATTGGGGTTACAAATACCCTCATTTCTTGCTACTGCCATATAGTGCCAGTTTCTGACTGGTAATTCAAAGAATATATTGGGGTTACGTGCACCCACAATTTTTTCTACTGGTATATAGTGCCATTGTCTGACTGGGAATTCAAAGAATATATTGGGGTTATAAATACCCTCATTTCTTGCTACTGGTATATAGTGCCATTGTCTGACTGGGAATTCAAAGAATATATTGGGGTTATAAATACCCTCATTTCTTGCTACTGGTATATAGTGCCATTGGCTGACTGGGAATTCAAAGAATATATTGGGGTTACAAATACCCTCATTTCTTGCTACTGCCATATAGTGCCAGTTTCTGACTGGTAATTCAAAGAATATATTGGGGTTACGTGCACCCACAATTTTTGCTACTGGTATATAGTGCCATTGTCTGACTGGGAATTCAAAGATTATATTGGGGTTACAAATACCCTCATTTCTTGCTACTGGTATATAGTGCCATTGTCTGACTGGGAATTCAAAGAATATATTGGGGTTACAAATACCCTCATTTCTTGCTACTTCCATATAGTGCCAGTTTCTGACTGGTAATTCAAAGAATATATTGGGGTTATAAATACCCTCATTTCTTGCTACTGGTATATAGTGCCATTGTCTGACTGGGAATTCAAAGAATATATTGGGGTTATAAATACCCTCATTTCTTGCTACTGGTATATAGTGCCATTGTCTGACTGGGAATTCAAAGAATATATTGGGGTTATAAATACCCTCATTTCTTGCTACTGCCATATAGTGCCAGTTTCTGACTGGTAATTCAAAGAATATATTGGGGTTACGTGCACCCACAATTTTTGCTACTGGTATATAGTGCCATTGTCTGACTGGGAATTCAAAGAATATATTGGGGTTACAAATACCCTCATTTCTTGCTACTGGTATATAGTGCCATTGTCTGACTGGGAATTCAAAGAATATATTGGGGTTACAAATACCCTCATTTCTTGCTACTGGTATATAGTGCCATTGTCTGACTGGTAATTCAAAGAATATATTGGGGTTACAAATACCCTCATTTCTTGCTACTGCCATATAGTGCCAGTTTCTGACTGGTAATTCAAAGAATATATTGGGGTTATAAATACCCTCATTTCTTGCTACTGGTATATAGTGCCATTGTCTGACTGGGAATTCAAAGAATATATTGGGGTTATAAATACCCTCCTTTCTTGCTACTGGTATATAGTGTCATTGTCTGACTGGGAATTCAAAGAATATATTGGGGTTACAAATACCCTCATTTCTTGCTACTGCCATATAGTGCCATTGTCTGACTGGGAATTCAAAGAATATATTGGGTTTACAAATACCCTCATTTCTTGCTAGTGCCATATAGTGCCAGTTTCTGACTGGGAATTCAAAGAATATATTGGGGTTACGTGCACCCACAATTTTTGCTACTGCTATATAGTGCCATTGTCTGACTGGAAATTCAAAGAATATATTGGGGTTACAAATACCCTCATTTCTTGCTACTGGTATATAGTGCCATTGTCTGACTGGGAATTCAAAGAATATATTGGGGTTATAAATACCCTCATTTCTTGCTACTGCCATATAGTTCCAGTTTCTGACTGGTAATTCAAAGAATATATTGGGGTTATAAATACCCTCATTTCTTGCTACTGGTATATAGTGCTATTGTCTGACTGGGAATTCAAAGAATATATTGGGGTTATAAATACCCTCATTTCTTGCTACTGGTATATAGTGCCATTGTCTGACTGGGAATTCAAAGAATATATTGGGGTTACAAATACCCTCATTTCTTGCTACTGCCATATAGTGCCAGTTTCTGACTGGTAATTCAAAGAATATATTGGGGTTACGTGCACCCACAATTTTTACTACTGGTATATAGTGCCATTGTCTGACTGGGAATTCAAAGAATATATTGGGGTTACAAATACCCTCATTTCTTGCTACTGGTATATAGTGCCATTGTCTGACTGGGAATTCAAAGAATATATTGGGGTTACAAATACCCTCATTTCTTGCTACTGCCATAAAGTGCCATTGTCTGACTGGAAATTCAAAGAATATATTGGGTTTACAAATACCCTCATTTCTTGCTACTGCCATATAGTGCCAGTTTCTGACTGGGAATTCAAAGAATATATTGGGGTTACGTGCACCCACAATTTTTGCTACTGCTATATAGTGCCATTGTCTGACTGGAAATTCAAAGAATATATTGGGGTTACAAATACCCTCATTTCTTGCTACTGGTATATAGTGCCATTGTCTGACTGGGAATTCAAAGAATATATTGGGGTTATAAATACCCTCATATCTTGCTACTGCCATATAGTGCCAGTTTCTGACTGGTAATTCAAAGAATATATTGGGGTTATAAATACCCTCATTTCTTGCTACTGGTATATAGTGCCATTGTCTGACTGGGAATTCAAAGAATATATTGGGGTTACAAATACCCTCATTTCTTGCTACTGGTATATAGTGCCATTGTCTGACTGGGAATTCAAAGAATATATTGGGGTTACAAATACCCTCATTTCTTGCTACTGCCATATAGTGCCAGTTTCTGACTGGTAATTCAAAGAATATATTGGGGTTACGTGCACCCACAATTTTTGCTACTGGTATATAGTGCCATTGTCTGACTGGGAATTCAAAGAATATATTGGGGTTACAATTACCCTCATTTCTTGCTACTGGTATATAGTGCCATTGTCTGACTGGGAATTCAAAGAATATATTGGGGTTACAAATACCCTCATTTCTTGCTACTGCCATATAGTGCCAGTTTCTGACTGGTAATTCAAAGAATATATTGGGGTTATAAATACCCTAATTTCTTGCTACTGGTATATATTGCCATTGTCTGACTGGGAATTCAAAGAATATATTGGGGTTACAAATACCCTCATTTCTTGCTACTGCCATATATTGCCAGTTTCTGACTGGTAATTCAAAGAATATATTGGGGTTACGTGCACCCACAATTTTTGCTACTGGTATATAGTGCCATTGTCTGACTGGGAATTCAAAGAATATATTGGGGTTACAAATACCCTCATTTCTTGCTACTGGTATATAGTGCCATTGTCTGCCTGGGAATTCAAAGAATATATTGGGGTTACAAATACCCTCATTTCTTGCTACTGGTATATAGTGCCATTGTCTGACTGGGAATTCAAAGAATATATTGGGGTTTTAAATACCCTCATTTCTTGCTACTGCCATATAGTGCCAGTTTCTGACTGGTAATTTAAAGAATATGTTGGGGTTATAAATACCCTCATTTCTTGCTACTGGTATATAGTGCCATTGTCTGACTGGGAATTCAAAGAATATATTGGGGTTACAAATACCCTCATTTCTTGCTACTGCGATATAGTGCCATTGTCTGACTGGGAATTCAAAGAATATATTGGGGTTATAAATACCCTCATTTCTTGCTACTGGTATATAGTGCCATTGTCTGACTGGGAATTCAAAGAATATATTGGGGTTACAAATACCCTCATTTCTTGCTACTGCCATATAGTGCCATTGTCTGACTGGGAATTCAAAGAATATATTGGGTTTACAAATACCCTCATTTCTTGCTACTGCCATATAGTGCCAGTTTCTGACTGGGAATTCAAAGAATATATTGGGGTTATGTGCACCCACAATTTTTGCTACTACTATATAGTGCCATTGTCTGACTGGGAATTCAAAGAATATATTGGGGTTACAAATACCCTCATTTCTTGCTACTGGTATATAGTGCCATTGTCTGACTGGGAATTCAAAGAATATATTGGGGTTACAAATACCCTCATTTCTTGCTACTGCCATATAGTGCCATTGTCTGACTGGGAATTCAAAGAATATATTGGGTTTACAAATACCCTCATTTCTTGCTACTGCCATATAGTGCCAGTTTCTCACTGGGAATTCAAAGAATATATTGGGGTTACGTGCACCCACAATTTTTGCTACTGCTATATAGTGCCATTGTCTGACTGGAAATTCAAAGAATATATTGGGGTTACAAATACCCTCATTTCTTGCTACTGGTATATAGTGCCATTGGCTGACTGGGAATTCAAAGAATATATTGGGGTTACAAATACCCTCATTTCTTGCTACTGCCATATAGTGCCAGTTTCTGACTGGTAATTCAAAGAATATATTGGGGTTACGTGCACCCACAATTTTTGCTACTGGTATATAGTGCCATTGTCTGACTGGGAATTCAAAGAATATATTGGGGTTACAAATACCCTCATTTCTTGCTACTGGTATATAGTGCCATTGTCTGACTGGGAATTCAAAGAATATATTGGGGTTACAAATACCCTCATTTCTTGCTACTGCCATATAGTGCCAGTTTCTGACTGGTAATTCAAAGAATATATTGGGGTTATAAATACCCTCATTTCTTGCTACTGGTATATAGTGCCATTGTCTGACTGGGAATTCAAAGAATATATTGGGGTTATAAATACCCTCATTTCTTGCTACTGGTATATAGTGCCATTGTCTGACTGGGAATTCAAAGAATATATTGGGGTTACAAATACCCTCATTTCTTGCTACTGCCATATAGTGCCAGTTTCTGACTGGTAATTCAAAGAATATATTGGGGTTACGTGCACCCACAATTTTTGCTACTGGTATATAGTGCCATTGTCTGACTGGGAATTCAAAGAATATATTGGGGTTACAAATACCCTCATTTCTTGCTACTGGTATATAGTGCCATTGTCTGACTGGGAATTCAAAGAATATATTGGGGTTACAAATACCCTCATTTCTTGCTACTGGTATATAGTGCCATTGTCTGACTGGTAATTCAAAGAATATATTGGGGTTACAAATACCCTCATTTCTTGCTACTGCCATATAGTGCCAGTTTCTGACTGGTAATTCAAAGAATATATTGGGGTTACGTGCACCCACAATTTTTGCTACTGGTATATAGTGCCATTGTCTGACTGGGAATTCAAAGAATATATTGGGGTTATAAATACCCTCATTTCTTGCTACTGCCATATAGTGCCAGTTTCTGACTGGTAATTCAAAGAATATATTGGGGTTATAAATACCCTCATTTCTTGCTACTGGTATATAGTGCCATTGTCTGACTGGGAATTCAAAGAATATATTGGGGTTATAAATACCCTCCTTTCTTGCTACTGGTATATAGTGCCATTGTCTGACTGGGAATTCAAAGAATATATTGGGGTTACAAATACCCTCATTTCTTGCTACTGCCATATAGTGCCATTGTCTGACTGGGAATTCAAAGAATATATTGGGTTTACAAATACCCTCATTTCTTGCTACTGCCATATAGTGCCAGTTTCTGACTGGGAATTCAAAGAATATATTGGGGTTACGTGCACCCACAATTTTTGCTACTGCTATATAGTGCCATTGTCTGACTGGAAATTCAAAGAATATATTGGGGTTACAAATACCCTCATTTCTTGCTACTGGTATATAGTGCCATTGTCTGACTGGGAATTCAAAGAATATATTGGGGTTATAAATACCCTCATTTCTTGCTACTGCCATATAGTTCCAGTTTCTGACTGGTAATTCAAAGAATATATTGGGGTTATAAATACCCTCATTTCTTGCTACTGGTATATAGTGCCATTGTCTGACTGGGAATTCAAAGAATATATTGGGGTTATAAATACCCTCATTTCTTGCTACTGGTATATAGTGCCATTGTCTGACTGGGAATTCAAAGAATATATTGGGGTTACAAATACCCTCATTTCTTGCTACTGCCATATAGTGCCAGTTTCTGACTGGTAATTCAAAGAATATATTGGGGTTACGTGCACCCACAATTTTTACTACTGGTATATAGTGCCATTGTCTGACTGGGAATTCAAGGAATATATTGGGGTTACAAATACCCTCATTTCTTGCTACTGGTATATAAAGCCATTGTCTGACTGGGAATTCAAAGAATATATTGGGGTTACAAATACCCTCATTTCTTGCTACTGCCATATAGTGCCATTGTCTGACTGGAAATTCAAAGAATATATTGGGTTTACAAATACCCTCATTTCTTGCTACTGCCATATAGTGCCAGTTTCTGACTGGGAATTCAAAGAATATATTGGGGTTACGTGCACCCACAATTTTTGCTACTGCTATATAGTGCCATTGTCTGACTGGAAATTCAAAGAATATATTGGGGTTACAAATACCCTCATTTCTTGCTACTGGTATATAGTGCCATTGTCTGACTGGGAATTCAAAGAATATATTGGGGTTATAAATACCCTCATATCTTGCTACTGCCATATAGTGCCAGTTTCTGACTGGTAATTCAAAGAATATATTGGGGTTATAAATACCCTCATTTCTTGCTACTGGTATATAGTGCCATTGTCTGACTGGGAATTCAAAGAATATATTGGGGTTATAAATACCCTCATTTCTTGCTACTGGTATATAGTGCCATTGTCTGACTGGGAATTCAAAGAATATATTGGGGTTACAAATACCCTCATTTCTTGCTACTGCCATATAGTGCCAGTTTCTGACTGGTAATTCAAAGAATATATTGGGGTTACGTGCACCCACAATTTTTGCTACTGGTATATAGTGCCATTGTCTGACTGGGAATTCAAAGAATATATTGGGGTTACAAATACCCTCATTTCTTGCTACTGGTATATAGTGCCATTGTCTGACTGGGAATTCAAAGAATATATTGGGGTTACAAATACCCTCATTTCTTGCTACTGCCATATAGTGCCAGTTTCTGACTGGTAATTCAAAGAATATATTGGGGTTATAAATACCCTCATTTCTTGCTACTGGTATATATTGCCATTGTCTGACTGGGAATTCAAAGAATATATTGGGGTTACAAATACCCTCATTTCTTGCTACTGCCATATATTGCCAGTTTCGACTGGTAATTCAAAGAATATATTGGGGTTACGTGCACCCACAATTTTTGCTACTGTTATATAGTGCCATTGTCTGACTGGGAATTCAAAGAATATATTGGGGTTACAAATACCCTCATTTCTTGCTACTGGTATATAGTGCCATTGTCTGCCTGGGAATTCAAAGAATATATTGGGGTTACAAATACCCTCATTTCTTGCTACTGGTATATAGTGCCATTGTCTGACTGGGAATTCAAAGAATATATTGGGGTTTTAAATACCCTCATTTCTTGCTACTGCCATATAGTGCCAGTTTCTGACTGGTAATTCAAAGAATATATTGGGGTTATAAATACCCTCATTTCTTGCTACTGGTATATAGTGCCATTGTCTGACTGGGAATTCAAAGAATATATTGGGGTTACAAATACCCTCATTTCTTGCTACTGCGATATAGTGCCATTGTCTTACTGGGAATTCAAAGAATATATTGGGGTTATAAATACCCTCATTTCTTGCTACTGGTATATAGTGCCATTGTCTGACTGGGAATTCAAAGAATATATTGGGGTTACAAATACCCTCATTTCTTGCTACTGCCATATAGTGCCATTGTCTGACTGGGAATTCAAAGAATATATTGGGTTTACAAATACCCTCATTTCTTGCTACTGCCATATAGTGCCAGTTTCTGACTGGGAATTCAAAGAATATATTGGGGTTATGTGCACCCACAATTTTTGCTACTGCTATATAGTGCCATTGTCTGACTGGGAATTCAAAGAATATATTGGGGTTACAAATACCCTCATTTCTTGCTACTGGTATATAGTGCCATTGTCTGACTGGGAATTCAAAGAATATATTGGGGTTATAAATACCCTCATTTCTTGCTACTGCCATATAGTGCCAGTTTCTGACTGGTAACTCAAAGAATATATTGGGGTTACGTGCACCCACAATTTTTGCTACTGGTATATAGTGCCATTGTCTGACTGGGAATTCAAAGAATATATTGGGGTTATAAATACCCTCATTTCTTGCTACTGGTATATAGTGCCATTGTCTGACTGGGAATTCAAAGAATATATTGGGGTTATAAATACCCTCATTTCTTGCTACTGGTATATAGTGCCATTGGCTGACTGGGAATTCAAAGAATATATTGGGGTTACAAATACCCTCATTTCTTGCTACTGCCATATAGTGCCAGTTTCTGACTGGTAATTCAAAGAATATATTGGGGTTACGTGCACCCACAATTTTTGCTACTGGTATATAGTGCCATTGTCTGACTGGGAATTCAAAGAATATATTGGGGTTACAAATACCCTCATTTCTTGCTACTGGTATATAGTGCCATTGTGTGAGTGGGAATTCAAAGAATATATTGGGGTTACAAATACCCTCATTTCTTGCTACTGCCATATAGTGCCATTGTCTGACTGGGAATTCAAAGAATATATTGGGTTTACAAATACCCTCATTTCTTGCTACTGCCATATAGTGCCAGTTTCTGACTGGGAATTCAAAGAATATATTGGGGTTACGTGCACCCACAGTTGTTGCTACTGCTATATAGTGCCATTGTCTGACTGGAAATTCAAAGAATATATTGGGGTTACAAATACCCTCATTTCTTGCTACTGGTATATAGTGCCATTGTCTGACTGGGAATTCAAAGAATATATTGGGGTTATAAATACCCTCCTTTCTTGCTACTGCCATATAGTGCCAGTTTCTGACTGGTAATTCAAAGAATATATTGGGGTTACGTGCACCCACAATTTTTTCTACTGGTATATAGTGCCATTGTCTGACTGGGAATTCAAAGAATATATTGGGGTTATAAATACCCTCATTTCTTGCTACTGGTATATAGTGCCATTGTCTGACTGGGAATTCAAAGAATATATTGGGGTTATAAATACCCTCATTTCTTGCTACTGGTATATAGTGCCATTGGCTGACTGGGAATTCAAAGAATATATTGGGGTTACAAATACCCTCATTTCTTGCTACTGCCATATAGTGCCAGTTTCTGACTGGTAATTCAAAGAATATATTGGGGTTACGTGCACCCACAATTTTTGCTACTGGTATATAGTGCCATTGTCTGACTGGGAATTCAAAGAATATATTGGGGTTACAAATACCCTCATTTCTTGCTACTGGTATATAGTGCCATTGTCTGACTGGGAATTCAAAGAATATATTGGGGTTACAAATACCCTCATTTCTTGCTACTGGAATATACTGCCATTGTCTGACTGGTAATTCAAAGAATATATTGGGGTTACAAATACCCTCATTTCTTGCTACTGCCATATAGTGCCAGTTTCTGACTGGTAATTCAAAGAATATATTGGGGTTACGTGCACCCACAATTTTTGCTACTGGTATATAGTGCCATTGTCTGACTGGGAATTCAAAGAATATATTGGGGTTATAAATACCCTCATTTCTTGCTACTGCCATATAGTGCCAGTTTCTGACTGGTAATTCAAAGAATATATTGGGGTTATAAATACCCTCATTTCTTGCTACTGGTATATAGTGCCATTGTCTGACTAAGAATTCAAAGAATATATTGGGGTTATAAATACCCTCCTTTCTTGCTACTGGTATATACTGCCATTGTCTGACTGGGAATTCAAAGAATATATTGGGGTTACAAATACCCTCATTTCTTGCTACTGCCATATAGTGCCATTGTCTGACTGGGAATTCAAAGAATATATTGGGTTTACAAATACCCTCATTTCTTGCTACTGCCATATAGTGCCAGTTTCTGACTGGGAATTCAAAGAATATATTGGGGTTACGTGCACCCACAATTTTTGCTACTGCTATATAGTGCCATTGTCTGACTGGAAATTCAAAGAATATATTGGGGTTACAAATACCCTCATTTCTTGCTACTGGTATATAGTGCCATTGTCTGACTGGGAATTCAAAGAATATATTGGGGTTATAAATACCCTCATTTCTTGCTACTGCCATATAGTTCCAGTTTCTGACTGGTAATTCAAAGAATATATTGGGGTTATAAATACCCTCATTTCTTGCTACTGGTATATAGTGCCATTGTCTGACTGGGAATTCAAAGAATATATTGGGGTTATAAATACCCTCATTTCTTGCTACTGGTATATAGTGCCATTGTCTGACTGGGAATTCAAAGAATATATTGGGGTTACAAATACCCTCATTTCTTGCTACTGCCATATAGTGCCAGTTTCTGACTGGTAATTCAAAGAATATATTGGGGTTACGTGCACCCACAATTTTTACTACTGGTATATAGTGCCATTGTCTGACTGGGAATTCAAAGAATATATTGGGGTTACAAATACCCTCATTTCTTGCTACTGGTATATAGTGCCATTGTCTGACTGGGAATTCAAAGAATATATTGGGGTTACAAATACCCTCATTTCTTGCTACTGCCATATAGTGCCATTGTCTGACTGGAAATTCAAAGAATATATTGGGTTTACAAATACCCTCATTTCTTGCTACTGCCATATAGTGCCAGTTTCTGACTGGGAATTCAAAGAATATATTGGGGTTACGTGCACCCACAATTTTTGCTACTGCTATATAGTGCCATTGTCTGACTGGAAATTCAAAGAATATATTGGGGTTACAAATACCCTCATTTCTTGCTACTGGTATATAGTGCCATTGTCTGACTGGGAATTCAAAGAATATATTGGGGTTATAAATACCCTCATATCTTGCTACTGCCATATAGTGCCAGTTTCTGACTGGTAATTCAAAGAATATATTGGGGTTATAAATACCCTCATTTCTTGCTACTGGTATATAGTGCCATTGTCTGACTGGGAATTCAAAGAATATATTGGGGTTATAAATACCCTCATTTCTTGCTACTGGTATATAGTGCCATTGTCTGACTGGGAATTCAAAGAATATATTGGGGTTACAAATACCCTCATTTCTTGCTACTGCCATATAGTGCCATTGTCTGACTGGGAATTCAAAGAATATATTGGGTTTACAAATACCCTCATTTCTTGCTACTGCCATATAGTGCCAGTTTCTGACTGGGAATTCAAAGAATATATTGGGGTTACGTGCACCCACAATTTTTGCTACTGCTATATAGTGCCATTGTCTGACTGGAAATTCAAAGAATATATTGGGGTTACAAATACCCTCATTTCTTGCTACTGGTATATAGTGCCATTGTCTGACTGGGAATTCAAAGAATATATTGGGGTTATAAATACCCTCATTTCTTGCTACTGCCATATAGTGCCAGTTTCTGACTGGTAATTCAAAGAATATATTGGGGTTACGTGCACCCACAATTTTTGCTACTGGTATATAGTGCCATTGTCTGACTGGGAATTCAAAGAATATATTGGGGTTATAAATACCCTCATTTCTTGCTACTGGTATATAGTGCCATTGTCTGACTGGGAATTCAAAGAATATATTGGGGTTATAAATACCCTCATTTCTTGCTACTGGTATATAGTGCCATTGTCTGACTGGGAATTCAAAGAATATATTGGGGTTACAAATACCCTCATTTCTTGCTACTGCCATATAGTGCCAGTTTCTGACTGGTAATTCAAAGAATATATTGGTGTTACGTGCACCCACAATTTTTGCTACTGGTATAAAGTGCCATTGTCTGACTGGGAATTTCAAAGAATATATTGGGGTTACAAATACCCTCATTTCTTGCTACTGGTATATAGTGCCATTGTCTGACTGGGAATTTAAAGAATATATTGGGGTTACAAATACCCTCATTTCTTGCTACTGCCATATAGTGCCAGTTTCTGACTGGTAATTCAAAGAATATATTGGGGTTATAAATACCCTCATTTCTTGCTACTGGTATATAGTGCCATTGTCTGACTGGGAATTCAAAGAATATATTGGGGTTATAAATACCCTCATTTCTTGCTACTGGTATATAGTGCCATTGTCTGACTGGGAATTCAAAGAATATATTGGGGTTACAAATACCCTCATTTCTTGCTACTGCCATATAGTGCCAGTTTCTGACTGGTAATTCAAAGAATATATTGGGGTTACGTGCACCCACAATTTTTGCTACTGGTATATAGTGCCATTGTCTGACTGGGAATTCAAAGAATATATTGGGGTTACAAATACCCTCATTTCTTGCTACTGGTATATAGTGCTATTGTCTGACTGGGAATTTAAAGAATATATTGGGGTTACAAATACCCTCATTTCTTGCTACTGGTATATAGTGCCATTGTCTGACTGGGAATTCAAAGAATATATTGGGGTTACAAATACCCTCATTTCTTGCTACTGCCATATAGTGCCAGTTTCTGACTGGTAATTCAAAGAATATATTGGGGTTACGTGCACCCACAATTTTTGCTACTGGTATATAGTGCCATTGTCTGACTGGGAATTCAAAGAATATATTGGGGTTACAAATACCCTCATTTCTTGCTACTGGTATATAGTGCCATTGTCTGACTGGGAATTCAAAGAATATATTGGGGTTACAAATACCCTCATTTCTTGCTACTGGTATATAGTGCCATTGTCTGACTGGTAATTCAAAGAATATATTGGGGTTACAAATACCCTCATTTCTTGCTACTGCCATATAGTGCCAGTTTCTGACTGGTAATTCAAAGAATATATTGGGGTTACGTGCACCCACAATTTTTGCTACTGGTATATAGTGCCATTGTCTGACTGGGAATTCAAAGAATATATTGGGGTTATAAATACCCTCATTTCTTGCTACTGCCATATAGTGCCAGTTTCTGACTGGTAATTCAAAGAATATATTGGGGTTATAAATACCCACATTTCTTGCTACTGGTATATAGTGCCATTGTCTGACTGGGAATTCAAAGAATATATTGGGGTTATAAATACCCTCATTTCTTGCTACTGGTATATAGTGCCATTGTCTGACTGGGAATTCAAAGAATATATTGGGGTTACAAATACCCTCATTTCTTGCTACTGCCATATAGTGCCATTGTCTGACTGGGAATTCAAAGAATATATTGGGTTTACAAATACCCTCATTTCTTGCTACTGCCATATAGTGCCAGTTTCTGACTGGGAATTCAAAGAATATATTGGGGTTACGTGCACCCACAATTTTTGCTACTGCTATATAGTACCATTGTCTGACTGGGAATTCAAAGAATATATTGGGTTTACAAATACCCTCATTTCTTGCTACTGCCATATAGTGCCAGTTTCTGACTGGAAATTCAAAGAATATATTGGGGTTACAAATACCCTCATTTCTTGCTACTGGTATATAGTGCCATTGTCTGACTGGGAATTCAAAGAATATATTGGGGTTATAAATACCCTCATTTCTTGCTACTGCCATATAGTGCCAGTTTCTGAATGGTAATTCAAAGAATATATTGGGGTTATAAATACCCTCATTTCTTGCTACTGGTATATAGTGCCATTGCCTGACTGGGAATTCAAAGAATATATTGGGGTTATAAATACCCTCATTTCTTGCTACTGGTATATAGTGCCATTGTCTGACTGGGAATTCAAAGAATATATTGGGGTTACAAATACCCTCATTTCTTGCTACTGCCATATAGTGCCAGTTTCTGACTGGTAATTCAAAGAATATATTGGGGTTACGTGCACCCACAATTTTTGCTACTGGTATATAGTGCCATTGTCTGACTGGGAATTCAAAGAATATATTGGGGTTACAAATACCCTCATTTCTTGCTACTGGTATATAGTGCCATTGTCTGACTGGGAATGCAAAGAATATATTGGGGTTACAAATACCCTCATTTCTTGCTACTGCCATATAGTGCCATTGTCTGACTGGGAATTCAAAGAATATATTGGGTTTACAAATACCCTCATTTCTTGCTACTGCCATATAGTGCCAGTTTCTGACTGGGAATTCAAAGAATATATTGGGGTTACGTGCACCCACAATTTTTGCTACTGCTATATAGTGCCATTGTCTGACTGGAAATTCAAAGAATATATTTGGGTTACAAATACCCTCATTTCTTGCTACTGGTATATAGTGCCATTGTCTGACTGGGAATTCAAAGAATATATTGGGGTTATAAATACCCTCATTTCTTGCTACTGTTATATAGTGCCATTGTCTGACTGGGAATTCAAAGAATATATTGGGGTTATAAATACCCTCATTTCTTGCTACTGGTATATAGTGCCATTGTCTGACTGGGAATTCAAAGAATATATTGGGGTTATAAATACCCTCATTTCTTGCTACTGGTATATAGTGCCATTGTCTGACTGGGAATTCAAAGAATATATTGGGGTTACAAATACCCTCATTTCTTGCTACTGCCATATAGTGCCAGTTTCTGACTGGTAATTCAAAGAATATATTGGGGTTACGTGCACCCACAATTTTTGCTACTGGTATATAGTGCCATTGTCTGACTGGGAATTCAAAGAATATATTGGGGTTACAAATACCCTCATTTCTTGCTACTGGTATATAGTGCCATTGTCTGACTGGGAATTCAAAGAATATATTGGGGTTACAAATACCCTCATTTCTTGCAACTGGTATATAGTGCCATTGTCTGACTGGGAATTCAAAGAGTATATTGGGGTTACAAATACCCTCATTTCTTGCTACTGCCATATAGTGCCAGTTTCTGACTGGTAATTCAAAGAATATATTGGGGTTACGTGCACCCACAATTTTTGCTACTGGTATATAGTGCCATTGTCTGACTGGGAATTCAAAGAATATATTGGGGTTACAAATACCCTCATTTCTTGCTACTGGTATATAGTGCCATTGTCTGACTGGGAATTCAAAGAATATATTGGGGTTACAAATACCTTCATTTCTTGCTACTGGTATATAGTGCCATTGTCTGACTGGGAATTCAAAGAATATATTGGGGTTATAAATACCCTCATTTCTTGCTACTGCCATATAGTGCCAGTTTCAGACTGGTAATTCAAATAATATATTGGGGTTACGTGCACCCAGAATTTTTGCTACTCGTATATAGTACCATTGTCTGACTGGGAATTCAAAGAATATATTGGGGTTACAAATACCCTCATTTCTTGCTACTGGTATATAGTGCCATTGTCTGACTGGGAATTCAAAGAATATATTGGGGTTACAAATACCCTCATTTCTTGCTACTGGTATATAGTGCCATTGTCTGACTGGGAATTCAAAGAATATATTGGGGTTATAAGTACCCTCATTTCTTGCTACTGGTATATAGTGCCATTGTCTGACTGGTAATTTAAAGAATATATTGGGGTTACAAATACCCTCATTTCTTGCTACTGCCATATAGTGCTAGTTTCTGACAGGTAATTCAAAGAATATATTGGGGTTACGTGCACCCACAATTTTTGCTACTGGTATATAGTGCCATTGTCTGACTGGGAATTCAAAGAATATATTGGGATTACAAATACCCTCATTTCTTGCTACTGGTATATAGTGCCATTGTCTGACTGGGAATTCAAAGAATATATTAAGGTTACAAATAATCTCATTTCTTGCTACTGGTATATAGTGCCATTGTCTGACTGGGAATTCAAAGAATATATTGGGGTTATAAATAACCTCATTTCTTGCTACTGCCATATAATGCCAGTTTCTGACTGGTAATTCAAAGAATATATTGGGGTTATAAATACCCTCATTTCTTGCTACTGGTATATAGTGCCATTGTCTGACTGGGAATTCAAAGAATATATTGGGGTTATAAATACCCTCATTTCTTGCTACTGGTATATAGTGCCATTGTCTGACTAGGAATTCAAAGCATATATTGGGGTTACAAATACCCTCATTTCTTGCTACTGCCATATAGTGCCAGTTTCTGACTGGTAATTCAAAGAATATATTGGGGTTACGTGCACCTACAATTTTTGCTGCTGGTATATAGTGCCATTGTCTGACTGGGAATTGAAAGAATATATTGGGGTTACAAATACCCTCATTTCTTGCTACTGGTATATAGTGCCATTGTCTGACTGGGAATTCAAAGAATATATTGGGGTTACAAATACCCTCATTTCTTGCTACTGGTATATAGTGCCATTGTCTGACTGGGAATTCAAAGAATATATTGGGGTTACAAATACCTTCATTTCTTGCTACTGCCATATAGTGCCAGTTTCTGACTGGTAATTCAAAGAATATATTGGGGTTACAAATACCCTCATTTCTTGCTACTGCCATATAGTGCCAGTTTCTGACTGGTAATTCAAAGAATATATTGGGGTTATAAATACCCTCATTTATTACTACTGCCATATAGTGCCAGTTTCTGACTGGTAATTCAAAGAATATATTGGGGTTACGTGCACCCACAATTTTTGCTACTGCTATATAGTGCCATTGTCTGACTGGGAATTCAAAGAATATATTGGGGTTACAAATACCCTCATTTCTTGCTACTAGTATATAGTGCCATTGTCTGACTGGGAATTCAAAGAATATATTGGGGTTATAAATACCCTCATTTCTTGCTACTGCCATATAGTGCCAGTTTCTGACTGGTAATTCAAAGTATATATTGTGGTTATAAATACCCTCATTTCTTGCTACTGGTATATAGTGCCATTGTCTGACTGGGAATTCAAAGAATATATTGGGGTTATAAATACCCTCATTTCTTGCTACTAGTATATAGTGCCATTGTCTGACTGGGAATTCAAAGAATATATTGGGGTTACAAATACCCTCATTTCTTGCTACTGCCATATAGTGCCATTGTCTGACTGGGAATTCAAAGAATATATTGGGTTTACAAATACCTTCATTTCTTGCTACTGCCATATAGTGCCAGTTTCTGACTGGGAATTCAAAGAATATATTGGGGTTACGTGCACCCACAATTTTTGCTACTGCTATATAGTGCCATTGTCTGACTGGGAATTCAAAGAATATATTGGGGTTACAAATACCCTCATTTCTTGCTACTGGTATATAGTGCCATTGTCTGACTGGGAATTCAAAGAATATATTGGGGTTACAAATACCCTCATTTCTTGCTACTGCCATATAGTGCCATTGTCTGACTGGGAATTCAAAGAATATATTGGGTTTACAAATACCCTCATTTCTTGCTACTGCCATATAGTGCCAGTTTCTGACTGGGAATTCAAAGAATATATTGGGGTTACGTGCACCCACAATTTTTGCTACTGCTATATAGTGCCATTGTCTGACTGGAAATTCAAAGAATACATTGGGGTTACAAATACCCTCATTTCTTGCTACTGGTATATAGTGCCATTGTCTGACTGGGAATTCAAAGAATATATTGGGGTTATAAATACCCTCATTTCTTGCTACTGCCATATAGTCCCAGTTTCTGACTGGTAATTCAAAGAATATATTGGGGTTACGTGCACCCACAATTTTTGCTACTGGTATATAGTGCCATTGTCTGACTGGGAATTCAAAGAATATATTGGGGTTATAAATACCCTCATTTCTTGCTACTGGTATATAGTGCCATTGTCTGACTGGGAATTCAAAGAATATATTGGGGTTATAAATACCCTCATTTCTTGCTACTGGTATATAGTGCCATTGTCTGACTGGGAATTCAAAGAATATATTGGGGTTACAAATACCCTCATTTCTTGCTACTGCCATATAGTGCCAGTTTCTGACTGGTAATTCAAAGAATATACTGGGGTTACGTGCACCCACAATTTTTGCTACAGGTATATAGTGCCATTGTCTGACTGGGAATTCAAAGAATATATTGGGGTTACAAATACCCTCATTTCTTGCTACTGGTATATAGTGCCATTGTCTGACTGGGAATTCAAAGAATATATTGGGGTTACAAATACCCTCATTTCTTGCTACTGGTATATAGTGCCATTGTCTGACTGGGAATTCAAAGAATATATTGGGGTTACAAATACCCTCATTTCTTGCTACTGCCATATAGTGCCAGTTTCTGACTGGTAATTCAAAGAATATATTGGGGTTATGTGCACCCACAATTTTTGCTACTGGTATATAGTGCCATTGTCTGACTGGGAATTCAAAGAATATATTGGGGTTACAAATACCCTCATTTCTTGCTACTGGTATATAGTGCCATTGTCTGACTGGGAATTCAAAGAATATATTGGGGTTATAAATACCCTCATTTCTTGCTACTGCCATATAGTGCCAGTTTCTGACTGGGAATTCAAAGAATATATTGGGGTTATAAATACCCTCATTTCTTGCTACTGGTATATAGTGCCATTGTCTGACTGGGAATTCAAAGAATATATTGGGGTTATTGTGAAGCATGGGATTTTTTCAAAAAACAATCGGACCTTGATTGATGAAAAGAATCCAAGGAGTTTATTTCAGGAAGTCCAGTTTTAACAAAAAAAATAATTCTTCAGAAAATTTCCATAATGCATACAACAAACACCTTGTACCTCAGGCTGCTGTAGTCTCACAAACAATTCATCATGTGAACTTCACCAACACACCCCAGCTTTCTGGGAATTGGAATCATTTTATACCTTAGACATTTCCCATAATCCTCTGCAGTTTTCCCTATAAAACCCTGGAGTTGCTGCAGACTTGCCTCTTATAAGATCAGGGGAGACACACCCAGTGCAACTCCACTCATGCAGGTAAATATGCAAAAACACTTTATAAATCCATGTTAATGTGAACAGTTCCTTAGTGTTAGTATATGGTTCCCAGATGGTAAGACAAGAAATAGTAGGAAAAAAGAGCATTAGGTGGCCAGCCTAATGAGGAAAGAAAGAAATAAGAAGCAGTAATAGAACATTCACACAGAGATATTACCAGATCTGGGGTCTTATGTACCACCACTAAGGTTACAAAGAAGAAATCACATGGAAACACAACACAAAATAGTTTACCTCTTCACAGTTATAAATACCCTCATTTCTTGCTACTGGTTTATAGTGCCATTGTCTGACTGGGAATTCAAAGAATATATTGGGGTTACAAATACCCTCATTTCTTGCTACTGCCATATAGTGCCATTGTCTGACTGGGAATTCAAAGAATATATTGGGTTTACAAATACCCTCATTTCTTGCTACTGCCATATAGTGCCAGTTTCTGACTGGGAATTCAAAGAATATATTGGGGTTACGTGCACCCACAATTTTTGCTACTGGTATATAGTGCCATTGTCTGACTGGGAATTCAAAGAATATATTGGGGTTACAAATACCCTCATTTCTTGCTACTGCCATATAGTGCCAGTTTCTGACTGGTAATTCAAAGAATATATTGGGGTTACGTGCACCCACAATTGTTGCTACTGGTATATAGTGCCATTGTCTGACTGGGAATTCAAAGAATATATTGGGGTTACAAATACCCTCATTTCTTGCTACTGGTATATAGTGCCATTGTCTGACTGGGAATTCAAAGAATATATTGGGGTTACAAATACCCTCATTTCTTGCTACTGGTATATAGTGCCATTGTCTGACTGGGAATTCAAAGAATATATTGGGGTTACAAATACCCTCATTTCTTGCTACTGGTATATAGTGCCATTGTCTGACTGGGAATTCAAAGAATATATTGGGGTTACAAATACCCTCATTTCTTGCTACTGGTATATAGTGCCATTGTCTGACTGGGAATTCAAAGAATATATTGGGGTTACAAATACCCTCATTTCTTGCTACTGGTATATAGTGCCATTGTCTGACTGGGAATTCAAAGAATATATTGGGGTTACAAATACCCTCATTTCTTGCTACTGGTATATAGTGCCATTGTCTGACTGGGAATTCAAAGAATATATTGGGGTTACAAATACCCTCATTTCTTGCTACTGGTATATAGTGCCATTGTCTGACTGGGAATTCAAAGAATATATTGGGGTTACAAATACCCTCATTTCTTGCTACTGGTATATAGTGCCATTGTCTGACTGGGAATTCAAAGAATATATTGGGGTTACAAATACCCTCATTTCTTGCTACTGGTATATAGTGCCATTG
Source organism: Leptodactylus fuscus (assembly GCF_031893055.1). NCBI lineage: Eukaryota > Metazoa > Chordata > Amphibia > Anura > Leptodactylidae > Leptodactylus > Leptodactylus fuscus. The sequence goes on from NC_134269.1 coordinate 101,217,973, forward strand.
TCTGACTGGGAATTCAAAGAATATATTGGGGTTACAAATACCCTCATTTCTTGCTACTGGTATATAGTGCCATTGTCTGACTGGGAATTCAAAGAATATATTGGGGTTACAAATACCCTCATTTCTTGCTACTGGTATATAGTGCCATTGTCTGACTGGGAATTCAAAGAATATATTGGGGTTACAAATACCCTCATTTCTTGCTACTGGTATATAGTGCCATTGTCTGACTGGGAATTCAAAGAATATATTGGGGTTACAAATACCCTCATTTCTTGCTACTGCCATATAGTGCCAGTTTCTGACTGGTAATTCAAAGAATATATTGGGGTTACGTGCACCCACAATTTTTGCTACTGGTATATAGTGCCATTGTCTGACTGGGAATTCAAAGAATATATTGGGGTTACAAATACCGTCATTTCTTGCTACTGGTATATAGTGCCATTGTTTGACTGGGAATTCAAAGAATATATTGGGGTTACAAATACCCTCATTTCTTGCTACTGGTATATAGTGTCATTGTCTGACTGGGAATTCAAAGAATATATTGGGGTTATAAATACCCTCATTTCTTGCTACAGCCATATAGTGCCAGTTTCTGACTGGTAATTCAAAGAATATATTGGGGTTACGTGCACCCACAATTTTTGCTACTGGTATATAGTGCCATTGTCTGACTGGGAATTCAAAGAATATATTGGGGTTACAAATACCCTCATTTCTTGCTACTGGTATATAGTGCCATTGTTTGACTGGGAATTCAAAGAATATATTGGGTTACAAATACCCTCATTTCGTGCTACTGGTATATAGTGCCATTGTCTGACTGGGAATTCAAAGAATATATTGGGGTTACAAATACCCTCATTTCTTGCTACTGGTATATAGTGCCATTGTCTGACTGGGAATTCAAAGAATATATTGGGGTTATAAATACCCTCATTTCTTGCTACTGCCATATAGTGCCAGTTTCTGACTGGTAATTCAAAGAATATATTGGGGTTACAAATACCCTCATTTCTTGCTACTGGTATATAGTGCCATTGTCTGACTGGGAATTCAAAGAATATATTGGGGTTACAAATACCCTCATTTCTTGCTACTGGTATATAGTGCCATTGTCTGACTGGGAATTCAAAGAATATATTGGGGTTACAAATACCCTCATTTCTTGCTACTGGTATATAGTGCCATTGTCTGACTGGGAATTCAAAGAATATATTGGGGTTATAAATACCCTCATTTCTTGCTACTGCCATATAGTGCCAGTTTCTGACTGGTAATTCAAAGAATATATTGGGGTTACGTGCACCCACAATTTTTGCTACTGGTATATAGTGCCATTGTCTGACTGGGAATTCAAAGAATATATTGGGGTTACAAATACCCTCATTTCTTGCTACTGGTATATAGTGCCATTGTTTGACTGGGAATTCAAAGAATATATTGGGGTTACAAATACCCTCATTTCTTGCTACTGGTATATAGTGCCATTGTCTGACTGGGAATTCAAAGAATATATTGGGGTTACAAATACCCTCATTTCTTGCTACTGGTATATAGTGCCATTGTCTGACTGGGAATTCAAAGAATATATTAAGGTTATAAATACCCTCATTTCTTGCTACTGCCATATAGTGCCAGTTTCTGACTGGTAATTCAAAGAATATATTGGGGTTATAAATACCCTCATTTCTTGCTACTGGTATATAGTGCCATTGTCTGACTGGGAATTCAAAGAATATATTGGGGTTATAAATACCCTCATTTCTTGCTACTGGTATATAGTGCCATTGTCGGACTGGGAATTCAAAGCATATATTGGGGTTACAAATACCCTCATTTCTTGCTACTGCCATATAGTGCCAGTTTCTGACTGGTAATTCAAAGAATATATTGGGGTTACGTGCACCCACAATTTTGCTGCTGGTATATAGTGCCATTGTCTGACTGGGAATTCAAAGAATATATTGGGGTTACAAATACCCTCATTTCTTGCTACTGGTATATAGTGCCATTGTCTGACTGGGAATTCAAAGAATATATTGGGGTTACAAATACCCTCATTTCTTGCTACTGGTATATAGTGCCATTGTCTGACTGGGAATTCAAAGAATATATTGGGGTTATAAATACCCTCATTTCTTGCTACTGCCATATAGTGCCAGTTTCTGACTGGTAATTCAAAGAATATATTGGGGTTATAAATACCCTCATTTCTTGCTACTGGTATATAGTGCCATTGTCTGACTGGGAATTCAAATAATATATTGGGGTTATAAATACCCTCATTTCTTCCTACTGGTATATAGTGCCATTGTCTGACTGGGAATTCAAAGAATATATTGGGGTTACAAATACCCTCATTTCTTGCTACTGCCATATAGTGCCAGTTTCTGACTGGTAATTCAAAGAATATATTGGGGTTACGTGCACCCACAATTTTTGCTACAGGTATATAGTGCCATTGTCTGACTGGGAATTCAAAGAATATATTGGGGTTATAAATACCCTCATTTCTTGCTACTGCCATATAGTGCCAGTTTCTGACTGGGAATTCAAAGAATATATTGGGGTTATAAATACCCTCATTTCTTGCTACTGGTATATAGTGCCATTGTCTGACTGGGAATTCAAAGAATATATTGGGGTTATAAATACCCTCATTTCTTGCTACTGGTTTATAGTGCCATTGTCTGACTGGGAATTCAAAGAATATATTGGGGTTACAAATACCCTCATTTCTTGCTACTGCCATATAGTGCCATTGTCTGACTGGGAATTCAAAGAATATATTGGGTTTACAAATACCCTCATTTCTTGCTACTGCCATATAGTGCCAGTTTCTGACTGGGAATTCAAAGAATATATTGGGGTTACGTGCACCCACAATTTTTGCTACTGGTATATAGTGCCATTGTCTGACTGGGAATTCAAAGAATATATTGGGGTTACAAATACCCTCATTTCTTGCTACTGCCATATAGTGCCAGTTTCTGACTGGTAATTCAAAGAATATATTGGGGTTACGTGCACCCACAATTGTTGCTACTGGTATATAGTGCCATTGTCTGACTGGGAATTCAAAGAATATATTGGGGTTACAAATACCCTCATTTCTTGCTACTGGTATATAGTGCCATTGTCTGACTGGGAATTCAAAGAATATATTGGGGTTACAAATACCCTCATTTCTTGCTACTGGTATATAGTGCCATTGTCTGACTGGGAATTCAAAGAATATATTGGGGTTATAAATACCCTCATTTCTTGCTACTGCCATATAGTGCCAGTTTCTGACTGGTAATTCAAAGAATATATTGGGGTTACGTGCACCCACAATTTTTGCTACTGGTATATAGTGCCATTGTCTGACTGGGAATTCAAAGAATATATTGGGGTTACAAATACCGTCATTTCTTGCTAATGGTATATAGTGCCATTGTTTGACTGGGAATTCAAAGAATATATTGGGGTTACAAATACCCTCATTTCTTGCTACTGGTATATAGTGTCATTGTCTGACTGGGAATTCAAAGAATATATTGGGGTTATAAATACCCTCATTTCTTGCTACAGCCCATATAGTGCCAGTTTCTGACTGGTAATTCAAAGAATATATTGGGGTTACGTGCACCCACAATTTTTGCTACTGGTATATAGTGCCATTGTCTGACTGGGAATTCAAAGAATATATTGGGGTTACAAATACCCTCATTTCTTGCTACTGGTATATAGTGCCATTGTTTGACTGGGAATTCAAAGAATATATTGGGGTTACAAATACCCTCATTTCGTGCTACTGGTATATAGTGCCATTGTCTGACTGGGAATTCAAAGAATATATTGGGGTTACAAATACCCTCATTTCTTGCTACTGGTATATAGTGCCATTGTCTGACTGGGAAATCAAAGAATATATTGGGGTTATAAATACCCTCATTTCTTGCTACTGCCATATAGTGCCAGTTTCTGACTGGTAATTCAAAGAATTATTGGGGTTAACAAAATACCCTCATTTCTTGCTACTGGTATATAGTGCCATTGTCTGACTGGGAATTCAAAGAATATATTGGGGTTACAAATACCCTCATTTCTTGCTACTGGTATATAGTGCCATTGTCTGACTGGGAATTCAAAGAATATATTGGGGTTACAAATACCCTCATTTCTTGCTACTGGTATATAGTGCCATTGTCTGACTGGGAATTCAAAGATATATTGGGGTTATAAATACCCTCATTTCTTGCTACTGCCATATAGTGCCAGTTTCTGACTGGTAATTCAAAGAATATATTGGGGTTACGTGCACCCACAATTTTTGCTACTGGTATATAGTGCCATTGTCTGACTGGGAATTCAAAGAATATATTGGGGTTACAAATACCCTCATTTCTTGCTACTGGTATATAGTGCCATTGTCTGACTGGGAATTCAAAGAATATATTGGGGTTATAAATACCCTCATTTCTTGCTACTGCCATATAGTGCCAGTTTCTGACTGGTAATTCAAAGAATATATTGGGGTTATAAATACCCTCATTTCTTGCTACTGGTATATAGTGCCATTGTCTGACTGGGAATTCAAAGAATATATTGGGGTTATAAATACCCTCATTTCTTGCTACTGGTATATAGTGCCATTGTCGGACTGGGAATTCAAAGCATATATTGGGGTTACAAATACCCTCATTTCTTGCTACTGCCATATAGTGCCAGTTTCTGACTGGTAATTCAAAGATATATTGGGGTTACGTGCACCCACAATTTTTGCTGCTGGTATATAGTGCCATTGTCTGACTGGGAATTCAAAGAATATATTGGGGTTACAAATACCCTCATTTCTTGCTACTGGTATATAGTGCCATTGTCTGACTGGGAATTCAAAGAATATATTGGGGTTACAAATACCCTCATTTCTTGCTACTGGTATATAGTGCCATTGTCTGACTGGGAATTCAAAGAATATATTGGGGTTATAAATACCCTCATTTCTTGCTACTGCCATATAGTGCCAGTTTCTGACTGGTAATTCAAAGAATATATTGGGGTTATAAATACCCTCATTTCTTGCTACTGGTATATAGTGCCATTGTCTGACTGGGAATTCAAAGAATATATTGGGGTTATAAATACCCTCATTTCTTGCTACTGGTATATAGTGCCATTGTCTGACTGGGAATTCAAAGAATATATTGGGGTTACAAATACCCTCATTTCTTGCTACTGCCATATAGTGCCAGTTTCTGACTGGTAATTCAAAGAATATATTGGGGTTACGTGCACCCACAATTTTTGCTACAGGTATATAAGTGCCATTGTCTGACTGGGAATTCAAAGAATATATTGGGGTTACAAATACCCTCATTTCTTGCTACTGGTATATAGTGCCATTGTCTGACTGGGAATTCAAAGAATATATTGGGGTTACAAATACCCTCATTTCTTGCTACTGGTATATAGTGCCATTGTCTGACTGGGAATTCAAAGAATATATTGGGGTTACAAATACCCTCATTTCTTGCTACTTCCATATAGTGCCAGTTTCTGACTGGTAATTCAAAGAATATATTGGGGTTACGTGCACCCACAATTTTTGCTACTGGTATATAGTGCCATTGTCTGACTGGGAATTCAAAGAATATATTGGGGTTACAAATACCCTCATTTCTTGCTACTGGTATATAGTGCCATTGTCTGACTGGGAATTCAAAGAATATATTGGGGTTACAAATACCCTCATTTCTTGCTACTGGTATATAGTGCCATTGTCTGACTGGTAATTCAAAGAATATATTGGGGTTACAAATACCCTCATTTCTTGCTACTGCCATATAGTGCCAGTTTCTGACTGGTAATTCAAAGAATATATTGGGGTTACGTGCACCCACAATTTTTGCTACTGGTATATAGTGCCATTGTCTGACTGGGAATTCAAAGAATATATTGGGGTTACAAATACCCTCATTTCTTGCTACTGGTATATAGTGCCATTGTCTGACTGGGAATTCAAAGAATATATTGGGGTTATAAATACCCTCATTTCTTGCTACTGCCATATAGTGCCAGTTTCTGACTGGTAATTCAAAGAATATATTGGGGTTATAAATACCCTCATTTCTTGCTACTGGTATATAGTGCCATTGTCTGACTGGGAATTCAAAGAATATATTGGGGTTATAAATACCCTCATTTCTTGCTACTGGTTTATAGTGCCATTGTCTGACTGGGAATTCAAAGAATATATTGGGGTTACAAATACCCTCATTTCTTGCTACTGCCATATAGTGCCATTGTCTGACTGGGAATTCAAAGAATATATTGGGTTTACAAATACCCTCATTTCTTGCTACTGCCATATAGTGCCAGTTTCTGACTGGGAATTCAAAGAATATATTGGGGTTACGTGCACCCACAATTATTGCTACTGCTATATAGTGCCATTGTCTGACTGGAAATTCAAAGAATATATTGGGATTACAAATACCCTCATTTCTTGCTACTGGTATATAGTGCCATTGTCTGACTGGGAATTCAAAGAATATATTGGGGTTATAAATACCCTCATTTCTTGCTACTGCCATATAGTGCCAGTTTCTGACTGGTAATTCAAAGAATATATTGGGGTTATAAATACCCTCATTTCTTGCTACTGGTATATAGTGCCATTGTCTGACTGGGAATTCAAAGAATATATTGGGGTTATAAATACCCTCATTTCTTGCTACTGGTATATAGTGCCATTGTCTGACTGGGAATTCAAAGAATATATTGGGTTATAAATACCCTCATTTCTTGCTACTGGTATATAGTGCCATTGTCTGACTGGGAATTCAAAGAATATATTGGGGTTACAAATACCCTCATTTCTTGCTACTGCAATATAGTGCCAGTTTCTGACTGGGAATTCAAAGAATATATTGGCGTTACGTGCACCCACAATTTTTGCTACTGCTATATAGTGCCATTGTCTGACTGGAAATTCAAAGAATATATTGGGGTTACAAATACCCTCATTTCTTGCTACTGGTATATAGTGCCATTGTCTGACTGGGAATTCAAAGAATATATTGGGGTTATAAATACCCTCATTTCTTGCTACTGGTATATAGTGCCATTGTCTGACTGGGAATTCAAAGAATATATTGGGGTTATAAATACCCTCATTTCTTGCTACTGGTATATAGTGCCATTGTCTGACTGGGAATTCAAAGAATATATTGGGGTTATAAATACCCTCATTTCTTGCTACTGGTATATAGTGCCATTGTCTGACTGGGAATTCAAAGAATATATTGGGGTTACAAATACCCTCATTTCTTGCTACTGCCATGTAGTGCCAGTTTCTGACTGGTAATTCAAAGAATATATTGGGGTTACGTGCACCCACAATTTTTGCTACTGGTATATAGTGCCATTGTCTGACTGGGAATTCAAAGAATATATTGGGGTTACAAATACCCTCATTTCTTGCTACTGGTATATAGTGCCATTGTCTGACTGGGAATTCAAAGAATATATTGGGGTTACAAATACCCTCATTTCTTGCTACTGCCATATAGTGCCAGTTTCTGACTGGGAATTCAAAGAATATATTGGGGTTACGTGCACCCACAATTATTGCTACTGCTATATAGTGCCATTGTCTGACTGGAAATTCAAAGAATATATTGGGATTACAAATACCCTCATTTCTTGCTACTGGTATATAGTGCCATTGTCTGACTGGGAATTCAAAGAATATATTGGGGTTATAAATACCCTCATTTCTTGCTACTGCCATATAGTGCCAGTTTCTGACTGGTAATTCAAAGAATATATTGGGGTTATAAATACCCTCATTTCTTGCTACTGGTATATAGTGCCATTGTCTGACTGGGAATTCAAAGAATATATTGGGGTTATAAATACCCTCATTTCTTGCTACTGGTATATAGTGCCATTGTCTGACTGGGAATTCAAAGAATATATTGGGTTATAAATACCCTCATTTCTTGCTACTGGTATATAGTGCCATTGTCTGACTGGGAATTCAAAGAATATATTGGGGTTACAAATACCCTCATTTCTTGCTACTGCAATATAGTGCCAGTTTCTGACTGGGAATTCAAAGAATATATTGACGTTACGTGCACCCACAATTTTTGCTACTGCTATATAGTGCCATTGTCTGACTGGAAATTCAAAGAATATATTGGGGTTACAAATACCCTCATTTCTTGCTACTGGTATATAGTGCCATTGTCTGACTGGGAATTCAAAGAATATATTGGGGTTATAAATACCCTCATTTCTTGCTACTGGTATATAGTGCCATTGTCTGACTGGGAATTCAAAGAATATATTGGGGTTATAAATACCCTCATTTCTTGCTACTGGTATATAGTGCCATTGTCTGACTGGGAATTCAAAGAATATATTGGGGTTATAAATACCCTCATTTCTTGCTACTGGTATATAGTGCCATTGTCTGACTGGGAATTCAAAGAATATATTGGGGTTACAAATACCCTCATTTCTTGCTACTGCCATGTAGTGCCAGTTTCTGACTGGTAATTCAAAGAATATATTGGGGTTACGTGCACCCACAATTTTTGCTACTGGTATATAGTGCCATTGTCTGACTGGGAATTCAAAGAATATATTGGGGTTACAAATACCCTCATTTCTTGCTACTGGTATATAGTGCCATTGTCTGACTGGGAATTCAAAGAATATATTGGGGTTACAAATACCCTCATTTCTTGCTACTGCCATATAGTGCCAGTTTCTGACTGGTAATTCAAAGAATATATTGGGGTTATAAATACCCTCATTTCTTGCTACTGGTATATATTGCCATTGTCTGACTGGGAATTCAAAGAATATATTGGGGTTACAAATACCCTCATTTCTTGCTACTGCCATATAGTGCCAGTTTCTGACTGGTAATTCAAAGAATATATTGGGGTTACGTGCACCCACAATTTTTGCTACTGGTATATAGTGCCATTGTCTGACTGGGAATGCAAAGAATATATTGGGGTTACAAATACCCTCATTTCTTGCTACTGGTATATAGTGCCATTGTCTGACTGGGAATTCAAAGAATATATTGGGGTTACAAATACCCTCATTTCTTGCTACTGGTATATAGTGCCATTGTCTGACTGGGAATTCAAAGAGTATATTGGGGTTACAAATACCCTCATTTCTTGCGACCGCCATATAGTGCCAGTTTCTGACTGGTAATTCAAAGAATATATTGGGGTTACGTGCACCCACAATTTTTGCTACTGGTATATAGTGCCATTGTCTGACTGGGAATTCAAAGAATATATTGGGGTTACAAATACCCTCATTTCTTGCTACTGGTATATAGTGCCATTGTCTGACTGGGAATTCAAAGAATATATTGGGGTTACAAATACCTTCATTTCTTGCTACTGGTATATAGTGCCATTGTCTGACTGGGAATTCAAAGAATATATTGGGGTTATAAATACCCTCATTTCTTGCTACTGCCATATAGTGCCAGTTTCTGACTGGTAATTCAAATAATATATTGGGGTTACGTGCACCCAGAATTTTTGCTACTGGTATATAGTACCATTGTCTGACTGGGAATTCAAAGAATATATTGGGGTTACAAATACCCTCATTTCTTGCTACTGGTATATAGTGCCATTGTCTGACTGGGAATTCAAAGAATATATTGGGGTTATAAATACCCTCATTTCTTGCTACTGCCATATAGTGCCAGTTTCTGACTGGTAATTCAAAGAATATATTGGGGTTACAAATACCCTCATTTCTTGCTACTGCCATATAGTGCTAGTTTCTGACAGGTAATTCAAAGAATATATTGGGGTTACGTGCACCCACAATTTTTGCTACTGGTATATAGTGCCATTGTCTGACTGGGAATTCAAAGAATATATTGGGATTACAAATACCCTCATTTCTTGCTACTGGTATATAGTGCCATTGTCTGACTGGGAATTCAAAGAATATATTGGGGTTACAAATAATCTCATTTCTTGCTACTGGTATATAGTGCCATTGTCTGACTGGGAATTCAAAGAATATATTGGGGTTATAAATACCCTCATTTCTTGCTACTGCCATATAGTGCCAGTTTCTGACTGGTAATTCAAAGAATATATTGGGGTTATAAATACCCTAATTTCTTGCTACTGGTATATAGTGCCATTGTCTGACTGGGAATTCAAAGAATATATTGGGGTTATAAATACCCTCATTTCCTGCTACTGGTATATAGTGCCATTGTCTGACTAGGAATTCAAAGCATATATTGGGGTTACAAATACCCTCATTTCTTGCTACTGCCATATAGTGCCAGTTTCTGACTGGTAATTCAAAGAATATTTTGGGGTTACGTGCACCTACAATTTTTGCTGCTGGTATATAGTGCCATTGTCTGACTGGGAATTGAAAGAATATATTGGGGTTACAAATACCCTCATTTCTTGCTACTGGTATATAGTGCCATTGTCTGACTGGGAATTGAAAGAATATATTGGGGTTACAAATACCCTCATTTCTTGCTACTGGTATATAGTGCCATTGTCTGACTGGGAATTGAAAGAATATATTGGGGTTACAAATACCCTCATTTCTTGCTACTGGTATATAGTGCCATTGTCTGACTGGGAATTCAAAGAATATATTGGGGTTACAAATACCCTCATTTCTTGCTACTGCCATATAGTGCCAGTTTCTGACTGGTAATTCAAAGAATATATTGGGGTTATAAATACCCTCATTTCTTGCTACTGGTATATAGTGCCATTGTCTGACTGGGAATTCAAAGAATATATTGGGGTTATAAATACCCTCATTTCTTGCTACTGGTATATAGTGCCATTGTCTGACTGGGAATTCAAACAATATATTGGGTTATAAATACCCTCATTTCTTGCTACTGGTATATAGTGCCATTGTCTGACTGGGAATTCAAAGAATATATTGGGGTTACAAATACCCTCATTTCTTGCTACTGCAATATAGTGCCAGTTTCTGACTGGGAATTCAAAGAATATATTGACGTTACGTGCACCCACAATTTTTGCTACTGCTATATAGTGCCATTGTCTGACTGGGAATTCAAAGAATATATTGGGGTTATAAATACCCTCATTTCTTGCTACTGGTATATAGTGCCATTGTCTGACTGGGAATTCAAAGAATATATTGGGGTTACAAATACCCTCATTTCTTGCTACTGCCATGTAGTGCCAGTTTCTGACTGGTAATTCAAAGAATATATTGGGGTTACGTGCACCCACAATTTTTGCTACTGGTATATAGTGCCATTGTCTGACTGGGAATTCAAAGAATATATTGGGGTTACAAATACCCTCATTTCTTGCTACTGGTATATAGTGCCATTGTCTGACTGGGAATTCAAAGAATATATTGGGGTTACAAATACCCTCATTTCTTGCTACTGCCATATAGTGCCAGTTTCTGACTGGTAATTCAAAGAATATATTGGGGTTATAAATACCCTCATTTCTTGCTACTGGTATATATTGCCATTGTCTGACTGGGAATTCAAAGAATATATTGGGGTTACAAATACCCTCATTTCTTGCTACTGCCATATAGTGCCAGTTTCTGACTGGTAATTCAAAGAATATATTGGGGTTACGTGCACCCACAATTTTTGCTACTGGTATATAGTGCCATTGTCTGACTGGGAATGCAAAGAATATATTGGGGTTACAAATACCCTCATTTCTTGCTACTGGTATATAGTGCCATTGTCTGACTGGGAATTCAAAGAATATATTGGGGTTACAAATACCCTCATTTCTTGCTACTGGTATATAGTGCCATTGTCTGACTGGGAATTCAAAGAGTATATTGGGGTTACAAATACCCTCATTTCTTGCGACCGCCATATAGTGCCAGTTTCTGACTGTTAATTCAAAGAATATATTGGGGTTACGTGCACCCACAATTTTTGCTACTGGTATATAGTGCCATTGTCTGACTGGGAATTCAAAGAATATATTGGGGTTACAAATACCCTCATTTCTTGCTACTGGTATATAGTGCCATTGTCTGACTGGGAATTCAAAGAATATATTGGGGTTACAAATACCTTCATTTCTTGCTACTGGTATATAGTGCCATTGTCTGACTGGGAATTCAAAGAATATATTGGGGTTATAAATACCCTCATTTCTTGCTACTGCCATATAGTGCCAGTTTCTGACTGGTAATTCAAATAATATATTGGGGTTACGTGCACCCAGAATTTTTGCTACTGGTATATAGTACCATTGTCTGACTGGGAATTCAAAGAATATATTGGGGTTACAAATACCCTCATTTCTTGCTACTGGTATATAGTGCCATTGTCTGACTGGGAATTCAAAGAATATATTGGGGTTATAAATACCCTCATTTCTTGCTACTGCCATATAGTGCCAGTTTCTGACTGGTAATTCAAAGAATATATTGGGGTTACAAATACCCTCATTTCTTGCTACTGCCATATAGTGCTAGTTTCTGACAGGTAATTCAAAGAATATATTGGGGTTACGTGCACCCACAATTTTTGCTACTGGTATATAGTGCCATTGTCTGACTGGGAATTCAAAGAATATATTGGGATTACAAATACCCTCATTTCTTGCTACTGGTATATAGTGCCATTGTCTGACTGGGAATTCAAAGAATATATTGGGGTTACAAATAATCTCATTTCTTGCTACTGGTATATAGTGCCATTGTCTGACTGGGAATTCAAAGAATATATTGGGGTTATAAATACCCTCATTTCTTGCTACTGCCATATAGTGCCAGTTTCTGACTGGTAATTCAAAGAATATATTGGGGTTATAAATACCCTAATTTCTTGCTACTGGTATATAGTGCCATTGTCTGACTGGGAATTCAAAGAATATATTGGGGTTATAAATACCCTCATTTCCTGCTACTGGTATATAGTGCCATTGTCTGACTAGGAATTCAAAGCATATATTGGGGTTACAAATACCCTCATTTCTTGCTACTGCCATATAGTGCCAGTTTCTGACTGGTAATTCAAAGAATATTTTGGGGTTACGTGCACCTACAATTTTTGCTGCTGGTATATAGTGCCATTGTCTGACTGGGAATTGAAAGAATATATTGGGGTTACAAATACCCTCATTTCTTGCTACTGGTATATAGTGCCATTGTCTGACTGGGAATTGAAAGAATATATTGGGGTTACAAATACCCTCATTTCTTGCTACTGGTATATAGTGCCATTGTCTGACTGGGAATTGAAAGAATATATTGGGGTTACAAATACCCTCATTTCTTGCTACTGGTATATAGTGCCATTGTCTGACTGGGAATTCAAAGAATATATTGGGGTTACAAATACCTTCATTTCTTGCTACTGCCATATAGTGCCAGTTTCTGACTGGTAATTCAAAGAATATATTGGGGTTACAAATACCCTCATTTCTTGCTACTGCCATATAGTGCCAGTTTCTGACTGGTAATTCAAAGAATATATTGGGGTTATAAATACCCTCATTTATTACTACTGAGATATAGTGCCAGTTTCTAACTGGTAATTCAAAGAATATATTGGGGTTACGTGCACCCACAATTTTTGCTACTGGTATATAGTGCCATTGTCTGACTGGGAATTCAAAGAATATATTGGGGTTACAAATACCCTCATTTCTTGCTACTAGTATATAGTGCCATTGTCTGACTGGGAATTCTAAGAATATATTGGGGTTATAAATACCCTCATTTCTTGCTACTACCATATAGTGCCAGTTTCTGACTGGTAATTCAAAGTATATATTGTGGTTATAAATACCCTCATTTCTTGCTACTGGTATATAGTGCCATTGTCTGACTGGGAATTCAAAGAATATATTGGGGTTATAAATACCCTCATTTCTTGCTACTAGTATATAGTGCCATTGTCTGACTGGGAATTCAAAGAATATATTGGGGTTACAAATACCCTCATTTCTTGCTACTGCCATATAGTGCCATTGTCTGACTGGGAATTCAAAGAATATATTGGGTTTACAAATACCTTCATTTCTTGCTACTGCCATATAGTGCCAGTTTCTGACTGGGAATTCAAAGAATATATTGGGGTTACGTGCACCCACAATTTTTGCTACTGCTATATAGTGCCATTGTCTGACTGGGAATTCAAAGAATATATTGGGGTTACATATACCCTCATTTCTTGCTACTGGTATATAGTGCCATTGTCTGACTGGTAATTCAAAGAATATATTGGGGTTACAAATACCCTCATTTCTTGCTACTGCCATATAGTGCCATTGTCTGACTGGGAATTCAAAGAATATATTGGGTTTACAAATACCCTCATTTCTTGCTACTGCCATATAGTGCCAGTTTCTGACTGGGAATTCAAAGAATATATTGGGGTTACGTGCACCCACAATTTTTGCTACTGCTATATAGTGCCATTGTCTGACTGGAAATTCAAAGAATACATTGGGGTTACAAATACCCTCATTTCTTGCTACTGGTATATAGTGCCATTGTCTGACTGGGAATTCAAAGAATATATTGGGGTTATAAATACCCTCATTTCTTGCTACTGCCATATAGTGCCAGTTTCTGACTGGTAATTCAAAGAATATATTGGGGTTACGTGCACCCACAATTTTTGCTACTGGTATATAGTGCCATTGTCTGACTGGGAATTCAAAGAATATATTGGGGTTACAAATACCCTCATTTCTTGCTACTGGTATATAGTGCCATTGTCTGACTGGGAATTCAAAGAATATATTGGGGTTACAAATACCTTCATTTCTTGCTACTGGTATATAGTGCCATTGTCTGACTGGGAATTCAAAGAATATATTGGGGTTATAAATACCCTCATTTCTTGCTACTGCCATATAGTGCCAGTTTCTGACTGGTAATTCAAAGAATATATTGGGGTTACAAATACCCTCATTTCTTGCTACTGCCATATAGTGCTAGTTTCTGACAGGTAATTCAAAGAATATATTGGGGTTACGTGCACCCACAATTTTTGCTACTGGTATATAGTGCCATTGTCTGACTGGGAATTCAAAGAATATATTGGGATTACAAATACCCTCATTTCTTGCTACTGGTATATAGTGCCATTGTCTGACTGGGAATTCAAAGAATATATTGGGGTTACAAATAATCTCATTTCTTGCTACTGGTATATAGTGCCATTGTCTGACTGGGAATTCAAAGAATATATTGGGGTTATAAATACCCTCATTTCTTGCTACTGCCATATAGTGCCAGTTTCTGACTGGTAATTCAAAGAATATATTGGGGTTATAAATACCCTAATTTCTTGCTACTGGTATATAGTGCCATTGTCTGACTGGGAATTCAAAGAATATATTGGGGTTATAAATACCCTCATTTCCTGCTACTGGTATATAGTGCCATTGTCTGACTAGGAATTCAAAGCATATATTGGGGTTACAAATACCCTCATTTCTTGCTACTGCCATATAGTGCCAGTTTCTGACTGGTAATTCAAAGAATATTTTGGGGTTACGTGCACCTACAATTTTTGCTGCTGGTATATAGTGCCATTGTCTGACTGGGAATTGAAAGAATATATTGGGGTTACAAATACCCTCATTTCTTGCTACTGGTATATAGTGCCATTGTCTGACTGGGAATTGAAAGAATATATTGGGGTTACAAATACCCTCATTTCTTGCTACTGGTATATAGTGCCATTGTCTGACTGGGAATTGAAAGAATATATTGGGGTTACAAATACCCTCATTTCTTGCTACTGGTATATAGTGCCATTGTCTGACTGGGAATTCAAAGAATATATTGGGGTTACAAATACCTTCATTTCTTGCTACTGCCATATAGTGCCAGTTTCTGACTGGTAATTCAAAGAATATATTGGGGTTACAAATACCCTCATTTCTTGCTACTGCCATATAGTGCCAGTTTCTGACTGGTAATTCAAAGAATATATTGGGGTTATAAATACCCTCATTTATTACTACTGAGATATAGTGCCAGTTTCTGACTGGTAATTCAAAGAATATATTGGGGTTACGTGCACCCACAATTTTTGCTACTGGTATATAGTGCCATTGTCTGACTGGGAATTCAAAGAATATATTGGGGTTACAAATACCCTCATTTCTTGCTACTAGTATATAGTGCCATTGTCTGACTGGGAATTCTAAGAATATATTGGGGTTATAAATACCCTCATTTCTTGCTACTACCATATAGTGCCAGTTTCTGACTGGTAATTCAAAGTATATATTGTGGTTATAAATACCCTCATTTCTTGCTACTGGTATATAGTGCCATTGTCTGACTGGGAATTCAAAGAATATATTGGGGTTATAAATACCCTCATTTCTTGCTACTAGTATATAGTGCCATTGTCTGACTGGGAATTCAAAGAATATATTGGGGTTACAAATACCCTCATTTC
Organism: Leptodactylus fuscus; assembly: GCF_031893055.1. Classification (NCBI taxonomy): domain Eukaryota; kingdom Metazoa; phylum Chordata; class Amphibia; order Anura; family Leptodactylidae; genus Leptodactylus; species Leptodactylus fuscus. Next base: position 101,234,444 of record NC_134269.1, read on the forward strand.
TTGCTACTGCCATATAGTGCCATTGTCTGACTGGGAATTCAAAGAATATATTGGGTTTACAAATACCTTCATTTCTTGCTACTGCCATATAGTGCCAGTTTCTGACTGGGAATTCAAAGAATATATTGGGGTTACGTGCACCCACAATTTTTGCTACTGCTATATAGTGCCATTGTCTGACTGGGAATTCAAAGAATATATTGGGGTTACATATACCCTCATTTCTTGCTACTGGTATATAGTGCCATTGTCTGACTGGTAATTCAAAGAATATATTGGGGTTACAAATACCCTCATTTCTTGCTACTGCCATATAGTGCCATTGTCTGACTGGGAATTCAAAGAATATATTGGGTTTACAAATACCCTCATTTCTTGCTACTGCCATATAGTGCCAGTTTCTGACTGGGAATTCAAAGAATATATTGGGGTTACGTGCACCCACAATTTTTGCTACTGCTATATAGTGCCATTGTCTGACTGGAAATTCAAAGAATACATTGGGGTTACAAATACCCTCATTTCTTGCTACTGGTATATAGTGCCATTGTCTGACTGGGAATTCAAAGAATATATTGGGGTTATAAATACCCTCATTTCTTGCTACTGCCATATAGTGCCGGTTTCTGACTGGTAATTCAAAGAATATATTGGGGTTACGTGCACCCACAATTTTTGCTACTGGTATATAGTGCCATTGTCTGACTGGGAATTCAAAGAATATATTGGGGTTATAAATACCCTCATTTCTTGCTACTGGTATATAGTGCCATTGTCTGACTGGGAATTCAAAGAATATATTGGGGTTATAAATACCCTCATTTCTTGCTACTGGTATATAGTGCCATTGTCTGACTGGGAATTCAAAGAATATATTGGGGTTACAAATACCCTCATTTCTTGCTACTGCCATATAGTGCCAGTTTCTGACTGGTAATTCAAAGAATATATTGGGGTTACGTGCACCCACAATTTTTGCTACAGGTATATAGTGCCATTGTCTGACTGGGAATTCAAAGAATATATTGGGGTTACAAATACCCTCATTTCTTGCTACTGGTATATAGTGCCATTGTCTGACTGGGAATTCAAAGAATATATTGGGGTTACAAATACCCTCATTTCTTGCTACTGGTATATAGTGCCATTGTCTGACTGGTAATTCAAAGAATATATTGGGGTTACAAATACCCTCATTTCTTGCTACTGCCATATAGTGCCAGTTTCTGACTGGTAATTCAAAGAATATATTGGGGTTACGTGCACCCACAATTTTTGCTACTGGTATATAGTGCCATTGTCTGACTGGGAATTCAAAGAATATATTGGGGTTACAAATACCCTCATTTCTTGCTACTGGTATATAGTGCCATTGTCTGACTGGGAATTCAAAGAATATATTGGGGTTATAAATACCCTCATTTCTTGCTACTGCCATATAGTGCCAGTTTCTGACTGGTAATTCAAAGAATATATTGGGGTTATAAATACCCTCATTTCTTGCTACTGGTTTATAGTGCCATTGTCTGACTGGGAATTCAAAGAATATATTGGGGTTACAAATACCCTCATTTCTTGCTACTGCCATATAGTGCCATTGTCTGACTGGGAATTCAAAGAATATATTGGGGTTACAAATACCCTCATTTCTTGCTACTGCCATATAGTGCCAGTTTCTGACTGGGAATTCAAAGAATATATTGGGGTTACGTGCACCCACAATTTTTGCTACTGCTATATAGTGCCATTGTCTGACTGGAAATTCAAAGAATATATTGGGGTTACAAATACCCTCATTTCTTGCTACTGGTATATAGTGCCATTGTCTGACTGGGAATTCAAAGAATATATTGGGGTTATAAATACCCTCATTTCTTGGTACTGCCATATAGTGCCAGTTTCTGACTGGTAATTCAAAGAATATATTGGGGTTATAAATACCCTCATTTCTTGCTACTGGTATTTAGTGCCATTGTCTGACTGGGAATTCAAAGAATATATTGGGGTTATAAATACCCTCATTTCTTGCTACTGGTATATAGTGCCATTGTCTGACTGGGAATTCAAAGAATATATTGGGGTTACAAATACCCTCATTTCTTGCTACTGCCATATAGTGCCAGTTTCTGACTGGTAATTCAAAGAATATATTGGGGTTACGTGCACCCACAATTTTTGCTACTGGTATATAGTGCCATTGTCTGACTGGGAATTCAAAGAATATATTGGGGTTACAAATACCCTCATTTCTTGCTACTGGTATATAGTGCCATTGTCTGACTGGGAATTCAAAGAATATATTGGGGTTACAAATACCCTCATTTCTTGCTACTGGTATATAGTGCCATTGTCTGACTGGGAATTCAAAGAATATATTGGGGTTACAAATACCCTCATTTCTTGCTACTGCCATATAGTGCCAGTTTCTGACTGGTAATTCAAAGAATATATTGGGGTTACGTGCACCCACAATTTTTGCTACTGGTATATAGTGCCATTGTCTGACTGGGAATTCAAAGAATATATTGGGGTTACAAATACCCTCATTTCTTGCTACTGGTATATAGTGCCATTGTCTGACTGGGAATTCAAAGAATATATTGGGGTTACAAATACCCTCATTTCTTGCTACTGGTATATAGTGCCATTGTCTGACTGGGAATTCAAAGAATATATTGGGGTTATAAATACCCTCATTTCTTGCTACTGCCATATAGTGCCAGTTTCTGACTGGTAATTCAAAGAATATATTGGGGTTACGTGCACCCACAATTTTTGCTACTGGTATATAGTGCCATTGTCTGACTGGGAATTCAAAGAATATATTGGGGTTACAAATACCCTCATTTCTTGCTACTGGTATATAGTGCCATTGTCTGACTGGGAATTCAAAGAATATATTGGGGTTACAAATACCCTCATTTCTTGCTACTGGTATATAGTGCCATTGTCTGACTGGGAATTCAAAGAATATATTGGGGTTATAAATACCCTCATTTCTTGCTACTGCCATATAGTGCCAGTTTCTGACTGGTAATTCAAAGAATATATTGGGGTTACGTGCACCCACAATTTTTGCTACTGGTATATAGTGCCATTGTCTGACTGGGAATTCAAAGAATATATTGGGGTTACAAATACCCTCATTTCTTGCTACTGGTATATAGTGCCATTGTTTGACTGGGAATTCAAAGAATATATTGGGGTTACAAATACCCTCATTTCTTGCTACTGGTATATAGTGCCATTGTCTGACTGGGAATTCAAAGAATATATTGGGGTTATAAATACCCTCATTTCTTGCTACTGCCATATAGTGCCAGTTTCTGACTGGTAATTCAAAGAATATATTGGGGTTACGTGCACCCACAATTTTTGCTACTGGTATATAGTGCCATTGTCTGACTGGGAATTCAAAGAATATATTGGGGTTACAAATACCCTCATTTCTTGCTACTGGTATATAATGCCATTGTTTGACTGGGAATTCAAAGAATATATTGGGGTTACAAATACCCTCATTTCTTGCTACTGGTATATAGTGCCATTGTCTGACTGGGAATTCAAAGAATATATTGGGGTTACAAATACCCTCATTTCTTGCTACTGGTATATAGTGGCATTGTCTGACTGGGAATTCAAAGAATATATTGGGGTTATAAATACCCTCATTTCTTGCTACTGCCATATAGTGCCAGTTTCTGACTGGTAATTCAAAGAATATATTGGGGTTATAAATACCCTCATTTCTTGCTACTGGTATATAGTGCCATTGTCTGACTGGGAATTCAAAGAATATATTGGGGTTATAAATACCCTCATTTCTTGCTACTGGTATATAGTGCCATTGTCTGACTGGGAATTCAAAGCATATATTGGGGTTACAAATACCCTCATTTCTTGCTACTGCCATATAGTGCCAGTTTCTGACTGGTAATTCAAAGAATATATTGGGGTTACGTGCACCCACAATTTTTGCTGCTGGTATATAGTGCCATTGTCTGACTGGGAATTCAAAGAATATATTGGGGTTACAAATACCCTCATTTCTTGCTACTGGTATATAGTGCCATTGTCTGACTGGGAATTCAAAGAATATATTGGGGTTACAAATACCCTCATTTCTTGCTACTGGTATATAGTGCCATTGTCTGACTGGGAATTCAAAGAATATATTGGGGTTACAAATACCCTCATTTCTTGCTACTGGTATATAGTGCCATTGTCTGACTGGGAATTCAAAGAATATATTGGGGTTATAAATACCCTCATTTCTTGCTACTGCCATATAGTGCCAGTTTCTGACTGGTAATTCAAAGAATATATTGGGGTTACGTGCACCCACAATTTTTGCTACTGGTATATAGTGCCATTGTCTGACTGGGAATTCAAAGAATATATTGGGGTTACAAATACCCTCATTTCTTGCTACTGGTATATAGTGCCATTGTTTGACTGGGAATTCAAAGAATATATTGGGGTTACAAATACCCTCATTTCTTGCTACTGGTATATAGTGCCATTGTCTGACTGGGAATTCAAAGAATATATTGGGGTTACAAATACCCTCATTTCTTGCTACTGGTATATAGTGCCATTGTCTGACTGGGAATTCAAAGAATATATTGGGGTTAAAAATACCCTCATTTCTTGCTACTGCCATATAGTGCCAGTTTCTGACTGGTAATTCAAAGAATATATTGGGGTTACAAATACCCTCATTTCTTGCTACTGGTATATAGTGCCATTGTCTGACTGGGAATTCAAAGAATATATTGGGGTTACAAATACCCTCATTTCTTGCTACTGGTATATAGTGCCATTGTCTGACTGGGAATTCAAAGAATATATTGGGGTTACAAATACCCTCATTTCTTGCTACTGGTATATAGTGCCATTGTCTGACTGGGAATTCAAAGAATATATTGGGGTTATAAATACCCTCATTTCTTGCTACTGCCATATAGTGCCAGTTTCTGACTGGTAATTCAAAGAATATATTGGGGTTACGTGCACCCACAATTTTTGCTACTGGTATATAGTGCCATTGTCTGACTGGGAATTCAAAGAATATATTGGGGTTACAAATACCCTCATTTCTTGCTACTGGTATATAGTGCCATTGTTTGACTGGGAATTCAAAGAATATATTGGGGTTACAAATACCCTCATTTCTTGCTACTGGTATATAGTGCCATTGTCTGACTGGGAATTCAAAGAATATATTGGGGTTATAAATACCCTCATTTCTTGCTACTGCCATATAGTGCCAGTTTCTGACTGGTAATTCAAAGAATATATTGGGGTTACGTGCACCCACAATTTTTGCTACTGGTATATAGTGCCATTGTCTGACTGGGAATTCAAAGAATATATTGGGGTTACAAATACCCTCATTTCTTGCTACTGGTATATAATGCCATTGTTTGACTGGGAATTCAAAGAATATATTGGGGTTACAAATACCCTCATTTCTTGCTACTGGTATATAGTGCCATTGTCTGACTGGGAATTCAAAGAATATATTGGGGTTACAAATACCCTCATTTCTTGCTACTGGTATATAGTGGCATTGTCTGACTGGGAATTCAAAGAATATATTGGGGTTATAAATACCCTCATTTCTTGCTACTGGTATATAGTGCCATTGTCTGACTGGGAATTCAAAGAATATATTGGGGTTATAAATACCCTCATTTCTTGCTACTGGTATATAGTGCCATTGTCTGACTGGGAATTCAAAGCATATATTGGGGTTACAAATACCCTCATTTCTTGCTACTGCCATATAGTGCCAGTTTCTGACTGGTAATTCAAAGAATATATTGGGGTTACGTGCACCCACAATTTTTGCTGCTGGTATATAGTGCCATTGTCTGACTGGGAATTCAAAGAATATATTGGGGTTACAAATACCCTCATTTCTTGCTACTGGTATATAGTGCCATTGTCTGACTGGGAATTCAAAGAATATATTGGGGTTACAAATACCCTCATTTCTTGCTACTGGTATATAGTGCCATTGTCTGACTGGGAATTCAAAGAATATATTGGGGTTATAAATACCCTCATTTCTTGCTACTGCCATATAGTGCCAGTTTCTGACTGGTAATTCAAAGAATATATTGGGGTTATAAATACCCTCATTTCTTGCTACTGGTATATAGTGCCATTGTCTGACTGGGAATTCAAAGAATATATTGGGGTTATAAATACCCTAATTTCTTGCTACTGGTATATAGTGCCATTGTCTGACTGGGAATTCAAAGCATATATTGGGGTTACAAATACCTTTATTTCTTGCTACTGCCATATAGTGCCAGTTTCTGACTGGTAATTCAAAGAATATATTGGGGTAACGTGCACCCACAATTTTTGCTGCTGGTATATAGTGCCATTGTCTGACTGGGAATTCAAAGAATATATTGGGGTTACAAATACCCTCATTTCTTGCTACTGGTATATAGTGCCATTGTCTGACTGGGAATTCAAAGAATATATTGGGGTTACAAATACCCTAATTTCTTGCTACTGGTATATATAATGCCATTGTCTGACTGGGAATTCAAAGAATATATTGGGGTTATAAATACCCTCATTTCTTGCTACTGCCATATAGTGCCAGTTTCTGACTGGTAATTCAAAGAATATATTGGGGTTATAAATACCCTCATTTCTTGCTACTGGTATATAGTGCCATTGTCTGACTGGGAATTCAAAGAATATATTGGGGTTATAAATACCCTCATTTCTTGCTACTGGTATATAGTGCCATTGTCTGACTGGGAATTCAAAGAATATATTGGGGTTACGTGCACCCACAATTTTTGCTACTGGTATATAGTGCCAATTTCTAACTGGGAATTCAAAATGCACAAGGCTCCCGGAAAGGGACGTGGACGAGATGAGGAGATGAGACAGGAGTTGAAAGAGGAAGTGGTGGATGATGAGGACACTGACCCGACCTGGACAGGGGGGATGTCAAGCGGGGAAAGTAGTGTGGATGTTGAGGCAGGTGCAGCACCAAAAAGGGTAGCTAGAGGCAGAGGCAGAGGTCAGCAGCTTAGGCGAAGCCAGGCCACACCCGGAATCTCCCAAGCTGTTCCAGTTCGTACCCAGCCCCGAAAAACTCCCACCTCGAGGGCACGTTTCTCGAAGGTGTGGAGTTTTTTCAAGGAATGCGCCGAGGACAGATATAGTGTTGTCTGCACAATTTGCCTCTCGAAATTGATTAGGGGCTCTGAGAAGAGCAACCTGTCCACCACTTCAATGCGCCGTCATTTGGAATCCAAGCACTGGAATCAGTGGCAGGCAGCAACGGCAGGACAAAGGCCGCCTGCCGTTCACGCCACTGCCACTGCCTCTGCCACTGCCTCTGCCACTGCCACTGCTGACTGTGCTGGCGATGCACTCCAGAGGACGAGCCAGGACACCACTTCATCTGCCTCCGCCACTTTGTTGACTTCTCCCTCATCCTCCCCTGTTCCTGTCTTATCTCCTTCTCCTGCACCATCAAAGGCACCATCAGGCGCTTCTTTACAACAACCCACCATCTCTCAGACATTGGAGCGGCGGCAGAAATACACTGCTAACCACCCACACGCGCAAGCCTTGAACGCCAACATCGCTAAACTGCTGGCCCAGGAGATGTTGGCGTTCCGGCTTGTTGAAACTCCCGCCTTCCTGGACCTGATGGCAACTGCGGCACCTCGCTATGCCGTCCCTAGCCGTCACTACTTCTCCCGGTGTGCCGTCCCCGCCTTGCACCAGCACGTGTCACTCAACATCAGGCGGACCCTTAGTTCCGCGCTTTGCACAAAGGTCCACTTGACCACCGACGCGTGGACAAGTGCATGCGGACAGGGACGCTACATTTCACTGACGGCACACTGGGTGAATGTAGTTGAGGCTGGGACTGCTTCCCAAACTGGCCCGGTGTACCTCGTCTCCCCGCCTAACATTCCTGGCAGGGACACGAGAAGAACACCCCCCTCCTCCTCCTCCTCTACCGCCTCCTCCTCCGCCACCGCCTCTTCCTCCACTGTTAGATTGACCCCAGCTACGAGTTGGAAACGTTGCAGCACTGGCGTTGGTAGACGTCAGCAGGCTGTGCTGAAGCTGATCAGCTTGGGGGACAGACAGCACACTGCCTCCGAGGTGAGGGATGCCCTCCTCGATGAGACGGCAATATGGTTTGAGCCGCTGCACCTGGGCCCAGGCATGGTCGTTTGTGATAACGGCCGGAACCTGGTAGCAGCTCTGGAGCTTGCCGGACTCCAACATGTTCCATGCCTGGCCCACGTCTTCAACCTAGTGGTGCAACGTTTCCTAAAGAGCTACCCCAATGTTCCAGAGCTACTGGTGAAAGTGCGGCGCATGTGCGCCCACTTTCGCAAGTCGACAGTAGCTGCTGCTAGCTTAAAATCTCTCCAGCAACGCCTGCATGTGCCACAACACCGGCTTTTGTGCGACGTCCCCACACGCTGGAACTCAACGTTTCAGATGTTGAATAGAGTGGTTGAGCAGCAGAGACCTTTGATGGAATACCAGCTACAAAACCCTAGGGTGCCACAAAGTCAGCTGCCTCAGTTTCACATCCATGAGTGGCCATGGATGAGAGACCTTTGTGACATCCTACGGGTCTTTGAGGAGTCCACAAGGAGGGTGAGCTCTGAGGATGCGATGGTGAGCCTTACAATCCCGCTCTTGTGTGTTCTGAGAGAATCCCTGATTGACATAAGGGATAACTCAGATCACACAGAGGAGTTAGGGATAGCATCCGATCCATCACAGCTGGAGAGTAGGTCCACACATCTGTCCGCTTCACTGCGTTTAATGGAGGAGGAGGAGGAGGAGGAAGAAGAGTTGTCCGATGATATGATGGTGATACAGGAGGCTTCCGGGCAACTTCGAATCGTCCCATTGTTGCAGCGTGGATGGGTAGACATGGAGGATGAGGAGGAAATGGAGATTGAACTTTCCGGTGGGGCCAGAGGAGTCATGCCAACTAACACTGTGGCAGACATGGCTGAGTTCATGTTGGGGTGCTTTACAACCGACAAGCGTATTGTCAAAATCATGGAGGACAACCAGTACTGGATCTTTGATCCTTGACCCCCGGAATAAAAACAACATCTCGTCTTTTATTCCGGTAGAGGGGAGGGCCAATTGCATCAATGCTTGCCACAGGCAATTGGTGCAGAATATGATGGAGATGTTTCCACCATGTGACGTTGGCGGCAGGGAGGGCAGTTCCTCCAGTAGGCAACCAAGTTCTCACCGGTCCACACAAACGAGGGGCACACTGTCTAAGGTCTGGGACACCTTGATGGCACCCCCTCGCCAAAGTGCCGCCACGGAGGGTCCTAGTGTCACCAGGCGTGAGAAGTATAGGCGCATGTTGCGGGAATACCTTTCCAACCACAGCCCTGTCCTCTCCGACCCCTCTGCGCCCTACACGTATTGGGTGTCGAAGTTGGACCTGTGGCTTGAACTTGCCCTATATGCCTTGGAGGTGCTGTCCTGTCCTGCCGCCAGCGTCCTATCTGAGAGGGTGTTCAGTGCAGCCGGTGGCATCATCACTGACAAGCGCACCCGTCTGTCAGCTGAGAGTGCCGACCGACTCACTTTGATAAAAATGTACCACCACTGGATAGAGCCTTCATTTTTGTGCCCACCTGTGTAAAGCACCCCAACATGAAACTCCATGTCTGTACTCAACCTCTCCAATTCCTCCGCATCCTCATACTCATCCACCATAAGCGTTGCACAATTCTGCTAATACTAGGCTCCCTCCACCCTGATTTCCCCCAACTCTGCTGGTTAGAGGCTCCCTCCACCCTGATTTCCACCAACTCTGCTGGTTAGAGGCTCCCTCCACCCTGCTTTCCCACAACTCTGCTGGTTAGAGGCTCCCTCCACCCTGCTTTCCCACAACTCTGCTGGTTAGAGGCTCCCTCCACCCTGCTTTCCCACAACTCTGCTGGTTAGAGGCTCCCTCCACCCTGATTTCCACCAACTCTGCTGGTTAGAGGCTCCCTCCACCCTGCTTTCCCACAACTCTGCTGGTTAGAGGCTCCCTCCACCCTGATTTCCACCAACTCTGCTGGTTAGAGGCTCCCTCCACCATGAATTGGTCCAAACTGGGCTGTTTAGAGGCTCCCTCCACCATGAATTGGTCCAAACTGGGGTTTTTAGAGGCTCCCTCCACCATTAATTGGTCCAAACTGGGCTGTTTAGAGGCTCCCTCCACCATGAATTGGTCCAAACTGGGGTTTTTAGAGGCTCCCTCCACCATGAATTGTTCCAAACTGGGCTGGTTAGAGGCTCCCTCCACCATGAATTTGCCCAAACTGGGCTGTTTAGAGGCTCCCTCCACCATGAATTGGTCCAAACTGGGGTTTTTAGAGGCTCCCTCCACCATGAATTGGTCCAAACTGGGCTGTTTAGAGGCTCCCTCCACCATGAATTGGTCCAAACTGGGGTTTTTAGAGGCTCCCTCCACCATGAATTGGTCCAAACTGGGCTGGTTAGAGGCTCCCTCCACCATGAATTTGCCCAAACTGGGTTGTTTAGAGGCTCCCTCCACCATGAATTTGCCCAAACTGGGCTGTTTAGAGGCTCCCTCCACCATGAATTGGTCCAAACTAGGGTTTTTAGAGGCTCCCTCCACCATGAATTGGTCCAAACTGGGCTGTTTATAGGCTCCCTCCACCATGAATTTGCCCAAACTGGGCTGTTTAGAGGCTCCCTCCACCATGAATTTGCCCAAACTGGGCTGTTTAGAGGCTTCCTCCACCATGAATTGGTCCAAACTAGGGTTTTTAGAGGCTCCCTCCACCATGAATTGGTCCAAACTGGGCTGTTTAGAGGCTCCCTCCACCATGAATTGGTCCAAACTGGGGTTTTTAGAGGCTCCCTCCACCATGAATTGGTCCAAACTGGGCTGGTTAGAGGCTCCCTCCACCATGAATTTGCCCAAACTGGGCTGTTTAGAGGCTCCCTCCACCATGAATTTGCCCAAACTGGGCTGTTTAGAGGCTCCCTCCACCATGAATTGGTCCAAACTGGGGGTTTTTAGAGGCTCCCTCCACCATGAATTTGCCCAAACTGGGCTGTTTAGAGGCTCCCTCCACCATGAATTGGTCCAAACTGGGGTTTTTAGAGGCTCCCTCCACCATGAATTGGTCCAAACTGGGCTGTTTAGAGGCTCCCTCCACCATGAATTTGCCCAAACTGGGCTGTTTAGAGGCTCCCTCCACCATGAATTTGCCCAAACTGGGCTGTTTAGAGGCTCCCTCCACCATGAATTGGTCCAAACTGGGGTTTTTAGAGGCTCCCTCCACCATGAATTGGTCCAAACTGGGCTGTTTAGAGGCTCCCTCCACCATGAATTGGTCCAAACTGGGGTTTTTAGAGGCTCCCTCCACCATGAATTGGTCCAAACTGGGCTTTTTAGAGGCTCCCTCCACCATGAATTTGCCCAAACTGGGCTGTTTAGAGGCTCCCTCCACCATGAATTTGCCCAAACTGAGCTGTTTAGAGGCTCCCTCCACCATGAATTGGTCCAAACTGGGGTTTTTAGAGGCTCACTCAACCATGAATTGGTCCAAACTGGGGTTTTTTAGAGGCTCCCTCCACCATGAATTTGCCCAAACTGGGCTGTTTAGAGGCTCCCTCCATCATGAATTGGTCCAAACTGGGGTTTTTAGAGGCTCCCTCCACCATGAATTGGTCCAAACTGGGGTTTTTAGAGGCTCCCTCCACCATGAATTTGCCCAAACTGGGCTGTTTAGAGGCTCCCTCCACTATGAATTTGCCCAAACTGGGCTGTTTAGAGGCTCCCTCCACCATGAATTGGTCCAAACTGGGGGTTTTTAGAGGCTCCCTCCACCATGAATTTGCCCAAACTGGGCTGTTTAGAGGCTCCCTCCACCATGAATTGGTCCAAACTGGGGTTTTTAGAGGCTCCCTCCACCATGATTTGGTCCAAACTGGGCTGTTTAGAGGCTCCCTCCACCATGAATTGGTCCAAACTGGGCTGTTTAGAGGCTCCCTCCACCATGAATTGGTCCAAACTGGGGTTTTTAGAGGCTCCCTCCACCATGAATTGGTCCAAACTGGGCTGGTTAGAGGCTCCCTCCACCATGAATTTGCCCAAACTGGGCTGTTTAGAGGCTCCCTCCACCATGAATTTGCCCAAACTGGGCTGGTTAGAGGCTCCCTCCACCATGAATTGGTCCAAACTGGGGGTTTTTAGAGGCTCCCTCCACCATGAATTTGCCCAAACTGGGCTGTTTAGAGGCTCCCTCCACCATGAATTGGTCCAAACTGGGGTTTTTAGAGGCTCCCTCCACCATGAATTGGTCCAAACTGGGCTGTTTAGAGGCTCCCTCCACCATGAATTTGCCCAAACTGGGCTGTTTAGAGGCTCCCTCCACCATGAATTTGCCCAAACTGGGCTGTTTAGAGGCTCCCTCCACCATGAATTGGTCCAAACTGGGGTTTTTAGAGGCTCCCTCCACCATGAATTGGTCCAAACTGGGCTGTTTAGAGGCTCCCTCCACCATGAATTGGTCCAAACTGGGGTTTTTAGAGGCTCCCTCCACCATGAATTGGTCCAAACTGGGCTTTTTAGAGGCTCCCTCCACCATGAATTTGCCCAAACTGGGCTGTTTAGAGGCTCCCTCCACCATGAATTTGCCCAAACTGAGCTGTTTAGAGGCTCCCTCCACCATGAATTGGTCCAAACTGGGGTTTTTAGAGGCTCACTCAACCATGAATTGGTCCAAACTGGGGTTTTTTAGAGGCTCCCTCCACCATGAATTTGCCCAAACTGGGCTGTTTAGAGGCTCCCTCCATCATGAATTGGTCCAAACTGGGGTTTTTAGAGGCTCCCTCCACCATGAATTGGTCCAAACTGGGGTTTTTAGAGGCTCCCTCCACCATGAATTTGCCCAAACTGGGCTGTTTAGAGGCTCCCTCCACTATGAATTTGCCCAAACTGGGCTGTTTAGAGGCTCCCTCCACCATGAATTGGTCCAAACTGGGGGTTTTTAGAGGCTCCCTCCACCATGAATTTGCCCAAACTGGGCTGTTTAGAGGCTCCCTCCACCATGAATTGGTCCAAACTGGGGTTTTTAGAGGCTCCCTCCACCATGATTTGGTCCAAACTGGGCTGTTTAGAGGCTCCCTCCACCATGAATTGGTCCAAACTGGGGTTTTTAGAGGCTCCCTCCACCATGAATTGGTCCAAACTGGGGTTTTTAGAGGCTCCCTCCACCATGAATTTGCCCAAACTGGGCTGTTTAGAGGCTCCCTCCACCATGAATTTGCCCAAACTGGGCTGTTTAGAGGCTCCCTCCACCATGAATTGGTCCAAACTGGGGTTTTTAGAGGCTCCCTCCACCATGAATTGGTCCAAACTGGGGTTTTTTAGAGGCTCCCTCCACCATGAATTTGCCCAAACTGGGCTGTTTAGAGGCTCCCTCCATCATGAATTGGTCCAAACTGGGGTTTTTAGAGGCTCCCTCCACCATGAATTGGTCCAAACTGGGGTGTCACGGGATGGTTAGAGTCTATACTATAGGCAATGTGTAATATATATTTCATGTGGAATGTATTCTCTAACCTGTTATATACATCAATGTGTAGTTGGCTGATTAGGGTCTAGTGTGTTAGCACATTGTATGCAAATACCTCTAACTAGTGAGGACCAGTGAGGACAATGGGTGGAGATAATCTGATCATTGTCTCCAAGAAGATGTTGGATGGTGCATTGTCCATAGTAGACAGGGAGTCTGCTCTCCTTGGTATAGGTGAGGGGGGAAGGATCTGTGACTCAGCCCTTCCCACCCACAGATATAGGTGTAACAGTCTTAGTATATAGTTGTAGCTGGAGTTAGTATGTGTACAGCTCTGCAGAGAGCCAGGATTTAGTTACAGGACCAAGGAACCAAAGTTATCATTGGATTGTGACTTCTGTGGACTTATTGTTATTACGGTTGATGTGACCGCCGCCGGCTACTAACTTTGTGGATTACAATAAATTGCTGTTGTCTCCCGACCTCTTGCGTCCGTGTTGATTCAAAAGACCATCCGGAGGAAGACGTATACCTTTGCTCCGTGACAACTGGTGGCAGCAGTGGGATCAACAGCGGACAGCGAGATGGACTACAGCAGCCCAGCGATTAATGGAGCCACAACCTCAGAATACAGGAACTGGACTATGGCAAGTCTACAAGTAAGGGCCCGGGAACTAAACCTGAGTTATCAGGGAAGAACGAAAGAGCAACTGATCGAGGCACTGGAGGAGATGACCCTGCAAAGCGACCATGAGGAGGGCTGCCCTCAGGAGACAGTAGAGATACGGGAGTGGCAGGTACAGACCCAAAAGAGCAGATGGGTTGTTTTGTATGAGGAGGAGTTGGCAGTGCTGGGGCTAGGAGCAACTGCAGAGCAAAGGAGTAGAGCATTACAGAGGGCTCAGGAAACGGAGAAGGAGGAACAGAGAATGGCGCATGAAAAGGAAAGAATGGCGCATGAAATGCGAATGGCTGAGATAACTACGCGGAATTATAATCAAACGTCGACCCCCAGCCCAACAGTGAGAGAACCACCATATGTCTCCCATAAACACTTCAAGACCTTTGATGAAGCGGCTGGGGATGTTGATGGATATTTTCAGGACTTCGAACACCAGTGCCACCTGATGGAAGTCCCAGAGAAGGATTGGGTCCGGTATCTGGTGGGGCACCTATGAGATGGGGCTGCGGAAGCTCTCAGAGCCATGGACCCTAGTGATCAGCGGGACTATGAGGCCATTAAAAGAGCGGTGCAGAAGTATTATGCAGTCACTCCAGAGACCTATCGAGTTCAGTTCCGCTCTTTGTCTTACAATGGGGGAAGCTCCTTCCACATGTTCGCCCACAAGTTGAAGCAAGCATGCAAGCGCTGGCTAGAAGGAGAGGAGGCTGTCACAGTCGATAAGATCCTCCAAGTCATACTTAAGGAACAGTTCTTTTCCCAGTGCCCCGCTGAGATCCGTGAGTGGGTGCTGGAACGGAACCCAGCCACAGTGGAGCAAGCTGCTTCCCTTGCAGATGAGGGCCTGACCATCAAGCCGCAGTGGAAGAGGTTGTTTGCAGAGGAGCGGAAAACTACCACAGTCCGCCAGACACCCTTCATCCAGCCACCCACCTTTCGTGCCCGGCCTCAGGATTACAATTCCCCCTCTACCCCTGCCCCAGCCCATCGGCCTCCAGCTTAGAGCGCAGATGTTTTGGGTGCGGGCGGCCTGGACATTTGCAAGCTAGTTGCCCTGTTAACATGGGGGCACGGGCCACCGTGGCATCCCGGCCTATTCACTACCTGGGAACCACCCCTAGGACTGAAAGTTTGGCCCCATTTCCAGATGACTCCATGAATGACCCATCTGTTCCACCTCCAGGGGTCTATGGGATTCAGCCTTCCGCCACACATCCCGCAAACCTTCAGCGGAAGCACTTGCAGGAGGTCCTACTGGATGGCCGAACAGTTGTTGGATTTCGGGACTCGGGAGCTTTCCTAACGGTAGCGGACCCCCGAGTGGTTCGACCCGAGGCCCTAGAGGAGGGCCCTGGCCTTTCTATCGAGTTGGCAGGAGGTACTCGGAAACGTATTCCTAAAGCTACCGTGGAACTCGACTATGGTTATGGACCAAAACGATGCACAATTGGTGTGATGAGCGGGCTGCCGGCCAATGTTCTGTTAGGCAACGATGTTGGAAATCTACAGTGCCACTTTATGGGAGCAGTGACCCAAAGCCAAGCTCAGAGAGACGCCAACATGGATCGACCGGATTTTCTGCCAGATGCCAGCCCTTCAACTCTACAACTTTACCATTCAGTACCGCCGAGGGAACCAACACCAGAACGCAGATGGGTTATCCCGGCAGGAGGACATATGAGCTATAGAGACTGATGTGCATTCCCCAATTTACCTGTGTAGGCCAATTGTGTCATGCACATGTTTTGAGAGGGGGAGGGGTTGTCACGGGATGGTTAGAGTCTATACTATAGGCAATGTGTAATATATATTTCATGTGGAATGTATTCTCTAACCTGTTATATACATCAATGTGTAGTTGGCTGATTAGGGTCTAGTGTGTTAGCACATTGTATGCAAATACCTCTAACTAGTGAGGACCAGTGAGGACAATGGGTGGAGATAATCTGATCAGTGTCTCCAAGAAGATGTTGGATGGTGCATTGTCCATAGTAGACAGGGAGTCTGCTCTCCTTGGTATAGGTGAGGGGGGAAGGATCTGTGACTCAGCCCTTCCCACCCACAGATATAGGTGTAACAGTCTTAGTATATAGTTGTAGCTGGAGTTAGTATGTGTTAGCCGGCCTGTGCACAGCTCTGCAGAGAGCCAGGATTTAGTTACAGGACCAAGGAACCAAAGTTATCATTGGATTGTGACTTCTGTGGACTTATTGTTATTACGGTTGATGTGACCGCCGCCGGCTACTAACTTTGTGGATTACAATAAATTGCTGTTGTCTCCCGACCTCTTGCGTCCGTGTTGATTCAAAAGACCATCCGGAGGAAGACGTATACCTTTGCTCCGTGACATGGGGTTTTTAGAGGCTCCCTCCACCATGAATTGGTCCAAACTGGGGTTTTTAGAGGCTCCCTCCACCATGAATTTGCCCAAACTCTGCTGGTTAGAGGCTCAATCCACCCTGATTTTCAAAACAAATGTTGGTGCCAACCTCAACTTACTACAAGGGCCAAATTCACTGCTGGTGACAAGCTCTCCTCACTGCAAGTGCCAAATACACATGTTTCAAGGTGTTTTCCTACTGTCAGAGAGGTGGTATTGAGTGTGTAAAGTGTGTAGTTGTTAGGCTGTGATGTTGGGGTAATAGAGGGTCTTTGGTGTGTTAGATGCCCCCAGACATGCTTCCCCTGCTGTCCCAGTGTCATTCCAGAGGTGTTGGCATCATTTCCTGGGGTGTCATAGTGGACTTGGTGACCCTCCAGACACGGATTTGGGTTTCCCCCTTAACGAGTATCTGTTCCCCATAGACTATAATGGGGTTCGAAACCCGTTCGAACACACGAACATTGAGCGGCTGTTCGAATCGAATTTCGAACCTCGAACATTTTAGTGTTCGCTCATCTCTATAAACTAATTTTCGTGTGTCAAGGACGTTACCAAAAACATTCACAAAACAAAGCAAGAAAATCGTTCAAAATATTCAGTTTGCCATAACTTGATCCGGCTGCCATATTGCATATACATTTGATGTAATGTGAATTGTTGGGCCACATTTGTAAATAGTTTTGCCAAAGCATCTGTGATTTGCCTTTTTCGTTAAAAACAAGGTTTTAAAGGCTCAGGAGCTAGGTGCTCAACATAAGCGCTGGGCATGTCCGGCATTATTATATACGGTGTGGAGCCGCCAGCATATTTTGACAAGTTGTGGACAAAATTAAAACATCAACAAACAGACAATAAAAAAAAAACCCACGATGAGGAAGGTCTTCTGTCCGGGTCAGGTTGGTCATCACTGAGGCAAGAAAAATGCCAAGGCATGGCACCTTCGGGACTCACGAAGTAGTCCGTGAAGGCATCTCTCAGCTGCGTTAGCTGGCCGACCTGAGCGCCTAGATGGTACTAGTGGGTGACTCAAAGCTGCCTGTGGCTCCACTCCAATGTTAGGGCTAGCATAGTCCAAAACAAAGTTGTGAAGCACACAGGCAGCTTTGATCACCAGGTCCACAGTATCAGGAGCCAACTGCAGAGTACAGGTGAAGACCCTCAACTTACTAGTCATGAGCCCGAAGGCGCACTCCACGAAGTGTCGTGCCCGGCTCAGCCTCATGTTGAAGACCCTCTTCCGGGCATCTAGTCTCGTCCGTGGGTATGGGCGCAGCAGGTTTTCCAAGAGGGGAAATGCCTCATCCCCTACCATGATGAACGGGACTGGATGCATGGTACCCGGAAGTGATCTTGGTGGAGGTAGTCACCTGATCTAGCAGTACTGTGCAACCCAAAACCGATGACAGTAGTGCACGGGAGTCCCCAGTACTACCATAGGCACCGACTTTGATAGCAAGAAAACTGTACCTGGCATCAGCGGCCGCCATCAGAACCACTGAAAAGTACTTCTTGTAGTTGAAGTACAGTGATCCTGAGTGCGGTGGCTTCTGCACACGTACATGCTTACTGTCGACGGGACCTATGCAGTTGGGGAAATTGGCCACAGACTAAAAGCCTGCTGCTGCTGCCTGCAACCAAATCTACTGTGTCGGACTGAGCATCACTATGGGTTGCAAGTGCTGCCATATCAGATGGCATTTGCTCCTCACAACTCCGGATATTGTGGATTGGCCCACCCGGAATTGGAGGTGCAGGGATGCAAAACTCTCCCCTGTTGCCAGAAATCTAGGAAAAAAAAAAAAAAAAAAAAGAGAAAACAAAAATTACAATCAGGACACAATATCACCTGCAGTGACATTTTTCAAACAGTATCTAAAGTATACGTACACATTTGACACAGTATTGTTAACTATATAGGGACACATATGCGGCACTATGCAAAGTAGCCGCCCACATTTTATACACAGTATTGTTTAAGTATATAGGGACACAGTTTGCGCACTATTGTAAACTACACAGACAAAAGATTTAAAACACAGTATTGTTAACTATTTAGGGACACATTTGCCAGACTATGGAAACCACAGGGACACATTTTTATTCTGTGTTCCTATATGACCATTTGTTCCATTTTGTTTTGGGCAATAGCATTTTTGTCATCAAAATATGCAATTTGAAACAGTAGTAATAACTTTTAAAAGAGAATAAATACCGCAACGTGATGACCAGCCTTTCCGTGGGACTGAGGGCCTTCCTCTTGATGGTGTCTTGGTGCTGGAGATACGGCGCCATTTGTTCAAGTACCACGTCAAAAGCAACTTGAGGCATGCGAAGATAATCTTCAAATTTTGCTGAATCCCTTTTTAAAATGACAAAACAGAAACAATAAATAGTGCGCACAGTGTAATGTTGAGCACTTGCACCTCCAACACAGTGAAATATCCCAAATGGACCTTCCACACAATATAAACTATTACAGTGGGACCAAAAGTGACAGTTACACTACATTAACCAATTTGGAAACTACAGACATGGCCATGAATTAACAACATTCATAAAACAAATACAAACTTACAGCCTCAACTCATGTTAGAGATGTGCAAAAAAGCCCCGGGATGGGTGTAAAAGGTTGATGGGGTGTACCCAATATTGGCGGCGCTTTAACCTTGGGGCCTTCCTCCTGGTCCTCCTACTGTAATAAATTTTTTTACAACAGCACTTGTAACATCATTATTATATTAGAAACTATGTATTTGTGAACATACCTCCTGTTGAAGTCTGCGTCGCTGAACCTGGTTAACCAGCACATCCACCAATAGTACCATGTCTGGGATTTCTGCTGGGATGTCCATTTCGGTGTTTTGCTGTGTAGCTTGGTTTGTAGCCATTTTTCCAGCCACAGTGATGGAGTTTGTTGAAGTTTTAAACAAACTCTCCCCACGGCATCCTCAGATGTTTCATGATAAAATAATGGGCTATCCTTTTTTGGCCTGCCCAGTGGGCTGGATCTTGTTTTTAATGACGTTGACTATTTTACATGCTTTAAAAAAAGCTAACATAAACGCAGCATTAACGCAGCCAAAAAACAACCCAAATACGCACCGTTAACGGCACATTTTTTTTATGCGTCACGTTAACGCGACATCAGCATTTTTACACACGTAAAAATATGCACACATTGAGCGAGCGTTTACTCCGAGTGAAGGCAGCCTTAGTCGGTACCAGAGCAAACAGTGACTGGCCGTTTTGTGCACACCGCACTTCCACAGGCTGAACCTTGAGGACTCTACAACCTTGATTGCTACAGTAACCTTGTCAGGAAAGGTTTCTTTCTCCAGGGGGTCCTTGTGAGCTGGTTCCTGTGCTGCTCTCCAATGCTAAATATTTTAAGTTTTTGTTTTTTTTTATTGTTTATATTATAGGACCATTTTTTTTATATATTTTCCCAGAAGTCCCACTATTCACTTGACATTAGTGCATTTAGTTCAGCAGTAGTGCTGATCAACCTCTAGAGGGCACTAGCACCTCAAAGAGAGACAAAATACAAGTTTTCTCTTTGAATGGTGCCAGCTTTTCCTCCCTTTCCTGTGGCCTGATACTGCAGGCTTTAAGAACTGTGTTTACATGTGAGTCACACAAGATGAGAAAGCATGTAGCTGGCAGCAAAAACTAAGGGCAAGGCAGGACAGGTTTAAGTCACTCTATGTACTATAACTTTTTCTGAAGTCTTCTGAGTCTTTAGCGGCTTCTCACACTCTTATTTTCTTGTATGCTTATTTTTTTATTTTTTTTTTAAAAATCATACATTATAGAAAAAACTGCAGGTTTGTTCACCAAATCAAAGCATATATATTCCCAGATGCATTTTAGATTGTCAGAGATTATATTATCAGTGCATTTATCACGTGTCAACAAACTAGTCTGCATTCTCATCTGCGTCAGAATTTCCGTAAGACACTTTGTTGCAGATTCCACTGCAAATCAACAAAAAGATATGTTCTGCACAGAGGACTTTTCTCTCCACCGGTTTCAGTATAAAACTGGCAGACCCAATTATTGTCTATGGGGTCCACGGGTAACCACTGTTTTGACGAATGGGCTCTCCATTGTTTGAGTCCCACTGAGGATACGAACAATGGAGAGTATGTCGCAAGTGTGAACCTAGCCTTACTGGTACTTTTTAGAAAGTCAGAGTTATACAGAGTGTCAGGGTCTGGGGTTGCTAGGTGGGGTGGCATAGACACACAAGTCCAGTTTCTTTAGTCCAAAACAAAAGTAGAGTTTATTTTTTTACTCAAAAAGGTAGTGCAGCAACAAAAAGAAACAATACAAAAATAAATACCTGCTCGGCTAGGCTCTAACTAAACATAAGAATAGGTTACCTCACCTAGGATAATAGAAATCAAAAGCCAGTTGAATCACTCAGGACACAGCTCCAAAAATATGACCTCTCTGTTGGCTCTCCAGCCAAGCTCTGCAGCTGAGTCGCTGCTGGAACATCCCCAAAGTGTGGACTGGACTGTAGGGGGGTGGAATGACAGGTCCCACTACAAAACCTACCTGTCATTCCCAAAAATCCAGCCCAATACTTAGCACTTACCAAACTGCTCAGCAGACGAAAGTTGTCTGCTGAGAACAAACACTCCTGGAGTTTTCTCATCTCACCTACCTGAGTAGTCTGGGCGAGATGTACACCCCCTCCATTACCTGACCAGCCATCGGCTTACAAGAGTTACAGTGTGGGCATAAGGTAAATCATACAGACAGGCCTGGAGGTTGGGAGGAACAAGTTGGATAATTGCCCAGGGCCCCCATTCCCACCTGGTGACTTGAATCTTGAATTCACAGTTGTAAATTCCCTGCTCTGACATAGAAGACTGAGAGTGATGCATAGGCATCCTTGGCACAGGTGCACTGAACATCACTGGGTCACACCACCTGTTCCAGACCTGCATGGAGAAGCTTCTGCTTCTCCACTCTGAAGGAGATCGCAGCAGAGGCTAGGTTCTCATGGAGTAACGCACTGCTCATTTAGATACGTATGCACGTGTCAGAGCGCGGTACTTCAAAACAGATCCCATAGACTTCAATGTGTGCTGACTTACGCGCGATACCCATTGAAATCAATGGGAGGCTTTGTAACCTATTGATTTCAATGTGTATTGTGCGTATGCCGGCACACATCGAAGTCTATGGGATCTGTTTTGAAGCGTCGCGCTCTGACCTCTGAGTGGTGCGGGAAAAGCTGATTAGCCTTTCACAACTAGGTCCTGCTGCAGGCTTCTATTGGGAGTGAAGACCGCCTTTTGATTAGGGAGTTACCGTGTTTCCCCGAAAATAAGACAGTGCCTTATATTAAATTGTCACTCTAAATATAGGACCTGTCTTATTTTCGGGGGGTGCCTTATTACAACCGGCAGTCATGCCGGCACTTCCTTAGTGGAGCGTCAGCATGACTGCCGGTTGTAGGTAGTGTAGTGGAGGGGGGAAGGTATCATACTTATCTTTTCCTTCTTCCTAGCAGCGCTGGTGCTGCTGTTCGTCCTGGAAGTGGTGAGCGGGGCTTAGCTAGGCTTCGGGGGGCGGGGCTTAGTGAGGCTTTGGGGGCGGGGCTTAGCGGAGCTTTGCAAGCTCCACTTCACTGACACTGCAGCCGTGCTCTGTGTGCACAGGAAAGCCGGCTGCTGTCTCTTCTGTATGGCAGCTGCTGTCTCTACCTCTGGGATGAGCTGGGAGAGCTCATCCTACAACAGCAGAGGCAGCAGCCGGCTTTGCTGTGCACACGGAGCACAGAGCATGGCTGCTGTGTCAGTGAAGTGGAGCTCGCTAAGCCCCGCCCACAAAAGCTCGATAAGCCCCGCCCCTGAAACCTCCGCTAAGCCCCGCCCCCCGAAACCCCGCACACCACTGCCGGGCATGCCTTTTTTCGGGGGATGCCTTATATTAGGCAATTCAACAGAAACCCCCCGCATGCCTTACTTTCAGGGGGTGTCATACTTTCGGGGAAACACGGTAGTTGCTGGTGATTACGAGACAAGTACTCAGCAAGCTCCCCACTATTTGCTATTATAATAAGGTTGAATTTTTATATACTGAATAAGGGGACGATTATATATGAGGGGCTATTATTTATAAGGGAAGAACTGTTATATATAAGGGGGCTATTATCTAAAGGGAGGAACTAATGTATAAGAGGAGGACTATTATACACTGACAAGCAAAAAGGTAACAGTGTTTTGAACTTTAGAATTTCACTCTCCATATCTCTCCATCCACAACAGCTTTGAATGTGAGACTACCCTCATTTTATAAACAATCATCTTGGTTATCTCATACATAAATGTGACTTGTGACTATTTAGCATATCATTAGTTATGCAGATTCTTTTTTTCTTTCTTCTTTAAATGTACTGTAGATTGTAAGCCCCATATAGGGCTCACAAGTTACATTTTACCCTATCAGTATGTCTTTGGAATATTGGAGGAAATCCACACAAATACAGGAAGAACATACAAACTCCTTGCAGATATTGCCCTTAGCAGCATTCAAACCCAGGACTCCAGCATTGCAAGGCTGCAGTGCTAACCATTGAGCCACTGTGTTGCTCCTAGTTATGCAGATTCTTCTCATGTAACTGTATTGTTACTGTTTCGTTCTTTTAAATTTTGATTATTTTGTTAGTATTTTGTAAATCTATCTTTGGCTGTCAACACTGAATGAATCCTTCTGGACATGCTCTTGATCAGATTCAAACATGCCTCAACCGAAATCTGACCCCAGGTTTCTTCTACACGTTGGTGCATAATGGTCAACTCACTTGGGTAAGAACAGCTTTTCTTTAACTCTACACACAAGTGTTTGATTGGGTTGAGGTCTGGGGACTGTGAGATCAATCTAGCATCTCCACTTCATTGTCGTTAAACCATTTCTTTGCTAATCTCGACAAATGCTTCGGGTCATTGTAAACACTATACTGTCCTTTTCATATCCATATTACTAGAGCGTACAAAGTAAATTGTTTTGTAGGATACTTACACATAGCTGAACAGTGAGACCACCAGCAATTCTGGTCAAGTATCCAATGCCTTTGGCTGTGCAAAAACCCATATCATCAGGCTTCCTCCACCAAACTTGACAGTTCCTTCAATTTCTCGATCCGTTAGCCTCCTTTTCCCTTGTTTCTCTCAGACACATTCATGCTCATCAGATCCCATTCTATTGACTTTGTCTCTTCGCACCAAATCACCATTTTCCAATCTTCTACTGTCTACTTTTGATACTTTTATGTAAACTTGAGCTGTCGCTTCTTATGATGATATTGAAGTCAAGGCTTCTTCACCTTTTGTCAGGCCTCCAATCCAGACTTGTTTAATGCATGTCGCATGATGCTTGCATGGATATCTGTGATCTATTATGAAGCAAATGAGTCACCTCCACCGCCGTATTTGACACATCAGAACTGATAGGCCTTGTGATGAGCCGACTTTTTGACTCTGATATTTGAATGGATAGTCAGACTTAATTTCATATTTAAGCCTCATGGTTCACATGGGTTACATGTGTGTCATTATGCTTTGTGACGCCAGCGTAACTCACATGACCACTTAGACCCAATTACAGTGGTCTGTGACATCATTGAAGAGGACTGAACACTCATGGCGGAGCCCAGGAGAGGTGAGTAACACTGTATTTCAAGTTTGATAACCTACTCTGGACCTCTGCTGAATGTACTTGGGGAATGATGAGACCCCAGAATATAATAATAGCAGTGTCATTTCAGACAACTGAAACCACCAGATGAAAATCTTAAGATGAATATCACAAGATTTGCTCAACAAATACTCTTAAGTGCCCTGATCCTGCTTACCAATGCCCAATCCTGCCAACGGCAACCTCTGCTTCTCCCTTCAGCCTTGAGGTCCCAAGCACCAAGCTGAATTGCACTAGTAACATGACTGTTCAGCAATGTGATGTACAGGGCCCCCTAGAGGGCTAAATCAGGAGTGGAGATGGCTGTGGGTGGGTTCAGGGATTGGTAAATCCAGCAAGTAACAGAATAATGAGAAAAAAAGCCCCCTAAGACTTATTTTTTAAAAAAAAGGTCCCCATAGCAGCCGCTATATCTGCTATGGAGGTAGTTCCACCACTGACTATAGTATTAAAAGGATTCTATCATTGGGAAAACTCATTTTTAAAGGGGCTCTATCACTAGGAAAAGTCATTTTTAACTAATCACATCCTTGCATAGCCTTTAGAAAGTCTATTCCACATTTACCCTTAGTATGTAGATTGCCACAGTGGTTTCTGAATAAGTCCGTTTTTATTCATATGCTAATTAGACTGTTGCACAATACATTGTGCACTCCTCTCCTGTTATTTCCTATGGGAGGCTGCTGCTGCTGCTGCTGATGACTCAGCTTCCTGTTTGCCTCACACACATAGGAGATAATAGAAGAGATGAGTGCTGCTGGGAACTTCCTGTACTGGCTGAAAGCTCATTAGCATATTAATAAAAACGGACTTATTCAGAAACCACTGAGGCAATTTACATACTATACATAGTACATACATATATAAGGTAAGTGTGAAGTAGCATTTCTAAAGCCTATGCAAGCATGTGTTTAGATAAAAATGACTTTTCCCAGTGATAGAGCCCCTTTAACTAAGCATATACTTGCATAGCCTTTAGAAAGGCTATTCCACGCATACTTTTTATATGCTGCTGCTGATGACTCATCAGCCTTCCCTGCTCTCACACACACACACAGCAAACAGTGCTCACTGAGACTTACGGTGCTCGCTGGAAGCTAATTACCATGTAAATAAAAGTGGGCTCATTCAAAAATGACTGAGGGGATTAACATACAAAAAGTATGTGTGCAATAGCCTTTCTAAAGGCTATGCAAGTATATGCTTAGTTAAAAATGAGTTTTCCCAATGATAGAATCTCTTTAACATTAAATGCTTTTAATATCAGTATTTTGAGCTCTAGACATATATTACCATCTTTGAGATTTGTTATGGTTTCCCAATGTATCTGCTAAAAATGTTGGCTGTCCATGATTTTTACTCATACAAATATCACTAGAATCACACTAGCATTGCCTAACCATTGCTATGGTCCGTAGGACAGATAGACAGATAGCAAAAAAAAGATTTTACATGGAGCCCTTCAGACCTCATTGACTATAATGCAGTTCATTGAGAGTCTGTGGTCTTAAAACTGAAACCAGTGGAGGAAAAAGTTCTCTATACCGGACTTCTACCTCCACCAACCTTCAGGCAGACACTGTGACGGAGTCTCTGGAGCAAATATGAATATGTTTTTCATAGATTTTTTTTTATATAGCTACACACTCTGGATACAACTGTTAGCTAAGAAAACTAAAAATATAACAACCTAAAAAGTTACGGTAAAGCTGCACGGTTATGAGTTATGTATATATCTTATGTTTCGTATTCAGCAAAGAGTTAAAATATTACAGCATGACCTAACTGTGAGGGTGGGCACTGAGCCTGTGAGGCAGAAGGAGGTACAGGGGAAGGGATGCAGAGCAGACCACACACACAGCCTTCTGCTTTTGGTCCTAATCCTCTGTGTTTGGAGCAAGCAGGGCAGAAAGCAGCCAACACAGAGAAAAAGAAAAACACCCATGTTACCCCACACTGCCAGTGCTGAAGAAATGCTCCTTGGGTCGACTTTCACCCTCGCAAATGGCAAGAATGTTTGGAATTCTGCAAAGAGAGCAGAAAAACAGCCGTGCATTATTAGAGATGAATGTTTCTTAGCACCAGGTATACAGTGCTTTACTGAATACAAGAAGCCACAGATTTAACATTGTAATATTTACCCTAATAAAAAAAACATCATTCACATCATGAAAAATGCTTGTTCATGTGTACCTTGTTCTCGGTCACTTTATTTTGCAACTTGCCTATTGCCACTGTGACATCCCCTTTCCCACCATCATGATCCTTATTATTTGCTTTTTCTCTTTTCTCTTCCTATATTACTTTTACTTTCCTGTTTAATATGTTATTATTATTTTATTTTTATATTTATTTATTTGTTATATTATTTTACTTAAGTTTAATGTTGCAAAAACATAACAACCTATACAATAAAAATAATTAGTTATTTCTGATCATTGATTCATAAATAAATTCTCCACTTACGAGATTGTTGCAGATCATAAGAGATGCACCTTCTGTTTTCATCCAGTACTACAGTTCAACCCCATTCCCTTGATCATGTGACCCCCACAAAACATCAACAGTCTGAACTAAAGATATGTTAGATAAAGATATCTTCCTTTTTATGTGTTTAATGATAATCATGTGACTCATTAATAACATTAAATTTCATATTTTTTTTTATTATACTTCATGGTTTTGGTATTTTGGGCATTTATCTTTGTAGGTAGTATAAAGATATTTTATGACTGTTTTCTTTTCTGAAAACCTCCACATGTCCTACTGGTTAGGGTTTTGTGGCATAACACTGCAAACCAAAGTATTCAACACCTTAACGACCATTGACATACAAGTACTTCATTGGTCACAAGGGGTTGTATAATAAGGACTCACATCTGAGTCACATTCTGTCGGGGGAATCCACATGAGGACAGGAGAATGTGACAGGTGTCCACATGAGGACACCCCCCCCCCCCAAAATGGAATACCAAACTCAACTGCAAGCAGTGTGCCAATGAAGGCACACAGACCTCATGGACTACAATGGGGTCCGTGTGCTTGCCGCCAGATCTGCGCAGGGATCATGCGGACAGGAAAGTAGTACGCAATCTATGATTCATGCGGGCAGCGCATGGCAAGCACATGGGCCCCATTATGATCTATGGGGTCCATGTGCCTTTAATTGCAATTGCTTGCAATTACGTTTGGTATTCCATTCGGGGGGTCCCCATGCAGACTGCCCCGGACAGAATACCTACGCAGATGTGAACGAGGCCTGATCCCTCTCCATACAAGATACATGTTAGCTGTATAATTCATCCAGCACTAGTCACTATCAACTGCAAATGATTCTGGTACCGATCATGCTTGTTAACCCTTTAGATGCAGTGGTCAAATGCAAGTGCGGTATCTAAACAGGGCTAGCATCATTGGCGCTTCCATATTGTAATTGAGGCTCACAGGCTTGTCATTACTATAGACAGTGTGAAACAGAAGTCACTGCCTTTTACAATGTACTGAGGCACATTAGAATTGCTGTATATTGTATGGACATTCAGACACTCTAGGGTTCAAGTGACCCTAGCCTCCCCTAGGGGGCTAAAAATTCAAGTGAAAAAAAGAAATAGTAAAATTTTTAAAAGACTCTGTCACCGAAACCACCAGAAATTGGTGGAGAGAAGAGTCCTGTATGCAGGACTTTTTTCTCTGCTGCTTTTAGCATGAAAATGTCGGACACCTAGCGGACCCCTTTACAGTTAGGGAGCGTTCACACTACCGTCGGTGTCTGACAAGTAGTGTCCGCTCCTAGTGTCCGCTCAAAATCTGTCCCATGCATGCAGGGTTCTTCTGTCCGCTTGAGAAGTCGGACATCTTCACTGGCGGACAGGGAAGGACGGGCACAGTGTGCAAAACAACGCACCCGATGCCCATTGAAATGAATGACAGGTGTCACGGACACAGCTAGTGTCCGCTCCTAATGTCCGTGCCAGATTTTGAGCGGACACTAGGAGCGGACACTACCTGTTGGACACCGACGGTAGTGTGAACGCCCCTATGGTGTCCAGCTCAGAAGTGAACCAAGCCATAAGTTTCCCTCTGTCAAAAATGCCTGAACTAATAAAATACACAAATGTCTCTGTTAATCATGGAGAGCACACGATCCTAGGCTGTCCATGGTTGATCCATTTTTTAAATCTGTTTATTTTACCGAACTAAGGTCTGTGAAGAAATAATGGACGTTTGCAATGCATATATGCATTGAAAATTGATGGATCCATATGCTGTCCATGAAAGGTGTGGATGGCATACTTAGATGAAATGTGGATGTGTGAATAAGGCCTAATATATTTGTCTGCATGAGCCCATAAATATGGGGCCTTACGTTCAGCTGAGGGTTATTTGCATGTTGCCGCATTTCATTCATGAAGCTGTTTGTCTGTTCTGTCAGCTATACGTGGCTTTACTTTTAGATCTTCTTTATTGACTCTGTTTTATATAAAACTTGTAGTGTGTAGTATAGTGATGCTTTATTATACTAATCATATTAGGTGTGTGGGACATTCCATCACTCCTACACTTGGAACTTAATATATTGTATCTCTGGTAGGTCTATCAGGGTGTTCCTGGCAACAAAGTTTACGACAGTTCACTACGTCTCAATGCCAGAACTTGCCAAGCCGCCTTACAGTGTTGGCCAGAAAACATAGCTCCTGATGTTCCAGGCCTGTATGGGTGTGGTTAGCATTTTGAGGTGGTTAGTTGTCTCTCTTAAACTTGCTGAAGGCATCACTTCAAGATGAAACTTCGAAACAGTAAATTTTGCATCCATGAGAAAAGTTTCATAACTGTATGTACTGTATATATAGAGGGATGGGAAGACCTCCAAGCAAGATATATATTTATGAGAGATAAACTGAGTATAATAATATTTGTGAGTTATTGAATAATTGTTATATAGAACCAGTTTACTTTGCATTATTGTAGAGAGAATGTACTCCACCAGATGTACTGAAGGCAGAACATGAGTAGATTGGGACTCCATTTTGGCTATATGAAATCCATAAATCCTAATAGGCCATATAGACAAAGGTTGTCTTCATAAGACAACCCCTTTATTCAACACATAGCAGAACTTACATAAATGATTGGTCAAGATGCCTGGCTATATAAACAAAATAATGATCTCTGTAAGGGATTTTACAACGCTTGACAATAATGGCCGATGGTCTTACTGCTTAGTTCTTTAATATGTACACTGAGCATAATGGCAACCAATAAGATTTCTACATCTAAATACATGTACAAGAAAATGAGAAGTAGATTCCAGCTAGTTGCTGTAAAACCCAGATACCTGAGCCAAATGTTGTTTGGGATGTGGAGAACTTGAGGCATATAAGATAAAGAATTAATCAGTTATTTGACATTTGTTAACACCTATAGAGCAATGAATTATGGAGAGTGGTCTGTGATCATGGTGAAAGTACGGAACAGTTCTAAACTCACAATGTTAGTTTTACAGTATGTGTGCATCCTCTGCTGAGACCTGCTTTTCCTCAGGCACTCCCTACTGACCATAGCACAGAAAAGTGGAGGCGTTCATATTAGTCCCTAAAATGGTCACAGTTTCATCATGAATACTGATGAAGATACAGTATAAACAGTCTGTGGAATGAATCCAAACTAACTTCTTGTGTGTCCTGTTTAAAAACATACTGCTAGTGGTTCTCAGCCATCATATTTTATATATCACTAAGTGAATCAGAAGTCTCATACTTAAACTGTAAATGCTGAAAAGGTCATCAGGGATTGTATTGATAATGCCAAGTCTCTTCCAAGTGTGAAACACAAACAGCTTAGTTACTTGTGAACATCAGAATATCAGATTTTTCCAAATGTTATTAATGAAATAACACCTTCTTCTACCATATATCTGTGGAACTCATTGACCTGGAGTTAAAGGGGTTTTTCCCACCAAAGCAGACCATCCCTTATCTCTTATATTATAGGGGCCAACTTGCAAAGTGGAAGTCTGACCTCTGAGACCTCCACTGAATGGAGTGGTGTCGGCCATTAATTTCAATGGGAGTGCCAGAAATAGCTAAAGTGCAGCGCTCAGCTATTTCTGGTACTACCACCGAAATTAATGGAGTGATGCACATGTTACCAGACAGCACTCCATTCAAAATGGGGGAATAAAGTCTCTCATTCTCCTAATCAACAGGAATGTGAGTGGTTGGATCCCTACTGATCTACAAGTTATCCCCTATTTGTAACTTACTTTGGTGGGAAACCCCTTTAACCATTTCAGAACTGGGCCAATATCCCTGGTTCAGGACACATAGGGCTTCAATTTTTTTTCTGATTTTTATTATTATTTTTTCTTTTTTTTATATCTGGGAAAAAAATGAAAAAAGTGCTTATTTTTCACGTTAAGTATCCATAACGGTATAACCCATTTAATGTAGATTTAACCCCTTCCCACCATAGCGTTTTTCGAATTTCGTTAATAATTCCCTGTTTTCCCAGAGACATAATATTTTTTTTAAAAAATTTTTTTATTTACAAAGCCATATGAACACTTTTTTTTTGCAGGATAAATTGTAATTGTATGATAGGGGACATGAGCAACTGATGGTAGGATAGGATGCTTTTGAGAAGAGCTCTGGGACCCAACTTCTATCTTAGCCATGGTACAGACGCCCTGTCTATATAAAACCCAGTGTATGAGCACACAAAAGAAGGTGGGACTCTTCTTGTCAAATATGGAGCCTCAAAACAGCACCCGCTCTCATTGTCTAGCAGCTCCCGCGATGTCGTCCAAGATGGCATCAGTGGGACTATGATGCTCCTCATCTCCTGCTTCTGTCCTGAACAATTTGACAGCCCAGCTCTCAGCTCGGCGCCAAACAGCCAGCTCATCCAGCGGCACGCTCAGCCAATGGTAAGGCCTCTGGGCACAGTATTATGCCCAATACTAATCCACTCCCTAGGGCAACCACCTGCTGACACCCGGGAGAAGCCTCTGGCACCGCATACTAGCCCGCACAGTGCTTCACAAGTTCCATCTGCAGCCCTAAAGAGGACAGATCTCCCCCTCCAGATCATTCACGACTCATTTCCCCTCCTGACCAAAGTTTCACAGACCCTTTGGCAAAGTTGCCAAGTTGGGAATCCTCATCTGCTTCTAACTCCCCTTCTGCCTCTGTTCCTGCCATGAGACACAAACAGATGGCTGCCCTGGCTGATGAATGGGACTGAACAGCTCACATCAGGTCCATCCCTACCAAAGAGGATATTGAAACTTTTTTACAGAAATTCGAAGACTCCCACACAAAATACATGGTAGCTATCCAGCAGGAAATATATCACGTTGGCACCAGTGGTCGAGACAGAGGATGCTCATGCTCAGACCTCTCATACCCTTGACCTTCACAGCAGGTGCTACAGGAGCACACTGTTTAAATTGTGGCTATACTAATACATATTGATAACATTGAAAATAGACATCGGAGGAACAACCTAAGTATCGGAGGCCTCAAGGAAGAAATTAACAATTCCCAGCTTGATTCTTGGGCTCAAGAGTTCTTCACAACCTTATTAGAGGTCTAGAAAACCACTATCGACAGGTTCCATAGAGCCTTGGGTCTGAAGCTCTCACATGTTCGTGATGTTATTTGCATGATCCACTTTAACATGGATAATGAGGCTATCCTGAGAAAGACTAGGGACTCAGAACCTCTCCTCTTCCACAATTCTGCTTTTTTTAAGTGGATTAGGTTTCCTTTCGGGGGATCCCCAAGTGGATCTCCTGAACAGAAACCCCAATGCAGATGTGCACCTAGCCTAAGTCCCTCATAAAGGGAAGAGAAAATCTCTTTAGCCTACTGAAGCAAGGTCACACTTCGGTTCCACTTGTGGACTTGAAAAACGGAAACCCAATCCACTTAAAAAGCAATTACCCATGAAAACCAGCAAACCCCATAGACTATAATAGGGTCTGCCAGGTTTCTGCAAAATGCGGAGAGAAAAGTCCTTCTTGCAGGACTTTTGTTTACAATTTTTTCAAGTGGAATCGGGGACAGACTCCCTGAATGGCAAACAAGCGCAATTGTGAACACAATTAGGGCCCGTTCCCACGGAGTAACGCTGCGCTCATTCTAACACATAAACACGTGTCAGAGTGAGCGCTTCAAAACAGAATCCCATTGACTTCAATGGATTCCGTCTTAAGCGCGCTACACATTGAAATCAATGGGAGGCTTTTTAACCTATTGATTTCAAAGTGTTACGCGGGTTAAATGGAACCCATTGAAGTCAATGGGATTCTGTTTTGAAGCGCTCACTCTGACTCGTGTTTATGTGTCAGAATGAGCACAGCATTACTCCGTGGGAACGGGCCCTTACTTTCTAAAAGCTGAATCACTCAAATTTGCCCTAGTCTAGTCTGGAACATGGAATTTAATCTATCATCTATAAATGCAATGGAAGTCACAGATCTGATGGATCCTATGGGAATTAATCCATTTATGATATAAAAGGGGGATTTATTATCACTTTCCTAAAGGTAAAAATTGTGCCAAATCTACCACAATGGGACAAACTTTGTGATAAACATTGGTGCTTCTTATATGTTAGATTAATGATATGTTAGACAGTTTTCTCTTCCTTTGGCTGGTATATGACATACTATACAGCAATACATCACACCATTAATCTGTTGCATTTTTTTCTTACTTTTTGTGACATCCACTTTTCAAAATCTTAGGCTATGTTCCAGAAACATAGCTAGGATTTCAGCCCAGGGGGCCTTCCAGCTCAGGTATACTGATATTATCATTATACGGTGACTGCATAGTGATTGGCTCTACAGAGGGCTCTGCAGATCATTTAGATGAATACCGTGCAGTACTGACTAACAGGTGGCTTTTCTGACTGTGATCTTTCACATTTTTCATGTCTATTATCTGGACGGCCATCAGTGGCGTAACTTACCGCCATAGCAGCAGAGGCAGCTGCCACAGGGCCCGAGACATTAGGGGCCCGGTGACGGTCGCTACCGCTGCTATCATTATACTCGGGGGACATGCGACTGCACACAGTGCCACATGCCGCAGGATTAGATACGCGCGTTTACACACAGTTCCACACGCTGTAGGATTAGATACACGCCTCTTCACAAAATACCACACAGGGGAGGATTACATATAGTACCACACTTTGGAGGATTAGATACATACCTCTGCACACAGTACCACACGCCAGAGAATTAGATACGCGTCTCAGCACATAGTACCACACGGGGGAGGATTAGATACACGTGGCCACACACAGTACCACACGCCAGAAGATTAGATACACGCATCTGCACACAGTTCTACATGCCGTAGGATTAGAAACACGCAGCTGCACACAGAACCACATGCCGTAGTATTAGATACGTGCGTCTGCACACAGTTTCACACGGCGGAGGATTAGATACGCGCATCTGCACACAGTACCACACGCCGGGGGATTGGATACATGCGTCTGCACACAGTACCACATGCCAGAGGATTGGATACGCGCATCTGCACACAGTTCCACACACCATAGGATTAGATACGCATGTCTGCACACATTTCCACACACCAGAGGATTAAATACACAAGTCTGCACACAGTGGTACACGCCATAGGATTAGATACACACGACTGCACTCAGTACCACATGCCATAGGATTAGATACATCCATCTACACACAGTTCCACATGCCGTAGGATTAGATACGCGCCTCTTCACAGAGTACCACACATTAGAGTTTTACTCCAGGTTTCCATAGCAACCCAGCCATTTTTCTTCACTGCTGTATGTCAGCTTTAAAGAAGCAGGGCACTGTGGATGACACTGTTACACAAGGTCACATACACACAGCTTTACTCCAGGTATCCATAACAAATGATCACAGGTTTTTTACTGATATCCAAAATGAGATGCACCTGATCACGTGACGCTTATGGATACACAAAAACGACATATAAAATACACCAGTGCAAAATTGGACAATTCTTATGGGGCCACTACACAAACAAAAAATTTAATATATCTGTGCGATGCCCGGTCCTCCTGCTAGTAATATATACTATATAATTCCCCCCAAATCAGTAATACTCCTGAGAGCATCTATAAATTAATAATGTCCTCATCTTTTTTATAATTTCTAGATCATCAATAAAAAAATATCAGTGTGCCACCCAGGACCCTACTGCTCAGCTGTTTGAAAGGACTGTGGCACTTGTATGACGAGGGTTTCTGGTGTGGGTCTACACATGTGGCCTCACACATTGAGACGACTTACCAGCATGAGGACACACACAGCAGTTTGAGCGATGATTCTGCCATGGAAACTGTGGGGACACTTCTTTATTTAGTGCACTGAAAATAAAGTGTCTATTACTGCCTCCCTTTGAGAGTACTAGGAGGCAGACTAATGACGTTGTTCAAAGAAGAGTTTTTTTTTTTTTGTTTTTTTTTACAGATGTATTGTGGCATTCTGTAAAGCAATGCAGAATATGATTGTACTAAATAAGTAAGAGAAATATATAGATTTCTACTCACCTGTGGTGCTTTTTTTTTTTTTTGGGGGGGGGGGGCAATGGTATGGTTTTTCAAAGTTTTTTTTTATTTTCAACAGAATTCTCTATAGGAAGAAAAGATTAAGCCAGTCAAAGAAAAAACATATAAGAGGTGTGTATGTATGTGAATACAGCCTTATGAGGCATAAAACGTCTCTAAAACAAAAAACACACAAAAAAACATTTGTTGCATGGTATGTAAGCCACTTGTACCAGAATTCTAATGAGTTCTGCCTTGTAAATCTCCATAAAAACTTGTAAGAAATATCACGTATCCAGTCACAAAAAAGTATCAGTAAGGTATGTGATCATACAGTCTGAAGGAATGTTTTCATACTAAACACTTTTACATAAATACACATTTAATGTCTTTCGCTAGACAACTCTCTGCCTTCCATATGACATGCTGGCTGCTGAGAAAGTATGGTATTCCATGATGCTGGTCTGTACCGTATGTAGGACAACTCTCAGCTGGCTGACAGTGCTGTAAACATTGCTGTGTTACTGGAAAGTTACTGTATGAGGAAGCAGTCAATCACGCAACTGTATTAATGTGTCTGGCTGAAACTTACTGTGAGGGGACTTTATTTGTTAGATTATATTAACATTGCCCTTATATCATTACAATCCAAACTGTTG
Source organism: Leptodactylus fuscus (assembly GCF_031893055.1). Classification (NCBI taxonomy): domain Eukaryota; kingdom Metazoa; phylum Chordata; class Amphibia; order Anura; family Leptodactylidae; genus Leptodactylus; species Leptodactylus fuscus. The sequence continues at coordinate 101,270,036 of NC_134269.1, forward strand.
TCATGTGATATCTTTATTTTAGGCTTGAATGCAGCTTTTTACACAGGTATTTTAAAGGGATTCTACCATTAAACTACCTTTTTTCTAATGAACACGTCGGAATAGCCTTAAGAAAGGCTAATCATCTCCTACCTTTAGACGTGGTCTCCAGCGGCCATTTTTGGATAGCCGCTCTTGCAGTTCAATACAGGAGCCAGTGGCCATTTTGGGGTGGCCTCTCTATGCTCCAGTATAGAGCTACAAGAGCAAGAGAAGCCAGAAGAGGCGGAGTTGCTGCAGAAGAAGGAGGCGGCGCAGGAAAGAGCTCTCGGGCAGCAATGGGGATGCGCTCATCAGCCTTTCAGCGCTGGGGCCCGTCCTCATTGCTGTGGAGAGCTCATTTGCATACCGGTTAAAACCGGTATTTCTACGGAACGGCGCGACGGAGACCACGTCTAAAGGTAGGAGACTAATAGCCTTTCTTAAGGCTATTCCGACGTGGTAATTAGAAAAAAAAGGTAGTTTAATGGTAGAATCCCTTTAAACTAATCACAGGAGCAAATATTAAAAAAATGTATTTCTTATGTTAGAGACATTCCTCATATCTCAATGTGTGAATCCAACTGTAGGCAGTTGAAGAGTTGAAGAGTCATAAGCCTTGAGGTCCCTCAACATCAAAATATGCCACTTGAGGTACTGGATGCAGTAACTTGAGGAATCTGTGTGCCTCCATGACTACTGCACTACTTTGGCATTCCGCAGCTGGAAAACAGGTATATCAATTATTCTAAGCATAATGATATAGTGCTGCTTGTCTGGAGTTGGGGGGATTCCTTATGCTTATCATGAAGACTATAAGACTACTGTATGTGTAAATTGTAGTAAATTATAATATGGTGTGTATGAACTCCTAACACAGTGGTGATGGAGCTTTTGCCAGCTGAACAATATTTATAAAAAGGGATGCCCTATTAAGGCCTCCTTCACAAGACCATAGTTTTGATCCACAATTGTGGATCTATATTCGGATACATGCATTTCTATGGGCCCAGACAAATGACCACATTTTTTGCTGTATCCAAGAACCGCAAATTATGAAGCATGTCCTATTTTTGTCCGCATCTGCGGCACAGACAACTGTAGGGGATCCTACAAGTCTTTTTGTGTATACATGGTTGTGAATGACATACAGACATGTTTTTGCGTGTTGCGGATCAGTATTTGTAGACATTAAAAACGAATATGGCGTGTGCAGGAGACCTAAGGCTAAGTTCACACTATGATTAATGTCTGTTTCTTTCATTAATGGTAGAATGCAGACGGTGGTACCCGCCACCTGGTCTTTGTCTGCATTCACTTTTGTGTTAAAAAACAAGAAGGATGCTTTTTTTTTTTTCTCAGTTTTTCCTTCTTTGAATTATGTCGGGAGATTTTTACTATGTGCTACATTGAACTGTATGTGTTTGGATACATTTATTGTATATAGTTTATGCTTAAACTACGGTATTGTCTCAATAAATGTATATTGAACCATAAGACTGTCCAGTCCACATATCCTCATATCATTGTTTTAATATCATGGGCTTGCTCTTCTGGCAAGTGACATATGTGAAAATATATTTTTCTATGATACGGAATGCTTCTTCTGTAGAAAATCACTCAAGTGAAAATATAATGGGCCATAACTTATCAAATATATTGCTGTTTCTGTACTTCAAAATTACCTACCTCAGTCCACTAATACTACAGCTATCCACACTACAATGTAATTTTGCCATGAACAGATGACCAGAATAATGTATTTGTGGCTGGTTTTCGTATTGGAGTTCAGTCCCATTAAATTGAATTGACTGGCACAGTCACAGTGGAATGTAGGAGTGCGACAGTCATTGGACTAGTGTAGACTTCTAATGACATCATACAGTATTAACAACCTATATTATGTATAGGTGATTATTTTTAGTTTGGATGAGATATAGTATAGCATATTGATGCCCCCTTGACACATATGGGTCCAGCGGACGTTAAGTGATCTTCCTATCTGAGCAAGGTATGTCTTATCCACAGAGTATCCCATGTTTCAAATGGAGTGGTGGCCGGAAGCATACAAGCAGCTCCATTCATTTTAATGGAAATGTCACAGATAGCTGAGTGCTGTGTAATCTCCTGGCTTTATTTGCTGGGATGAGAGAACCCCTTTAATTTAAAGATTTTCGCTTGCTTGTGTTCCATTAGCATATTTCTCCTGTATTTCTACCGCCACCATTATTTCCAACTTTATAACTTCAGTTCCTTGATCTAACAATCTAGCCCTTGATAACACTATCCTAAGGGGCTACATGGACGCTGTTCACGTCTCTTTTCAGGTAGCCATCGCCCACACTTATCGTTCAGTAACAAAATAGACGTGGGCACTAAACCTGTATCTTTTCTAGTGTATTTCTGTTTATCAATACATGGAATAAGCACTGGATTTCTTTGTGGCTAAGAAGACAGTGTGAAGGAGTGTGAGATGTAAAAGTTAGGAGGCAGAGAGTGGAGGAGGAGGAATAAGGAGCAGCACAGCCATGGCCTGGATCAGATTACATTCTTCCACTCCTTTCCCTGCAAATCCCTTTCCTGTCCCATCTAGTAATATAAATTGTTCTAGATCATCTGATATTACTGAATATCTGGGTCACAGAACATTGCTTGGCCTCTTCTGTAAACCTCAGGATATTTACTCATAGTTGTAGCCATAAAGATATGAACTATTTGTTAAACAGGCGGGATACAGAAGTGTTTGGGGTTTTTACTCAACTAAATTGATGTTATTCAGAATGTAGATGTAATTCAGAGTGGGCTCCTAATATGTAACTTTCCAGGGGCATTTCAGATGCTTGGTGCATGGACTGGGCTCTACTAGATCTCTTTGTGACTGGGAAGACACTTTCCTAAGTGTGAAGTAGTGAGATGCAAAACTAAGGAGGCAGAGAGTGGAGGAGGAGGAGGAGGCAGCAGCAGCAGCAGCAGCACAGCCATAGCCGGGATCAGATTACATTCTTTCACTCCTCTCCCTACAAATCCCTTTCCTGAAAGTTTTCTGGATGGGCTCAAAAGTAGCTTGTAGGATCTAAACAAACTGCATGACCCAGGGGTTTGTGGGGGAGTGCAGGGTATCGGATCTACATTGTAATCCTGAAACTTGTGACCTGGGATCGACTGCACTGAATGAGAAGAGCAAAATGGAGGAGGGCCAGCTGCAAGAGAGGGGGATAGACGTGGACCCGTCCTGCTGAAGAGGAGACAAAGCAAAGCCACACTGCCTGCAATAAGCGCTGAGTCTGGAGAGTGTGCCCGGAGTTCTCCATCGTCCCCTCTGCTCTCCTGAGAAGATGTCCTCCTCCTCCTCCATGCTGCTATGGATGGGCTGCATGCTCGGAGTTTGGTTTCTGGACTCCATTTGTGGATCTAGAGGGGCTCAGTTCAATGAGTCTTTCTACATGGATAGGTGTAAGAAGAGCAGTACTTGTGAAGCCCTGAAGTATAACGTATGTCTGGGCTCTACCCTCCCCTATACACTGACATCCACTGTCCTGGCTGAGGATTCCTCCTCTCAGGATGAAGTTCACGACAAACTCCTGCTTTGGTCTGGTGAGTACGAGCCTCAGTAAGGAGGCACCATTAGCACACAGTGTACTGCTGGCCATGGCCAGGTAATAATGGTGGGAATGGCTGGTGTCTGGTGTGTGCACTGGCTCATGGGCTGATATGGTGGGCGCACATATGGTCGCTTTTTACACTTATAAGGTGACTTTTTCTCTGTGGCTGACATCACGTGATCGTCTGTCTCCCTCTTCTAGAGTGGGCTGCCTCCTGCTGGGGGCATTTCCGGTGCTGGAGAAGGGGGCACATTGTTTACTATACATGCAGCACCGACACATGCAATGATTTCTCTGCAATAGAAGGTTTTCTAGCTACTTGTTGTTTTTATTAGACCCATTTATTGCAGATACTTAAAGGAGTTGTCCTAGTCTTTATACAGTTGTCAACACATATGGGGCAGATTAATAAAACAACCCTTGCTGCCCATGATAACCAAACACATCACACCTTTCATTGCTCACTAAAAAGGGGCACAACAAGGGCAGGCCAATTTGCCTCATCAGATTTATAGTATAAGTGATGCCGGACATCTATGTCAGTGTTGTGTAGATTTCCGTGTAGGCACAGGCTGGCGGAGAATGCACTTGATGTGTTTTTACTTTAATGTAAAGGACGCTTTATTCATGGCTGTTGTATTAGCAGACAGGACCTCTTCTTCCATCAGAAAAGTAGAAAAAAAATTAGATGGAAGAAACGATCCTGTCATGTTTTTTTTTTTTAACATGAGGATGAATGCAGATGGACATCAAACGGAGGGCGTTTTGTCAGAATTCTAGAATAAATGTCCGTTGTTCTTATCCTTAATTCAAATCTTCTAGCAGCACAGGAATCATAAAGATCAACGTACAAAACACCGACGTAACAAAGTGAACAGGTGCATTTTTCTGCAGTGTTTTTCGGACTTTTTGCTGCATTTTCCTTTGAGTTTTTATTTCCCTATTCAGGCTAAGGCCCCACAGGAAAAAAGTGCTGTAGGAACAATTGCAGCGGGAACACATCACGGTTATTCCTGCAGCATGTTATAAAGAAAGTTTGCAGAGTTTTCCTCCGCAAACTTTCTGTTACAGTTATACCTATGAGGAAACCACCTGCGTACAATTGACATGCTGCGATTTACAGAACTGCACCAGTTTTGGAAATCGTGGCATGTCCGCACTGTGGATTTCTACCACAAAGTGGGCATGGGATTTTCTAGAATCCCATCCACCTTGCCCTGACTGTAAAACGCTGCAATTTTTCCCGCAGTGTTTCCATCCCGTGGGGCCCTGGCCTCAATGTATAGGGAATTTAGTAGCTAAAACTAATTGGCTAAGATTTTCAGCTTATTTTGTTTCATATTTTGCTGTGGTTTTTAGAACCAAATCCAAGAATGGCTACAAAAGGAAAGGGAAATATATTTTAGGCTGCGTTCACACGGAATTTTTTGGTCAGGAATTTGGTCAGGAAACTGACTCAAATTCCTCCTCCAAAAAACGCCTCACCATACAGTCCTATAGTGAGGCGTTTTTTGGAGGAGGAATTTGAGTCAGTTTCCTGACCAAAAAACTCAGCCTGAACGCATCTATTCTGCTCAGTTTACTCCTGGCTTTGTCTCAAGAAAACTGCATCAAAATCTGCAGTAAAAAAAAGTTGTGTTTCCACAGCGTGGGGCCTCTGCCCTTAGTGAATCCCATTCATACTTTGTGAAAAAATACGTGCTGCAGACATGCTGTGATTTCCAAAACTGTCTGGGTCCATTCACACGGAGCAAAATGGCACGGATATTGCGCGTAGTATGGTGCTTTCCCGCGCGGTATCCATAGAGTTCTATGAGGAGGCTTTTTTACCTTGCGGACTCTGGCGCCTATCCCGTGCGGAAAATCGCCATAATACGCACAGTATCCGCGCCATTTTGCTCCGTGTGAATGGTCCCTCGCAGTTTTGGAATTCGCAGTATGTAAGTTATACCAATAGAAACACCAGGTGTTTCTCTATAGGTATAGAGGAAGCAGAAAGTCCACAGACGAGACTTCTACGAATTCTCTATGAAAATCTCTGCAGAAAAAAATGTGAAGCATTGCTGCTGTGATATTTCTTGCAGAACTTTTTTCCTGTGGCTATGTACTTGGGACCTTAGGCTAAGTCTATGGCCTTGTTCACACAGGAAGAATCCATGGCCTTGTGCCGTCTGTTGCATTAGCATAGACTTTATAGCCTTCCTGCTCTGCACTGTACTATTACGTCGCCCTGAGCGTGTAGTTAATGCTCAGCACCGTAATAGTATGGCATTGTAATGCAGCAGGTACAGGAGCTGTGCCTGCGGCATTACTTCCGACACTCAGCTGTGTTACATCAGAGTCAGAAGATACTCTGAGGCTCCATTCCCACGGAGTATCGCGCCGCGCATTCAGACACATATGCACGTGTCAGAGTGTGAGCGCTCAAAAAAGATCCTATTTACTTCAATGTGTGCCGTCTTACACGTTTATACGTGTCTGAATGCGCGGCGCGTTACTCCGTGGGAACAGAACCTGACTCCGGAGGGCTAACCCCCTGGATGCTGTGATCAGTAGCGATTCCAACATCCAGGGGGACCGTGGGCAAGGGTACCAATAAAAAGAACTTGCACCATAAATAAAGAGCCCTCACATATCTCCGTCAACAAAACAGTAATAAAGTTATAGGTGTCAGACTATGGTGACCCCAGGAAAATTGGTTATTTTCAAAAAGTGATATTTTATTTGTAAAAGTGGTAAAACATAATAAAACCAATATAAATATGGTATTGCCATAATTGTAATAATCCGCCAGATAAAGTTGCTATCTCATTTGTAATGCAGAGTGAATATCATAAATACAAAATTCAAAAAATTATGCTAAAATTGTAGGATTTTTCACTTGGACCCCCAAAATCGTTAATAAAAGCTAATCCAAATATTATATGTTCCCCAAAATGAGAGTACAACTTGTCATGCAAAGAATAAGCCCTCACATGGCTATGTCGATAGAAAAATAAAAAAGTTATGAATTTTGGAAGGTGGGGAAGGAAAATATGAAAAAAAAGTCGCAAGCATTAACTAACCCGTGTCGTCAAAGGGATATCTATTCACACGACTGTTGCTTTACCAGTCTATGGGAATGATCCAAAATAAAAAATGGAGCATGCTATTTCTTGGGCCGTTTTCATAGAGCCCACAATAAATTCACATCTATGCTCTATCCGTGAAAATGGATTACTCTTGGGTGTACTGTCAGAACTGAAAAGGTATCGAGTGCACAGCACTGTCGTCTAAACGAATAACTGTGTTTTTTGTTTTCAAAATTTATAAGGTAATACCAGAAATAAAAAACCAACAAGAAAAAAATGTGGGATGGCACTGCTGGATGTATAGATGAGAATCCTGATGATTTGGAGGTGAATATGAGGATTGAACCTTGTTAATAATGAGCCGTGGGGGTGCTCAACAACCAGAAAAAAGCATTTATAGAAATAGAAAAATATAGAAGGAATTGGAAGGGCACTCACCCACACCGAGGCTCATCTTCTTAAAAGACTTCTTTTATTAAAGGTAGCACATCTTTAAAAACAATACGTGCAGGGAGGGAAAGATCAGCATAAAATGCATTTTAAGGCTTGAGAAAGCGCACAGAGTTGCGCGAAACGGCTGTTGCCTACTAGCCATTCTATGCTGATCTTTCCCTCCCTGCACGTATTGTTTTTAAAGATGTGCTACCTTTAATAAAAGAAGTCTTTTAAGAAGATGAGCCTCGGTGTGGGTGAGTGCCCTTCCAATTCCTTCTATATTTTTCTAATACCAGAAATAATACTACACCTAAAGTATCCTGCATGTATATGCTTCGCTATAAAAAAAAATTGCAAGGAGAAAAATTGTAAATAAAGCCTTATATGGCTGTTTTACACAGACTGACATGATCATGACATGCATATCACGATAGGATTGCAGAATTTATGAGGCACTGTTCACACTTGGAGCATTTACATTTATAATAAACATTGCTGGATCTATCACAGGACGGATACCACTGGCTTCATCAACTAACAGGTCTCTCAAGTTCCATCAATTTGAGGAGAAGGACAACAGTGCTAAAGCACTATTCTTCCTGTCAAATCTACTGGGATTTCTGACTGACGTTCCAGAATTTTTCATGGCAGTGTGAATGTAGCCTAAAAAACACCATTGGTTAAAGACCCGATTATCTGCCAATTATTGGGAAATATCTTTCTTGGGAACACTTGATTCAGCCTAGTTTTACACCGGCCAGTTATCTGGATCGTATCATTATGTGCCGTTAGCCCTAGGTGCCAGTTAGGTTGTGTTCACACTGCCATCACAGACTCTTGTTTGAAGCCTCAGTCCACAGTACCAGCAAATTTGACAGGATGAATAGCAATAACCTTCCTATCACCAAGACTGAAGCCATGATGGAAGTCAAAGTGGTATTTTGGACACTTGTGGTATGTGTTCTTTGATGAATCGATCAGTTTTGTTATAGGGGCAGTTCACAAAAGAGGAATTTGCAGCTGATTTTGCGGTAACAACAGATGCACATTCCGTTTTGAATCAGTCTCCTGTTGTTTTAAATGGGAGGCAGTAAAAGATGCTTCTTTTTTCAGGATGCGGGCAAATAAACCATCCTTCTTAATGTTCATATGGATTCCACAGCTGATTCACCCACAAAACCCACAGCATAAGACTACTATTGTTTATCCCCCATGTATCTGAGACTAATCGGCAAATAAATCCACTGTGGAAATTGAAGCTATGTTTCAGCTTTCTGCCGCAGGTCACACAGAGCTGGAATTTGGAGAGGAGTCTGAGGTGGAAGACTGTCTCAAATTCCTCTCTAAATTCCATTGTGTGAATATACCCTAAGTGTAAACCATAACACATGTGTAAACATTGCCTAATAAATTCTCCACCCCCCCCCCCCCCCATTGCTGCAATCCTATGTAATATGCATGTGTCAGGGCGACATGATGTCAGACTACAGAGACTATTGTGAGCGCTTAGGCAACAGCATACGTAAAACATTAATTTAAGACTTCCTTCATACAAGTTTTTTTAGTGCTTATTTTCAGGTTGGGAAGATATTGGCCATAGTGTTCTGCAATGGTATTTTTTGCGTGATATTTCCATATCTGGGGGATTCCATATGTATTTTACACCATAGGTGCCTATTTTTATCAATTGTCTAAGGCTAGGGTTATCCGGTGAGCCAGATTGCAGGGTCGCTCTGTGACTCCTTCACTAATGTTGGTGAATGAAGTCACACTCCTAGTTAGTCACAACCATGACTTATAGGCTAAGCCCCCATGAAGTGGGCTGAAGCAAAAAAGCGCTGTGTGAAAAACTGCGACGGAAATGCATAGCATTTCTGCTTCAATTATACCTTTAGGGAAACTGCCTAGATATAATTGATATACTGTCATTTCCAAAACCGCAGTGGGTACTGTTGGGCAATGTTCGACTTGATGTTACAGCACAATGTGACAATACATCTCCACTCATTGCGATCTTTGGTTCCACTTTGGCTAACCCCCCCCCCCCCAAAAAAAAATATGCAACTAAAAAAACCCTGATTTTCCACAACATTAGACCTTATCCTAAGGTCGTTTAAAACTCAGTCCACGTGCTGGCTGGATTTACTAGCCTACACCTAGTGCCAGGAGAGCGGCTCCTAGCAGTATAATTATCTATGGTGCTAGGAGTCCATGGCTCCCAGTTACATACTGTCTGGTACTGTAATCGGTAGGCAGGGACTCCTACATCTCAGGATGGAGGTCTCAGGAACTTCATCCCCACTGATAACCACTTCTGGTTTGTGTCTATGACATTTTAGTACACTTTAAAGAAACCGTTGTAGAGAATATTCCTAGAAATGCTTCTATGGAGTTCTATAATTCATGGTGGCTGTCATGTTTGATAATACAAGGTTTGAAGGTTTGGGGCCTGTGACATCGCTACGCTCCTGCCCTGCAGGAAGCCAGCAGCGGCAGGAGCGATGCTGCTGTTCCGTGTCCCCCCCCCCCCCCCCCCAAGTAGCAGCATCGCTCCTGCCGCTGCTGGCTTCCTGCAGGGCAGGAGCGTAGCGATGTCGCAGGCCCCGGCACCTGTGCCGACGTCTAACCCTCCCCGGCATCCGCCTCTCTATTACAGCGGATGCCGGGTCTGTATTGGCGGCCACATTCAGACTATAAGATGCACCCTTCTTTTCCCCCAAAATTTTTTGGGAAAAAACTGCGTCTTATAGTCCGAAAAATACGGTAGTGCCCTGTAAATAAGTAAATGTACGATCGGCTTTTTGTTACCATGCACCTTTCTGTCACCACATGTCTGTAACAAGCATCTTCTGATACTGGAAATCTTTTGTTATGTCCCGCTGATAAAAAGATGATCTATGTAATGGTTGCAAACACATGTCCATCCATTTACAAAGAGGTCAATGTAAAAAAAAAAAAAAAAAAAAAGGATCTGTTTCTGTGTGCCTTTTTTGGATGGACAGAAAAGTATGGTAAACCACGGTATGTTTTTGTGTCCTCCAAAAAAAACAGGACCTTGATCTCATTGAAGAGATGGCATCCGTTAAACAGATCTATTACACCAGTGATTCCCAAAGTGCTCCAGGTGGACCCTCAGGGGTCTCAGCCGCGACGCAAATTTCCATCGTTAGATCTAATCTTCACATTTTTTGACGAGTTTTGAGAATATGGTATGGCAGCAGGGGGTCCACTGAAACCAGTAAAATTTTGAAAGTGGTCTACGAGAAAAAAAAGTTTGGGAACTTCTGTATTACATGGAAGTTAAAAAAACGGACATACCATTAGAAATCAGTTCCCTATTGTGGTTCACAGAGAAGGTCTATATTTTCATCTATGACATCAAAGTTCTAAAAAAAACATGCTGGGGCTCATAGGAACAGATCTAGTAAGAAGTGTCACTGTTGTCTCAAGAAACCAAACTAGATTCGCTTTTTATAGTGTTATGTATTAAATGCTTAGTGAATTGTCTCCAGGATATTGTTCACCGCTATAGAAATAATTCTGCCATTTTGAACAAATATCAATTTTCACATCTTTACATTTATGCCAATGACACAATTATTTCATAAAGATAGAATCTGTTCAACAGAAATTCTCGGTAGTCACTCTCAATATAATTATGGTGGATAGTAACAATCCATCCCAAATTTCTGACATGGGGAAATGTAAAACTAGAAGAGGGAATTTATTATTTCTTCTACACCAGGAAACTGGCATAGAAGTGGTGCATCTTTGGCATACAGTCCATATTTTCGCCAGTTATGTACTACTTTGCTGATTCTTTGTCCCACTTGACCGTTTTTTAAGAAAGTGAACAGGGCGTGGATTAGGACAGGGCATCAGGTTTACTATAATTCATGCCATTTTCTAACAGGAGTTATAATAAACCTAATAACAATTATGGCACGTCGCATCAGTGGGGGTATGGATTAAGGACTCGTTCACACGGGGCAAGAGGGGGTGATTTTGGCGCTGAATCCACGTCATAATCCGCCCCCTCACCATAGAGGTCACGGAAAAAAGAAGCGAGCTGTCCTTTCTTCAGGCAGATTCCGCAGCTGATTCAGCCTCGGTGTCCTCCTGCGGTAGCACCCTCCGGACTAGGCCCATTCATTTAAGCCTACTCCGGAGGGGGAAGCCGCGACTATTGGAAGCCGCGAAAGTCGTGGCAGGCGCATTTTGGTCCAATTCTGATGCGGTAACAGAATCAGGACCAAAATACACCATTCCGCTCCCCGTGTGAACTAGCCCTAAAGCCTGGCATAGGAAACACTATTTAAATTCTCCTGCACAGTTCTACTAGAGGTCTTTGAAGCCTGTTGCAACCTGTGAGGTGAGGGGCACTACTGAGACACTTATCGCCCCATACCTCTCCCATTAAGAATGTAATAGTGGACACAGGTGCATCCCCATTCCATTAATTTCAATAGGAACACCAGAAATAGTGAAGTACAGTCCTTTCATGTGGTTTATTGTGCCCAAAAATCAGCAGCAGATTCCACCCAAATTCTGCATCCCATTGGGTGGCAGAGATTGGAGCAGGACATCAAAAAAATATTCATTCTGCTGAAACTCGCTGTGGATTTCACAGCTGATACAGTCACAGAGTCCGTGGCTTGACACTCCCTTTTGGCTAATTTGCCTGTTGATGCAGGTAGCTGGGAGGGCAGGATTGTTGTTATGTTGGAAACATTAAAAATAGACAAGTGTAAGGATCTGACACCGTGACAACAGCCAAATTGTGATGAATGAACAACTGGGTCAGAGCATCCCCGAAGTGAAAGGTCTTCCTAGGTGTTCCTGGTGTGCAGCAGTTAGTACCCACCAAAAGTGGCCCTAGGAAGGACAACAAGTGAACTGACAATACCATGTACCATCAGCTCATTGATGTACATGGCGAACCAAGGTTGCCCATCTGACCCAATCCTATAGAGCTAGTGTAGCATAAATTGTGTAAAATGTTAATTAGAAAGGTGCCTGAACACCTCATGACTGGTGTATGCATATCTTTTATTGTTCCTAATACAGTAGTTGTGGCCTAAACATCCATCTAAAGGTATATGCACAAGAGAATTTGTTGCAGAAAGATCCCCCTAATAGAATAGTTTCAAGACAGTGATTGTTAAATTGTTGTAAGTGCTTGTTCGCACAACGGGATTTAATGGATGTGTACTATCCGTTTTGTCAACAGCCAGCACATGACCCCATAGATAACAGTGGGGGTGGTTTATGAAGACTGTCACATTCCATTTTTTTATTTCCACTATGGTGTTCGCAGTATGGGAAAAATATTTTTATAATATTGTAGACTGGGCGTTTTTGGACACGGGGGATGTATAATTTGTTGATGTTTAGTTATCTTTATGTCCAATTGAGGGAAAGGGGGTAATTTGAAATTTTAGATTTTTATTGTATTTTTATATTTTAATATAAAAACAGCTACTGCTTAACAGTATACAAATATATTGCCCTTTGGGTTATGAATCCACTGCTTTACGAAACCTGTTATGCAGTGGACATTCCTAATGGCGTTAAGCCCTTTAACCACCGTATGTGGATCTTGACTTCACTGTGGGGAGTCTGCCAGGATGCTACCTCTTGAAGTGGTCCTAGTGTTGGTGAGAGGTGACCGAACAGGTCAAGCCTTAGGTACAGTGCATCACAGAATTAGGCAAATGAATAATGTGAATATTCAACTGGTCTATGTAAAATGCAAAACTTGTGTATGGCATTAGATAGTGAGATAAAATCCAAATTTTATTGAGACTCATTAAAAAAAAAAAATATATATATAGTGATAACACATACAAAATTTGACCCACTATTATAATCTAGTCCCAGACTAACATGCCTATGGGGGCTGTGTCATAGATATTAGAGACTAACAGCGATGAGGGCGTCCGCACTGCTGCCCGAGACTCTCTATCCAGTGATGCCTTCTACTTCACCTGCATCTTCCCCTTCTCTGTCGTCTTCCTTCTTCGTCAGCTCTGATGCCTGCGCAGTCAGCTCTGCCAGCGAGACACTGGTAGAGCCGACTGCGCATGCCGTCGGCCATATTTTCGAGTCCGCAAGGCAAGACTTTAAATGTCTGTTTATGTAATGTATATAAACTCTATGAAGATGGGAGGTAACTTCATGTGAGAAGCATCATATGTATTATTTTTTTCAATACTGACTGTATATTGTTTAAGATGTTTAATGAATGTCCTTCTTTTAACATTTCTTTGTCAGGGTTGCGAAATGCTCCTCGTTGTTGGGAGGCAATACAACCTCTCCTATGTGCTGTGTACATGCCAAAGTGTGAAGCGGGCAAAGTAGAACTACCAAGCCAAGGCTTGTGTCTTGCTACACGTGGACCTTGTGCTATTGTGGAGCGTGAAAGAGGTTGGCCTGATTTTCTTAAATGCACCACCGATCGATTTCCAGAGGGATGCCCGGTAAGCAAAGTTCTTAGGAAATTAAATGACACAAATTTAATGATTTAGACAATGCAACTGTGAGGCTAAGGCTTTACGAAGTGTGTCGCTGTAAATCTGTAGTGATTATAACAGAAAGTCCGCAGAGTTTTCCTCTGCGGACTTTCTGTCCCTATTATACCTATACGGAAAACACCAGCGTTTCCACAGGTTTAATTGACATGTTGCGGCTTTCAAAAATACTCGCTGTTTTGAAATTGCAGCTTTTCTGCTGTGGATTTTGTTCTGCAATATCTGAATGGGATTAGCTAGAGTCCCATTTACTTTACAGGTAATGTAAAATTTTATGTTTTCTCAACATGAGGCCCTGGCCTAAAACAGTAATATTAAAACTCTTATTACACATAAAAACGTATACAAATATCTGAGACCTATTTTATCCTAGGCTACTCCAAACATAAAATTTGCTAACAGCAAATGCCATTTCTTATAACATAGTAATAAGCCTTTAAGAAACGTACATGAGACTAGCGTTGCATCTCTTATCTTGGACAAAAAGTGAATCCAAATATATCTTTACAATTATAGATGGAATTCATTAAAATGTTACTGTAAGAAAAGTGAAAATATACAATCCTTAGGAGTATGTTGTACATCTTTAATCTCTAAATATCTAACATACCAACCACCTTTCTTTCCTTAATTTTCTTCCTAATTTACTACTAATACTTTATTTCAATTTCTGAAGTTTTAATGCAGTAGGGCATATCTATGTGCATATGTTTCATTGTAATACCTCTGCTCCTATATTTGCAGAATGAGGTGCAAAACATCAAATTCAATAGCTCTGGTCGTTGTGAGCCACCATTAGTTCGCACAGACAATCCTAAAAGTTGGTACGAAGATGTGGAAGGTTGTGGTATTCAGTGCCAGAACCCTCTGTTTACCTCAAATGAGCATCGAGAAATGCACGTCTACATTGCCATATTCAGCTCTGTCACCATTTTTTTCACCTTCTTCACTTTGGTAAGCTAATGGATGGTGTGTCGTATGCATCATATTAGAAAACAGGCTGGTTTCAGGTGGCTGTAAAATGCATACATTTTAGGGTCCATTTTATTGCCACAAGACTTGAACCCCAGGAACCAAATGTCTTTGATGGTATAGCTTGGTTCAGGATAACTGTTGGGACTGAAGTTGTTTGTGACAATAATACAGATGACAAAATGTGGGCATACTGTAGCACTGAGAGGCAAGTCTTAGTCATGCTTTAAATTACCAAGTTTCTTTTACACAAAGAAGTCCTTATCTTAGTTAAATGAGAAGAATAACCCTAATTTATTTCTCTTTTTATTTGCCAGGCTACATTTCTTTCAGATTGGAAAAATTCCAACCGATACCCTGCTGTTATCCTTTTCTACGTCAATGCTTGTTTCTTTATGGGCAGCATTGGTTGGCTCGCACAGTTCATGGATGGTGCCCGGAAAGAAATAGTTTGTCGTGGAGATGGAACAATGAGACTTGGAGAACCCACGTAAGTTCTATTAATTTTGTAATCTTTTTCTGTAATGGCTAACATATGATAAAAGCAAGAAGAAAATGCTTTTAAATACTAAAACAGGGTATATACAATCAGGTTTTTTGTTGCACTTTTTAATGCCAAAACCAGGAGAAAAAAAAAGGATATACACCCTCTGTCCTGTTCTTTGCTTTATGATCCACATTTGGTTTTGGCTTCAGAAACTGCATAAAAAAACCTAAGGTAAGGCCACACACAGGGAACATGCTCCTAAAGCCGTGGGCCCCACGTGACGTAAACGATTTCTGTGGGAAAAATTTCAGTGTCTTAAAGTCAGGGCAAAGTGGATGGGATTCTAGCAAATCCCATACCTACTTTTTGGTAAAATCTGCGCGGCGGACACGCTGCAATTTCTAAAACCATGGCATGTCAGTCGGGCTAAGGCCGCACATGGCATAATGCAGCAAAAAAGCGCTTTGGGAAAAAATGCGGTGGTAACGTATTGCGTTTTTTTCGCAGTGCTTTAGACAGAAAGTTCGCAGAGGTTTCCTCTGCAGACTTTCTGTTTCAATTATACCTATTGGAAAACTGCCAACGTTTCCGTAGGTATAATTGACATGCTGTGATTTCCAAAACTGCGTCTGTTTTGAAAATAGCTGTGTGTCCACAGCATAGTTTTTACCGCAAAGTGGGCATGGGAATCGCTAAAATCCCATCCACTTTGCTTTGACTGTAAAACATCGCAATTTTTCCTGCACCGTTATCGTTGTAGGCAAATCACCATGTTTACACCATGCGGGGCCCCCGACCTTATACCTACAGAAACGCTGGCGGTTTCCCCATAGGAATAATTGAAACAGAAAATCTGCAGAGGAAACCTCTGAAAACTTTCTTTCTAAAGTGCTGCAGGAACAACTGCGATGCGCTAATGCCGTGTTTCTGCTGCGTTTTTTTCCCACAACATTTTTTTGCTGCGGGATGCCACATGGGGTCTGAGCCTAAATGTCTTGCAGGAACATTCAGCAGTGGATCCTCCTGAAAAGTGGATGGTTTTTGCTTGTGGTTCACTTGTAGATTTCTCTGCAGTCCCCTTACTGACAAGTTTAAAACATGCTGTGGGTGTATGCAGCATGGGGGATATGTATAAATGTGATGTGCTGCAAATGTAAAAATTCTGTGGGTTAGGCTAGGTTCACACTAGCGCTCAGAAACCCTGTCTGCCTATATAAGCGGTTACCCCATAAACTATATTGGGGTCCACCCTGTTTCTGCCGATTTTATACTGAAATCTCTGGCAAACACTAGTGTGAACCTAGTGTTAGTCAGCCTTTGGGCTCAGTCATCTATCATTTTTTTCAGATGTTTGATGTCCATGTTTTCCACAGACAGGATTGGATGTATTTTCTTGGACGTGTTTTGTTATTTAAAAAAAAATTGGTATATGTTACAATGTCTAGAAAAATAGACTGCAGATGGATGGCATCTTTGTGCTGTCTGTAATTATATTGGACCTATAGATTTTAGTGGGTGTCATTGTTCTGTAAAATGGACCAAAATATTGTCTTAGCTCTTTTTCTACTGATCAATGGTCTTTGAAAAAATGATATTTGCAATGCCCATTTAAAATCAAAGGACTGTGTGCGGACTGTGGATAACATGAGCATCACAAGTCCTTGAATAACAGACTGGTGAATAAGTCCTTAGATATACATGTGTAGATGGATTGAATATTGCCAAAGTTATTTTAAAAAGTCATATGTGCTCCAATAAATATGACACAGCTTGCTGCAGGTATAGGATACATTTGTCTTTAATAGGCCACTATATTACACTACTAAATTGCACACGTTCTATTCTATAAAAATGTTTCCAAACTATCAAGACCCCAGCATAAATAGTACCAAAACAGCTTATACATTTGCTACGTTCCATGTACTACATTTTATTGCAGTGTGCAAGAGAATGATGCACTATGCTCAATGTATCTCCCTTAGTGTCTTGCTTTTTTCTTAATAGTTTATGTAGCAGTAGAGATGAGCGAACGGCGTTCAATCAAATTGATATTCGATCGACTATCAGGCTGTTCGAGATATTCGATTCCAGTCGAATATTGAGGGGCTATTCGAACTGAATATCAAATATTTCACTGTTCGCTCATCTCTATGTAGCAGTCAAACTGATCAGCACGATGACTTGTGGAAGAGGGATGGATATTTTTACTATAAGCTGGAAGCATTAGCCTAACTCCAATTGTTTCTTAGATTGTGTGACCTGTTTGACTAGGTCACTCATGCTCACATTGTTTTTGTGCTTATGTTGAGTTCCTAGAATTTCATCTTGCTGTCAAGTTACAAAAACTAGAAATGGGGCTAAGTGTAGAGGCTAATGCTTTATATCCTTTGTGTGTGTGTTTTTTTTTTTTTTAGATCAAATGAAACTCTCTCCTGTGTGATCATTTTTGTCATTGTCTACTACTCCATGATGTCAGGGGTGATCTGGTTTGTCATGTTGACATATGCTTGGCACACATCCTTTAAAGCCCTGGGCACTACTCAGCAGCCACTCTCTGGCAAGACATCTTACTTCCATTTGATCACTTGGTCCATTCCATTTGTACTGACTGTGGCTATCCTGGCCGTGGCTCAGGTAAGAAGACTAGATAATACTGTATAGTTATGCTAAAGGCATTACCCAAAAGATGCTGAAAGGTTCTGCTTTTTTCCAAAAGCAGCCAGTTTGTTAAAAAGATTGTGTACAGTGTACATTCCGTTGAATGGGGATGAACTGTAATACCAGACATAGCCCATAGAAGACTGGTATTGTTTTTTTTGTAACTTCATACAACTACTTGTATGCCAGACATGTAATTTTGATTTGAAAAAGGGGTCTTTTATACCCCAAAACGCGTTGTTAGTGTACATTTTTTAGCTTTATATTGTATGTTTTAACAAGTAAATTCACTTGGTTTTAACTCTAAAGTACTATCATGGTATCATTATCATACACATATCATTATGATAGACACCATGATAGTACTTAAGGGTTAAATACCTTCAAGCTGATCAGGCTTCATGGAGATCCAATGAGGAGCGCTTTTTTGTGGTCTCTTTTCATATAAGCATACTCTGTATGTTAAGGATAGAGACTATATCATTTTAACTTCGGAATCCAGAGGATCCAAAAGAAGAGACACACAGCAGCAGCCCTCACCGCAACTAATGATATATCATCAAAGTGGTTATGACAGTTCACAACCATAAGAGGTGAGCCCCAAAACATAAGGGAAAGCGTTTTCTGGGCTACAGTGTGTATCATAATAGATTCACACAAGGAGAGCTTTTTTCTATTTTTCTCTACAGCATTTTCCCATTAGAAGCTGCTTTTCTTCCTTTGTTGTACCTTTCCAAACAAATATCAAGAACACTCTTGGGACATTTATGTTTGTCTCTTTACAGGTGGATGGTGACTCTGTCAGTGGCATTTGTTTTGTGGGATACAAAAACTATAGGTATAGAGCTGGCTTTGTCTTGGCTCCAATTGGAATTGTCCTGGTTGTTGGGGGTTACTTCCTTATCCGAGGTGAGAATATGGAAAAGTATATCTTCTTGTACAGCTTACTAATTTTAATTCATTTTACTAGTTTTTGTTCAAAATCTGATTTACAGTCAAAATTACCACTTTCAATCATTATCATTCAATTGTCATCATTATGAGTTAGCCATTAAAAAAAGGTATCACCTACTGAAGACTTGCAAGTTTTTTGTTTTTTATATTTCATACCCACTGGCTAACACGGTACAAAAACAAACATTTTCCTTATACCACATTCAATTAGAAATATAAAGATTGAGAGACCTTAGTAGTTGATACCTTTTTTAATGGCTAACAAAAAATGATGACATATTGCGAGCTTTCGGAATAACTTGTTTCCTTCAACAGGCTGGTATAACACAATATCTGAAGGCAAGCGCATTTATACAGGAATATAGTGTTTGATGCACAATAGATGGAAAACAGAACAAGCAAATAAACCCATAAGACAGGCCAGACACTTAGGATGAGAATGAACTCACACCAACATACGATTAGAGAGCACAGAATTGACCTCCCTGTGCCAAAACACTTCTGCAATGAAAATCATAATATCATCAATGATATGAAGATCCTGGTTTTAAGAGGAAATTTCAGAAACAAAAAAGATCGACGTGTGTATGAATACAAGCTAATGATGACCTTTGGCACACTAGAAGGGGGGTTAAACCAGTCACAGAGTTTTATGTCCTTTTACAACAAGTAGCAAAAAAGTCAATGGTACCGCACACTCTAAGATTATATGTGGTGCTAGCGAAATCTCTATATTCCTTTGATCACAAAACAGTGTATGCAGCAAAATCTATTTTCACTTTTACAACATGTAGACACCAAGTCACTGATCAAGGGAATCATAAAACTCAGAGACCCTTACTGTGAACTGGCATTACTTTGGACTTATGGGTTTATTTGCTTGTTCTGCTTTCCGTCTATTGTGCATCAAACACTATATTCCTGTATAAATGTGGTTGCCTTCAGATATTGTGTTATACCAGCCTGATGAAGGAATCAAGTTATTCCGAAAGCTCGCAATATGTCATCATTTTTTGTTAGCCATTAAAAAAGGTATCAACTACTGAGGACTCTCAATCTTTATATTTCATATCCTCTGGCTAATACGGTACAAAGATAATTTTTTCTTACACACATTCAATTTATCACTCACTTATGAATGGCTAATATACTAATTTAAGTAGTGATCTGGGAACAGGGTATAGAACTTCATTTTACATACAGTTAGGGCCAGAAATATTTGGACAGTGACACAAGTTTTGTTATTTTAGCTGTTTACTAAAACATGTTCAGAAATACAATTATATATTTAATATGGGCTGAAAGTGCACACTCCCAGCTGCAATATGAGAGTTTCCACATCCAAATCGGAGAAAGTGTTTAGGAATCATAGCTCTGTAATGCATAGCCTCCTCTTTTTCAAGGGACCAAAAGTAATTGGACAATGGACTCTAAGGGCTGCAATTAACTCTGAAGGCGTCTCCCTCGTAAACCTGTAATCAATGAAGTAGTTAAAAGGTCTGGGGTTGATTCCAGGTGTGTGGTTTTGCATTTGGAAGCTGTTGCTGTGACCAGACAACATGCGGTCAAAGGAACTCTCAATTGAGGTGAAGCAGAACATCCTGAGGCTGAAAAAAAAGAAAAAATCCATCAGAGAGATAGCAGACATGCTTGGAGTAGCAAAATCAACAGTCGGGTACATTCTAAGAAAAAAGGAATTGACTGGTGAGCTTGGGAACTCAAAAAGGCCTGGGCGTCCACGGATGACAACATTGGTGGATGATCACCGCATACTTTCTTTGGTCAAGAAGAACCCGTTCACAACATCAACTGAAGTCCAGAACACTCTCAGTGAAGTAGGTGTATCTGTCTCTAAGTCAACAGTAAAGAGAAGACTCCATGAACGTAAATACAAAGGGTTCACATCTAGATGCAAACCATTCATCAATTCCAAAAATAGACAGGTCAGAGTTAAATTTGCTGAAAAACACCTCAAGAAGCCAGCTCAGTTCTGGAAAAGTATTCTATGGACAGATGAGACAAAGATCAACCTGTACCAGAATGATGGGAAGAAAAAAGTTTGGAGAAGAAAGGGAACGGCACATGATCCAAGGCACACCACATCCTCTGTAAAACATGGTGGAGGCAACGTGATGGCATGGGCATGCATGGCTTTCAATGGCACTGGGTCACTTGTGTTTATTGATGACATAACAGCAGACAAGAGTAGCCAGATGAATTCTGAAGTGTACCGGGATATACTTTCAGCCCAGATTCAGCCAAATGCTGCCAAGTTGATCGGACGGCGCTTCATAGTACAAATGGACAATGACCCCAAGCATACAGCCAAAGCTACCCAGGAGTTCATGAGTGCAAAAAAGTGGAACATTCTGCAATGGCCAAGTCAATCACCAGATCTTATCCCAATTGAGCATGCATTTCACTTGCTCAAATCCAGACTTAAGGCGGAAAGACCCACAAACAAGCAAGACCTGAAGGCTGCGGCTGTAAAGGCCTAGCAAAGCATTAAGAAGGAGGAAACCCAGCGTTTGGTGATGTCCATGGGTTCCAGACTTAAGGCAGTGATTGCCTCCAAAGGATTCGCAACAAAATATTGAAAATAAAAATATTTTGTTTGGGTTATGTTTATTTGTCCAATTACTTTTGAGCTCCTAAAATGTGGAGTGTTTGTAAAGAAATGTGTACAATTCCTACATTTTCTATCAGATATTTTTGTTCAACCCTTCAAATTAAACGTTACAATCTGCACTTGAATTCTGTTGTAGAGGTTTCATTTCAAAACCAATGTGGTGGCATGCAGAGCCCAACTCGCGAAAATTGTGTCACTGTCCAAATATTTCTGGCCCTAATTGTATATGTGAGTACAATATACATATAATTATATTAGATATGTGTGAGAAACTATAGGAGTTGAAATATCAGCAGTATTGGTTGTTATACAGCTTTGCCGGAAATGACTGAAGACAGTTTATAACCAATTGATAGAGTAAATATATGTACTATTGGTATTTGATGGAAATGCTCTGTATTCTTAGATGTAGAGGACATGGAGTGTAAACCTGTCACACATGAGTCAGACTTGCTAATAGACTTGTAGCTGCCTGTTTCTCAATGGACTGCGTGGAGTGATCTATGTGATAACACAGATGTACATTCTCTGTTGTACTGAACATGCATTTCTCTTATAGGTGTGATGACACTGTTTTCTATCAAAAGCAATCACCCTGGACTACTCAGTGAGAAAGCAGCCAGTAAGATCAATGAAACCATGCTGCGGCTAGGTAAGGCTTTTCCATTCTAATTCAATTACTGTGAAGTCAGTTCAGTTTTCTTGTAGGAACGGGATGATATGCAATTTATAAGCAGATCATGTCCCTTACTGCAGAAAAAAAACTTTGAAGTAGGAGTCTGTTCACAACATTTTCCACGTGTTTGTTCGGTAAAACCCTGTGTCACCAGTCCTAGGAATGTCTAAATAATATTTATTTTTGGCTTATATTGGGACAGTAATATCAGTGTGCTTTATTTTGTCTATGCTGGAAAACATAGGTAAAGGCACATTCCAATAAAAAGGCATCCATTGTATGCTATATTATATGTCCAGCATATACATGAGGAGATGTTCCTAATGTAGTCTCAGTGTGTTTTCTAAATGCAGTGTGAACAGAGCACAGGAGGTTGCCATAATGTTTTATCAACATTGGCATACCTTCAATATAGCATAATGTAGCTGCATTTTCAGTGTAATTTTTGCATCTTTTTATATTCACTGAAAAAATATATTTAATGCAGAAGTTAGAATGTTTTACTGTATACTATATCTTGCATGACCAGGCACTGACGTTTCATCAAACTGCACATTCCTAGTACTTTTACACAGGGAGCATGGCAGACAGCTGTGACCATTCCTCCTTCCTTTTGCAGCATTTTTTATGTTCTATAAAGCTTGTAACCCTGGAACTGTGTCAAGTAAATTACACTTATTGTATGTAGCAAATGACCAGTGTAGATTGACTCTCCATATGTTACCATATTAAATGCATTTGCATCTGATCTCAGTTAAGCAGGCTTTGTAATCCTGTACATATTCATATAAATCTCCTAATGTAGATGTAATATTGATATTCCAAGCCAGGATTAGAATGATAGAACTATCAAATATATTGTAGGGAAAATATACAAACACATGGTTGGAATAATGGTCTTTTCTGTCAGTACCACATTCATACTTTCCTTGCTAGTGTGGTTTAAGATACCATCAGCACAAGCCCATGGGTGCCTTTTAGTTGTTCCAGCTATCTGCATAAAGAAATACTCACTGTATCAGACTTTAATTCCTTTAAGTCATTAAAGAGAGTATTTCTATTACTTTTCATTACTAATGCAATAAAGTTATCAATAATAATATCAGACAAAGATAATGTCATGATTATGTCATAAGCCAGCTAGTATTGTTCAGTACAACAGAGAATGTACATATGTGTTATCACATAGATCACTCAATGTAGTCACATGGCAGTGAAAAAATGACCGTGTGATGGCCATTTTCTAAATGGTCATTTTAAAACCCACAAATGTTAGGTTTGTGAAAAATTCAACTGTGGTGTGCAAAAAGTTTTAGAAGCCTGGAATATACTTATATATCCATATTGTTATATGAACTATTGTTCTTCTTCATCATCTGTTCCAATATAGGAATATTTGGATTTTTGGCATTTGGTTTCGTGCTCATAACCTTTACCTGCCATTTCTATGACTTTTTCCACCAAGCTGAGTGGGAGCGGAGTTTCCGGGAATATGTTCTGTGAGTATTGCAATCCACTTTTCAGTGCAGAATGTATTTGGTTTGATGCCAGTTTAGAGGTGATTTCTCATGCCATCCATTCTGTGTACGATGACCATAAGGCCACTTTTACATGGCAGTGGGTTCAGAGCATAAAAGTTGCAGCTCTTTTCATTGTTTTTGTAGGTTCAATTTCTGGTTTTATCTTGCAAATACTGATGAAAAATAGTGACCAAGTTACTGTCATGTGAATGTGCCTAATGCTCAGCCTGAATAGCTTGGTCAAATCCAAGGTCAAGGTCATCTAACAAAATATTATTGTCTTTATACTAAATACTGTGGTAGAAATCTACAAGATGTTACCATTATTGAATAAAAAAGAGAAGGTCTCTGGAAAACCCTCATTCCTTTTCATTAAGGTCATGGCTCCAAGTAGCATAAATACCGCAATTTTGCCGCTGCTAGAGTCTTCCTCTGTGGACTTTTTGTGAAAAGTGCTGCGGAAAAAACGCACCATACGGCCCGCTAGGTGGGGCCTTAGCATAAAAGCTGAAAATAGTTGTGTTGTTTTTTTGTTGTTTTTTTTCAGTACGAAAAGAACAAAAATAAGTAATTTTCGCTGGGGTTCACATGTCACTAGATGTGTATGCATAAGGAGCCCTCCATTGTAAATATGCACATTCTATCTACTGTTTTTCAGATGTGAAGCCAATGTGACCATTGCCTCACAGACCAACATGCCACTTCCTGAGTGTGGAATAAAGAACAGGCCCAGCCTCCTCGTAGAGAAGATTAACCTCTTTGCCATGTTTGGAACTGGTATATCTATGAGCACCTGGGTGTGGACTAAAGCTACAATTATTATTTGGAAGAGAGCCTGGTGCAGGTGAGGTCTGCGAGCAGAGGTTCATTGAACACACAATCCTAGGAGAATTTCTCATATTTTCCAAGATGATATAAATCTATCATTGCTTCAAGCCCATTCTCATTGGTTTGTACAATGAAGGTGAAGCTTGCCATTAGCAGACTTGCTAACACTCTACAGGTAAAAAGTGAAGACTCTGAGTTGGATTTCCCAATCCTGTCTAATATTCAGACAGTGTAAACTTGGGCTTGAAAGTTAAAATGCTCCAGATTTATCACAATGCCTAATGCATATCTTTAGACTGCTTATTCTAAATTTATACCACCAGAATTTTGGTGCTATTAGGGTGCACACTGTTGAATCATAAATGATGCCCCCTTGTCTTGCTAGTCTGAAAAAAATGGTCTAAAACTAAATTTGCCTATTCTAAGCTAGAATTCAAGCACAGCCACTATAGTAAATTCCCCCATTAATTCATCTTTAGGCCAAGGCCCCATATAGCAGGCCGCAGCAAAAAAAAGCGCTGTGGGAAAAAATGCGACGGCAATGCTTCACAGTTTTTCCCACAGTGCTTTTCACAGAAAGTCTGCAGAGGTGTCCTCTGCGGACATTCTGCTTCCATTATACTTATGGGGAAACCAACAGCTTTTCCGTGGGTATAATTGACATGCTGCAATTTCCAAAACCGCAGTGGGTCAAAGAGAAAAATTAGTTAAGGGCATGCAATGGGTAAATTAACAAATCACTTCCTGCATTCTCTGGTTGCATCCTGTTGCTGAAGTAACTTTTACAGCTGATTCATGGGGTTTATGTGATTGGCTGATGGTTAGGGGATCCTTTTAATAAAAAGGGATTGCTCAAAGCAAGTTCCTCCTTAAAAAGCAAGATCCTGTTATGTTGAAATGTTGATTTACATACTTATTTTTTCATGTTCTGCTAGTCTTACAATCAGGCAACGCTAGAGGTTAAACTTGGCCATCTTTCATCATATATAGAAAGCAGTATAACTATGTATATGTCTGCTTAATTTTGATGTCCGCCTAATATTTGTCAGGATTTTGGGACGTAGTGATGATGAACCCAAGAGAATCAAAAAAAGTAAGATGATTGCTAAGGCGTTTTCCAAACGGAAGGAGTTGCTTAACAACCCTGAGAAGGAGTTATCTTTTAGTCTGCACACCGTATCCCATGAAGGACCAGTTGGTAAGTAAACCATTAAAAAAAAAATAGGAGGATAGATATTTTTTAAGGCTGTAGGTGGAATAATTTTTCAGTTAGCTGAAGACATACAGTACATCCCACTCCTTTACTACAAGGGAGGCCATTAGGTTGTCATATGGTAGCTACAGTAAATAAAATATAAAGTATTTTCTAACTAATTAAAAAATAGATGTATTAAAAAATTGAAAATCTCTCAAACACTTTTGACAGTATTGCAAACAAGAACTGAATAACCATTAAACCAGCACATAAAAATAAATGATGTTTCTGTCAGTGCCAACCCAAACTGTTGACCCAGTCCCATCCCTTCTTGTTATGTCACTGTCATTCTGTATAGTTGGAATTATTGAGTTTGATATTTTTAATCTTCAGCTGGTTTGAACTTTGACATCAATGAGCCATCAGCTGACATGTCTTCTGCATGGGCACAGCATGTCACAAAGATGGTGGCTAGAAGAGGAGCCATCTTACCACAGGACGTCTCTGTAACACCAGTAGCAACTCCAGGTAATAAAATGCTGTTATATGTCCTAGAATGTTTTTTATTATTACAAACATTTTTCAATGAAATTTTGGTTACTGTGTCCGTTTCCTGGACTCTGATATTGTCCAATCAGTTACCAACGTGAAACACATCTTACTGACTAAGAGAATGGTAACATCCAGTTGTTGGTTCATCCATATATTTTGAGGAGGAATAGGAAAATGCAGAGTGCTAAGAAAAGATGATCCAGAATCATTATTTTATGAGGATTAAAAGTATTTACTAAAACAAACATAGCAGTTTGATTTTATTGCAACGTTTGTTTTTATAGCTGAGTTTTATGATAATGTCATACTTTAAAGCTGAAAGAAGCTTTTTTTACTTTGTCTGAAACTCTTAGGCTCTTAGCACTACTTTCAATGTGTAGCGCCCGTAAGCTGGCACCCATTGAAGTGATTGGGATCTGTTTTGAGCGCTCACACTCTGACACGTGTATACGTGTCTGAATGTACAGCACATTACTCCGTGATAACGGAGCCTTATTTCTTAATTCTCCAAACAAAGAAGATATTTCTAAATGTTTGCCTTGCTCTTACCAATGTGTAATAATCCCTTTCTGACATAAGCCATAATATTAAGGCAGATGTCAGATCTTTAAATATGGCAGCTGCTCTGAGGCAGAGCTCACCCCATAGCCGCCGGCTCTCTGCAGTTCTATGAGTTGGAAATTAATCTGGGGCCATAAAATTGGTAAAATGCCCATGCTCAGAGAAAATGCTAAAAGTGTAATATAAAATATGTGAAAGTAATTTTTTTGATGTTTTATTTTACAAAAAACTTGAAATAAAAAACAAAATATCGCACAGTCCCCAAAATAGTATATAAGAAGGGTGCCTGTATCTGTATGTGGTGACCCCCAAGATTTTTAATTTTTTTTCCTCATAGTTTTGGATATATATATTTATTTTTTTTAAGTGTTAAAATATAACAAAAACTACGGTATATAAATTTGGTATCAACATAATCATAAATGACCAGCAAAATTTTGGTAAAATGTTATTTAAAATGTCAAAATGAATTCTATAAAAACAAAACTCACAAAAAGTCGTGCAAACAGAGTTTTTCTGGAATTGTATAATGTACAGTTTGTCCTTTAAAAATTTAGCTCTCATAAAAAAAGAAAAAAAAGTTGTGGTCATTAGAAGGCAAAAGGTAAAAATGGAAAATCAAAAGATGGCTGTGGGAAAAGGTTTAACAATCATAGGTATCATACAGTCATCAATATATAATGAAGTACATGTCTTTCTCTAGTACCGCCTGAAGAAAGGGAGAACATGTGGTTGGCAGAGGCAGAGAATGGCCTAGAAAAGAAAACTAAGAAAAAGAAAAGAAGAAGAAAGAAAGAGATCAGACCAATGGAGGAAACAAGAGGTATGGACAACTATCATCCTCGGACATCAACTGCTGTGCCACGTCTTCCAAAGCTTCCTGCTAAACCTGGTCTAGTAACTAGAGCTAGAGAACCTCAGAAAGTAGATGAGGTTCTTCCAGGATCATACAGAGAGTACAGAAGATGGCCACCTCTACAGGATAATCTGTACCATGTTGAGAACATGGATGACCACCATGGATACAGAATATATGCTCACTCTAACTTAATGGCTCATCCCTATTCTGCTGATGAGTTTCCTATTGCTGGACAGAGCAGCACTCAATTTGTCCCTCAACCAAAGCGTGATGGAACATTTCAGCACTCCAGTGGGAATCCGCTATTGTATAACATTGGGAATGGGCACTATACAGAAAGAACTCAGACTAGAAGAGCAGGGTTGCCCCCAATGCATTCCAGGGCAAACCTGATGGATGCAGAGCTTATGGATACAGACTCTGATTTCTAATGGCTTGTTAGGCTTTCTACAAACATCTGCTGAAGTAGGGTCATTTAATGGGCAATAGTTGCAGCCAGGGCCCTTTAGATCCTATTTTTTCTGACTGACAAAAATGCATGGAAACATGCAGATGTCAAATGCAATCTGAATATGGATATTTTTTAAAGGTTTTGTACTCTAGATGAAATACGTGACAAGACTGTCTTGGATTGACAGGCTGGACATCAGGACCATGTACACAACAAAATCTTTTTTACTGTTCATTCACAAAGCAGCTATTCAGTGCACTCTTCTACTTTCTTATATGGTCGAAGATGTTCTGCTGGACAATTATTTATTATGTACAGCAAATGTATTGTTCATGGTATTTCTTAAGAAATAATATAATTCTGGCAAGCTGAAATTCAGTACTAATGTTTGTCTATGGAACCAACTGAACTTGTGCTGAGCTTCTAATCTGTAAGACACATGTTGAACACAGAACATTACAGTCACTCCTGGCTCTGGAGGCTTGAGGGGTGCCCTGAAACACCATATAAGATGACACCAGTTTTACAAATAGTACATGGCTGATTAGGGACCCTGTTAAAAGGGTTGTCCAGCTAAGCAACATTTTTGGAAAGGTTCAAAATAATAAAATAATTCAAATTCTTCTTGGTCCTCTTCCACCACTCTGGTTACAGTGCTTCCTGTTCCCTTACAGTTCCTACTCTAGTACCTACCTACCCCAATGCTGCAGCCAGTCGCTGTCCATAATGGGTCACATGCCCACGATGGGGTGACATTGCTAGAGCAGGAAGTACAGAGGCTGACAGGGGACAAAGAAGGGTCAAAATGTTAGCAGTGAGGGATTGGTAAGGTCAGTATGACATTATTTAGGGGTTAACTTATTTTAGTGCTAAAACCCCTTTAGGATTTTGCCCTGTGACATAAAAACCTCTGCATATATTTTGCTGGGTACTGTACTTTTTATACATCCTATGTGCCTTACAGAACAGATGACTGCATCTGGCCATTTCATTCTAACAGTCATTGTAGATCTGTAAAAGCAATAACCACCAACTGGCTTAAATGAAATGGGCTCAACATGCTTACTGCATGGAACTGGAGCCCACATTATTTTTATGTGGCTTAGTGCTTTTCTTAGGGGGTTAGAGGGAAGCGTTATACTGATGGAACTTTTGTCAGGACCTGGAAAAGGAAAGTTTTGCAGTGTAGAGTTACGATTCTCAGACTCTTCCCAAAAATGTTATTAAGTTTAGAAGTAAACTAGTAGTATAGGTTTATACTACTGCTCTTCATATTTAATAGAAATGTACATGATTGAGTGTCTTGGCTATACTGAGACAGGGTTGCCTTGCTATGTAGTTTAGCAATGTATTTATACATTTATATGCCATATTACTTTCCATCACAGTATATTAAAAAAAGAAGCTTTAAAGGGCTTTCTTGTTTG
This sequence comes from Leptodactylus fuscus, assembly GCF_031893055.1. NCBI lineage: Eukaryota > Metazoa > Chordata > Amphibia > Anura > Leptodactylidae > Leptodactylus > Leptodactylus fuscus. Next base: position 101,299,461 of record NC_134269.1, read on the forward strand.
ACAGCCCTTTCATACTAAGCAGGTTCCTCTGCGACTACTTGATTATAAAAAGATCTCTTTTATTAAAGGGGTTGTCCCATCACAAGGATCCTATCTATACTGCTAGTTTATGTGGATTTAAGACTTTTCCTAAATGCATTGCTTTATCAAAACTGCTTTGTTTGGCCGCTATCTTAATTTATTCACTTCATTGTTTACACTCCGTTTCTATGGCGGTTGGGATTATCTGCTCATTTGTCAAGTGATGTAGCTGCCTGCTCTCAGAGGGGGAGGGAGGGGCTGGGAGCAGCTCTGAGCTGTTTGTGTCTGATATGTAGCGGAGCTTCTCAGATAGGGGAGGTGAGAGCTCTGGGATTTCTGAGCTCTTATTAGTTGGTTTAATTGAATTTGGCTGATAAAAGCTGAGATAAGGAGTCCGTTACCTCTGTATGTAATGCAAACTGACACAAATCAAGCTCTGCTACATCAGCTTCACATTGTGGTAATTCATTTACATCCAATCCCGTGCAAGTGAAACCCCGCCCACCAATGTGCAGAGAAAAGCAGGAAGTGAATAGAGCACAACAGCCTGCAGGTTGGTGAACAAGCGTCATGGGAATACCCCTTTAACTACACATCCAATATGGAAAAGGATGGTCCTAAGCAGTTGAATCCCTTAAGTTATAGGAAGCGTTATGTTTCGGTGGTGTCCTTGTTTTGTTATAAAGTAACAGGTTAAATTCTTACTGTTTTGTATATCCAGTAAAACTGACCCCTCTAAAATACTCTTACACTTTTGAACCCTTCCATACCAGCAGCTGACCGAGACAATTTACTTTCCAGTGCATTACAATAGACTGTTATTTTTCTAGGTCTGGTCAGTTTACTTTCCTGGGGAAAGTTAATATTTGTCATGAATCACAGTTTATGTTCCTTTCTGTTAACAAAGAATAAATGATTTTGCTCTGCTGTAAATTTATGTGCTTTGTTTTTTAGGCTTTTTTTTGGCTACATACAGCTTATTATCTTTTCTAAAAGGTACAGCAGAGGTCATATGTAAGAAGCACAGAACAGCGACCTTTCAGTGTATCAGAAAATTTAATTATACGTTTTAGATTAGGATTATTTCATTGAGATAAAAGCTAGAAAGCAGCAGATATAGAAGGGATGGTCCATGGAATGAGGTCTGTTTTTGGTATTATTGTGAACCCTTTCAGTCGCAGTACTTTTTCTACAATTTCCGAAGCACTAGTGATAATTTACTCCATTTTGATGATGATAATAAGATTTCCTCTACACCTTTCATTTGTACTTCTGCTGGAAAATTCAGATTTGTATACCTACCATACGTATGTAATAAAAGCCAACCTAAGGCTACATACACAATATCATGTACATGTGACTGTAGCTGAATGACGATGGATGATATTTATATGCAGACCATGCCTCCTCGGCTCCATTCATGCGTTAAGTGAGCCTTGGTCTTGCCTTGGTCTGCAAAACAGGTATAGGATCTGTTCTGAGCTCACAGCTGCATACTTGGGCATGTGTATTGGGCCATACAAATGAATGGGTCAACGTGATAGCCGTGAAGAACAGAAAAGCTGTTGAAGAAAAGCTCCTTTTTTGTTGCAGATTTTTGCCAAATCCGGGATTTAGTAGAAGGAAGGATAAGTTCTTCCTTTATTTTACATTTCTTCTCAAGTTGCTATTGGCTTTGTAAAAAAAAACTCTGCAAAATCTTGAACAAAAGAAGCAGCTTTTCCACATCGTATGACCTCAGTTTAAAACTGTGTTTACCTGGTTCACTTTAAACCAAATAGCATTCAAAGTTTTCAAGACAAAGATTGGTGGTCACCGCAGTGCAACACATAAGACAATACTTGGGTATGTTACATGAATACTTGGCAAGTTACATGTGTAGAATTCAGAACGGATATCCAGTCATGTCCTTAGATGTCATACACATATTTCAGACTTTGAGTTTAGAACTGCAATGATTTTTCCAATAAAGGGGGCATCAGATATAACCTGGAGCTACCGCAGAAAACACATTGCCTAAGAGTCCACCATGTAGTCATAGGGACGCACTTCCTTACACCACAAACAAAAAGTAAAATACTGTTGTTAAACACCTATGTTATATAAATGTATTAGATATTTAGGGCAGGAATGTAAATGGTGTCAAACAAACATTTAGAAAGGAGTTTGTACATGAAAACTGCTTTGCAGCTTGATCATTGTAAAATAAATGCAGTATTTTTGTCTTATTTTTAGTAGAAGATTCCAATATTTTTAAATGTGGGACACAAGAAGCTGTTACCAAAATATTTTTGTACCTTTTATACTTGTGAATATGAATGAATAAAATGTGCCCAGTTTTATGTATTCGGACTGTTTGTGGCATGGATTCGTCTTCAATTGTGGATCTTTAGCTATAAAATAACTGGTGTTAGTTCCTCTAAATTAAAGAAACATCCTATGTAAATATGACACCTTCACTCAGCTGTTTCTTAGTTATATCTCTTTCTGGAAACCTGGCTGCAGATGTTCCACAGCATTCCCAAATCCAGAACGGTACCTATGTAGTTCTAGAAGAGTAAGTGATTATCACAGCATAAGGACTACATTTAGGCTGTGTGTACAGTGGGGGAGACTTATAAAGGCTGGAGGTTTCAACGCTAGCTTTCATATCTCCTGCACAGAAAAATAGTGTGCCTTGTTTATGAAGAGGCGCACACCTCCTTGTAAGACAGACCTCCACAAGGCTATGTACCTGCTTTGGAATCAGTCATAAACTATCAAATCTGAAGGTAAATTAACTAGTTATTTTTAAATAATATTACAGAGTCTTGTCCCCCTCGCCTCCCCTTCCCACAGCATGTAGATTCACCAATGACAGCACCTTAGAGAGAGAAGATCCTCCCCCAGGGATAGGAAACCTATGGAATAAAAAGCTGGAGCTTCTTTCCTTCGCAGTAGCTTCCTGCCCTTGTAAGAGAAGACCAACAAAGGTGCTGTCATAGCTACAGCTGATTTCTCACCTGCGTGGTGAACGCTCGGGTATAGTCCTAGATGGGATTCTCTTCTCCATTTTGGATACTCTGGGAGGGAGAAGTTTCTTCCAGCAGAGTTTCGGGCCTGCAGGGGAGCAGTATGAAGGCCAAGTGATGTGGGGAGTCACTGCTGGAAAGTGTCAGACTAGCCCTAAGTATTCTTGCCAAATTAAGATGGGTAGTAAATCAGCATGTATCTCAACGGTTCCCTGGACTCATTTCAACTTCTGGGATCTTCATTGGGAAACTTTGTGAGCCTAGCGACACAATGAAAAGACTCTGGACAGAATAATGTTGGTCTCACAGTCTACAAGGACATCCCTGGCCTGGTGGCTAATGAGTGGGAAACTGGAAAGGAGGATTCCCTATAAGATCTCAGATCCCCTGGTAATCATCACAGACGCCAGCCCTTGGGGGTGAGGAGCCCATCTAGACAATCAGGTTTTTATGGGATTGTGGTCAAGGAAGCTTTGTAAGTCCTCTTGCAACCAGAGGGAGATAGTAGCTGTCCTAAAATCCTTAGATGTATCTGATCCATGGATCTTAAACAGCTACATATGTAAGAATGAGTCCTCTTAGTAATCCTGGAGAGACTTGTGTCCGTTGAGGAATCAATAAATTTCCCCAGGTGTTGTGAACAGTGAAACACAAGTAATTACAGCTATTGCAAATCTAACAATGAGAAATAGCCTGTAAGTAATCCATGTTTTACTTATTTATAAGTGAAAGTTGTAGCAGACTCAATGCCGAACGCAGCCATTGCTGCATTTGGAACACTGTGTGGCATCATCCTCGGTGGTCTCAGACAATTTGGATTTAGGATTTGGCTGTAGTCGCATCCAGTTCCTGGGCTACCGTTGCTTTTGTCAGCTTCATGTAATTTCTGGCCAAATCGTGTTATTGCTACCGCGCAGGAACTAGAAGAAACTTTAACGACATCAGGTACATTGTCTGACAACACCCCCATAGTAAAAATGCTCTACTCTTCTGAAATGCATAGTAAAAAGTTTTACTCATTACTGCCATTAAAAAAGCATGTAGTTATTAAGTTAAGCCCAATGTGAACCCAGTCTAAAAGAAAGGTGAAACGCCTCTTTTTTTTTTAATTCTTAAATCCACTCCTGGTTTTAGCTTCAAAAACTGAACCTGGAAACCCAGCCTGAGGCCAGGGACCCACTCGGCGTTTTACAGTCCAAACACATTACACATTGCGGAACAATATATGCACAGTGAACATGATGTGATTTCCCAAAACTGTTGCCGTTTTGAAAATCGCAGCATCTCAGTTATACCTTGGAAATGCTGGCAGCTTCCCTATAGATATAACAGAAAGCAGAAAGTTTGCAATGGAAATCTCTGCGGAATTTCTGTCAAAAGCAATGCAGGAAAAACTGTGATTCATTGCCTAAGCGGTTTTTCCCGCACCGCTTTTTTGCTGCGGCCTGCTACATAAGGCGTTAACCTAAATCAGCTAGGATTGACTTTTCAGGGGGGTTTTCACTACTGTATTTTATGCTAATAGAATTTTTCTTTAAATTATGCAGCTTATTCTCATGGATCCACATGTGTACCATTTTTAGTCCATAGAAGTCAATAGGTTGAATTTAAAAATACATGTTTCAAGTTTACATAGCTCTTAAGTGTGTATAAAAACAACATAAAATTAGCTAAATGGGTTATATTGGGGTAGAAAACCTTTCACAGTGAACTCACTGCACTGGATCAACAAGTTTATTCTATAGAGGAGGGTCCCCTGGCTCCCCAATTATTAGCTTTGCAGAGCGCAGTGGAGTGGCAGGAAGTCTCTGTGCTCAGTCACTCTAGTTCTCTGTGACATCATGCACTTCGCTCTACTCCAGTATCATGTAATGGGGGCTTCTGAAGATTTTCATGTCACCTTCATAAGTATTTGTCTCTGGCAAAGCCTTATACAGAGATTTTCATGTTGCAAACTATATTCTCCTGCATTACAAAATATTATAGTAGCAATCAGACCACTTAGTATTAAAGTGTTAAAGGGACTAAATGTAAAAAATTTTTTGTAAAGGATTAAATAAAAAAAAAAAATAGCCATTTTTCCCAATATTTTTGTTTACAGAGTAATGATAAAAAGTAGCCATATTCGGTACTATAAAAAAAGAATGTTATTCATCCTGAACAATGAACACCGTAAAAAGATTTTTTCAAAAATTAGGTTTTTTATCACAAATTCTCAAAAAATAAAAATGAAAAAAAAGTCACAAAAGGGCACGAATAGAAACAACAGATATTCTCGTGAAAAAAAAGCCCTCACAAAGCTTCATTGATGGAAAAATAAAAAAGTTATAGCTCTCAGAATATAGTGCCACTAAAACAAATTACTTTTCTGTCCTGGAGCGTGCACTCCCGATCTCATGCAGTCAGAAGCTGTGAAAAGTCACAGAATGAAAACTCATTCCCTAGATTATTCATTTCCAAAGTCTAAAATAACACAGGTCAATGTTATGTGGACACTGTATGATTGTATTATTTGGAAACCATATGGTGCACCATAAAAAGAGGATAACAATAAAAAGTAGACAGAAGGTGCGACAAAACAATTTACTAAAATACAACAAATAGATTTTCCTACAAACCACAAAGAAGCTTAAATATGTTAGTCAAGTAAAGCAATGCTACACTGTAATAACAACGAATGAACACTAGGTGGCGCTGAGCTATCAAAGAACAACACTGGTTTTGGACACATTTTGTAACATTCATTCTTTAAGAACAATGTCTTATGTTGAAATGTCCTACTATTATTTTTGACCTCATATTGTAAAAGTCATTTATGAAAATAGTATGGCTAGATCTGGACAATACCTGTAGGCTAAAAGCTACAAAAAAAAATTCTTAAAGGGATAATTTTGTTGACCTATGATGATAGGTCATCAGTATGAGATTGGTGGGGGTCCAGCACCAGGCCAACCTCAAGATCAGTTGGTATTTCACAGTATACAGAGTTGGAAGCTGATGGCTCTGTCAACTGTGCAGTGGTCTGGTCACACTATAGCAGCCTACCTTTTATTTGAGTGAATAGGAACTAGCTACAAAAGCACATCATGGCCGCTGCAAAGTGTATGGAGCTGTCTGCTTCCAACTGTATATACCAGGTGATTAGTTGAGGTGCTGGGTGTCATCGGACCCCCATTGATCTTATATTGAGGAACTATCCTAAGGATACAACATCAATATAAATTCTTGGATAAGGTTCTTCAGACGATTAAACAGAATGGTAAAGAAGGAAATGATCTCTGAAGAGGAAAAGACTAAATCAATCTGACTTAGCTATTCCAATATGCTATACATAGACATATATGGGATCAAAATTACACAAATCCCAAATACTTTGTTACTGCATTACAATAGGCCATGTAGCAGTATTACTATAAGAGGCACAGAAGAAGCAGTTGCATGAATACAGTTATGGCTGAGGGAGCCCAAAAGTTACGTGATGACATAAAAAGACCCCAATATGATAAATGCTGATACAGAACTATTCAGGCCACAGCACAGTGCTCAATATGGTTTTCTGTCATGGCTTGGAATAGGCACAGTCATATGTATAAGGCCTAGAATCTTTGTTGCGTGAATTTTTCCCTTCAATCAGAGAACATTAGTCATGTTATTGTGCAGTCTGAACACCGGCAGATATCACACACAGCTATCGTGAAAGACCAATTTTGGCCAGTAAACCTCCTTAAATATAAATGCTTTCTGGTAAGAAGAGTCTCTTTAAAAGTAACCAAAGACATAACTAAAGACCCAGCATGTCTCAAGATATCGTGCATGTATTTTAGTCACCGCTTTATTGTAGTCATGGTCATAATCTACCAATTTCTCTAAACCTTCTTTAATCTGATTTCCATCTGTATATACCAGTGAGACAATGTAATGTGTCTTGGTTCTAAGATTACCACTGTTTTAATCCTTCATGGACTGGGTTAAATCTCCTTCATTCAATGTCTTCATACCATAATGCGTAATATCTGTAGAGCTTGTAAGCACTTTCCTTGACAAGACTCCTTTTCTCAGTAGAAGTAATACAGTATGCCTTCAGTGTGGCTTTGTCATCAATGCAATTCTTCACGCCATAAGGCTAGAAAAACACTGGAATGGATCCTGGAACATCAGTGTAGGGAGCTCCACAGTCACTAGATCATCTGTGGGATGATATGGAACAGGATGTTCAGATTACATATTCGCCAACAGTTAAAACAGAAATGTGCAGTTTACTGACATTCCTGTTTAGTCATCCAATGAAAATGGTACATTACCTACTAGTTAGATCTGCCCAATGCTCAAACCACCAGAAGACATTCCAGAAATGTGGTCAAACAATTGTAAGACCTCATGAGTCCATGCACTTGTAGACCTGCTTAGAGAGTCTTGGGCATTGCCACCATATTCTGTCAAAAGATGGCCATCCACATTAGGTTTTGGTTTATGACTGGCTATGAAAAAGTTGCAAACATCTGTTCACAACAGCTGATGTAGACTAATGAGCTTGCGTTATCAGGAGGCCAGTTTTAAACTCATGTCCCGGTGGTATTGTGTCCCCTCGAGATTGCATGCTCTTCTCCCGCAGGTCCCATCAATATGCTGGAGGTGTGGGATGGAGGAAGGCACCATGTCACCCATTTTTTTTTGGTCTTGTAGCATTTTATCCCCCTTCTGGGATGGGGGTAAGAGGATTATTTCTTAAGTTACTGAGACTTCTCACCACTTGGGTCCTGTTCTGTTCCTCCTCCATCATTGCTAGTCCATGGTGCATATCTATAAGCGCTTCTTGCTTCGATTTGTAGTCCTTTTGGCTCGTACATGTATCCCGCAGTTTCGGAAGCAAACTAAACCTCCCCCTCTCTACCTCTGGATTTTGAGGGTCAATGACATTACGTGTATGGAGAACCTTACCTCTTACCTTTCCCTTCCTCCTCCTTTTTTCGTCCCTTCGCCCCCCACTCTTCTTGTCCTCTGGCCTCTACTTGGGGATCTCCCTGTTATCTACAGTATAAAATGTTGTTGCTGCCGTTGCAGCTATCTGCTGTCACTGTATTTATAATGTTAAACTTTGAATTGGAAAAAAGAGAAAAAGACTTTAGTCTGCTAGAAATAGTTTGGTTGTGCTGATATTTTCGGCTGGACAAAAATATCAACCGCTCAGACCCTCACTGATCAGAAGAATATTTGTCTCCATTTCTGAACGGAGCAGTGTTAAGGCAGCACGCTCACTGTTCTATTAATTTCATAAGGAGTGCCAAAGATGGCTGAAGTATAGTACTTGTCTATCTCTGGCACCCCCACTGAATTGGAGTGGTGCGCTCACTGTTCGTCCACTGCTTCATTCATAACAGGCTACATATGTCCCCCATTCTCCTGAAAAGCAAAGGTCTGAGTAGTCGGTCCCCCACTGTTCTCCACATCATACACTACCCTATAGATAAAAAGCTGCTTATATTGGAACCCCATCTTCTTTCTTCGCTTGACATTTTAGTTGTTAATGTCCAATCAGCATAATCTAGTGTGTATGGTAAACTATACCCTACTGGTCTCCACTGACTTGCAGCTCTAAAATAACATCCATACATGAATGCTAGCAACAGATGTCTAGTTCTTCCAAGGTTAATAATGTACCCATGTGCTAAGACTTTCAGTGAAAGTGACATATCTATTTGACGTGAAGAAAGTTAACTTACAAACGATGTCAAAATTCAGGATTAATGCAGGCCAATGCCAGAGGTCAAGGTTAAAAGGCTTTTCTTCAGAAATGTTACAATGCAACTTAGACTATAAAATCATTTCTGAACTACATTATTTAATAAACCGAGGTAACTTAGTGGCAGGCACTCAGGAACTAGTGCAAGATTGTGGGATGTTAAATCCTTTTATATTGCTGTGCTTTTTACTGCCAAAGTTACCTTAAAGATAACTGACTCAATTGGGTAACATGGGAAATATGATCTTCTGAAGTCCTGGATAACAGAATTGCTTTATAATGACAACCCCTTTCATATGCCCTATGAAGATATATTGACCTCATGGAGGTGTCCGTGCCCTGTAATGCTCCAGTCTACCATTTGTGAATGTATCTCCAACACAGACCTGTTTACGTGAATGGAGCTAGATAGCAATACTGTCCAGGAAATGCTGATGGAATCTTGGTTTCTTTATTTTCTGTAAGAACAGGGGTCCCATAGGTCTAATTCCAACTGTAATAATATGGCATGTCCTAGTGAAATGACATAACACAGAAATACCCCTTTAAGCAATAGATCCCAAATTCTTCTAGACATACACATTTGGAAGCAGGGAAGTAATGAATTGTTTGGAGCAGTGGCCATAGTGGTGCTCATCGCTTAGTGAGCCTATACCTAAAGACACTTTACATAGCTGTCAGCAGAAAGCCTGATAAGCCAACAGCGATCTCACCTGACTCCCCATGCACATGCATATTTGTCTGAGCGGTAAAGGTGTACTGAGCTGAAGGATAGGATAAAGCTACTACCAGACTCCTCTGTTGACGTCCAATTGCTCAATCCTTGTCTCCCCTTACAAACAGCTGGGGGCCACTGCACATTTTAAGATCGACCAATTGCCATCGTCAACCATCTAACCTGTACGAGCAGTGTCAGGCCATATTCAGATACATAATACAACTGTATTAAATGGAGCATATGAGGCTATATCCACATCTGCGTTAGGGTTTCAGTTTGGTAGGTCTGCTTGGGGACCCCCTGAACGGAAATGTAATCTGCATAAAAAAGTGGTTAACGTAGGAAACCACAGATTGTAATGGGGTCCATGTGGTTTTCTGCCCAAAAAAGGTGAAAAATGTGGAGAGAAAAGCACTGCTTGCAGCATTTTTCATGCTAAAATCGAATCCCCGAACGTAGTACAAGCGCTGCTGTGAACCCAGCGTATGGCCATAATCACATCCGCTCCATTATTAAAACAGAGCAACAGACATAAATTGAATCAACAAAGCCCAAAATTCCTTGGGCTTTGGACGTGCATTTCAGTGTCCATCATTTTGCCAGGTGAAAAATCCTGCACGTAGGACCTTTTGCCAGCATTTTTTAAGATTCTATGCCCAAATCTACTAAGGGAGCTCCTATTGCAGATATGACCTTAGAATTACAGCCTTAAAAGTCATGCAAACTGCAGATCTATTACTGAACTAGCTGTATCATCAGAATTAGCCCGTACTGTGATATGGTGGGAGAAAAAGGTGGTAATGGTCTAACCCAGGGGTAGGGAACCTTCGGCTCTCCAGCTGCTGTGAAACTACAACTCCCATCATGCTCCATTCACTTCCATGGGAGTTCTAAGAACAGCAGAGCAAGTATGCATGCTGGGAGTTGTAGTTTTGCAACAGCTGGAGAGCTGTACGTTCCCTACCCCTGGTCTAACCCAATCTAACAACTAAATGGATTTGCAAGGTTAAAAAAAGCAAATTGTTTTCTGCTCCTGAATTTACTGAATGGTATTTTCGTTATGCTGGCCAAATTACAACTATCATGTGTTGGTGTATGCTGTTCTTTCTAAACAGATTCACTGTTGTAGTTATCAATCAACCTGCCATAAATTGGGTATCTCAATAAGAAAACACTTATCCACGTGGGCTACTAGGCCTCATGAGCATGTTTCCGCCACCAGGACTGATTCTATTAGGGCTTTTCACATAAACTACCTTTCTGTTTTTGTGCTATCTGTGAAAACAAGACTGCATACGAACCCATTATACAGTAGTTTGTGGGTCCATTTTTTTTCATGGACTGGGATACACTGACAAAAAAAAAATCATGGCAAGCAATATCTGTTTTCCCTACTCGTCTCAGCCATTCAAGTCAATGGGTCCTTTAAAAAATAAATAAATAAGCAGCCCACGAACATCATGATGCTGAAAAATAAAAAAAGTCAGCATTCTTTATTGACACAAATGGAACATGGAAATACACTAGGGTGTACAATATCATTTTTTTTTATTCCACAAAAGCCATTATTAGTGTGAAAGCAGCCTTAGCCATGGCACTAAGAATGATCAGCTCCTGCCCTGGTGGACATGGCCTTGCATGAATGAATGCTTGTCATTTTCCTGGTCACTGCTAAGGATATTTGGCCGGGTTTCTGTTGAGCTTCAGTTTGCAAACAGCTGCACCATGAAACCTCCAGGGCCACATATCTTTATTAGTTCAATGATTAGGATACAGTAGATAAGGGGTAAACAAAACCTTGATAGCAACATATTTCCTACTGAAGAAATGGGATTTATTACTCATTTATTAAACTATTGACACAAATCCAGTTCCATACATTAGATTTATGACTAGAATATATTTCAGAATCTAATGAAAGATTCAAGGTTTGGTTGACAAATGGGTATTATAACAGCATACGGTAAGTATTTATCAGCTTTCACTCCAAGAACCTGTGTCTTTGTTTTCATGGATTCTGATTTCTTGTCTTCAGCTATGGCCTGATTCACATCTGCGTTTTTTATTTCATTCAGGGAGTCCGCTTAGGGACCCCTAACGGAATACCGAACGCATTAAAAAGCGGTTAGCTAAGACACCACACGGACACCATAGACTATAAGGGGGTCTGTGTGGTTTCCGCACAAAACATGTGGAGAGAAAAGTGCTGCTTACACTGTGGCGGAAACGCAGCTTATTTTGTTGCAGATTTTGCTTCAGTTTTTTACGCCAAAGCCAGTGTATTTGCATAGCGTTTTCTGACCCTAATTTTAATAAATAAATAAATTTGGGTGAATTTTTGTGCACATCACGTAAAGTAAACCCTCTGCAGCTAGAGCATGTTCATTCATTTTGCCAATTCCACACGGAGATGCTGCAGAGTTCCCAGCTGAACAGTGCATTTCTGCAGCAGATCTTCCCACTAATATAAAGGATGTATAAACTTACTATTATAAGATCAATACCATTTTGCCAAAGCAACCAGTGACGTAGCAGGCAAATTAACTCCAGCCCTGTGAAGCCACCATTAGGAGACGCACACGCTGGCTGCCAGCCCATAGGCAGACTAAAAGCTGCATGTTGTAAAAATTCCTCACTGCTTATTCTGGGATCAACTCCCCTCTCCAGCGCCTTGGAGGTGGCCTGTACGTGTTGTACACCCTTTACGTGGAACGTTGCTAATAAAGATTGTTGAAACAGAACGCGTCCACCCAGCTCCGCCTCTCTCTTCCTGCATGGACGCGTAGCGCTCTGGTCGTTGTAGTAAAGCGGTAGTTTCGAGACAATACCGTATACTAGCTGGGACTACAAATCCCATCATGCTTCACTGAGCGCACCGATGACCGCGGAGCATGCCGGTAATCGTAGTGTAATCTGAGCCATAATGCCTTTGTTCCGATTCTGAGAGAAACTCTCTCTCCCGTGTTTCCCCGCGGCGGGGGCGGAGCAGCCTGCGGGGGCGTGCCAGAGGCTGCCGGCAGCGTGCTAGTGTTTGTGTGCATCAGGAGGCGGCTGTGGAGAGAGGAGCTAGAGCCGGGATACACGAGAGCCTGTGACTATGTCCGTGCAGGTAGTGACAGCAAAGATGGCAGATGTGGAGCTGAAGGATGCAGCTAGGGAGAGGCCGAATGAAGCAGCCCCGCCAGCGGCCAACAATGCTGCCCTGCCTAACGAGCCCGACAACAATACCGCGGTGTCACCTCTCAGCCAGCCGGTGAAGGGTGTACCAGCCTCTGCCATGAAGAGGACCGACCCGGCGCAGCGCCCAGGAGAAGGAGCGGGCAGCCCGGAGGGCGCAGTCAGCGAGGCCCCGCGTACTGTGAAAAAGGTAATGTACCTCGGACCGGCACATTGTGACCCAGTTCTGTCAGCAACGCTCTAGTCATGAGCTGCGCACGGCGCCGGTCATCACTACCTGTCCTGTGACGTCACCGGCCTGTCTTCCGTGCTGCTTCGCGGGAGTCAATGTCACCTCATCCTCGGATGTATCTGTTCTCGGTTCGTAGACTATGATTTGTCTCCCGAGCTGACGCTTCCTTGGCTACCGGTGATTGTCTATGCAGTGTTTATAGGAGCAGGATAGTGGTGAGCGGAGTCTGCGCCTCTAGTGAAGCTTTCCTTATGCAGCTGGGGACTACTTTTCCTCCATCATCTATCGGCGGGAGAGTACCTAGCTGTTGCTATGGTGTGATATGCCCAGGTGTGCTCCTCGGCTGTCATTGACAGATTCTTCCACTCCTCGGTTCTGCACTCTGATTGGTCAGGTTCTGGGATTGCGTTGATTGGCTTCTCCTTCACGTCTAAGTGCGTCTCATCTGCTGAAGATGCGCCGAGGAGAAGCGCGAGATGTGGCCATTGTACCGGCTGCTGTTCGGTCCTATGACCTTGACGTGTCCTTTATAAGGATGTGTAATCGGCTGTTTTAGATGGGTAGTTGCTTAGGTAACGTAGAACTACATACCCCAGCGTGCCTATAGTACACAGCACCTGACCACACAGGTATCTAGTGTCAATGAGCATGCCCAGGTGTCATACCAGTAGTTCTGTCACGGTAGGGGTATCTTTTAGTTAAAGCACCCATACTAAGCTTTGTATGTAGTATCTTATTAATTAAGGATCTGCAAACACATTGAACCCCATTCACACAGATGGATTGTACACTTTCACCCATCCATACATGAGATGTAACACCTGGACCGGGCATGTTCACTCATCATAGGGAAATTGAAGCTGCAGTGGTTCAGTATAACGTTGGGATGTTACTTTCAGAGTACAGACAGGTAAAGATGGGCAGAATACACTTGGTCGAAGGAGTGCAAAGTGTGTGGTATTGTAGACCCCTGAAGTGGTTTTTCTGGGCTACAAATGAACTGCCCTAAAGATCATATAGCGCCTGTTCTTGGCTGCTGATACACGCCGAAAATGGGGCAGGAAACAGACAGCTCTTCTCTCTATGTAGTGGTTATGTCAGGTTACTGCAGATCAGCTTTCATGCACTTGGGAACTAAGCTGCAGGGACTCAGTTCAGTCTCTGTACAGAGAATAGAGGTTATCTATTTATGATTCCTTGTATATCGCCTGCTGAAAATGGCTGAGCAATGGGGGTTTCTGGCTGTCAGACCCCACCAATCTGGTATTAACCCATTTTCCATAGAATGAATCATCTGTATTTTTAGGGAGGAAAATCTCTTTAAAGCTAAGACCCCACATAGCCGGCCGCAGCAAAAAGTGCTGTGGGAAGAACTGTGGAATGCATCACATTTTTTTTTCCCACAGTAATTTCACAGAAAGTCTGCAGAGGAAACTTTTTTATGCTTCCATTTTACCTATAGGGAAACCGCCAGCGTTTCCATAGGTTTAATTCACATGCTGCAATTTCTAAAATCGCAACAGTTTTGGAAATTGCAGCCTGTCCACTGTGTGTATTTTTTCGCAATGTGTGGATGGGATTTGCTAGAATCCCATCCACTTTGCAGAGACTGAAAAACAGTTTTTTTTTCTGCAGCATTTATGCCACAAGGGGCCCTAACCTAAAAGTTTCATGACTGCCCTAATTCTAAGGCTCCACGTTGCAGAAATGGAGCGTTTTATATTGCGGATTTTGCTGCAGTTTTTTGTTACGGTAGTCAGGAGAGTGTTTAACAGTAAGGAAATGTCTAAGTGCTACCACATACAACTGCTACGGGCTTGAATAGCATTTTTAAATGTGAGCACTGTGTGGTCCCCTTCAAACAACTACAGCAGGAGTGCTAAGAGGTGGATCCACATAAATAGGCTGGAAAAATTACTTTGTGTGTGTCTGTCTCCCCCCTCCCCCTCCCTTCCCAATGTGGTAAGAAAACTGGAGGTAACATTATGCTCCTCCCACTTCAAACAGCTGAATAATGGGGGTCCAGAGTGTCAGAACAACCCCCCATTCTTTGGTTGATGACCTATCTAAATGTCACATTGTTAAATCCAGAAAACTCTTAGGCTAAAGCCCCACATTGCGGAAACACAGCGTTTTTTGTTGCAGATTTTGTTGCGTTTTTTTGAGCCAAAGCCAGGAGTGGATTAATCAAAAGGTAGAAGTATAAGAACTTCCGATACATTTCCCATTCTTTTGTAGCCATTCTCGGCTTTGGCTCAAAAAATCACAACAAAATCTGCAACAAAAAAAGCTGCGTTTCTACAATGTGGGGCCTCAGCCTTGTCTCTTAGGCCCGGTTCACATCTGCATTGGGGTTTCCGTTCGTGGAGTCCACTTGGTGGACCCCCCGAATGGAAAACTATACGCGGATCCCATAGACTACAACGGGGTCCATGTGGTTTCTGCTTGGTTTCTGCAGGAAATGTGTAGAGAGAGAAATCCTGCAAGAAACGCTTCTCTCGCATTTCATGCAGAAACCACACGGGCCCCAATATAGTTTATGGGATGTGTGGATTTCGTTTAGGTAATCGCTTTTTAATGCGTATAGGTTTACGTTCGGTAGGTCCCCAAGTGGACTCCCTGAACGGAAACCTGAACTCAGATGTGAAGCAGGCCTTAATCCCGGTATAAAATGGGACTGACCATATTGTGTGTTGCTCCTGTATCTTTGTGTCCCAAGCTGCAGAAACAGCCACGCTATGGGGAAATTATTTTGTGTCACAAGTTTCTGTAACGTTTCTGCAACAAATCTGCTGAATGTGAACATACCCAGACTGATGCCCAAAATTGTGGAAATGCAGCTTTTTTTGTTGCAGATTTTGCTGTTTTTTGTTTTTGTTTTTTTTTAGCCAAATTTAGGAATGCATTGTTCAGCAGCTATTCGTGGCTTTGGCTCAAAAAAATGCAGCAAAATCTGCAACGAAAAAAAAGCGCAGCGTTTTCATAACATGAGGACTAAGTCTAACAGTGTCTCCGTAACGCAGCAAGGTTGATGCCACGATTAAGATTGGACCTTGACATTAAAGTGGTATTCTAAACTAGGATATGCTATAAATGTCTTGTAGATGCGATCCCACCTTTTTATATGTATAAATCCAACAAAAAAAAAAACATCTGTAGGAAACAGTGTTTATATGGAGGTATGGTAGAAGGCTCATGCACCTCTATGTGAGCCCTTAATGGACGCCATAGGCTCCGTTCGGATGGTAGAATTTGCCACTTATTTTAGTTTTCGACGGGAGACTGAGGTCACAGCAGGATGTTGAAAATTTTTTTCATGGGGGTAGCATTAAGTGAAGAGAAATCCAAGGCTGGTTTCCTCTTTGTTTTCTGATATCTGGACAAGGGCCTAGGTTGCGAGTTTCTTAGTTTTAGCCCTTATTTGCTAAAAGGACCTTTTGGCAGAGAATAGATTACATAATCTCTCTCTGCTGGGACTCCCTGCAATTGTCTGTAATCTGTGGAGAAAGCTGGAAATAAATGTTCAGTATCCTTTCAACACCACCTCAGGGAAAACTAAAGGGTGCCTCTGCCTGGTTTTGCTGGGCAATCTGTTCTTTAGCTGGATAAAGTGTAATTTGTGGTGTCCTATCAGTACTTTTGATGCTAATAGCCTCATTATGAAGAACACTTTGCCTTTCTCTGAGGCTGGGTGTCTGTAGTTTACTTCTCCACACTTCCTGTCCCTCAAACACCATCAGGCTTTCCAGCTCCTTCTACACAAATAAATCACTCCTTATACATAGAAAATTGTAGATCCTCTGCTGTTCCATTCAATGGGGGAAATTTATTAAGACTGGCTTTTCCTAATAGAACTGTGTGCCAGAATGGAAGTCTACGCCAGTCAGCAGCTGGGGTAGATTTCCTATGTACTGTGGTTTTCAGAGAATAAGACGCAATAAAATTTTCTCCTGACTTCCATTGAAATGAATTGGAGAGTTGGGAGGTTTGTTTTTTTTTTTACGAAGATTCTGCCTTGAAAAACTCATTGTGAACTTATACCTAGTAACAGAGAAGCTGGGGGTTGTGGGGGGATGGAGTTGTTTCAAACACTTTTCTCAAGCATTATAAAATGTATAAATACGGTATGATTTTGGTGTCTTATGGATGATAAGAGACTTGCAGACATTCTCAGATTTACCTTTTATCATTTCTAGAGACGTGAGAACAGTCAGGATTTGGGAGCAGCTGACGATGCATATAAGTATGCCAATCCTGACTATTTTCAACTGTTGAGATCTCCAGAAATAAAAGTAGAACTGTGAAGTGGTGAGATCTTCTCTTACATATGATTGAATCGTAGTTCTACATTTTATAATTCACGAGATATACAGCTTTTCTATATTGTTTGTTTATTCATTTCTACAATCCTATACACACTTTCTAGTTTTTACGGATACTTGTGGAGACCGTAGGACTGAGCCACAAAATATGAAGAACTTACCTTACAGTTGGCAAATAGACTATAAATTGCAAATATATTTTCACTGCAAACTTATTTGGTCTTGTTTTAGGAACCTGGAGACTTGGCACAGTCCTTGGAGTAGTGTGACAGAGAGATTTTTTGTTCACAATATCCTCCTTATTGCCTCTGTTGGGTCAAGTGTTATACCAGGGGTTTAGTGTAAGTTCAAACAGGGTTTTTTGGTCAGGATTTTGAGGCCGTATCCACTTCACTTCAAAATCCTGACCAAAAAGCTAAATCAATGGGAGCCAGTCAGGTCTTTTTTCCGGGAGCTGTTTCTTTTGGCTCTTGGAAAAAAAGCGAGATGCTCATTCTTCAGGCTGTTTTGCCTCGTGAGTCGGCCTGAAGACACTCCCGACTAGGTCCGTTCGTTGGGCCTAAAACGGAGCAGAGTGCACGGCTGGATGTCGGTGCAGTGCACTGGCATTCAGTCCCGGCTACCTGTATATTGGTCGGAATCTGAGGCGGCCTCCGCCTCAGGTTCTGGACCAAAAAGCCCAGTGTCGACTTACCCTTAAAAGGCGCCTGTCAGGTTGATTTCGAACACTAGATCACTCACAGGTGTTTATAGACTGGAGGTTTAGTGTCGCCCTGTTATAAATGCATCTGTCCACCTTTAAAAATAAAAAAAATAAACCATTATATTTACCTAGAGATGAGGCCAATGAGTTTCATCTGACACATCTCTGATGATCCTGGCACCTGCGCAGTTCTTCGGTGAAGCAGAGGATGTACTTCCCAGCTTCACTGCGCAAGTGCCGGCGTATGCTCACTGAAGCTGAGGTGTACTCCTGTGATTTCAGTAAAGAACAATGTCAGCGTGAAGAGTGCAGTGGCAGGGTGACTATAAATGGTTTTTTATTTTTATTGCGGGATGGCTCTATAACAGGGTGCTTTGGGAAAATCGTCCCGACAGTTTCCTTTTAAGAATACCTAGAGGCAAAAGATAAATCCTGGAGACCACTGGGTCTAAATGGGTGATCATTGGCCATGATATTCATTTCTGCAGCCTTTTTACTACTTACCAAGTACTGTGCCTACATTATATAGTGGCTGTGCTTGGTATTGCTACTCATTCATTTGATTGGCACTAAACTGTAGCATGGCAATGTGACCACTGATTGTGATGTCACAGGCCTGAGAGGACGTGAAGCTCAATAACATGGTCCAGCAAATCCCCTTTTATCTTCTGATGAGCTACACCATCTTTGGATGGTGGTCAGCTGGAGGAATGGGGATTAGTGATCTTTTGGCCTGAGGGGGGAGGCTCCATGTCCACCCAGTTGTCTTCTCGCTTGTCACAGACTATTTATTCATAAGAGGCTCAGTGGTTAGCTCTGTAGTCTTGCAGCTCGCTGGAGTCCTAGGTTCACATCTGAACAAGGACAGCATCTGCAAGGAGTTAGCGTCTTCCCCCTGTGTTAGTGTGGGTTTCCTCTGGGTACCGCGGTCTCCTCCCACACTCCACAGACATACTGATTATGAGCCTTATATGGGACAGTGACTGACTGTCTGTAAAGCCTTATGGAATATCTTGGCGCGATACAAGAAAGAGAAATAAATATTTTTCAGTTTTAACTGTAATATGAGTCAAAATAGGAGCAGGGAAAGGAAGTGACGAAGGGAGGAACACCTTCAGCATTTTATTATTTTCTTCTATGTTAACCGCCAATTCAGAATAATGACACACACACAGACCATTTCACAAATCAGCCTTTTGAGTAAACACAAGGCTCTCATAATTTCTGGCGTCCTTGAATATTTGACAATAGAGCATGCTGTTTCTCTTTTCCATCATGGATGAACAGAATTGCATGGTGCCCTGTTATATTTGTCATATATGTTAGGCACTTTTTTCAATTCTACAGAGCATTGTGATGCCTGTATGAGAACATGGCAGTGCTGTGCTGCATTGTATAAGAGGAGAAGGGATTGCATTTCCCTGACTCCACTTCTACAAGGCTGGGAATATGTCGGCTGCTGCAAGCAATGGCAGTGATTAAATGAATGAATCACTCCTCTGTCTTTACACAGTCACTGGTGGGCTGATGCGTCCTTGTAGGCTTTACGTGATGATGAAAATCTGCGTCATCAGTATAGATCTGCCTTATTATGTGCTGGCCCCTTCTGTGAGCCGTTCACTCTACGTTTGGTCCACCTCAGATTCATCAAACGTTTGCCATTGTCTGACACTTTTCTCCTTATTGGGTGTATACAAGCTTTATCACATATTGGGTAGAGTAGCTCTGAAATGAGTCAGTTAACCATGCAGGATTATTTCACTTGTTCTTGCTCAGCCAGCCAAACATGTCTGTTGCTGGGTTATGTGTATGACCGGCTGACTGTATGCTGATATCAGCGATTTTGGTCAGCGGTATTCCACTAGTAATTTTTCATTTGTTATAGCTTTGGAGAGAGCGTTTGTGCTTAAAACATTTAGTATAATATATTTACATTTGCCAATTGTAGATTGTACTTGGGATGGTTGACGCTAATAGAGGACTATATGTGATACGTTTCCAAATGGTGACATGAATTCATGTCCTCCTTTAAGAAGAAAGCACAAATCCTGGACCCTTCTGTAGTGCAAGTGTTAAACATTCTGCTGGCTCAAATAAATGCTCGCCTATGCCATTATCACTTTAACCCTCTGCAGACACAGATCCTCCAGAGTATGGGGTTTATATTTTAGAAGAGAAATGAGGCATCACACACCTCCCATTGAAACCGTTAGTCAATGGGTTCTCCAAGGTAAAACTGCTCTTAACAGCCACTCTCTGGTCAAGTATTAAAGAGGACCTGACATCCCTTAATTTTACAATTTTTGCAAGGTACCAAACAAACAAAAAACAACCATTATGACACGAAGGCCGATTGGCACCACTCCCAACACTTTAGTATATACATGTATGTCTCTTAAAATTATTCTTGAACTAGCCCCTGCCCACGACTTCGTCTGCGTGTTGTTGGCATCGATGATCTGCCTTTATTCAGAAAATTGCTGCCATCGATGCTTTGGCTGCTCTGGCGTTTCGGCAGCTCCCAAGCTGGCCTGCCGTTGAACTTGTTCCTCACGCTGTGCCCGTGATTGTTCCAGCAGCTCACTGGGACACCATATAATGAGTCTGTTGTTGGCGTCGATGATCCCCCTGAGCTCTGCTTGAGGAGAAGTCTGTTGACTTCTGGCTATCTTCATAGTTCTCGTTGTGTTAGAATTTTGGCACAAATTAGATTTTCTTTTTCCAGGCATGTTAAAATTGGATTAAAGGTGTTTTACCATCCAGTGTGTCAGCACTGCCTGAAGCAGATAAGATAATATGCAAATGATTGTACACAATGGGCCATAGGGTCAGCTGTGTGTTTACATGAAGAGATAACAGACCTGGCTTTATCCGAACCTGAGAAAAGTTGCTGCAAGAGCAGTTTAATATAGTATATGAACATAGTATATGAACATAAATTCATAACAGTCAAAAAATAGGCTCTGTGTTAATCGAGGATAGAAACTAAATTTTTGCGTGATTACACATATGGATTATTACACATATGTAATATGCACATCCAAACTTTCACATTTATAATATTAGTAGGAGGATTAGTAGGAGTCATTCCATGTTCCTTTGTCTTTCTTCCTAAAGTATCTTATCTTTGCATACATTGACAAGTAGGTGTTACCATTCCATAGTCCCACAGTGAGCGCTGATTGGATGGTGACTAAGTGTAGAGACGCGACCCCCAAATGATAATTCCCAGTTGGAAAAGAGTAATGCAGATTTAGAAGAAAAGATACCCCAGAACTGTTGTTTCATATAAATACAAAAGAGGTGGAAGGTCGTCTTCATTTCCTTAGAGATGTATGGTATTACATACTGCTAGAAAGCTGACAGTGCGCTGAATTCAGTGCATTGTAAGTTTCCCGGTGTGCACCCCGTTACTGGAGATATGTCCACTGTAAGAAAAGCAGGCCTTACAGTACGTCATCACTGGGCTGTGAGGAACTCTTGTACTGCCCAGCCATGACAGTAGAGGGATATCTGTGCTGAAACGAACATCGATATCCCTGGCATTGGGGCACACACCAGGAAAGCTGAGAGTGCGCTGAATTCTGCTAGCTTTCTGTTTTCTAGCAGTATACCGCACATCTCTGAGGACATGAAAGGAGTGAAAATAAAGTTGTAATGTTAACTGGGGATTTTCTGAAATAAGTTGCAACGGTTTTCTGAAGGTGAACAGTGCTGTGACATTACAGCAAGAAATGTGACTCTTCATCCCTTTTCTAACACTTATGCCTCTTTTACAAAAATTGGGTGGAGCGGACTCTGACATAGGATAAAGATCAGCCTATCATATGCCAGACTCAATGCTTCTATTGTGTCCAGTTTCATACGGCAGCATTTCAGTTTCCTATTTTGAAGGCATGTTAGCATCTTCATCAAAAATAAAAAGTGAAGCAACTTAGCAAAAGTTGTCAATATTTTTTTTCTTATTGCTCTAGAAAGCTAAAAAAATTTCAGTCTGATCCTGAAGTCCTCCTCCTTCTGTCTGTATCCTGTATGCAGTAAGGATGAGGGAACAAATGAAAGAACATGACTGCCAGATCAGACAATATATGGTTTGTTAGCTGTTGGCTACCATGGAGACAAATTGGTCAACGTAGGAGCTGTAGAAACAAAACTTTAGTTTTCGATGGAAAATGTCTTATTACAGGTTTTCATTGATTCTGTTTTTGATGCATTGGAGCAATAAACATTGCAATGGTGGAAATGGCCATTAGGATCATGTCTAGGTAAAACAGGACAAGCATTAACTGGACACAGTTATTTTCATTGCCATTTAAATGGGATCTCGCACTGCGAACATCCTATGTTATCAGTGGATTTGGAATATATTAGGCTTATGGACATGGCTGAATTTCTGCAGCAACTTTGCTGCTTGTGAACATACCCTTACATATAGCAACCAGAATCCAACTCTCCAACCTGAATGTGTATGTGTGTGGTCAAGAGCATGGATGAACACCGGGACAGTGTAAATACAGTTGCATAAGGAACGAACCTACGAAGTTTTCCACTTTGGGGATTTGTTCCTTTATGCATGTATACCTTCACGTAATCTATAGGAACTTTGCTTGCAGAAAAAAAAAGTTCCCTAAAGCTCAGTAATGCAGCCCATAAGGATCTTTTGTGCTGCTATACAAACTCTGTATACAAGGCTTTGCTTTGTGACCTTTATCATGATTTTAGTGATTGAAGTGCTTGTACTAGTTTGCCTTATAAAAGTCTTTTAAAGAGGATCTTTCATCACTTGGGGCACTTGCAGTTTTATATACCGCTAGAAGGCCGACAGTGCGCTGAATTCAGTGCACTGTCGGCTTTCACAATCTGTACCCCAGGAGAAGAGTTATCGTTGCCGGTACTGTAGCTTTTCACCATCAGAAAGGCATTCCTGACTGACTGCCTATAGCGCTGTACTGTGAGAGCGGGAGGAATGCCTCCCCCCTGTACTCGTCTACGTTCCTCCCCGCTCTCACAGTACAGCGCTATAGGCAGTCAAATCAAATCAAAAAAGCTTTATTGGCACGTCCGAATAGATATTTGGCATTGCCAAAGCTAGTAAAGTGTGTGTGGGGGGGGGAGTTGGACTCGGGTGGGTGAGTGGTGGGGGTGGGGTGGATGGTTTGGGGTATAACAGTCCATGGAGTCTCATCTTCCTCTTCGTTGGTGACCGTCATATGGGGAGGTGGGGTGGGGCGGGGCGGTTGGTTTGGGGTATAACAGTCCGTGGAGTCTCATCTTCCTCTTCGTTGGTGACTGCTATATGGGGAGGTGGGGGTGGGGCGGGTGTTTTGGGATAAATATAACAGTCCGTGGAGTCTCATCTTCCTCTTGTTTGATGACAGCTGGACACGTATTGGGCAGCGATCTCCACAGTGGCCTCTTCTTCTCCCAGTAGGATGTAGAGTTTCCTCTTCTCGTCTGCAGATATGAAGTCTGGGATGTGGGCAGAGAGTCTTTGGTAGTAGACGGCCCTCACAGCTGAGTATTTGGTGCAGTGTAGCAGGAAGTGGGTCTCGTCTTCTAGGGCCCCCTGGTCACAGTGCTGGCACAGTCTGTTCTCCCGTGGCTTGTACGTCTGCCTGTATCGCCCCGTCTCTATCTCTAGGTTGTGGGCGCTCAGTATGTACCGGCTCAGGGTCTGTCTGTGCTTGGGGTGGCGTATTCTCTCCAGGTAGGTGGCCAAGGTGTAGTCCCTTTGTAGGGATTGGTACACGGTGAGTTTCTTGCAGTCAGTCAGGAATGCCCTTCTGATGGTGAAGAGCTATGGTACTGGCAAAGATAACTCTTCTCCTGGGGTACAAATTGTGAAAGCCTTCTAGCGGTATATAAAACCGCATTTGCCCCAAGTGATGAAAGATCCTCTTTAAGGGGTTATCCAGGATTAGAAAACATGGCTGCTTTTTTCAGTAAGGACTTAATTTCTCCTTCTCAGGCAGTGACATCATGTTATTGGTCACATGGCTGTGTTTTCAACCCAGTTGTTCCTGAATTTTCCATTACTGTATAATGGATCCATAAAATGAAAGATGTCCGACTTTTCAAGCGGACAGCAAAATCCTACATGTCGGGTTTTGCTGTCCGCTTGAAAAGTCGGACATCTTTTGGAACGGACAGTAAAAGAACGCACCCGAAGTCCATTTAAATCAATGCAAAATGTCACTGACACAGCTAGTGTCCGATGCTAATGTCCGCACAAGATTTTGCACGAACATTAGCAGCGGACACTAGCTGTCGGACACCGACTGTAGTGTGAACGCCCCCTTACTGTGGGGAGGGGGTACGTTGGAATGTGAGTTGAATGTCCATATAGAGTTATAGCTAAACATAAACCCATCTCATATGAGGGATTGTATTCGTGCCCTGGCTTTCATACACAATGCTTTTCTTATCCGTACACGGAAAGTTACACAGGGACATTCCTCTGAAGATGAAGGATGAAGTTTCAGGTTGCCTATTAACAATTGCGTAGTGAAAGCTTTCTTTCTAGTGATTCAGAAAGACCTGTTATTACCCCTCTTTATCTGTGGTTGGGTAGTGGTAAGGAATGAAGTGCTTGTCTCCTGCCTTTGAGCTTCTTTTGGTTAGCCAAACCCAATGACCTTTCTGCTCTTGCGGAGATTGCCTGCGGCTAACTACATGCACAGCACATTAATAATAAACCTGAAAGGCTAAACAGCAGGCAATGAAGGCACAGGACCACTTTCCTTGTGTCCATATAATATATATTTGCTGCTATTTTCCATAGCTAATAGATAATGGCTCATACAGCAGTATGCGGGTAGTTTTATTGGTGGTGTGGGTCCTCATTGTTAGCAGTGATCTAGGATTCTAATAAATGAGGGCGGTTAATAAATTATTTATGGTTGAAAATGGTACAGCAGTTATATTGGCATGCCTAATATTGTAGAAATTGCCTTCGGTTTCTGCTTGTCCTGGTACATTCCGGTGACGACGAGAAATAATCAGCCATGATCAGTGAATGGTCTGCACCTCTGGGTACATTCTCTTCAGCAGCAGTGCGAACGAGTGCATAGGATGGGGGAGGAGAGCAGTGCTTGTGACGAAATCACTATAACCTTGGCAACTGCCACAGGATAAAGGCAGAAAGCATGATCTATTCTACTGTGTTCTGCATTCATTTGTCTCTTTCACCACGTGACATGGCTTGAATTGCTGAGGAAGTGTAGCTCATTGCTAGGATGAAGTAGAATACCCTTTTGAGGAACTGCTTGACCTCTTGTAATATATCTAAGTCTAGCTATAAATTGTGTAAAATTCAGCCACGCACACTAGAAACCGTATTATAATCAGATGTTCAGAAGGCCTTTTTATATTCATAAGACAATTTTTACTAAAGGTTAAACAGTGCAAACTTAGTCCCAGCCCTTAGCCTTGAAATGCAGCAGATTTATCGCAGTATCTGATCTGTCAGTACTTTGTACTACAATTTTATGCTACAATTTTTATTTTTTTTTCATAATTTGGACCCACATTGTCATTATAGACTCTTGTCTAGATGGTCAGAAAAATGGCCTTAAACTTCATGCACTTAACATGCGCCTGTTTTGTGAAAATTGAAGGACAGCCACGGTAAATACTCCACCTTGTTAAATGGGAAACGTTTCAGTCTGAAGAGACAAGTACATCCAAACATATCTGAAATTGCACCTACCATATTACTTCTTCATGGCATTTATGTTAAAGGGTTTGTACACTTTTATAGAATTGATGGCCTGTTTGGATAGGGACGAAAACATGTATGGAAATGGTTGGGCATCTGTTTCTAACACTTATGTCTGACCAAAAACAACCCCAAACAGGTACCCATCCATTTTTTAGCATCCATCAGACGGATCCATTGAACAAATGCTAAAACATAATGTGAAAGGCCCCTAAGACCACATTTACAACATGAAGGTCCTTTTTAACTTTTAGGTATGAATGCAGTATTGCATCAAAGTGCCATGTATTTGGTATTAAACACAGAATCGGATCCATTCAGGAGAAGACTAGCTAAATCTTCACTAGAGGCATTTTAGATAACATATTTTGTCCTATGTTCCCATTCTTTGGTCTGTCAAGTACACGTTGTTAATTGTAGTAAAGACTACCGTATTTTTCGGACTATAAGACGCACTTTTTTTCCCCAAAATTTTTGGGGAAAAGAAGGGTGCGTCTTATAGTCTGAAGGTGGCGCCTGGCATCCGCTGTAATAGAGAGGCGGAAGCCGGTAAGTGATAGGCGCCATTACAGGTGCCGGGGCCTGCGACATCGCTGCGCTCCTCTGCCCCGCATGAAGCCAGCAGCGGCAGGGGCTCCTCCGTGCCCCCGCCGCTGGCTTCATGCAGGGGAGAGGATCGTAGCGATGTCTCAGGCCCCGGCGTCTATCCCTCCCCGGCATCCGCCTCTCTAGTACAGCGGATGCCGGGTCAGTATCAGCGGCCCCTTCTCCCCCGTACCTGTAAAGTTGCAGGCCGGCTCCTGCGCGGCGATATCGCAGGAGCCGACCTGTTCGGGTGACAGCCGGGAGCCTAATGAGGCTCCCAGGCCTGTCACTGCTATATATTAGTATTGCGGCAGGGTCTATGACCAGCCATAATACTAATACACAGAATGTCCCATAGACGGCAATACAGTTGTATTGCCGTCTATGGGACTTGCGATCAAGTGACTGCAGGTTCAAGCCCCCGGGGGGGGAATAAAATAGTAAAAAAAATAAAAAAAAGCTTTAAAAATATGAAATAAATAAAAGTTCTAAATCACCTCCTCTTTTTTTTTCAATACAAGGTGATCTGCAAAAGATATCCCCCAAAATGGTATAACTAAAAAGTACAGCTGGCCCCGCAAAAAAAACGCTCTATGCATCCCCGTACAGCTGCAGGGTCACCTGTCAATGTGGCCTTGCAGCTGTTGCAAAACTACAACTCCCATATATTAAATATTTTACCAGTTTTTGCTTCAAAATTTTTTTCCCCTATTTTCCTCCTCTAAAACCTGCGTCTTATAGTCCGAAAAATACGGTATCTCCTTTTCAGTGGCTGTATGTGTAAGCTATCAATTCCTTTCTGGTCCTCAGCAGTTCATGTGACCAGAAATAAGACTCTCCAACTGGTATAGTATCTTATACTTGGACAGAAAGGTATTTTCACCACTCATTCCTATAGGGCTCACATTGAAGCTGTCATATGAATGAATACAGAGTCTGGCTTGCTAACCACATGTAAGACACAGCTGTAGACCAGAACAAATTGGATAGCTTACATCATGCTCCGTTTTAGCAGGTCAGAAAATACGTATTTTTGTGGGAGTGCTACTTTATATAATATTCCCGTGTATTCATCTGAATCCTGTACTTGCCACCCTCATGTAATTTCTGACTCCCACATTTTGCTTTAATCCATCTGGCATAGAGTGTATTCTCAATCTAATGACAAAAATTAATAATCCATGGTTAATGTGATACTGCTTTATCATGATTGTAGTTATAAAAGGAGCAGATAAGAATATGACCGTAATGTTATTGGCATCTAGAAAAAAATCTTACACAAACACTGTCCTTAAAGATGTGCTCTCCTTTCCTATAGAAATGGATTATGCAGTCAGGGCTCAGTATGGTATCCAAAATAGTTGCTCTAGCTGCCATTTGCAGCTACTCCCAATACTCCATTGCAGACAATGACACAGGCAGATGTGACATAAGATGGCTACGTGGCTAATGGCTCTCTAAATCTTCAGGACATGCATGATGTTGAATACACTGATAAAGCAAGAACCGTTCAGGCAGCATGGTAACTCAGTGGTTATCAATGCAGTGCTGGAGTCATGGGTTCGATTCCTGCCAAGGACGACATCTGCAAGCACTGTGTATGTTCTTGCTTCGATTTCATCCCACATGCCAAAGACATACTGAAGGGGGGGGGGGGGACGACAAAAAAAAACCCAGGAACCGTTCAGCTTCCTGTTCCACCATTCAGGCTGCTACTAATGATGTCTGTAACTTGGTTCAGACCTGGAACCATGAGACAAATGGAGGATTTCTAAAGATACCCCTCTGAGAACAGGTATGTGTAGTGTCCAGGGTGACCAGCGTTATCCTGTGTGTGAGGGGGGACCACTAGGGAGAATTGTACGGATTAGTGACTAAAAAATCTGCTTTTGCATTTCAGAGCTGTGGTGGCTGCTAGGTTTTGTTTTGTGTTTTTGGCCTGGAGCACAAGTTGTGTCTTTGTACTAGACATGGCTCTTTCCTCCAATGACAACTGAAAGTGTGGTTATGGCTATGCTATACAGGGTGAACGAATAATGTATTGGTGGTAGATCTGTAGTGGAAATTGTCCATGTGAAGAACTCTCTGCTTCCCATAACTACTAGTCTCAGTGTAACTTTAGTTTTTCATGCGTACTATAAGAAATGAAAGCCATGTTGTACCAGGATGTTATGGGCAGGTTTTACAGCCAGTTTCCTTCATCTTCCCTGTATGGAGTATACTGTGCCTTTTGACAAGCTAGGGAGTCGCTTATGAGCCAGTTCTTCAGTCCCATTATAAACAATTGCATAGTAATAATGACTCTTTACTCTAACCAAATAAATACACAAAAAGGTTTAAGCCAGCCAAGCCATCATACATATTCACTTGTTCACACCACAGGGCAAAATCTCTATTTGTGGAGGTCTCCCCCTCTTTTACAGTCACAGCTGTGGCAACGCACTTCATTGACCTCAGGGAACACGGTGCACTCAGGAGTACTGGAGCAGACTAGATCCGCTCTTGGCTATAGCCAACAGTTCTTGATGCACGGTGATAGGAAGAAGAGTTGGCTGCCATGTTCGTGTCTGTCTTGAAAGTTCAGCAGCTCAGTTTTTATTCTGGCCTAATTCCATTGTAACCTGATTTAGAAGTAAACTTTTTAGCTCATGTCCTGGGATGAAGCAATAAACTATATCAGCATTAATGCACATAAATTTTTTTTTTTTTTTTTTTGTTACAAGTCTTGATTAAACAGTAGTTAATAATACTCACGAGGAATATATTTATATTTGAATTCTGCAAAGTGAGACCTAGCCTGTGGGACTTCTATAAATCTGGCGGCTTCTACTGCTGAGTATAAGTTGTTGCAAGTTCTGAGTATACTGTATACACAATTTGACCGCATCCTTGTATAGCATGGGTATATGGAAGGCTGGGCCATACCTCCTTTTGCAGGTCACACCTCATTTTTTTAAAGGATGCTTCTTCCTCAAAGCCATTTAGAGCTGTGATTTGATACGGTCTGGGAACTAGCTCACTATGTACCTGTAAAGGGTTAACATCCATCAGGTCTGCAAAGCAGCTGGTGTTGTAGCCAGCCATGGCTCCTCTTTCAGCATGTACCCATCTGAATGTGACAGGATGGGATTTCCAGGGCCACAACACAATAGCTATGGTAGTTATCTAGTGGGTTTCTACAAGGCAAGGCCTTGGACAGCAGGAACAGCGTCACAGTTAGGCCTGGTTCACATCTGTGTTCGGTATTCCATTCGGGGGGTCCTCATGGGGACCCCCTCCCCGAACAGAATACTGAACACATTGACAAGTGGTGAGCACTGAAAGCCCACAGACCCCATAGACTATAATGGGGTCTGTGTGTTTTCCGTGGGGTCTCCGTACGAGTCATGCGGGGAGGAAAGTACTACATCACTCATGTGGACACCGTGTGGAATACACACGGACCCCATTATAGTCTATGACGTCCATAGACTAATGCTCACTGCTTGTCAATGTGTTTGGTATTCCTTTCGGGGGCTCCCCATGCGGACTCCCTGAATGGAATACCGAACGCAGATGTGAACCTTCATCATAAGTTGTTGTTTTTGTGGGGGAAGGGGGAGTTGCCATTCATTAGGCCTGAGCGATAATGATGTAAAGCAAAACCACAATGAATTGAACATTTTATCTTTATTATCATTAATGACTGATTATTGTAGGATCTTCCCCTTTTGCATGTGACATTATTCACATATCAGGATTGGATAGTGTACATTGTGATATATTCCTTTAGCCAATGACAGAGTCAGACAGGATGGCATGGGTGTAAAGTGACTGAATCAATTGAGCTGACTTTCTGTTTTGATTATTTTGCGATGAATTTCCCAATCCTAGCATTCATAAACACCTCCCTCCCTTTACATGTAATCCTGGGTCCAATGGCCGTAACTAACAGCATCAAAGGTATACGTTGCCATTAAATAGCCGCTGCATTGGGACTTGCTCTTATATTGGCTTCTGTGAAACCAGTTAGGTGTTTTTCGCCCGTGGCACATTGATAAATGTGATTGAGTATAATTTGTTGGAAAGCTCAGTTCAGACAGAAGGAACATGTATCATGTTAAATCTAATGAAATCCAGGCATGAGGAATTAAACAGTGAATTGTCTGCGGCCTTTACTGGGTTATATTGGCTTTATTGCAGGAGTACGTGGCCCCAGAAATAAAGCACCGCTGTTTGTTCTGTACAGTCTGTTTCCTGCGTGAGCTTCGCCTGAACAAGAGCTCGACAATTACTGTGTGGGTTGAATAATCAATGTCAAAACCCCTGCGTCAGAATGAGAAATAACCAATTCAGGAGGCAGGAAACTCGTGTTCCTTTATAGTCTGGTCTCATTTATATACTGCTGTGATAAAATATATACATAGTAAAGTCTGATGTGCTTCGTTTCTCTGCATTAGTGCAAGATAGTGCAGGCAATAGGAGGAAAACAAGAATTACATACTAGTGTACATGAGACAATGGCCCAGGACTACATTAATGATGGGCTATCCTGTATTAATTGGTCGGCATCTGACTCCCAGCATCCCTTCTGATTTGCTGACTGAACGGGCAGCCTTCTTTTACCAGATTCTGCTCAGTACTTTTCTCAGTGGCTTTGCCTGCTGTTGTTGTTCCATTCACTGGAATGGGACTGAGCTGCAGTGGACTTGGAATAATAGGCACACCCACTACCATAAGTACAGAGCTGTGCCTCATAAGCCATAAATGGCAAGTGGTGCTCCAACTCTTTCAGCCAGCAAATCAAGAGGATTGCTGGTAAGTGGACCATATAGGTTTGACATTAACGGATTGATCTCTGTATAGGCTGTGAATATTGAGGTCCTGGAAAACCTCTTTAGTCTAAGGACACGTGATTTGGGTCTGCTTTGGGATTTCTGCATCAGACCTGCCAATGCCAAAAATAAACCACAGTTTTCAGCTGCTATTGCTGTGCAGCTGGCCCTGCTTTCTGCATTTGCAAAGGTTGAAAACTATGGCAAAGCCTACAGAAATAACTGATATTCTGAGGAATTAAAACCTGCATCTCAAGATACTTTGTGCTACGCCTCTCTGTAGTGTGCATGGGGTTTCTTTAAACCCCATACACTACCCAGTTACTGTACATTACATTGGGTTAAAGAGAATATGTCATGCTGATTTGGGACATTAAACCACCCACATGCTCTTAAGGACTGTGGGTTCAGTGTTCCAAATCACCCTGTTATAAAGCCATCCGTACCCACAATAAAAAAAATAAAAAAAAAAAACAATCCCAAAACACCTCAACTTCAATGCGCATGCACTGTCATCTGTCGCTTGTGCATGGAGACCAGGTGTACGTCCAGGCATTGGGAACACCAGACTTGAGTCATTTGAGACTCATCAGACTCAAGTATGTATAGAGTTTATTTTTTTTATAAATGTGGGTATGGATGGATTTAAAACGGGGTGATTTGGACCACTAAACCTCAGGTCTATAAGGATCTGTGGGTGCGTTAGTGTCCCAAATTGATCAGACAAGTTCTCATGGGAAAGAGGAAAGAGAATGCTAAATGACATACAGTCCTATGAAAAAGTTTGGGCACCCCTATTAATCTTAATCATTTTTAGTTCTAAATATTTTGGTGTTTATAACAGCCATTTCAGTTTGATAAATCTAATAACTGATGGACACAGTAATATTTCAGGATTGAAATGAGGTTTATTGTACTAACAGAAAATGTGCAATATGCATTAAACCAAAATTTGACCGGTGCAAAAGTATGGGCACCTCAACAGAAAAGTGACATTAATATTTAGTAGATCCTCCTTTTGCAAAGATAACAGCCTCTAGTCGCTTCCTGTAGCTTTTAATCAGTTCCTGGATCCTAGATAAAGGTATTTTGGACAAACAATTCAAGTTCAGTTAAGTTAGATGGTCGCCGAGCATGGACAGCCCGCTTCAAATCATCCCACAGATGTTCAATGATATTCAGGTCTGGGGACTGGGATGGCCATTCCAGAACATTGTAATTGTTCCTCTGCATGAATGCCTGAGGATTTGGAGCGGTGTTTTGGATCATTGTCTTGCTGAAATATCCATCCCCGGCGTAACTTCAACTTCGTCACTGATTCTTGAACATTATTCTCAAGAATCTGCTGATACTGAGTGGAATCCATGCGACTCTCAACTTTAACAAGATTCCCGATGCCGGCATTGGCCACACAGCCCCAAAGCATGATGGAACCTCCACCAAATTTTACAGTGGGTAGCATGTGTTTTTCTTGGAATGCTGTTTCTTTTTGGACGCCATGCATAACGCCTTTTTTTATAACCAAACAACTCAATTTTTGTTTCCAAAATGAAGCTGCCTTGTCCAAATGTGCTTTTTCATACCTCAGGCAACTCTATTTGTGGCGTACGTGCAGAAACGGCTTCTTTCTCATCACTCTCCCATACAGCTTCTATTTGTGCAAAGTGCGCTGTATAGTTGACTGATGCACAGTGACACCATCTGCAGCAAGATAATGCTGCAGCTCTTTGGAGATGGTCTGTGGATTGTCCTTGACTGTTCTCACCATTCTTCTTCTCTGCCTTTCTGATATTTTTCTTGGCCTGCCACTTCTGGGCTTAACAAGAACTGTCCCTGTGGTCTTCCATTTCCTTACTATGTTCCTCACAGTGGAAACTGACAGGTTAAATCTCTGAGACAACTTTTTGTATCCTTCCCCTGAACAACTATGTTGAACATTCTTTGTTTTCAGATCATTTGAGAGTTGTTTTGAGTAGCCCATGATGCCACTCTTCAGAGGAGCTTCAAATAGGAGATCAACTTGCAATTGGCCACCTTAAATACCTTTTCTTATGATTGGATACATCTGGCTATGAAGTTCAAAGCTCACTGAGGTAACAAAACCAATTTTGTGCTTCAGTAAGTCAGTAAAAAGTAGTTAGGGGAATTCAAATCAATAAAATGATAAGGGTGCCCATACTTTTGCACCGGTCAAATTTTGGTTTAATGCATATTGCACATTTTCTGTTAGTACAATAAACCTCATTTCAATCCTGAAATATTACTGTGTCCATCAGTTATTAGATATATCAAACTGAAATGGCTGTTGCAAACACCAAAATATTTAGAACAAAAAATGATTAAGATTAATAGGGGTGCCCAAACTTTTTCATAGGACTGTATGCTATATTCTTGTTGTTCTCCTGATCAATCTGGTGTTTTTCTTTTTAAAATCTGTCTAGCGACTCAAAAGATACGGCCCCTGGAATATTATATGTGAACTAGCTCTGAATCTCCATGTGGGTGGGAACTTTTTATTTTCTAAGAGTAAAACAAATGGTTATCAGCCATTTGGAGAATCAAAGCTATAACCTTCCAGAGCCATGTCTTCTGAATGGGTAGTCAGATTTTTAAAAGAAAAACAGTAGTTTGATCAGGTGCACAGCAAGAATCAAATGATGTATGGCATTTAGTATATTGCACTTGGTGACATATACTCTTTACGACACTGGCGAACCTGGATTTATCCCGGATGGTGCTCATATTGACATATTAAAGGGAACCTGTCACCAGGCACAGAATGCTAAATAAACTACATCATGTGATTCTCACTGGTTCAAATTTTACAGCCCTTGGAAAGGGTATATGTAAATGGTCTCTTATATAAGCAAATAAATAATAAATTCAAATAACAGCAAATATATAAATGTTTGCCTTTTTTGTTCTCATAGAAAGTAAATGGTTACTGCCCAACCATTTTTTTTTTTTTTTTTTTTTTGCAGACACAAAGTATGACATTCAGGTGTCTGTCCAAAAAAGGCGGTTTCACGTCGGAGAGGCTGCTAACAGACACCAGCAGATTGCTTCAAAAACCCGTTAAAATTAGTATTTTTTTTTTTTTTTTTTAAAGGACCATTTGCAAGCCGCTTCCAATCTGTTTTACTGCAATTTCATGATTCACAAAGGACAGACAGCAGGCGCAAGTGTGAAAAATTAAACTGCACCAAAATTTCTTCAAAGATATGTTTAACATAAAAACCTGATTTAAACAATAGTTTATTTTCTG
Source organism: Leptodactylus fuscus (assembly GCF_031893055.1). Classification (NCBI taxonomy): domain Eukaryota; kingdom Metazoa; phylum Chordata; class Amphibia; order Anura; family Leptodactylidae; genus Leptodactylus; species Leptodactylus fuscus. Next base: position 101,333,766 of record NC_134269.1, read on the forward strand.
TTGACACCTTTCCTTTATGAGCTTGCTTACTTAAAATGCTGTTACAAATAGTCAGGCTTGGTAGATGCGGGTCACTCTATGCCACACGGTGCTGCGACAGGACTATAGCAGGGATTAGCCTCCTCTGCCATTCTTAGGATCCTAGCCTTAAGACCATGATCACAGATTTTCTTGATTTTCTTTCTGTGTAGTGGCCTTTATGTGCTGTAGCTCCTATGTAAGTAAATGGTAACTGAGCTGCAGTATGCGGCACTAAATCTACAGTGTGATGTACTGACACTACAGTGTACAGAGCCATTTGGTTCTACAGATGATGCACAGTGGATGTGCAGTTTTAGTTGTGCACCATTATGATACTGCTAACCTATCGTAAACATAGTCTACCAATATCTACTGTTGGACAACCACCTTAAGAAACTCCCTGGGCAGGAGTATGCCTTTACACTTAGTCATTTTCATTTGGAATGATCAGACTTGAGGAATGTGCTGGCTCACAAAATCAGAAAGGAAAACATAAGGCGTAAAAGTCTGGTGGATTTCAGTAGAAATGCTTGAAAATGGTTTCCTTGACAGCAAACCTCATCAGAAGAGACACAAAATGGCATTGCAGATTTCTTTAAATGGAAATCTTCAAGATAGGACATGCATTTCATTTGGGAATTGTGTAAGTGAATCTTCTAAGCATGGTTTTGTACATCACAAACCTCCAGATTCTCCCAACTGGTCCGCCATTCATAATGTGGACAGCACATTATGGTCCTGTCATCATAAAATGTAAAGTCCTACCCATATCATTCTGGTAGTCTCATTATTGCTGTGTCTTCTACTGTGACCTCTGCTAGGCAGATGGGATCCTCTATTTATCAAGGTGCATGTATAAACCAGAGAATCGGAAAGACATTTCTGGCTTTGTAGTAATCAATGAGAGATTATTATGGCAGTCCAGAACATTGAGGGTATTCTCCTGGGTCTCCTGGTTGGACATAAGGCTAAATTCTTCTTTGTGTGAAGCGTTGAGTGATCTATTAAGTAAAGAGACTGGACAAGTGATTTGCCAGATGGATGTTTGTGCTATGACTGTAATACAGGCAGTAACTTGAGGGGACGTAATATTTTGTGTTGGGGGGGGCGCGGCGGCTAAATGGAGAAAGGAAGTGACTCTAGTGCTTCTAGTACCTCAGTGGTTAAGACAACCAGTTCTTGGATGTAACCATGAGTGACTGGTTTATTTGCCAACGGTTCTTTGAGCTGTAGGGCTGTGAAATCTAAGAAATTTTTCTGAAATAGTCATTTTTACATTGCAAGAATGGCATGGTGATTGTCTATAGCAATTTCAGTGTTTGGGTGACCAGAACACGTGCAGGGCAGAGGGGCAGTGTGTTATAGGTAAGCACCTAAATGATCTTACATTTCTAAGGATTTGAAGCCTTTACTTGGTCATGGTCTTTTACAACATCATTCATTTAGATGCTCTGTATTTTTAATAGGCTATATTTTCTAAAAAGTGACTGGTAAACACTGCTTATGGGAAAGAAGGGGTTAATGGGAATGTTACATATTATCTGTTCCCTTTGCCCTTTCTAGCCTGGAATCAGCTCTTATCAGTCCTTGAAGTAATACTTATACATGCGCTAAAGCCTTGAGTTTCTTAATGATAAAATGATATATTGATCTTTTTACTATGAAGCACACATTACACTTTGGCACAAAAAATCATTTGGCAGCCCAGCAATATTGATGGCAATACAATGACTTTCTTGTCTACTTGTTTTTAAACGGATGGTTTACTGATATGTTTCTTGTGTTAACCTTTGCATGGTAGAACTTTGTAGTTGTACAAGGAGTCTGACATGGAGATTATATGTAGTACTGTGCTGTCGTATCTGCCTCTATGTAGGTGAATGCTGTTGCAGTGGTGAAAATGTAGAGTACTTGGAAAACTGTCAACTGTTGCATTGAACAGGCCTGCAAGAAAATGCAGTCTAATCTGCAGGCAATGTGTTATAGAGCAGGAGGAGCGGAGCAGAATGATATGTAGGTTTGTAGGAAAATATTTACTATAGCTTTTCATTTCTATCTTTGCTCTTTCTATGCTTAGAAGCAGTTATCTATACATGGAGACAATCTAACTTAGGAATTGACAGCCCTCCATGTATGACTAAACTCAGATATGGCTGTCAGTCACTGCTAACACCGCCCTTGTGACTAAATGACTGCTTGCATGTATTGAAAGAGCAAAGATAAAAATGAATGAAATGTGAAATCTTTACCAATTAAACTATATATCGATCTGCTCAGGTACTCTTGCTCTGTAACAATGTGCAGCCTGAAGTGCATTTTCATATTTGAAGCCCACATTCACACAAATGTAGTACAAAAACCATTTGGCACTAAAGAGAGGGGCCCTTTTTCAATGATCCATTTGAGGTGAGGGGTCCCTGATAATAGGGCATGGCCTATTTTTCACCATTAAAGAGGACCTTTCACCTCCTGGGGCACATGTGGTTTTATATAATGCTAGAAAGCCTACAGTGCGCTGAATTTAGCACGTTATTGGCTATCCCCTTCTGTGCCCCCGGTGAACAGCTATCGGTGCCGGTACCATAGCTCTTCACTGTCAGAAGGGCGTTTCTGACAGTCAGTCAGGAACGCCCTTCCTCACAGTAGCGTCTATTATGCTGTACTGTTAGAGTGGTGAGGAACGCCTTCTTCCCCTCCGGATTGTGCTAGTCCGTAGACGAGTACTGGGGATGGGGGGGGTGTTCCTCACTTCTCAGCGTCATCGCTTGGCGGTAAGCAAGCCCCCCCCCTCTGACAGTACAGCACTATAGACGCTACTGTGAGGAAGGGCGTTCCTGACTGACTGACTGTCAGAAACGCCCTTCTGACAGTGAAGAGCTACAGTATCGGCACAGATAGCTCTTTGCTGGGGGCATGGAACGGGTATTACACTGAATGTGCCCCATGTGGTGAAAGGTCCTCTTTAAAGTCATTATTAGGTTTTTCAAAGAATATATAGAAGAGAACACAGAGCCCTTTACAACGCTGTCAGTACTATAACATATGACCTTTTTTGACAGTCCACTAAAATGTACAGTCAAATAATGAGTCATGTGAATAGCCCCCATTCACATACAGCGAATTTAATGCAGCCATGTGAATGCTCTTCCCTGTGATTCTCATGCAGAAAGGTGCTGGGGAACTGCACACTGTGTGATCAGAAAGCCAGCTGATTTCCAAATGTTAATCTGTTTTCTGAAGACTTGTAAGAAGTCAGCGTGTGTGGCAGAATGAAAGACTGCCTCTATATCCTGTATCCCACGCAGCAGCCGTTCTCACTAGTCAGGGAAGCAGGATCTGTGCTCAACACTCTTTATGAGATCAGCAGAAGCTTTGTTACTTCGATTCAAGGTGTCTGAGATGCCATTTCTAGATATTCTTGAAGCACGGACATCTAGTTTATCACAATTTAAAGTATGATTTATTTTTGATATATTGTCCATTATGAGGCTTAAAGGGGCTCTATCACTAGGAAAAGTCATGTTTAACTAATCACATCTTTGCATAGCCTTTAGAAAGTCTATTCCATACCTACCTATAGTATATAGATTGCCTCAGTGGTTTCTGAATAAGTCCGTTTTTATTCATATGCTAATTAGACTGGTGCACGATAGATCGTGCGCTCCTCTCCTGTTGTTTCCTATGCACAGGCTGCTGATGATGATGACTCAGCTTCCTGTTTGCCTCACACACATAAGAATAGGAGAGAGGAGGCTGCTGGGAACTTCCTGTACTGGCTGGAAGCTCATTAACATGTGAATAAAAACAGACTTATTCAGAAACCACTGAGGCAATCTATATACTATAGGTAGGTGTGGAATAGACTTTCTAAAGCCTATGCAAGGATGTGATTAGTTAAAAATGACCTTTCCCAGTGATAGAGCCCCTTTAAAGGGGTATTCTTATCTTAAAGTTTTTTGACAAATCAAAAGGATATGCTGTAAATGTCTGATATACGCGGATCCAATCTCCACTTGCTTGTGACCTGAACCTTTAAATAGTCTGGAAGTTATGGAAAAGCAAGACAGCTTCTGAGCACAATCTGTGGTCATAAGACCCTTGTTCTCCTTAAAGGTGTCCCAGACACATGGGACAGCACAGTGGCTCAGTGGTTATCACTGCAGCCTTGCAGCGCAGGAGTCCTGGATGCAAATCTTGCCACAGACAACATCTGCAAGGAGTTTGTATGTTCTCCCCATGTGGGTTTCCTCTGGGTGCTCCAGTTTCAACCCACACTCAAAAGACATACTGATAGAGAATGTAGGTTGTGAGCTCTATATGGGACAGTGACCACAATGTCTGTTAAGTGCTGCAGAATATGATGGCATGACATTTAAAGGGGTTTTCTGGGCAAAAATATTTTTTTTAAAAAAAAAACAAGGTCTGTTTAGTGCTGTTAATGGCATCCATATACTTTTAGCAGTGTTTTGAGTGATTTCTATGTTTTGGGAACACCTAGCACCTTCTGCATTTGTTTACAGGCTCTTACACATCTCCCTCTCTCTCCTGCCCCTCCCCTCCCTTCCCCCCCAACAACCCCTTCCTGTCTCCTTAGCTATTCCTCCCACTGCTAGACCTTACCAACTCACTCATCCCACCCCCCTACCCTATTATACTTTACCTGTCTTCTTTCTGTGGGGAACGCAGTCTTCAGTACATCTCTATTGAGCAGGCTCCCAGCTTGCGCAATAGAGATGTAGTGTCTGCTTCAGCCAGGACTCTGGCTCTATTGCGCATGCACATCCCGACCTCACTGAAGAATGAGGAGTCGTTCCTTAGAGAAGGAAGCCTTGACAGGAAGAAAATAGGCAAGTATAATGGAGTGGTTGAGGGGGGAAGTAGTAGTGACAATCCATTTCTGGAAATGGGAAAACTGATCATCACCGAATAATCAGAAAATGTGGGTAACTACATTTTTGATTATGTAATTTAGAAAGTAGACAGGAGAAGGGTGTTTAGATTAGTGTAATGATTTATAGTTGTCTCGGAAAAACCCTTTAATTACTCTGAAAGAATGACAATAGGTCCCTGTAGTTCTAGAGATTCCTACTAAACCTACTAAAATGTCAGCTATTGCAGGATGATCGATTTAGGGGCTAGCTGCACAAGATGAAAGCCAGCAATTGGTCCACATTACAACTGGTAAAAAAGATGATACCTCAAGTTGACTAGATGTATTGCCTACATAATAGAGCTCCAATGGGTAGTTACAGTAGCTGGGCCTTCTTCAAGTAGTAAAAATTGTGCCATGATCCGTGATGTATGTGTTATGAACCTCTGAATACTAGACATGGGGCTATCATCTGGAGCCTTTTCAGCCTCGTGTGTCCACATAACTATTGATTATGGGGTTGATTCATCAAAATCATTGTATTATACTGTATGTTGGTCTTGATGATGCCTGCGACAAAGCAGGTTTTGTCAGATTTGTGACAAGGCATAGACCTCAACATGAATCGGTTATATTCTACCCTGCATTTTGCACCTTGAATCTATGCCACTTCATAGCTGACATACAGTGGCGGCCTAAAAACCTGCACCGTTTCACAAAATGTAATGATTGTCTTTTACCATTTCTATCCTCCTCTCTCCTGGATGACGAGTAATTGGCAATTTTGTACGTCACGTGACATTTTTAAGTCGATTTCGTAGTAGGAGGTATACATATCATCTGCAGGGACTCAATTTATACGCATCACATACATTTGACAAGATCCACTGGTTGTGCTTTTTTTTTGGCTGCTGCTGTATATCAGTCATCACTTATGCCACAAAATTGGCATAAATGACAGTGAATTAGGTGCAGGCTAAGTGGTGAAGGTGATGTAAAAACGCCAACTGTGACTTATAGTAGTAGCTTGCATTAAATAGTCGCAAACCACTAGTATGCAATTTATTAATGAATCTATCCTTGTGTTTACGTGTGTGTGTTGGTCACTTGCTCGTGACATGTATAAAATGTTGACTGACTTAGTTTATTTCTGAATTGCAGTCATAGAGAGTCTGTATGTGCTTCTAGCTCTACATACAGTATCCCCTTCCTGCAATACATTTTAGAAACAGATATAGAGAAGAAGAGTAAAAAGGCTTCAAGTTCATCAAATGTCACAAGGTGGTTATGGCCATGGGAATATGATCCTGTTTAGTTTGTGCATAATCCAACACTTGTGAATCAGCCTTGTAGCTAATTCTGGTAGCCAGATATTAGGATTGCCTAAATGTCAGGAATTACTGCAAATTTCACACACTGTCTTCACTAAAAATACTCATCAAAATTAAGTTTTTTTTTCCCTCTGCTGGAAATTAGTATGACCTCTGCACACAGTGTATGTCATTGAGCTTGTCAGGCCTGGTGACAGGTCTTATTGATTTATTTCTCTTAGTTGTATAGAGACCAACATATTTTGCAGTGCTTTACAGACCTTATCAGTTTCTGTCCCATAAAGTGCTCACAATCTAGGTTTCCATCCCTATGTTTTTAGGAGTGTGAGAGGAAACCGGAGTACCCAGAGGTAACACATGCAAACCTGGGGAAGAACATATAAACTCCTTGCAGATATTGTCCTTGGTTGGATTAGAACCCTAAAGACTTTTCTGATTTGGACACTAGCTGGAGGGTTGATGGTGAAGTTTTGTGAAGATTTGCTTTAATGGTGTCTTAGTCTGTAGAAAGAAATCAGACTTGGACAAGTGTGCACACTGTTCTGAATACTTGATGAGAGTTAGCCTGTGACTAGGGCCAAGCATGTGTTTGAGGCTTATCTGCAGCAATAAACCTGCCTGTACTAGGTTATTAATGGAAATGTACCTCTAACAGTTACCTTGAGAAGTAACCTAGCAAAGTGTGAACTCTGCCCCAAACGTGGTCTCTGTGACAATCTTAGAACATTTATCATGCACTGGTAATGTGCACTAGTTGCAGTGCTGGTGACGTCCTTGTATCGATCATTCATTTATTTGCTCTGTACCTTTAAATGGCACTTGTAATATTTTGGCCATCAGTCAGTAGAGCCCTGTAATACAGTACAAAGCATTTATACTTAATGTCATAGCTTATCTTCTATTTTGTGTCATAAGCGGGGCTGTCAAAGACACAGAATATGCCTTTTGTGCATTATTACTAATCTCCCCATCAGCCAGTATTATATGCTTTGATATGTCAAGCCAGAGCATGCACTACAACCATGTAATCTGGTTATACTCCTACTGTAGGCTTTTCTTTTATGATGTGTGAATAGGCGAGAGACTGGAAATGCTCAGACCTACCGTAATGCTGCCCAGTTCCTCAACTCGGTGCACAATTATGTCTTTTTTTTTTTTTTTTTTCTTCCTGTGAATTACGCTTTGGAAGAAATGGCCAACTGGAAAGCTGCCTTGTGCATTCTAAGAGTTGTACCAGTGTCTAAACAACCATTGAATGCCCCTTGGCAGCACACTTTGTTCTGTCACTTCAAGAATGAGTTACTCGCTTTTGTTCAGATTTTGGCAGTGTAGCACAACTAATTCATGATGATATAGCCGGCCCTGGTACATGTACTGGTCCCGTCTGTGTGCTGGCCGGCTCACATTCATTGCTATGGGTGCGTGCTATTCGAAACTGCCGTTTCGAATAGTACCCGCTCATCTCTATGTGGTCTCCCTTTTCTTCATCGGATTCCTGTCCATTCATGGTAAACCTGGTTTCAAACACTGGTTTATTTCCTGGGCTTTTTACTGAATTAATGGTCATGATAAAGTGTTACTGTGTGCACGGGTCAAGTAGTCACATTCTGCTGTTGTTGTTCGTTATCTGAAACTGTGGGGCTAGTAATGCCAAACCTGGCTAAGTTTGTACCATATACAATATTCAGACAAATCCTATTAAATTTGAGGCAAACATTTGTAAATAAATGCTAGTCTAGTTTACATAATAGCCTAAAATATTCTCCTTTAAGCCCAGTTCACATCTGTGATCGAGGATTACATTCCCCTCTCCACATGAAAAATGCGGAGAGAAAAGTCCTGCAAGCAGCAGTTTTTTCTCTGTGTTTTTTGTGCGGAAACCACATAAAGCGATTACCTTAGGAAACCTGCGGACCCCATGGACTATAATGGGGTTCGAGCGTTTCCTAAGGTAACCACTTTATGTGGATTAGGTTTCCGTTCAGAGGAGTCCCCAAGCAGAACCCGCACTCTCCCCCGAACGCAGATGTGAACCGGGCTTAAGAACTAGCAATAAGGCCCCAAGTAGTGAGCTGAAACCAAAAACATTGCAGAAGAGACTTAGGCGGAAACATTCTCCACAGAGTTTATATCCCTATATACTTATACAGAAAATGCCAATGTTTCCGCAGGTATTATTGACATGCTTGCAGTTTACAAAACCACTTTTTTTTTTTATTATTTTTTTTTTTTTCCTGTAATGTGTAGATGGGATTACCCAGAATCTCATCCACTTTGAAATGACTATAAAACGATGTTGTTTTTGCAACGTGGGGCCCCAGCGTTAAGGTGAAAAGTATAAAGGTGGTGGTGTTTTTGTTTTAAGGCTACTCTATTCTCATTGAATTATGAGAGCAAGAAAAAGAATTTCTCCCTTCTGAACAGATGAATACTACCGAGCTATTCAAGCTACAATCGTACTTCCACCAGGGGCAATGTAAAAATCTCTGGAGAGAATGCAAAGGGCTCATGTTCAGCCAGTGATCAAAATACTTTCCTCACCCAACAATGATCCCAGAAACTAGGTGGGGAGAACGACTCAACAGATCTCATTTCAAACCACCCCCTGGGATTCAGACCTGTAAAGATTGGCTAAAAATAATTTATTTCTATCTTGGTAGACTGGTTTCTCATATTCCATGCCCCCACCCCACCTAAGAGGACAGACATTGACTTGTTAGGGCTAGTTCACACGTAGTTTTTTGGTCCAGATTTTAACGTGGGAAAAAGGAAATGACCGGCTCCCATTGAATTCAGTGGGAGGCGTTTTTTTGACACGGATTCCGCATCAAAATCCGGACCAAAGAACTACGTGTGAACTAGCCCTTAGACTAAGAAGTTTTGATTACTAAAGCTGAGAAGAGACTATTCTGAAGAAGACCAACAGGTCTCCAACAATCATAAACCTAAGAGCTAAACCACTTCATACTGCCACATCCCCATTCACCAGGACATTCAGGAATATGGGAAATCCTTAGCTCCTAGGTCTTTTCTGACCATAATTTTTTAAATGGCAGCCCCTTCCAGAGGGAAGAATAGTAGCCACTTTGTATATCTCATGATCATGGACTGATTTTTATTCACTGTAAGTAAGGGCTCGTTCACATCTGCGCCCGGTCTCCATTCTGCAGGTTTCTGTTTCCTGCACAAAACCGAGGCAGGAGACGGAAACCTGCAGGACTCTTTCATACTCATTCATTTGAATGGGTTTGAAAGATGTCTGGCCGTGAGTGCCGGTAAGCGTTTTATGCTCTCCGCTGCGAAACCGTTTTTTTTTTTAAAATCAGACACAGAGTCGGACATGCAGTACTCTGTGTCCAGTTTTAAAAAACCGGTTTCGCGGCGAAGAGCATAAAACGCTCACCGGCACTCACAGCTGGACCCGCTCTGACAGCTTTCCGTCTTCTGCATGCAGAAGACGGAAAGCTCATAACGGAGACCCGAACGCTAGTTTGAACCTAGCGTAAGCAGAACGAATGATGCTAAGCAGAGGGCAAAAAAAATGGTTGGAATTAATACAGAAAATATGTTGTAAAATTTATAATTCTTAATTATGCAAACTATATTTGTAAGAAACTGGACAATCACTTTAAAAATCTAACCCTTGAATCTGTATTCCTTATAGCAATTCCTCCATCTAGAGTAGTTTTAGGTTTCGCTTTTTCAGTTCTACTTCTCTCATACAAAGATTTGAGGAAAAGGATAATTATATTGGCAGAACTGATTTTGTTACTGAATGTTGTTTTGTGGCACAGGTCACAATAACTCTTCTACTGGCAACATAGCCACCTATATAGGCAACTTTGTTTTGAAAGTGCCTATTAATAAGCACAAGACTTTTACTTGCACTTGCTGATGTGCCAAACATGTATGGTGGATGCCACTACTCCATTTAAACATGGCATTTACCCATTTGGTGAGTAGGTGCAAAGCTGTGGGTCTCTGCTGTCTTACACAGCCGAGACTGATTGCAAGCACTGCTGACAAGAGACACACATTTGATTGGCAGCAATTTAGACATGCACCCGAGAGGTTATGATTACATTCAGCCTATGGCAGAGCTCAATAGTAATGCACAGATATTACCCTTCTAACCATCACAAGCTCAAGCCCCCTAGAAGATCTTAAAGGGGTTCTATCATTGCCCCAAGCTACTTTAAACTGCTCTCATCCTGTTGTAGATGTGGTTAGCAGAATAAAAACCATACCTTTCTTATATTTCAGAGCCCCAGGGATGCTAGAAAAAGCACTTTACTGAGGATCCTGAGGCACAGGGGGAGTTTTCTTCTATTACTGAGCACTGCTGCATCATCACTAAACACTCCCATCCTGCATTCAGCTCCTCCCCTGGGCAGTCTGAGGATCAACTCACTCTGAGCTGAATGCTCAAAAAAATATAAAGAGCCTCTCCTTTAACAAAATCGTATCAATAAAACCTACATTAGCTCTGTACTGTGAAATATATAACAACGTTCCAGGCATCACAGCATAGTGAGACATTCAAATCCTGCCAGGAACAACATCTGTAAGGAGTTTGTATGTTCTCCCCGTGTTTGCACGGATTTCTTCCCATTCTACAAAGACATGCTGATAGGAAAAAAATGTACATTGTGATCCCTATATGGGAGCTCATAATCTACATTAAAAAAAAAAAAAAAAAAAAAAACATGGTGAGGCAAACAAATATTTGTTTCAAACTTCTATTTTTGAAATATATACTCAGTGCCAAAATAGAATGAGTGGTTGGAATCAAATAAAACTAAATGTAATAATGATATACTGTATGTAAGTAGTTACAGTATTAGTATTAGTATTATTATTTGGCTAAAACTGTACAATTGAAAGAAGGCTCTAATATCCTGTTGTGCTGCCTCTAGCCTGGATACAGTTGGGCAAAGAGACATACAGGTTCCATAGACTTTATTTCAGCACATTGGCCTACAGATCTTTCAGCTGGAACTGTAGATCCTGCATACTTAAAGGTTTCCGAAGCTGTCATCCCAAATGGTCTCATAAATGCTTAATTGGCAATAAAGCTGACAATTGGGTGAGCAAAGGCATTTCTAGGAATTTCTTGTGTGGGTGCGCATTATCCTGCTAAAATATTCCAGTTGGAGCCCTGCCATGAGTGGACCTGGATTCATTTCTGAAGATGATCTGGTCCTAGTCAGTGGCAGTCTAGATTTCTTGATCAAAACACCACAGCAAACAAGGTGACATTGGCTGTCTGTCAATGCCAGGACACATAATACACTCCATGACACCAAATTTCCTTCTCCTAGGTGCCTGGACATGGTTCAGACAGACGGGTTTGTAATGGAGGTGCCACCTGTGATTGAATGGTGGACAAGAAAACTATGGCAGCTGCTTGTATAGGCCGATAGCCATTTATGTCATGCCACAAGCAGGGCTTCCAACAGCTTGTATTGATTCATTTGGTAGAACAACAGAGGACGCTTTTTTCCATGCTCGTGCTCGTACAGTATCTGTCAGAGACATAAGTCAGTGAGTATATTAATAAAAATCTATAAATTTTATATTGCTTCTATTGCACTGACCAATAAAATATAGGAAACTTGCCATTTAGGTATTGCCATGTCTAAAAATACCCAGGCTACTGAAGTAGAAAATATTTTTCATATACAGTGTAGCAGGGGGGAAAAAAATCAACCTGCACAAATCACCATTTTCAGAATCCCCTAAATGAATTTGCTATTTATGCACGGAAGACAGCTATAGTAATGGTTTACATGCATAAATAGTGACCTATTTACATTACTGTGAATCTTGTACAACTCCTTGGCTAAAACGGCTCTCATATAAATAAGAAGTATTTGTATTTTGCTAGAAAAACTGTAGTTTGACCTAAGGTTGCAGATTTCATCGATCTCAAGGGATGCATTATTACCCGCTTTATATAACCATTATAGGTTTGATAGGGAAGCAGAACTTGGTCATTGATAAGATATCGGCAATCTAGAAAGTTACATTTTCTTTTTGATCTATGGGGTTTATTGAACATGTAGTCCCAGGTAAAGGACCATTGCTGGAGTGGAATAACCAGGACATAATATAGTCAGAAGTTCCTCCTGTCAGCTGATCATGGGTATGTTGGGTGCCCATAGGCACCTCATATTGATGACCTTTAGGAGAGGTCATCTATATTTACACCATGGAAAACCCCTTTAATAATAAGGGGGGCCCATATACGACCACATACCATATCTCTTTCCAATTCAGGTTTCTTTCTCTGAAAACTTTCTTCAAGGAGCATTGAATTTATTTTGAACCCATGACGGTACTGCTTTTTTTCCCCTTTGCTTTTTAGACGAAGCAGGATTGGTGATAATTAGAGTTGAGCGAACACTGTTCGGATCAGCCGATCCGAACAGCACGCTCCCATAGAAGTGAATGGAAGCACCTGTGACGCCGGCCGCCAGGAAAGTCAGCGTCACAGGTGCTTCCATTCTTTTCTATGGGTGCGTGCTGTTCGGATCGGCTGATCCGAACAGTGTTTGCTCATCTCTAGTGATAATACAAGGGGTCATGGCCAGGAAGGCTGTTCTTCCATCACAACCAGGTTAACATGTCTTCTGTGCCCCCTTTGTATTGCTCATACAAAGCCTCTCTTTCTTTAGAGCAATGTAACTGTTCTCCTGGCAACAGATGTGCTTATCGGAGAGTAACCGAGCTACATAGACGCCAGTGAGGATTAACAAATAGTGAAGCAGGGGCTGTAATTACAGTAAAAAGCACAATTTGTCTTTTCATATGTGTTTATGAGAGAGCCTTATTATTCTAGCGTTGCTATTGGATGGTCAGGACTAGTTATTTATATGGAATGTGTTTCATATCAATATCTGCTTCAGAGCACCTGCAAGAGTCACTTCAGGAATTGTAAAACTAACAATTATCTGATACAATAGTACAAGTACAAAGTGGATAAATCCGATAATTTGTAGGTCATAATGGTAGCCTATTTGGCTGGCATTTTTACATTGTGCGGCTCGGAGGACAATCTACAAAGCAGCCATATAAAAGCATCTGCTTAACGTTATATGCAGCTCTACAATTTTTTTTAATTTTTTAAATTTTTTATAAAGATGCAAACAAAATTAAATGCTTATTCCCATCTCAGACATTTATGGCATATCCACAAGATATTAGATGGGCTCCAACATGTAGGACATACACCTGTCTCCCGAATGAAAGTCGGGGACCCTTGTCTGGTGCACACTTTGAATAGAAGCATGTGCACCTGTTTTCAGAACTTCCATAGACATGAAAGAAAAGAGACACTTGCTCAGCCACCTTTCCATTTACAATGTCCAGCAGATGGCAGATCTGTAAGACATAACGAGATGTGACAAATGCCTAAGGGCCGGTAAATACATGCTGATGTGTTCCGTTCGGAAGGAGTCCGCATGAGGACCCTCCCGGACGGAATACAGGCGCAACTGCAAGCGCTGTGCAGTTCAATCACATGGGTCCCATAGATTATAATGGGGTCCGTGTGCTTGCCGCACACTGTCCGCACGAATCGTTTGTGCGAGCAGTGCGCGGCAAGCACACAGACCCCATTATAGTCTATGGGACCCGTGCGCTTGAGCTGCACAGCGCTTGTGTTCTGTCCGTAGGGATCCTCATGCGGACCCTTACAGACGGAACACATCAGCATGTATGAACCGGGCAAAAGATGGGAGAACTCTGCTAAATCAACTAGAGCAATTATAAAAGTACTTAAAGGGATTCTACCATTAAAACCTTTTTTTTTTTTTTTTTTGGATAAGACATCGGAATAGGCTTTAGAAAGGCTATTCGTCTCTTACCTTTAGACATGGTCTCCGCTGTGTCGTGCCTTAGAAATACCGGTTTTTACCGGTATGCAAATGAGTTCTCTCGCAGCAATGGGGGCGGGCCCCAGCACTCAAACAATGATGGGTGCGTCCCCACCACTGCCAGAGAAGTGTCTCCAAGCGCCGCCTCCTTCTTCATCCGCAGCGTCATCTTCAATGTCCTCTTCTGGCGCAGGCTCATAACTTCTAGGCCTCAGGCCTTGGGCAGAGCATACTGCACAGGCCACGGGAAAATGGCCGCTTGCACAGTATTGTTAGCGGCCATTTTCCCGTGGCTTGTGCGCCTGCTCTGCTCAAAGCCCGAGGCCTAGAAGTTACGAGCCTGCGCCAGAAGAAGACACTGAAGATGACGCTGCAGACGAAGAAGGAGGTGGCACTTACTGCGAAACACCTACACATTAGGTATCCCTGTGTACAAAATTGCATGCTCTACAAATCTTTAAAAAATATTTTTCCCGTATGGTAAACGCTGCAGCTGTTTTGCCTCTGATAAAAATTGTAATAAAAAGTGATCAAAGCAACTCTCCGAAATGGTATAACTAGAAAATACATCTGGTCCCGCAAAAAAAGATGCCCTATGCATCCCTATACACAGAAGTATGAAAAAAAGTTACGGGTGTCAGAATATGGCAACTTTTAGGGGAAAAAACTTTTGGCACAGTTTTGGATTTTTGTTAAGTGGTTAAAATGTAAATACAACCATATAAATTTGGTATCTCTGGAATCGTATCAAAACATAGAATACAGTTGACATGTCATTTTGGCTACACAGTGAACGCCATAAAAACAAAGCCCATAAGAAAGGTCAGTACTCGCCTGTCTGCTCCATGGTCTCGCTCCTTCTTGCCCTGGGCGCACTGTTGTTATGTCATGTGTGCCCCGGTGCAGGAAGAAGCAAGAGGCGTCAGGGGAACTGTCAGGTGAATATTGTAGCTCAAATGGTAGGCCCCAAGCACTGATACCCTGGTGGGCCAGTCCGAGCCTGTGTGTCACCCTGAGCCTATGTGTCACCCCCTCAGTAATGAGAAATATCCTGGAATTAATCTGTGGTTCACGTTTTTGTGATGGCTCCTGTGACCCCTTAACTGAGTGCAGGTGTAACTACATCCAGGTACATAGTGTGTCACCTCCCTACATGTACAAAGCCGCTCAGTGTTGCTACTTCAGTTTCTGTAGGTGAGCGGTGACGCAGATTACATGTTGTACTGTTAATAAGGTTGTTCATTTAAGTATTTTCAGCTTTTACATTTGTCTTTCTCTTATCTGAATAAAGATTAATTGCCACGCTATCCCACCGTTAGCTTTCCCTCTATGAATCAGAATAACTTTGTGTCCGTACAGGGAAGGAAAAAAAACCCACGAAACCTTGACTTCTGTTTGTGGCTGACCCCATTTTTCACAATGCAGTTTGACATTATATGATTCCCACGCATCAGTCCTATTCAATGTGCATTGAGTAGCCAAATGGTTTGCTCTCCATCTAGTGGTTAATTAAAGGCACTGCAAGTATAGAGAAATCAGATTGTATAGTTTGTTAAACCAGAATACTCAGGATACAGTGATTTGTACAGCCAGTATTGTGATGGACTCAAGCTGGACTGAGGGTGTCTTGTGGTCTGTGGAATCAAAACATTAGCAGCAGATTCTATAAGTTGTGAGACTGGACCTCCATAGATTGGGGTAGTGTGTGGTTTTTGTTTTTTGTTTTTGTTTAGTTTTTTTGGTCTCAGCACATCCCACAGAGTTGAACTTACTGAACAATTTTTGGAGTCCTTTCGAGTCCTGCCATTAGGGAATGCATTTCATCTGCAACAATGTTTAGGTATAAGGGAAGTGTCAAAGTAAGGCTCTATTCAGATGACATCTTCTATGTCCGCTTGGCGCGTTGTTTCAAGGATGTAAATGTTAAAGCATACCTCCAGTTATAAACAACTTTTCGTAAATGAATAGTACAGGTTAATACATGAAAATTTGTAATATATCTTATTAAATCCTTGCATTTTTTTTTTTTTGTCTTCCCACCTTCTAAACTCCACAATTTTTTTTCTTCTTTTTCCATTCACAGAGACATATAAGGGCTCAATGTTTGTGGGGAAAAAAATTGTAATGATACCATTTAATATTCTGTACAAAGTACTGGGAAGCTGGAAGAAAAATGGAATTGAAGAAAATCTGAGTTTGCTCAACTTTTACGGGCTTTGTTTGTTTTTGTTTTTTTTGTATTTACAGTGTAGCCATATTGATGCATCACCTGTATTTTTGGGTCTTTGCAATTCTTTTGATTTTTCTTTTTTCTATCTTGCTATGGCATCCACTTATAAAAATATTTTTCTAAGTTTGCAGATCTGACCTTTTGTTGGACACAGAGATACCGAAGATATATGTCTCACATTAAGTACTTTTATATGTGTTCTAGGGAAAGGGGATGATTTGAATTTTAATAACTTCTTTTTTTTCCCCTGTAGTTTTTAGACCTCCTAGGGTCTTGAACCCCAATGAGTCTGATGACTAATGCAATGCATTTACAAGGCTAATCCATTGCAATATACTGGCAGCCTGTAATAGAAATCAATGGGAGTCAAACCTGGAAGTCGTCAATGGGCTCCCAGATATCATGTGAATAGATTGTTGCCCCTGTATTTCATTTTGGGGCAAGTGATCCACCCCAAAATGCCTTTGCCACTTTCACAAAAATTGAGGGCATGGCAGTGGTTGGGGCGATTGGCCTCCTCCAGATTTATCATCTTCGGCAGAAATCTGATGTAATTGATGTAGAAAATATACTATAAGTTGGCATACCTTTCTTCTCCAGGAACACTGTCTGACAGTCATAGGTGCACCCTCTGCTGACTTGGGTTTATGAAGACTGGCGTATTGGTCTCCATTAAGTATATCAATGCATAGCATCACACATAGAGGCACAGTTAGGGGCCTCTCACATGACCATAATTGAAGAGAAGTGAGGCGGACTTCCAGCTTAGATTCCTCTTCATTATCTGTCCCTTTGTGGTTTTCACTCATGGATCAGCCCCAGATGAATGGAGATCAGTGGCCACAGAAACAGCAGTAACATTGAGCAGGATGCTTACCGTATTTTTTTCAAAAATGGAATGCAGAATCGGGTCGGAATTTTCTGCGTGAAAATCAACAACAAATTCTTGTGTGTGAACATACCCTGACATTTAAAGTAGAAATTGTATTTAAAAATTGTAAAATAATGATTTGAGTCCAAGTAAGGGGCAAGTGAGTCATGGTGTGCACAGGGTTCCCCAGAACTTATCAAATTTCTGTGGATAATTCCTATCCTGAACTACTACTATTTCATAAGAATTGTCCTTTTAAATAGGGATTGCCATAAGTAAAATAAAATTTTGTCCCTCTGCTTGTGGCAGCAGATGTTGGGCAGACATCCAATGCTATGGAGATGGATGAGGGTCTGATAGCATTGATGTATAGAAATGAATTAGTTGAATATTAACCGAGCGAGAGACATACATGTGACTACAGGGTCTCTGTCCAGTCTCCTAAAGTCAGCAGTGTTATTGCCAAGGCTTGGGATTGCACGCTGGCATCCAACAGATGCATATAGAGAAGACAAATAATACCATTGAGTCCCTGAGTTCTAAAAATACCTATCAATAGGATTTTTGATATGCTGTGTTTGTTACCTCAAATCTGTGCATCCAGAGCGTTTTGCACTTTAAGGCATCTAAAGTGCATGGGAGTCCTCTTCCATCACCGTATGTTTTGATCGGTCTTCATTGACCCGTCTTTCTTTTCATTTTGCCTTGGCGATGTGTATATGCTAATATGGTGTGTTGGTCAGGGGTTGCTTTCCTCGCCCACCTTTTCTGTCCGGGCCCGCGTGCCATGATTTATTGCTTTCGTTATTTGTTCTGTATTTTATATTAAAAAAAATCTTTAATAAAACTTGATTATACATAAAGTGCATGGGAGTTATCACATCTATTGTGCTAGTAACAGATCCAAGCCCACTAGTTGCTAGAAGTAACTCAGACTGTGGAGGAGAGGTGCTCTTTAAGTACAATTACGTGGGATTGGCCCCAAAAAGTATATTGTTGCCCAGATTCTCAATAGAGCTTTTGTCATCCTTCAAACCTGGTGTGCAAGTTTTATGTAGTAATATCAGTTTGCCCTTGGAATAACTATGGGCACTGCAAATCTGGCTACAAGTTATCAAGACCCGAATCCTGGCCCAACAAGTATTCAGCCTGTAATTTTGGAAGTGATGTCACCCACAAGGTCGAATATGTTATGGGTATGTTCCACACAGCAGAAACCTTTTCCGCTGTGTGACTTCTTCACGTGGCTAGCCGCAACGGGATGCTGATGCAGTACACCGGCATCCCGATCCTGGTTAGGCCCGAATGAATGGGCCTAATCAGGAGTGAGTCTTGAGCCGCGGACACTGCGTCTGACTCATCTGCAGAATCCGTGGGAAAATGGGGCATGTCGCTTCTTTTTCCCGCTAACTGGGAAAAAAAAAATGAGCGACTCCAATTTAAATGAATGGGAGATGTTTTTGGAGGTGGATTCAGCGTCAAAATCCGCCTGCAAAAAACTCAGTGTGAACATACCCTTAGGTGTCTGGCTAGAGAATGGTGAAAAAAGTCAGGGAGGGCCACGCCATCTTGAGATTTAAGTATTGGAGAAGTGGGATAGAGAGAGTTTCCTCTAGGAGTCTCCCTATATAAAAGCAGATGTGAGTGATTGCAGGCGATATAATAATAACTTGGGGAAAACTTTTTTTTTTTAATCACATTAACTCTTCAGGTTGCAGAAAGTAGAAGAATCTTCCACAATTTATACTATTGGATGAAAAGCTCCTTCAGAGGGTATATAATCTTATTATGGGGATACACTGGGGTCTTCAGTTATAAAAACATGCCTAGACTATTTTTAAACTGTTTAAAAAAAAAAAAAATTCCCTAGATTTCAATGAAAGGGATTGGGTCATTAAGAATAGGGGGTAAATGTCAGATCTTTGGGGTGCATCTCCAGCAGCCACATAGCAGTAAATGGATTGCAGGTCAGGCATGTATGGGTGATAATTGTCCTTAATGGCCCAACCCCTCTAAATAATGCAATAGGCATTCCATCATCATAAAATGCCTGTATTGTGAAAATATAAAAATATTTATCCCATATACTGAATTCAAAGTGGCTGAATCTTTTTGTCTTTGGCTTTTAAAAAAAAAAAAAAAAAAAAAACTCAGCTTTTCTGCAGTGTATGGCCTCAGCCTAAATTTGGTAACATGTCCGTTTTACCACTCAGAGAATGCATTAAAAATGAAGCCTGTAAGAAAAGTGTAATTGCGGTTTTTTGTTGTGTTTTTTTTTTTTTTTTTTGCTTAGTTTTTCTTTGTTTTGGTTTTATGTAACTACTTTCATTTTGTTCAGAATTTTCCTCCTCCCAGTACATTTTCAGAGATGGTGCCATATGTCACACACAAAAATAAACTCTCATATGGCTCTGTGAACGAAAACCTAAGGTATGGGTTTTGGAAAGCAGGCAGTGTAAAAATGCAAAAAGGAAAGAAGTTTGGGGAGAGAAGGGGTTAATGTGATGCCTGATTTGTAGAAGGTAACATAAGCCCTATCCAGAATGCTGTAGTCACAGAGAATTGTCTAGCAGGTAGCTGAGCACTAGGTTACTGGAGAACAGGAGGGGCAGGATTGTGGCCCTGTAAATTCCCTCCATATTCTTTCTTGACCTTGATAGGATTATTGACACTTGCAGCCAGTAAGTTGAATGAGTCATTGTTTCAGAGTATTGACATTACAAAGGGCAGATCCTACCAATAGTGTACAGGGAATGTGAGATAGCATTAGACGTGAGGAGGGGCCTGACAGATTTCTTATTTCACAGAAAGTGTCCTATAACAAGTGCCGCTGAAGCATGAAGCATTAGTTCTCCAGGATCCTCGAGTATAGTAGACTTTTTGTGCAGGAGGGAGGCTGGATCCCACTTAAGCTCCTACAGTGACTGGCGCTGGCTTTGGCAGTACAAACAGTGAGCTTTACTCCAACCCTCCTCACATCAATTTGAGTAAGAGCTGAGATTTGTGAAGGTGAAGTCATGGAGAGGACAGAGAGCACACAAGACACCACTGCCTTTAATATGCCCGACTGGATGGTAAGTATAGAACCCCTGCCTGCCGAAACTTGGAATGACTTGTAGATTGTGTCTGATACAAGTGTGTTTCACAAGTGTACCGGAGTACGGAGAGTGTGTATACTGAGGTCTAAGGACAAGGTGTTCATATTTGTGGAATAGGAGTCATTTTAATGTGAGGATGTAGATTTATTGTTTTTGAATGATTATTTTTTTTTAGGAGTCATGACCTATGTAGAAATGCCTATATTATAATCCTATTATATAAAACATTACACTTGTATTTGAGCTTTTGACCACTTCTTAAACTCTTGAGACTGCTTTTAGCACATAAATGTGTTTGTATGTAGCACTTGGTAAAAACTTGTACACATTATCTAATGTTTATGGGGTTTTACCAACCGTGCTTTGGGGGGAGATTGGATATGTTGTTTTTCAACACACCCAATCCTTTGTTCTCAAGGATTTTGTTCTGGCATCAGCTTTTACCCCTCTCCCAAATTACGAGTGTGGCTAATGATATGTCAGAAGGCATGGGCTGTCAGCCATAGCCGATTCTAGAGTCTTGTACCGGTCTTGGATTGCATCTTACCTATTGTGTTGAGTAGAAAGCGTGTAGACTGAATTGCACCATTGAACCTCTTAATCTTAATTGTGATAAAGTTATCACAATGTACTTTGAAAAGAAAAGGAATAGTGTGTATGTTTAGTTAACCTTGGGGAGGAAGCTTCATAGGTGACTGCGTCCATTGCTGGAACTTTTATTTATTTATTTTTTTTCTCTTTTCAAAAACGTGAATCGACAGAATGCATTATGAGTGATAATATGTGTTTTGGTGGAATATATACACTCTCTTTCTTATGGTCTGCATAATTTAGGTGGTCGGTGACATTAGAAGAGGAATAAAGCTGAAATGAAAGATAAGATTCATAAGCTACTACAAATAAGCTTTTGGAGAACTTCAGTAAAATGCATCCCCTTAAGTGTTAGTTGTTATCGGTGATCATAAATGTAGAGAAATGTGGACTTTTTGATGGTATTTTTCAAAACGTGTTTCTGCTGCTTTTTCTTTTTTTAAGCACAAACTTCTATGTGTAATAAACCCTTAAGAAACTGAATTTTGTTTTGGCCTGTTACTCACTTGCTTAAGTACTAGTGCAGGCATTCAATTTCCCAGTCTTGTAATTTTTTATGCAGTTTTTTACTTTAGTCAAAGCCTTGGGGTACATCCAAAATGACAAACTCCAATATCAGCCTGTGTGACTGTGACTTATAGCTATTCCAGTCTGTGATGGGAATAGCTCTAACTGCTCTCAAGCCCCAACCACCAGGGTGGGGTCTTAGAAAAACAGGCGAGCAGTGTTGCTTTTACATGGTTTCCGTAACCACCATAGAGGTGAATGGGAGCTATGGAAACACTTGCACTTTTAACCGTGCTGTTTAAGTGGATGTATTCACTGCTCTCCTGTTTCCACGCAGGACTGAGGAGTCTGGACCAGTTATAGGTGGAGCTTATCGGAACAACATGATTGATTATTTTAATGATACTGTACAGGTTTTAATGTTGTATAATTAGTTGTATAGTTTGTTGCATATTTAAGTTCATAATAAGTCTGTGGAAAATTAACCCACCAACTCCACAGCTCTGTTGTGCCCCTGTTGATCTTTGTCAAGATGAAGTTAAAGGGGTTGTCCCATCACAAGGATCCTATCTATACTGCTTGTTAATGTGGATGTAAGACTTTTCCTAAATACACTGCTTCAGCAAAACTGCTTTGTTTGTCCACTATCTTACTTTATTTAATTCATTGTTAACACAGCCCTTGACTTATCTGCTCAAAAGTCAAGTGATGTAGCTGCCTGCTCTCAGGGGGGAGGGAGGAGGGGCTAAGTGCACGGGAGCGAGCCTGTGTTTCTAGCTATTCCTGTGTCTACACCACGTGACCTTAGCTCCCTCCTCTCAGGGGAGAGGAGCTGCTTTCATTTCTGAACGTCTTCTGTTCTTCCAGTTATCAGGCTAGCTAATTCAATTGTGTTCATTATGGCAGAGACAGGCAGTCTCTGTATGTAACACAGAATGGAGTTTCTCCTGCCTGTACTTCATAGTCCAATATTGTGCATATAGTGTTGTTTGAGGACCTTTGATGACATCACAGGCTCTTCAGCTGCCCCATAGGATCACGCTATGCGGTGGGCGGAGCTACACACTAATTTGGGGGCGGTGATAAACAGCAGGCTGCATGTGAAACCCCACCCACCAAATGACACAAGAAACCAGGAAGAAAGAAGATTTTACAGTAGTGAAGACTGGTGAGTATGCGACGTGGGAATACCCCTTTAAGCCCCCCCCCCCCCTCTTTTTTCACTTCTAAATTAAATTTTCATATTCCACTTGAAAATGCATTTTGTGCTCTCACACAATCATTTAAAAGGGTTGTGCAGGAAAAAAAAAAATTATATCTTAAATAGGCCGAGGGAGGTGAAATAATAATAATAATAAAAAAATCATGCTCTGCTTTTCCCGGTGCCTCCCAGCACAGTTCTGTCCTCTTAGTCCATTATTGTCAATGAAGGGTACCTCGCATCACTATCTGTGATTCCAATGGTGTCTTGCTGAGCAGTCACATGGCGTCAGTCAGCGAGAGGTTTCACTTTGTGAAGACAGCCTGGCAGAAGGACTGGGCCGTGCTGAGAGGACTCCACACCACTGGGGACAAGTGAGTGTGAATTTTTTTTTATTTCACCTTCCCCGGACGATTTAACATAAAAATTTTGCCTGGGCAACCTGTTTAATTGTAATACAATCACTTTAAAGGGAGCCTCTTGAATACAGAATACCTTCCAAACCTATAACAGAGCTATGTAGAGTCTATTATTAGTAGAAACAGAACATACCAATGAAGCGATGCAGAGTGAATTTCTTTATCAACATGCAAATCAGCCTGCAAGTGCACAATGAGAGGGTCTATCTTGCCAGATTTACCTACAGAAAGCTCCAAGTGCGTCTGCTCTTTTTTTTGGAATTGCAACCCAAGGCTGGGCAGTTAATCAAAAAATACCTGAAAGTGACCATCAGCATGGATACCAATGTGATTTGGGGCTTGACAGTTATTACAATATGCAGTTTTGATCGAAACAAACACATCAGAACCAGAACTGCTATTATTATACTCTGGAGTCTCCGTATATAGCCACAAGTGTCACAACACCATGTGAGCACTTGAGTCCTATGATTGGGCTACTCAGAAGGCCTGAAAAGAACAGGGAGTCATGCCCTGGGCCTCAACCTACTATACTCTGGGATCTGAAGAGACCCCAGTGTATAATAGCAGGTAGGTTCAGAAGTTTACGGTCTGAATAAGACCACTGGGCGAGGTTCACCCCACATATACACATCCCCTGTATGCACTGTGCCTTACAATACGAATACAAAGTATTGGTGGCTGATTATAAACGAAAACAATCTACTTATTTTTATTACCATTTTTTCTTATAATTCCTTCCTAGTGCATGTTAGCCATAAAGTTTAGGAGAGCAGGGATTAGACCGCACACTTTTTAAATGGCCATTTTATTGAAAGGAAAGCCCCAAGAGCAGGACACACAGTGACAACAATACAACCCAGTAAAGCTAGACTCTTTCCCAACCTTCCCATACTGCTGAATGACAAATATGTGTAGCTATGCTTTGAATTCTCCTCTCTCCTATACCCCTGCAATATTGTTTACCTTTAGCTTTGGAAAGATGAGTAACAACTAAAGGATAGATATTCTGAATAGCAGACCTCACTATTGCTCTGTTATTATATGTATAGTATACCATGACAAATTTTCTTTGTAGGGCCCTGGGTAGGGCTGGGTGATTATGACCTAAATCGAAAACTGCGATTAATAAGTCATGTTACACTACACATAATACTCACCTCTCCCTGGTGTGCTTCATACTTTGGAGCTGCACTGCCTCCTTTATACTCAGTAGCAAGTTATCCTCTAATCCTAGTTAAGATAGGAAAACACCTTTTTAAAATCTGTTGTACTGATATTTTAATCAAAATAAGTCTAGTTTGAGAGTTTTAGCTTTATTTCCTGTTATGATTTCATTTACAGGTTATGGTAGGTTCACACTAGCGCCCGGAGTCCGTTCTGAGCTTTCCGTCTTCTGCATGCAGAAGACAGAAAGCTGTCAGACCGGGTCCGGCCGTGTGCGCCGGTGAGTGTTTTATGCTCTCCGCCGTGAAACCGTTTTTTTACTGCATGTCCGATTTTGTCCGATTAAAAAAAAAAAAAACTGTTTCGCGTCGGAGAGCATAAAACGCTCACCGGTGCTCACAGCCGGACATCTTTCAAACCCATTCAAATGAATGGGTATGAAAGAGTCCTGCAGGTTTCCGTCTCCTGCTCAGTTTTGTGCAGGAAACGGAAACCTGTATGAACGGAGACCGGCGCAGATGTGAACGAACCCTAAAATTGCACCACAATTCATAAGGGGCTTCCAGTTTAGGTTTTGGAAAAATATGCTGGATCACATGCAACGTTGGTGACGTTTTTTTTTTTTGTTTTTTTTTTTGCTTTGTTTTGTTTTTTTGCTTTAAGCCAAACATGGGCATGGATTCAGAAAAGTATCAGTAGTAGTATGGCTGCTTATATCGGGTATAAAAAGAAAGAATTGTTCCAGATTTATGAAGAATCAGAATCCTTGCCAACTCCCCTCTCTAATGAAATCTGCACGACATATTCTATTATTATTATCATTCGTTTTTTGTCCTAAATTGCAATTATGTAACAATGCTACGCTATTGTCTGTAGCTTGGATCCAGTGATTAAAGAAGGAAAATTTCCATCCATGTTTCTGCCATATTAAAGCCACTCGATTGTTTCTTTGTATTTGTGTATTCAGTGCAGCAGGTGTTATTGAGACAACTCACATTTAGTCTCCAGAAAACCATGGTCTACACCCCTAGGAAGAAAGGGGGAAGATGCATAAAAAGTCTCTTTCTGTACTGTATATATAGTGCTTATCTAGGCACCCAGCTGTACAATAGAGCGGTCCTAAAAGAATCACAAAAGGTATTCAATACATCATTATAACTGTGATATTACTGAAGTCCCATTCTAGCTTTTCTGTCCCCCCCCCCCCTTAAATAAAAACAAAAAACAAAACAAGTGGCAGTGCTTTATAGAAAGTCAATTGATAAGCAGTATACTGTATATCCCCATTCTGCCCACTAGCTATGTCAGCATTATATACAGTTTATCAAAACTCTACCACAAGTTCTCCCTTCTACTGGAAAATAAATTGGGTCTTCATCACGATCTGTCAAACATATTACCGTTTTTTCCAAAAAATGCAAAAGCCATACTCAATGCGGTGAATTCAAAATACAAGTGAAAAAATCATGTCCAAAAGACAGAATCACCATAAAATATGAAAAATTTTATTAAATAATGACAATAAAAATGTGACAAAACGCAACATAAATACAAAAGGAAGTAAGAAAGGAGGACCGATGCAACCAATAAAACAGTATATGGAAGGCTATGACAATAATAGTAATGATGTTGTTAATAATGGTAAATAGTGCAGGCTGGAAATATGATTATGATATTAAATTATAAGAGGAAATCACTGAAAAGGTATATAATTATTATGATAACTGACCCAAGTAAAATATAAGCATACGTAACACATAAATGAAAACGATGAAAAAAAAAAAAAAATATATATATATATATATAACAAGTGCTAACATGTACTGTAACCTATCCTAAATACTAAGAGCAGATATCCAGCATAATAAATTTGTGAAATTAAATCTGACCAGATAGATAGAAACACTGCACTAAAACCAAGGAAAGAGTATCAAATAATAACGTGCCTTACCACAATACTGATGCGCCCCAACGCGCATTTCGCCAAATAATGGCTTCGTCAGGGGGTCTTGTGTTAGGAAAATCCCCAGTGCATTATAGTAACAACAAAAGTGAATTTAATCTCATAATTTTCCTATTCTGCTGTGTTTACATGGGGCCAGAAAGTTTTTTGTTCTTTGCAGCATCCATTCATCTTATCAAGGTACAGGGACAGCTCGACATCTTATCAAGGTACAAGTCATAGGATATGCCATAAATGTCTGATAGATGGGAGTCCCATCTCAGGAACCCATGCCTGTCCTGAAAGAGGACACTCTGACTCCTATCTCGCAGTCAAACTGAGAGGAGAGGCGGGCAGGCGTATGTAGCTTTGCTGATTTAAGTGTGAATAAACTTATTACTTTTTCATATTGGAAGTGAAGGGAACAAACTATGCAATATACCCGAGTAAAGAAAAGTGCCTGCCTTACTTCTGTCTTTACTTCTTATCTGAGCAATTTTGATCCACACTCAACCAGTTTCCATAGAGAGAGTGGACTGGGAAGTGGAGAAGGTGAGAGGCAGAGAGTTAAGGCCATCTACTGCATTAAAGGAGTCATTTCTTTCTCATATAGAGCTCACAATGTACATTTTTCCCCTATCAGTATGTCTTTGAAGTATTGGTGGAAATCCACGCAAACACGGGGAGAACATACAAACGCTTTCCAGATGTTGTCCTTGGCAGGATTTGAACCAAGGACTGCAAGGCTGCAGTACTAACCACTGAGCCACCATGTGTTGTTGCTGTTGTGCATATTTTGGTGGGGTAGAGGATTGCGGTTATTGACCTGCCTGAAGAAAGAGCTACACTTGCTTTTAGGGGGGTGCAGATTAGATGTATAGAAGCATTCTGTCTAGCTCATTAAAAATTCTTAACCTTTTCTAGTATCCAATATGGTTCCTAATCGCATTGCTTTTGCCATAAAGTATGTGGGAATGCAGAGTAAGGAATGATTTAGTGTAGCGTTACACATGGATTAGTCTCCTGGCAACCTATTACCTAAAGAACATACACCCCATTGATGATCATCAGCCAACGTATTGATATTCAGCTTCAATCTTTACATCCAATGTAACTGCAGCAGTCAGGTGAAGACTATAAGTTAATATGGATGTAGTGAAAGTGAGAGCTGCAACCTACTTGTATAGAGGTAATGTGAGATCCAGGATCAGGAGATATGAAGGAATGTGGCAGGACGGAGGAGGTAGCGCAGGTGTCTGGGTAGAATAACCGTTGTTTCCTTCTCCTGGATATGGTGTATGCTTTCACTTATGGGTTTATCATAGGACATTTGTATTGGTTTATTCTCTTGTGGAAAGCGAAGCTGGAAGAGGACCAGCCGGACCGACAACAAGTTAATGTCCAGGCTTGTCCTTCATTGCTGCTAGCACTGTTTTTTCATGTGTATGTGTTGTATGGCCAGCCAGATAATGCATGTGTGTCCAGCTTTGTCTATGGAGATGGAGAATACATTTCTATACAATGACTGACTCCTAGCAGATGGGCTTATATTGGTCCTGGCCTTAGACTGTATCTAAGACATTCTTGTTATGATTACTAATAGAAAGTGAATTGCTTTAGAAATGAAATGCATTCTGACTGTACTTTGCCACTAACTGCTTTGTTTGCCTGAAGGTAGTCGGATATTCAGACTGCTGGAGACTTGTGCTTACGAATGAATAGCTTTTGCTTCTTTATTTATTATTATTCAGGTTAGTAGAAAGGGAAAGATGCTGAGAATAAAGCTTATCATAAATGAAAGTGAATGTTAGAGCTCGCTGTATCCGGTGACTGGGGTAGTAGTATCTGTTATAGTTAAAGGTATATTAAGGAAAATGCCACTAATAGGAGTGCTCACGGCTCCGGGAAGTCTAAATGGGTTATGTATAGAACAATGGGAAATGGGAGAGAGGGTGAAAGTGGAAAGCCAATATTAGCTAGAGGACAAGGGAAGTCATAGAACACACAACTCCCTCTGTCTTAGCAGCAATAACACCAGAGGCTCACAAGACCCCCCCCCAACAGTTTTTGTTACAGAATAGCTGATGTGACAATTTTTGCCATATTGGACTTTTTTTGTGTGTGTGTGTGTGTTTCTTTGGAGTTGGTATTTTGGGGATTTAGCATTTATATACCTTATTGCCACCTAACCAAACACTGGTCTGATATTTATTATGAGGGTGATTCTCTAATTTTCTATGGCTACATTCTGATTTACCCTATATTTCATTATTCTTGCCTTAAAAGTGCACAACTTCACAGCTTGTATTCAGCCATGTTAGAGATTCTGTCTTGGGCTGCCTACGTAGCTGCCATGCAATAAGATGTCCACCAGACATTTGCTCCATCAGCTATTTCTTAAATATATTTGCATTTGCTTTAGTGTTGTCTGCATGTTAATTTTAATGGTTAAGGGGGCAATAAGCTGCTTCCAAAAATCATGCCCAATCCAATGATACTGCCATTGGGGACAGTCTGCAGGGTGCCACATACAAGATCACGTAAAATGTTTTGCCTAGAAAAAGAATGCCTTTTAACGAAGTTTTTTTTACTGGGCACTTTGTGGGCATGTGAAATTCCTTAGATCAGTGTTTATTACATGGAAGGGGTTATTGCTGGCAGAACATACCGGTAAGCTGATATTTTTATTCTAAGGTGTGGCAGCTCTCATTTTGTCAGTATTAAAAAGATATTTAAGAACCACTATGGCTCCATGAACCAGTGTATCATACACGTCTAATAGACTAAGGTTCTGAATTGTACAACTTGGTGTATGATCCTTATTCCTAACGTGAGTAGGAACAGGTCCCATGTAGGTATCATGTGTCATTAACGTGTAAGAGATCAAGTGACCAGCTCTTTCAGATGTATTGTACTTTGCAGTAAGAACTATAAGCACGTATTTATTTTGTAATGTGACTTAATTGGTGGCATAATAGTAGTGTCATTTGTTACGCTAGTGTTGTAGAACAGGGTGTGGGGGCCCATTTGTAAAGCTGTGGCTACCTGCGGG
Organism: Leptodactylus fuscus; assembly: GCF_031893055.1. Classification (NCBI taxonomy): domain Eukaryota; kingdom Metazoa; phylum Chordata; class Amphibia; order Anura; family Leptodactylidae; genus Leptodactylus; species Leptodactylus fuscus. Next base: position 101,362,943 of record NC_134269.1, read on the forward strand.
CGTCCTACATATAAATGAACCTAATGTACAAGGTAATTACCTAGAGCACTGCTTACATAAAGATAAGTACTGATGTTCAGACCTTGTAAGGACCTGCTTTTACGAGTCTAGAGGTTAATGTGTCTTGATGGAATTGGCTATTAAACCAAACTATGTCCTAGTAAATTCTGGAATGTCTCATTAACTTGGTTTGGACAAAATTGGAACCCCATCCCCCAAGAGATAAGGCAGGGTGAAACCAGATCAAGCGGGACCTTTAGTATAAAACATGAATTCATTGTGCCCAGGTCACTCACAACAATGTCTGATTCTTGGTGGTCTCTCGGAATGCTGAATAACAGAAAGAAATATAACGTCAATGGTGACGTCGACAACAAATCGCAGGTGAGCGCAGTGTTGAGAACTTGTCGATGTTGTGCTCTTTATTATGGAGGCTTAGTATGTAATAGCAGGCATAAAATGGTTTTAGAGAAAAAAGATGTTCCAATTGATAGTTTTGTGAATTGAATGTGGTCACATATTTGCACCTTTTTCTTTTCCACCACCAATAGTTGCTGCCATTTAGACTTTTTTTTCAGTTGACTTGTGTAAATTCTTTGCAACACATTGGACATATTTCATGTTTTACAGCTCGTTTAAAAAAAGATTGATTTTTTTTTTAATGGAAGCCAAGTTCACAAGTTTATATAGGTTTTATCACCTTAACCTACAGCAGGTTTATGAACTTGACTTGCTAGAATTGCTATACTACTGACCATGAACCCTTATCTTAGCAGTGCTTTGTATCATCCCAGAGTTACTAAGTTCTAGAATCTTTTTCTCTTTATATTTCTTATAATAAAGCTAGTACAGCAGTCTGTAAAGCTTGTCCTATCTAAAATGTTGCTATTTATATCTGTAAAGCGGCATTCACACAGTCATTATGTGGCTCAAAGTGGGAGAAATAGATTTGCAGCCAAACAAGTTGTATTGAGGGCGTAAAGGGAATTTTAGAAACTGATAGTCCTATTGGATGTGTATTTGGTGTGATATTTTCCATCATTCCTTTTAGGGGACATTTAGACTTTGCTCACGTTGCAGGTTTGTTGCACCTTTTTAATTCAGTTTTTCATTTTGGCAAAAATAATAGATAACATGCTGAAAGCATATGTGGCCATTTTCCTGTGTTTTCTTTTTTTTTTCTTCTTTTTTTTTTTTTTTGTGCAAGTCAGGTCTGCAAGCAGCACTTTTCTCTCCCCATTTTTTGTGTGGAAACCACACGGACCCCATTATAGTCTATGGGGGTCTACTGGTTTCCAAAGGTAACAACTTTTTTTTATGGGGATTAGGTTTCCATGCTATTCCAAATGGAAACCCATGCGCAGATGTGAACCGGGCCTCAGTATCTTTGGACTAAAGTTGAGATTTAATTTTTGCAGCCGCACACCACTTTTCACTAGGGGGTGAGGGTTGATGCCCATTTAATGACAGGTAAGGGAAACACTGGTATTGATAAATCAGCCCCTATGTATTCTGTTCTCAAAATAAACATACATCAAAGTACAGAACATTCTGTATTCAGATATACTGTAATGCAGTTTCTTTAGATCTCTGTAACTCTGGATTTACCGTATTTGTGGATTTTACCTTTTACAATCGCCTACATAAAGCCAGTCCCAATGACACTGTTCTGCTGTGGACAAAGTCTGTGAATTTTAATATATGACTATGGCTGGTTTAAAACAAATCTAAATCCACCCATTTTATGGCTACAAATACTGGGGCTTCATTGAAATGATCTAACATAACAATTGCAGTTGATGGCAGGTGGTGTTTGTCCTGTTTTTGCACCCTCTTTTACTACAGTTGATAGTATCTTGAAGTTCACAGCATGTTATTACATTAGTTCCTTGGAGAGTGGTGTATCTATAGGGGTGCAAGGCTAGCAGTTGCTACTGAGCCCTGGACCGGAGTGGCCCTAAAGATCCCGCTGCCACATTAAATTACTAGTAATCTAAATGTCAAAAAGTAGGTAGGGGTTCCATTTTAGATTTTGTATGTGGTGTCCAAGAACTTCATGTTACACCTCTGTCTTTGAGCATTAGGATACATCCACATTACTGTACAGTAAAATAGAAAAAAGTTCCACCGTCAACTCTCCATCTTGCGATAAAATTTAACTTTTAATAGTGTTCCTGAAATGACAAAAAATGAAACCTAATCTAATGAACAAATGCAAAAAAGAGAAGAAAAAAAAACCCTAAAAAAACGCTGTCGCGTTTTAGAATGCTACTGTTCCTTCTTCAAAGCCTGTACAGTACAGTGTAGACATTATTATTCTTGCATCAATAAAAATTTCCATAGATTCAGCTTCTCTTTGCATTTATCGCAGCAGATCCAGTTTGCGGACCAGAAGAGGGAATTTAATAAACGCCCAACAAAGATTGGCCGCCGTTCCTTGTCTCGCTCTATATCTCAATCCTCAACTGATAGTTACAGCTCTGGTAAGTGAAAAATCACACTACTTTGTTCTTGCAAAATCATGCATTGTGGACCCAGTTAATGTAACTTAAGACAGTAGTGCCTTTCCATTTCACAGGCAAGTCAGATGGTTTATATAGAGGATATGCTGTTACATGGCCATATTAATTTCACTGTCGGCGAATGGATGTTATTCACATGACCGATATTTTGATGGTCTATTGTCAGGGACCATCAAAATATAAATCATGCACTATTTTTGTCTGTATGCAATATATGAGAGATTTGTTAAAACGGCCACCCCTTATGCACAATGTGGAAATATTTGACAGCCATTTTGCACCACCATTGTGTGGGGGTTAAGCTTTTTATGACCTAACCTCAGGATAGGCCATAATTACTTGATCACTGAGGGCAGACAGCCACTGCCTTGGACCGATCAGCTGTATTGAGCCGTTTCCAGCACCCGTCCTATACACTATAAAGGGTCAGAAGCAGCTGTCCCTGACGCTCATCATCCCTTCAAGCCAGTGGGGGCGAACTGCAGTCCAGGGACGCTATACAGGGTTGGAGCTTTCAGTTTCCAGATCTGCTATAATGTGTAGGATGGGCTCCGTATAGCTGATAGGTCTGGGGCCCCCACTGATTAGGTATCCGGAGGATAGGCTTTAAAAAGCTTAACTGCAGAAAATCCCTTTAAACTCAGTGCATCATTTAATGAGGAATTGGCAACTAGTGGTCACCATTCCCCTTTTTCCTGATAGGGGTTGATAGCACCTCCTAGGACCCACACTTACCAGGCTTTTAGGGAATATCTTACATATATTTCATAATTAAGACAGTAATACCATACCTCCCAACTTTTGAAGAACCGAAAGAGGGACAAAATGTGCGGTGCGCGTAGCGCGCCGCGGCAAATTTAGCCCCACCCACTTTTGTGTTGACTCCGCCCACTCGTTAATTTTTCATGTGCCCGCACACAGTATAATCCTCCTACAGTCACCCGTAAATTATATGTCCCCCCTCTATCTCTCCCCCAGTTTCATATACACCCTTCATCTGCCCCCAGTTTCATGTCCCTCTTCCATCTCTGCCCCCAGATTCATGTCCCTCCATCTCTGCCCCCAGATTCATGTCCTCTCCATCTCTGCCCCCAGATTCATGTCCCACATCTCTGCCTCCAGATTCATGTCCCCTCCATCTCTGCCCCCAGATTCATGTCCCCTCCATCTCTGCCCCCAGATTCATGTCCCCTCCATCTCTGCCCCCAGATTCATGTCCCCTCCATCTCTGCCCCCAGATTCATGTCCCCTCCATCTCTGCCCCCAGATTCATGTCCCACATCTCTGCCCCCAGATTCATGTCCCTCCATCTCTGCCCCCAGATTCATGTCCCCTCCAACTCTGCCCCCAGATTCATGTCCTCTCCATCTCTGCCCCCAGATTCATGTCCTCTCCATCTCTGCCCCCAGATTCATGTCCCCCCATCTATGCCCTCAGATTCATGTCCCACATCTCTGCCCCCAGATTCATGTTCCTCCATCTCTGCCCCCAGATTCATGTTCCTCCATCTCTGCCCCCAGATTCATGTTCCTCCATCTCTGCCCCCAAATTCATGTCCCTCCATCTCTGCCCCCAGATTCATGTCCCCACATCTCTGCCCCCAGATTCATGTCCCCCATCTCTGCCCCAATGTCATGCCGTCCTCTCCTTCATCTGCCCCCAGATTCACGTTCCACCTCCACATTAAACTTACCTTCTCCTCCGCTCCCTCGCCGCCTCTCTCGCTGACACATGCGGCTGAAGGAAGGAGCTGACACAGGTCAGCTCCTCGCTTCGCCGCTGCCCGCCTCTCTCCCTGACACACGCGGCTGAAGCTGCTCGCGTGCTCGCTTCTCCGCTGCGTCTCTCTCTCTCGCTGACACATGCGGCTGAAGCGAGGAGCTGACCTGTGTCAGCTCCTCGCTTCGCTGCTGCCGCCGGCTCCTGGCGTGTACATCGCGTCTACAAGCCAGGAGCCGGCGGCAGCAGCGAAGCGAGGAGCTGACACAGGTCAGCTCCTCGCTTCAGCCGCATGTGTCAGCGAGAGAGAGACGCAGCGGCGAAGCGAGCACGCGAGCAGCTTCAGCCGCGTGTGTCAGGGAGAGAGGCGGGCAGCGGCGAAGCGAGGAGCTGACCTGTGTCAGCTCCTTCCTTCAGTCGCATGTGTGTTCAACTCAGATCTGCGTCCTCTGGACGCAGATCTGAGTTGAAATCGGGACATACCTCCCTCCAACCGGGACCGCGGGACATGTCACCCAAATCGGGACTGTCCCGCGGAAATCGGGACGGTTGGGAGGTATGGTAATACCCCTTTGGGTTACAACACAGTGAACAGTAAAACAAGCTCAGTAATTCCATCCACAGCCCAGCACATATAGCAGCAGCAGCTGTTGCATAATACATGTTGAGATGTGGTTCTAGGCAGGCCAGGATATTGGGAGTCCTCTGAATCCTGGTTTTCTAGGTTAAGTTGCATTCATGTATCTTTACTTGGAGCAGATGTTTTAATATTGAGAATAGCTAGTTTATTAGTTGAGCCCCTTATGGTACCCTCTTTGGCTACATGTCCTTCATTTGTACTGTATATCATGTAGAAAGATGAAAGCAGACTATGTAATGTCTAAAAGAGCAGGGTTTTTTTGGTTTTTTACTATGTTAAATCTTTGCATTAGCAGAAAGTTAAGACAAGGGAATACGGAGATGAAATCCTTTTTAATATGATTCTGGTCACAAGATTTGCTTTTTTTTTATCCTTCTCTTCTGACTGAATTCTGGTTTTGACTGGTTGATCTTTTCCAACTCTAGCCTTTCTGTCTTCATTCTCATGCAGATATTCTGTCAATGTCATTCCTTTATTAAGCACAGATTTCTAGGGCTTTAGGTCAACGTGGGAATCTAGCCCAGAAAATGCCAGGCTCCTGTCTCACAGGGATTTGCAGGTCAGGCTGTGCTTCTGGACAGAGTCCTGCTGAGGACTGGCCTTCAGGGAAATATTTCTGCGTGGTCTAATCCTTGGTCATCCAGTTAACTTCAGCAAGTCTGCTGCTCCACAACTGGAATTGACGTTATTTTCTCTGAATTCATTTTTTTATCTGTTCTATGTGTTTAGTTTCAGGCATCTGGGTACACTGTGGTCATCTGAATGAGATGAATGCGGTAACACCAGGCTAGGTAGCTGACATGCTGGATCCACTGTGCCAACTTGTTTCAATAGACATAAACTTGTACTTGGGTTATGTTTAATTTTTAATGCAAGCACTTTATAGAGGCTGTGTGGGCACCACACTATTATCAGGGTTCAGTGCAGGCTGCGGCCTCTGGGAAGGTGAGGGCTAAAGGGGTTGTCCGGACAAAAATGGACACCCCTTTTACTGTTTAAATAAGCTGGGGGTAGTGAAAAAAATGCATACTCACTTGTCCCTGTTGCTCCGGTGTCCTCCCGGTTCATTTGCTCCTCTGAAGCCAATTAGCAGCTTCAGCACAATACTGGAAGAGAACCAGGAGAGCAGATGAACCGAAGAAATGGGGTCAGGCGAGTATGCATTTTTTAAAGTTTTGTCTGGACAATCCCTTTAAGACTTCATTCTATTGAGGTCAGTCCTTGCCATGATTTACCCATACTTGCGAATTCTACAGTCAATTAATCTATATGTGTTTACAGCAGCTCAACCACAATGTATAAGGACACCCCGTTTTAGGTACTTGGTGGATGATTCCTTTCACTCTCCTCTGACTTATTTTAATAACCATATTGGGCTTTTTCCCATTGACTTCTCTGTAGGACTTGAAGGGAATGTATCACCAAAAATCACCCACTTCTTAAACCAGGTTTTTATACTAAACATATCATATTTTTCTAGGCTTTCTGATATTTTTAACATTTTCTATGTTATGATCTATAGGGAACTTGCCAATTCTGTAAGGGTCTCCTTTGCAGTAGTCATTTCATTTACATCACAAACACAACAGCAAGGATAACATCACATAACACTCATGATTTCATCCACTAACAATAGATAATGACACAGTTTTTATCTTCTCTCCTCCCTGCACATAGCATGTCCCATAAAAGCTCTCCCATAAATATCAAACAGCCAGCTCCAGTCGTTTGTTGCCTATGACCCTGAGAGAGCTGTTAAGTACATCACTAAGGCTGGGTTCACACTACCATCAAATTCCATTATGAAGGTGTACATTAAAAAAAACAAAAAAAAAAACTGGACACCTATCATAACAGACTGTAACTGATGTTAATGTGTCTGGGTTTTTTTAACTGATCCATTGGATCAATAAAAAAAAAAACAGACACACTAACATCAGTTAGTGCTAGTTAGCATCAATTAGTGTCCATTTTTTTTTATTCTGTCCGTTTTTGATGTTTTGTGTTTTTTTTACTGTTTCTGAGCATGCGCAGAAAAAAAAATGGACACAAAATAACGAACAGTAATTGATGGCTATCAGTTCCTGTCTGTTAGAAGTCTATGGGCAACGGACTTATATCTTAAAAATAACGGACACTTGCTGTGTTTTTTTTTTTTTGGGGGGGGGGTTTGGTTGTTTTTTTACGGACAGAAAAGTCCTGCATGTAGAATTTTTTTGTTCGCTGGAAAAAAAAAAAAAAAAAGACTTCTGATGGATTGGGTGTAAACGGACACAAGTTAAATTCTCATTTAAATGAATGGAAATTTTAACGGATTTGTGATGGTTCAGCTAGTGTCCATTGCTAAAATCTTGTAACGGACAATAGCTACGGACACTGCTGACTGTCACCAACAGTAGTGTGAACGTCCCCTAAGTGCTGTTAAAAGAGCAGTGGAGAAGGCCAGGCAACTTGGCATCTCCCATAGTTTTCTACAGAAAGTAGAAACCGATTACAAAACAGTGATATATTTCACTATTTGGTTTTAATAAATACATTAAAGATGACCTTTCATTCCTCATACATATGCAGTTTTATATAACACTAGAAAGCCGATGAATTCAGCATACTGTCAGCTTTCCCATTATGTGTCCTGGCGCTGGAGATATTGCTGCCGTTAATTTCGGCACCAATTTCTCCCCACTGTCAGAAGGGTGTTCCTGACAGTCCTGAGTAATGGCTGGGCTATGAGGAACTCATTCCCCCCCCCCACCACCACCACCACCACCACCCATTCCTTCCTTCCCGACAGGCTTGCACTTTCAGAGGGGGTGATCCTTACTGCCCAGCGATGACGCTGAGGAATGAGCCCTGCCCTGCTCCCCACAATCCTCCGTACAAGTTTATAGACTAATACTGCCGTGGGAAGTGTGTGTATGTGGGGGGAGGTAGATGTTCCTTACAACCCATCAATGACTCTACACTGTCAGGAACAACCTTCTGACAGTGGGGAGATATCGGTGCTGAAATTAACGGCACCAATCTCTCCACCACCGGGTCACATACCGAATTCAGCACACGGTTGGTTTTCTAGCGGTGTGTAAAACCACATATGCATGAGGACATGAAAGGTCCTCTTAAATACATTCCTTTTAAATGGGAAGGGGTCGAGATTCATTCCTCTACAGAATAGCATATGAGGCCTGGAAATTGTCTGATTAAGAAAAAGTAAACATAACTTGCCTTTCACTCATCTTCCGTTCCTCCTCTGACAATTTTCTTTGCCAGCCTTTCTCCGTAGTAGCCCAACCAGAAATGGTCTTTAGTTTGTGTCCAGGTCACTGTTGCAGGCTACCACTGGTCTCGCTGGTCATGTGCCATCTATGCACATATCACCATTGAGGCCAATCCATTATGTGCGTTTTGTGTACAGGTAACCGCTGCGGACAGTAATTTTAAAAGGGACCAGTTCCCTCTTCTGACATGTCTGTTTTAGTAGCAATTTCTGTTCCTTAAGAAAAAAACACTATAAGACTGTGTTGCTTCTGTTATTCCTCCTGAACATATGTGAGTAAATTGACAACTGAGGATTTACCATTCCCTTTGTCAAAAGTCGTGTGCCCACAGAGTCTGCTATCGCCAGTACTGTTATCAGTCCAATAATACAAAAGAATGGAGGGGCAATGGCTCCAAAAGACCCAACTCAAAATCCTCCAAATAGTCCACTATTCAAAGATAATGATACCTTGGGATTCCAGGTGAGTAAATCTGTGAGGCAATATTGTTTGGAGTGTTGCTACCTCTTCTCTTCACAGTAGATCCAGTTGTGTGTATTCTAGGAGGAATAACAGAGGGATGGCACATTTATAAGAAGTGATGCTCTACAATTATTATTTCATGTGACATACTAGTGTTTACTAAAACAGACCATTTCAGTTTCTCACGGTTTTCAATAGATTACATTGCTATGTGTATAGGAGCTCTCATATTTCCATTCTTAGTCTGCAAACCCCTTTAGCTCTGTGCGTTGTCTAGCCATTGTCTCATACAATTGTATCCACTTCTCAGATGAATGCAGGATTAGGTATAAATAGCCTGGATTCTAAACTCATACTTTGTAGCAAAAAGAGTGACGTCTGTGCAGCTAATAATATATTTAGCTTCTGCATTTTATAGATAATGTAAAACTGAACCAAGATACTGGGGTTGATATATTACAAATGTCAGATTTGCCTTCATTGTATCACATTACATAATGAGAAAGTGTGAATGAGGTGGATAGTTTCCGGCAAACCCTGACAACTACATTTTCTATCTGACACAAGAGTCCCATACAGGCAAATCGTCAGGTAGCCTACAGGTAGAAGCTGGGTATTGTCATGTGACAGAGTAGTGCTTGGAGCTAGTAGGAAACAATTTAATGAATGTGACTATAGATAGTACTTGGTCATTTCCAATGACGGTTTCGTAATGGACATTCATTCCTTTCCATATTTACTTCTTCATTTATTAATAAGTAAATGTGCTGGTAGATCAGGCAAGTTGGGACTATCCTGTTCAGACATCTCTGAACAGACATCATGAGAGGCAAAAATGTTTTTTTGCCTTTTCTGATTATATCCTCTTTCACTAGCTGCTTCCTACACAGACAGCTCAGATGATGAGACCTCTCCGCGGGACAAACAGCAGAAAAACTCCAAAGGCAGCAGTGACTTCTGCGTGAAAAACATCAAGCAAGCTGAGTTTGGCCGTCGGGAAATTGAAATTGCTGAGCAAGGTAAGGCTCATGATCTAGAAATCTAGAAATTTCCCATCACTTAAAACTGAAAACATTCAATAACACCTTGCCCTCATGAAAGCCTTGCAGTCCTATAGTCCTGTGTATAGTGCATGCATATTACACAAAGTCCCCATGTAATATCTAGAATACCCAACAGGACAGTCATGCTCTGGTGTACAATAGCAAAGCTTGTATATTACAAGTTGTGCAGTACAATCAAGTAGTTTATATGATAGCATAAAAAACAAAACACCCCACCCCCAAAGGAAAAAAAAAAGTCCTCTCCTAATAGATCCCAACCCTCTCATCCTGCCTTTTCCTGAGTTTCTCTGGTCTCTTCTTCCTTCTTCGTCCTTAACACACTTACACATAGAATTTGGCTGACAACCACTTAAAATATTGTTACATTACTATTGTTTTTGTTTCTCTCTCATATGTTCTAGAGATGCCAGCACTCATGGCTTTGCGTAAAAGAGCACAAGGAGAGAAACCATTAGCTGGAGCCAAGATTGTTGGCTGTACTCATATAACAGCACAAACTGCGGTGAGTTCTAGCCTAATATATAATTTTTTTTTTCTTTTTTTCCACAAAAGTATGTACTGTATTTTTCGGACTATAAGACGCACTTCCCCCTCCCTGCCCAGATTTGGAAGGAAAATGGGTATGAGTCTTAAAGTCCGTATATGGGGTATTTTGGCAAGGGTGGGGGAGGGTGTCGGATGTGATGCGGAGATGTTGGTTTGCAGCTTTGCCCCACTGCTGGCTTCCTGGGACGATGGGCTGGCCTGGGGCTGCAAGGACAAGGTGTCCCAGCGAAACCCATCCTGGCATCCACTATTACAGCAGATGCTGGGTCTGAAAGATGATGGCGACCACTCTGCTGCAGAGCTGGCGCCATAGCTACTGGGTCTCTGCTGTAATGTACAGTGGAGACCCGGAGCTAATGCCTGCGATCATAGTCCACTCAGATTGTGGTATTGCTACTTCATTAACTTATAAATACTAAATTCCTCAGGTTAAGATAATTGTCTTGAAGGGTATAGTAAATATTTTGCGCCTTGTTTTTATGGGCATAAAAATAACCTGGGGTCTTGTCTTTACATGCTACTATATTGTTACAGTAGCAGTCCTTTCCACAATAAGATATTCTCTCCTGTAATGTGTGTCTATACATTACCATATCTAAGCAGAGATATTTAGTACCAGGATGTTTGAGGGTGCTGGAGCTCTGTACATGTGTTGTGCTATGGTTAGGTAGTAATATTGTAGTGAACTGTTGCTTTAGCTATTTAATTTTTCCAGGTTCTCATTGAGACATTGGGAGCTTTAGGAGCTCAGTGCAGATGGGCTGCCTGCAACATATACTCCACTCTTAATGAAGTTGCTGCAGCCTTGGCTGAAATCGGTAAGTCCAGTTGTTTTTCATTGAAAAGTTACAAGTATAAACTTGGTAAGAGTCTAAGGGAGCGTTCACACTACCGTCGGTGTCCGACATGCAGTGTCTGCTCCTAGTGTCCGCTCAAAATCTGTCGCGGACACTAGCTGTGTCCGTGACACCTGTCATTCACTTGAATGGGCATCGGGTGCGTTCTTTTGCACTCCGTGCCCGTCCTTTCCTGTCCGCAAGAGAAGATGTCCGACTTCTCAAACGGACAGAAAAACCCTGCATGCATCCGTGACAGATTTTGAGCGGACACTAGGAGCGGACACTGCATGTCGGACACCGACGGTAGTGTGAACGCCCCCTTACAGTTTGTTTGCACCTTATTAACCTTAAGTGCTCATCTAAGAACATTACTGAATTAGGTCATGTGAAATGACAAATGTTAGCTTGTAAAAATAAAAATAAAAAAATAAATAATAAATCTTCACATTCAGGTGTGCCAGTGTTTTCGTGGAAAGGAGAATCGGAAGATGATTTCTGGTGGTGTATCGATCGATGCGTAAATGTGGAAGGTTGGCAGCCCAACATGGTAAGTCTACTTGCAGAATAAAGGCAAAGTTAAAAAAAAAAAAAAAAAAATTATGCAATCAGTCTCCCAAAGTCACAGGTCTAGAATGAAAGTAATGTAGCATGTCATCTCTGTCCCCCGTGACTATTGGATGCTATGGCCTAGAGTGGACACTATACAAACCAAACTGGTATTGACTGGAATCCGATCCCTCTGTCATGAAAAATCTACAAATCTTGCAAAACACTAAGAATGCCTTATTATAACTCCAGACAACTAGGAGCTCATGCAAAAACCTCAAAGGGTAAACTGAAAACTCGGGGGTAGCAAGTCCTCTGTTTGGGTAACGCGTCCTCTGGTCCTGGGCCAGGCAGTCCTGGCTGGATGTGCGGAGGGTCATGTGATTGCTGCAGCCAATCATAAACCTCATCAGTCACATATGTGGTATCACTGATGTCACTACCAAACAGGGTATGTGTCACCAGTATGGAGGACTGGGGGTATATGAGTATAACTTTTTTTAAAGATTTTATTTATTTTTATTTTACACCAGTCCCAGCGCCCTGTGAGTTTTCAGTGTATCCAGTATTTCCTAAAACAAAACATAATGAAAATTGGGTCTTTAACACATGATGTTATATCTCAATATATCCTAATGCAGAAAGAGGCTTTCTAGAACATTTACCGCTTAGGATGTCATATTTGTCTGATACTTAGCTTCATCCCATTTCTGTCTTGTGTATCAGTTGCACATACAGTATGTCACATGGACATGCTACTGTATTGTGATGCACTGAATTCACGGAGACTTTTGCTTGCACACAGTTTAGCTTTCAGCCCTGGCTTTTTATATTGAGTAATATATATATATATATATATATATATATATATATATATATATATATATATATATATATATATATATAAAGCAGCCTGAAGGAGTGTCGTGCTTGGCTTAGTAATGTACCCCAGGAAACAGGAATGGACTTTTAAGAAGAGGCAGTGTTTCAACCTATTTTGAGAAAAAGCAGCTTGAAATTGAACATAAATGTTGGCTTGTATGCAGACCATTGATCATTCTGATAACTCCACAATAGTTGTTAACCACACTGTGTAGCGGAAGGAGGCACAGGTCTGCCAAGTAGGAGAAGTTGCTTGGATACACATTGGATGGAGGAGAAGCATACAATATGTGAAGATGTGTTGTGGCATCTTAATAAGCTTAAGCAGAGACACAATATACTGTAGGTTGTGGGAACTGCAAGACGGGCTGAGGTGCCAATTTTATCGATATCAACATAAAACAATGCGAAAAGTAATAAATTACAAGTGCCTAGGCTCATTGGATCTGGCTTTTACTAGCCTTGACATTAATCTTCTGCTGCATAACAGTATAATAGTGTTTTGTAAGTTCCTATATAGCGATAGACTGTTAGGGAGCTGACTGTGTATGAGAACACATTTATTAGCCTCATGTTTATTTAGTTAACTAGTTATGTCACTAGTTGTGTTAAGCCATAACAAGTGTCAAGTATGTTTAAAGGGAGTCTGTCATTGGCTATATCGTTTTTTTAATAAGCATATCTTTTACATTGCCTTTAGAAAGGCTATTCTAGGAATACCTAGCATTCATTTATCTTTGCAGCCATTTTTTAATTAACCCAGTTTTCTTGATATGCAAATTAGTGTTCAGGCACAACTGAAGCCTCATTACTGATCCACGAGCACAGCAGTGTCATCAGCCGCCTCCATTTCTCATTGTCCCCTTCTTTACAGGCGATCCCTCCTTCTACACCTCTTTACTGCTTCCAGATCAACTAGTCGTGTACAGCACACGTGCAAGATTTTAATTGCGATGTACATCACTGACATGAAAGATCCATGATTTATGTATTTTGTCATATTTAAGGCACACCCTCTTTCGCAGTAAAGCCCCCACCTACTTGTCAACTGAGTCAGAAAAATTAGAATTCAAACTGTGCCACATTTTGGTGCATTTTATACTATGGTCAATTGGTTTCACAATAGTAAATCTGGCTTTTGGTTTAAAACGAGGCGGGCATAGGGAGGGAATTTATCTGGGTGACTTCTCTGCAAGCCTTTCCCTACATAGCTATAGATTAATAGATCTCTATATGTAAGGTGTTTATAGACCTGTCAATGAAACTGCGCTCTGTTACCTTTTCAGATTCTCGATGATGGTGGAGACCTCACTCACTGGATATATAAGAAGTATCCTAACATGTTCAAAAAAATAAAGGGCATTGTGGAGGAAAGTGTGACTGGTGTGCATCGGTGGGTAGAAATTTATTTTGCCAGATTTCACTATTGTGTTTTTTTATTATAGTCCACTATTCATAAAGAGGTATTGTTAGCCATGCATTTACAAAAGGATTGTTACTTTGTTTTTCTCTTACAGTTTGTACCAGTTGTCTAAAGCTGGTAAGCTTTGTGTTCCTGCCATGAACGTAAATGATTCTGTCACCAAACAGAAATTTGACAATTTGTACTGCTGTCGTGAGTCCATCCTGGATGGGTAATGATTAACGAGAATTTTTTATTATTTTATTTATTTAAATATTGAAGACCATGTAGAGATGAGACAGCTGCCCGCCTACCTGGCAGTCCCCCATAAAAGTGAATAGAGTGCCGGTCACACAACTACACTAGTGCTCCATTGACAAGGAGGCCTTACTCCCTCCTAAGTGCTCATTGTGACACAATCCCTTTAATGCATATGAAAATCCCTACTCTTTACTCCCTACAGTAGATCCAAATACTTTAACAAAAATATAAAAATGAATATATAGGTGCTCACAGTAGACCAGTACTGCCATTAGATATTTTTTACACATCATCTACAAATTGTCAAAGGAAGAAAACTACTTCTATAGCTACCCTATAAGTGAATGTTCAGTCTTAAAACTTAACTTAAGGTATCAAAATTTCACTGACGGGTATTCACTTGGGAATTGTATGCAAATCACTGAGAGAGTAAAACATAAAACTTGATATGATATTTAAAAACAGGAAAAACGATAGCTAGTTTACTTGATGCATGAAAGGTGGCATCCTTGTATACATATAATCAATATTGGAAGCTATAATACAACCAAATTATGAAAAAGGTGCTTTCCCACTGTTATCAGGTATAATTTCTTTGGTAGGACTAGCCAAAACTGAATAGATACAGGCTAGTTGAAACTAACTGAGAATCACTAATTAAATACTGTGAAACTCAGGAGAGGGTAGCTGATACAAGGCTGGGCATATGTAATGATCTAAAACCTCATTAGTAAATCTCCATAGAACAGAGTCACAAGCAAAAGTTATAATGCTCAGCTAACCCCATAAATAATTTGTCTAACTTCCTGAACACATTTTGCTAGATAGATACAATAGTTCCTAGGCTCATCAGGAGGATAATAAAGACAATGCCCAAAGAAAATAATAAACATTTGCAGTTAAAACCGCATTTCCTGGGTGGTAGAACACGGTACTTTTGTCTATGCCGCCGAGCGCAGCGATTGTCCAAACTAATATACCTATAACCCCGCCCTCGGACAGCCCACAGTGTGATCTGGTGCGACCTGATAGGTCATGCCCATCAATGACGTTGCTGGGCGTGTCTGGATATCTGGATAATCGTATGTCCCAGTGTCAGTACGGAGAAGATAAACTTCTCCGTACATGAGAAATAGCTGATAAAAGTATGAAAAATAGCGCCTATAAGTGCAGCGCTAAGATAAGGTTACCATCGAAGATATAAAGATACATTCAAGTATCAAGCACAGTGACTACCTCACACGTATCACAGCTAGACCAAGTAGGACTAAAATTAGAAAAGAGAAATGGATATGCGTGTAGCCATAATCAAAAAGATAGAGTCCCAACACACAATGGTATGTGTATACACCAAACCCCTTTAAGGTCTCAGACAGCCATATTCCTAGTCATGTTTCATGGGTTTGACATGCATTTCCAGGCTGCTGCCTAAAGCCTATACACTGTTCTGTGAATAAGGTTTCCTAAAGTTAAACCTCCACAATGGAAACCAGTATTTTCCAAGAATTCTATAATAATCTGTGTGGAATATAATAGAAATGGGTTGTAGCCATCTGGTTCATTGGTAGTATCAGAACAGTTTGTTACTTCGGTATGTTATATACATAGCCTAATCTCTAAGTTAACATGTTCATTGTATACATTTGTGTTTGCAGTAGTATTAGACTTCCTTTCTGTAACTGGCATTATTAACAGAGAATGGAAAATGGCGAGCAGATAAGTTGGATGTTTGATCTGCATCCCTGTTACAGACCCATTATCAGCATTACTTGTTTAATAAGTAACTTCAAAATACATCATGGAAACCTAGGGATTGGTCGCTTTCCTGGTTTACTGGTCCATTGTTCCATTGTAAATGTTTGCTACATGGAGATATTCAGATCAGTGACTTTGTTTGGAAATAGTGGTTGTTGGGAAGGACAAGGACATTTCCGCCTACACATTACCATAGCCAGATTAAAGACCCATTTAGGCTTTGATCACTGAACATTTATTCAATAAAAAGAAATAAAAAAAAAAAAAAAAAAAAAAAGCAGCAGGTGCCCACGGTCCTTCAAGGTTGTGTGCCCCTTTGCAGCAACTACGGCAGTACTTACGCCACTGGATAAAATGACAAAACGTTCGTTTTATTGCCTGCCGGTAAAAAAAAAACACCAAACTGTCAACAGCACATCCACCTGTATAAGTGTAATAATACTGTTACTATAATAATCAAAGTGACAAAATAGCGCCATACAAATGTCATCACCAAATGACTTGCTATAATTTCAAATGGAGCCTGTTGTGAAGTCTATTACTAGACTTAGTAGCCAAGTTATAATTGCAGGATTGAGTATCTTTATTTATGTATTTCTAAGATCTAGATACTGACATTGAAAATGCATCAAAATTCTTAAAAAATGTTTAACATAAATGCTTGGTTTAAAAAAAAGTGCCATTTTCTTAAACTTTTCAGTCTGAAACGCACAACAGACATGATGTTTGGTGGAAAGCAGGTTGTGGTCTGTGGCTATGGCGAGGTGAGTACTTCAGGAGTGAGGAGTGGTCCCATTTTTATAAAGCCCTTACTATTTAACCTACCGTAGTCTTTTAACACAACTGGTCTCCTTTTATATGTAGTGGAAAACCTGTTTAATATCACAAGAGTCTGTCACACTCTGGAAAGTGGGGATCAGAACAAATGCTAAATGTCCTTGGTGTCAGGAAATAAGGGACAATCTCATGCTGTAATGCTCTAGGCTCATGGGGCCCTGACTGTATTGTTTAGTTTCTAGGGTCTTTACTGTTCCAAACATACCAAAAGTAATATTTATTTAAATTTGGGATGTATGGGTAATTTGGAAGGGGAACATGAAGAACATCTAGCTATAGCTAAAAGTTTGCAAAGGGAACACGTGACTAGTTGGATTCTGGTCCACCCACACTGATGGAGGTAGTTAAACACATCAGTCATACAATAGGGATGGAACAGAAGCTGTATATAAGGGGAGGGACAGTAATGAAGTCTGCAAAAAAAAAAAAAAAGTGTGGGAATGAATCGGTCACTCAGAGTTAGTGTCTATGGACCTTTTACACAATAAGTTGCTTAATTGGTTGAGTCCAATTTCAAGCTGCAGGAATGAATCTATAGGAAGGAATAGAGAATGGGGTAAGAGGCCTATGCAAGGGTCTTTTTCAGGGCCTTTTCACAAATTTATGCACTGAAGTGGGGGGAGGGGCAGGGGCTTGAAAAGGACATTTATTTACGGTCATTGCTTTGGAACTGGTGAATTCCTATTTTTCTGCTACATTATTGTAGACTGTTCACTATTAGAGATGAGCGAACAGTGTTCTATCGAACACATGTTCGATCGGATATCAGGGTGTTCGCCATGTTCGAATCGAATCGAACACCACGTGGTAAAGTGCGCCAAAATTCGATTCCCCTCCCACCTTCCCTGGCGCCTTTTTTGCACCAATAACAGCGCAGGGGAGGTGGGACAGGAACTACGACACTGGGGGCATTGAAAAAAATTGGAAAAAGTCATTGGCTGCCGAAATCAGGTGACCTCCATTTTAGACGAATAGTGGATTTCAAATCCGGGTCATATGAGAATGTGAACTTTGTGACTATGAGACAGGGATAGCTGTACAGGCAGGGATAGCTAGGGATAACCTTTATTTAGGGGGGAATGTTATTAAAAATAACTTTTTGGGGCTCTATCGGGTGTGTAATTGTGATTTTTGTGAGATAAACTTTTTCCCATAGGGATGCATTGGCCAGCGCTGATTGGCCGAATTCCGTACTCTGGCCAATCAGTGCTGGCCAATGCATTCTATTAGCTTGATGAAGCAGAGTGTGCACAAGGGTTCAAGCGCACCCTCGGCTCTGATGTAGCAGAGCCGAGGCTGCACAAGGGTTCAAGCGCACCCTCGGCTCTGATGTAGGAGAGCCGAGGGTGCACTTGAACCCTTGTGCACCCTCAGCTCTGCTACATCAGAGCCGAGGGTGCGCTTGAACCCTTGTGCACACTCTGCTTCATCAAGCTAATAGAATGCATTGGCCAGCGCTGATTGGCCAATGTATTCTATTAGCCTGATGAAGTAGAGCTGAATGTGTGTGCTAAGCACACACATTCAGCTCTACTTCATCGGGCTAATAGAATGCATTGGCCAGCGCTGATTGGCCAGAGTACGGAACTCGACCAATCAGCGCTGGCTCTGCTGGAGGAGGCGGAGTCTAAGATCGCTCCACACCAGTCTCCATTCAGGTCCGACCTTAGACTCCGCCTCCTCCGGCAGAGCCAGCGCTGATTGGCCGAAGGCTGGCCAATGCATTCCTATGCGAATGCAGAGACTTAGCAGTGCTGAGTCAGTTTTGCTCAACTACACATCTGATGCACACTCGGCACTGCTACATCAGATGTAGCAATCTGATGTAGCAGAGCCGAGGGTGCACTAGAACCCCTGTGCAAACTCAGTTCACGCTAATAGAATGCATTGGCCAGCGCTGATTGGCCAATGCATTCTATTAGCCCGATGAAGTAGAGCTGAATGTGTGTGCTAAGCACACACATTCAGCACTGCTTCATCAAGCCAATACAATGCATTAGCCAGTGCTGATTGGCCAGAGTACGGAATTCGGCCAATCAGCGCTGGCTCTGCTGGAGGAGGCGGAGTCTAAGGTCGGACCTGAATGGAGACTGGTGTGGAGCGATCTTAGACTCCGCCTCCTCCAGCAGAGCCAGCGCTGATTGGTCGAGTTCCGTACTCTGGCCAATCAGCGCTGGCCAATGCATTCTATTAGCCCGATGAAGTAGAGCTGAATGTGTGTGCTTAGCACACACATTCAGCTCTACTTCATCAGGCTAATAGAATACATTGGCCAATCAGCGCTGGCCAATGCATTCTATTAGCTTGATGAAGCAGAGTGTGCACAAGGGTTCAAGCGCACCCTCGGCTCTGATGTAGCAGAGCTGAGGGTGCACAAGGGTTCAAGTGCACCCTCGGCTCTCCTACATCAGAGCCGAGGGTGCGCTTGAACCCTTGTGCACACTCTGCTTCATCAAGCTAATAGAATGCATTGGCCAGCACTGATTGGCCAGAGTACGGAATTCGGCCAATCAGCGCTGGCCAATGCATTCTATTAGCCCGATGAAGTAGAGCTGAATGTGTGTGCTAAGCACACACATTCAGCACTGCTTCATCACGCCAATACAATGCATTAGCCAGTGCTGATTGGCCAGAGTACGGAATTCGGCCAATCAGCGCTGGCTCTGCTGGAGGAGGCGGAGTCTAAGATCGCTCCACACCAGTCTCCATTCAGGTCCGACCTTAGACTCCGCCTCCTCCAGCAGAGCCAGCGCTGATTGGTCGAGTTCCGTACTCTGGCCAATCAGCGCTGGCCAATGCATTCTATTAGCCCGATGAAGTAGAGCTGAATGTGTGTGCTTAGCACACACATTCAGCTCTACTTCATCGGGCTAATAGAATGCATTGGCCAGCGCTGATTGGCCGAATTCCGTACTCTGGCCAATCAGCACTGGCTAATGCATTGTATTGGCTTGATGAAGCAGTGCTGAATGTGTGTGCTTAGCACACACATTCAGCTCTACTTCATCGGGCTAATAGAATGCATTGGCCAATCAGCGCTGGCCAATGCATTCTATTAGCGTGAACTGAGTTTGCACAGGGGTTCTAGTGCACCCTCGGCTCTGCTACATCAGATTGCTACATCTGATGTAGCAGTGCCGAGTGTGCATCAGATGTGTAGTTGAGCAAAACTGACTCAGCACTGCTAAGTCTGCATTCGCATAGGAATGCATTGGCCAGCCTTCGGCCAATCAGCGCTGGCTCTGCCGGAGGAGGCGGAGTCTAAGGTCGGACCTGAATGGAGACTGGTGTGGAGCGACCTTAGACTCCGCCTCCTCCAGCAGAGCCAGCGCTGATTGGCCGAATTCCGTACTCTGGCCAATCAGCACTGGCTAATGCATTGTATTGGCTTGATGAAGCAGTGCTGAATGTGTGTGCTTAGCACACACATTCAGCTCTACTTCATCGGGCTAATAGAATGCATTGGCCAGCGCTGATTGGCCGAATTCCGTACTCTGGCCAATCAGCACTGGCTAATGCATTGTATTGGCTTGATGAAGCAGTGCTGAATGTGTGTGCTTAGCACACACATTCAGCTCTACTTCATCGGGCTAATAGAATGCATTGGCCAATCAGCGCTGGCCAATGCATTCTATTAGCGTGAACTGAGTTTGCACAGGGGTTCTAGTGCACCCTCGGCTCTGCTACATCAGATTGCTACATCTGATGTAGCAGTGCCGAGTGTGCATCAGATGTGTAGTTGAGCAAAACTGACTCAGCACTGCTAAGTCTGCATTCGCATAGGAATGCATTGGCCAGCCTTCGGCCAATCAGCGCTGGCTCTGCCGGAGGAGGCGGAGTCTAAGGTCGGACCTGAATGGAGACTGGTGTGGAGCGACCTTAGACTCCGCCTCCTCCAGCAGAGCCAGCGCTGATTGGCCGAATTCCGTACTCTGGCCAATCAGCACTGGCTAATGCATTGTATTGGCTTGATGAAGCAGTGCTGAATGTGTGTGCTTAGCACACACATTCAGCTCTACTTCATCGGGCTAATAGAATGCATTGGCCAATCAGCGCTGGCCAATGCATTCTATTAGCGTGAACTGAGTTTGCACAGGGGTTCTAGTGCACCCTCGGCTCTGCTACATCAGATTGCTACATCTGATGTAGCAGTGCCGAGTGTGCATCAGATGTGTAGTTGAGCAAAACTGACTCAGCACTGCTAAGTCTGCATTCGCATAGGAATGCATTGGCCAGCCTTCGGCCAATCAGCGCTGGCTCTGCCGGAGGAGGCGGAGTCTAAGGTCGGACCTGAATGGAGACTGGTGTGGAGCTATCTTAGACTC
This sequence comes from Leptodactylus fuscus, assembly GCF_031893055.1. NCBI lineage: Eukaryota > Metazoa > Chordata > Amphibia > Anura > Leptodactylidae > Leptodactylus > Leptodactylus fuscus. The sequence goes on from NC_134269.1 coordinate 101,384,018, forward strand.
CGCCTCCTCCAGCAGAGCCAGCGCTGATTGGTCGAGTTCCGTACTCTGGCCAATCAGCACTGGCCAATGCATTTCTATGGGGAAAAGTTAGCTTGCGAAAATCGCAAACTGACAGGGATTTCCATGAAATAAAGTGACTTTTATGCCCCCAGACATGCTTCCCCTGCTGTCCCAGTGTCATTCCAGGGTGTTGGTATCATTTCCTGGGGTGTCATAGTGGACTTGGTGACCCTCCAGACACGAATTTGGGTTTCCCCCTTAACGAGTTTATGTTCCCCATAGACTATAATGGGGTTCGAAACCCATTCGAACACTCGAACAGTGAGCGGCTGTTCGAATCGAATTTCGAACCTCGAACATTTTAGTGTTCGCTCATCTCTATTCACTATGTGTTACCTCAATTAAGTTTGTCTGATGTAATTAAAAGCAAAATAAAAAAAAATTCTGTTGCTCTACAGGATAGCGCTCATGTTTTGTGTTTCGCTAGAATCTAATGTCACATTTCTTTTTTTAGGTTGGTAAGGGATGTTGTGCGGCTCTTAAGGCCATGGGCTCCATTGTGTATGTGACAGAAATTGATCCAATCTGTGCTCTGCAAGCTTGGTAAGTATAAGATAAGTGTCCAGAAGCTATATTTTAGGGGAATGGTTATCCTTACTCCTAACTCGTGCATGTGATATAACTTGCAAAAATGCTATTCAATGAGGATATTTCTATGCTTTGTTTTACAGCATGGATGGCTTCAGGCTTGTCAAGCTCAATGAGGTGATCAGACAAGTGGATATTGTCATCACATGCACAGGTATGATATGTAGGAAGAAGTTTATTATACAAGCATTCCTTATAGCCATGTACTCAGAGGTTTACATAGTACAATTGTGTCATTCATTTGGGCATTGTGAATGTTTGCATGTGTTAGCGTTTTACCATTGGATGCATGCCTATGCCTTCAAACTTACATTAGGCAGTTGTCCAGGAAATCGGTTCAATACATCTGAATATGTTTGTTTGTGTGAGTGAATTGGACACTACAGAAGTGGTAAAATGCAAAGATTTGCCACTGTTCGGTTTGTGAAACATCCCTGTTTTTGGTTTACACCACAATTTGTTTTATCCAACATAACAAGTTTACAGTTAGAATCAATTTAAAAAAAGCTCCAGTGTGTTAATATTACTGTTACATACTTGTTATGGCACCCCCTGTGTTCTTTCTATTCCCTTCTAGAACATTCTCCTGAGGGGTAGGCAGACTTCTTACTGGCTTGTCTTCACAATGGGAGGAATAACTCTCACCTATGTGAAACCGGAAGTGTGTGCTCTAACTGAGCTTCTGAACATATTGCAGGGTTCTAAACAATGGCCAAAATGGTCAAAAATGCAAATAATGTCTAATTTGCAGATTGAGCACCGTTTTCAAATAGCCCTGCCACCAAACTGCCTTTTTAAGGTTAAAAAAAACCCAAAAAAACAAAAGACACTATGCAGAAGGCCATGTGTGTCAGTCAACTCTATCTGCATCCTCAAGACACTGACTGAGTTGAAATTAATGGTGAAGCAGGATGACCTCAGCTTCCTGCTTCACCATTCATGATGCCACTATTTCCAGTTTGTGGCACTAGAGATGCTGCACTGAACCAAAGACATATGCATGGAAGAACTTGTATGGTGATCACTGGAGAGAGTTATGCTGGGATGGGGGGGGTGTAACTGGGGAGCATTATACTGTGTGTGGGGTATTGGGGGAAATGTAATCTTTTTTAAAATAATTGTAGTAGAAAACGAAGCAGGAGTAGATATGTGCCATAATTTACACTAATTTCTGGCATCTATTATGGTAAATCTTTATAGGTCCTGCCCCTCTCACTAAACCACACACACTACTTTTGTTACTTTGCCTGCTCCAAAAATGTGCTTTTTATGGCAAAAAATTTGAGTTCTTTTAATATAAATTGTACCTATAGCAGTTGTGGGCATTTTTGATTATCAGAGGCACAATGCTGGTACCTGGATACATGTTTTCTTGTAGCAACGCAGAAGTGTCAAAAATATGTTCACAACAATGCTACACTATCTACAGTCTTTATCATAGAAATTTTCCCGTTTTAGCAACTTCTTTGCCACTTCTTCCCTATCTTTGGCTAATGCATTGAAAACCAATGTAAGAATAATTGCATTCAAAAAGATATAGACTATGATTTCTTGTGCTACATGACACAACAGAACCCCTAGCCTTTGAATAGGGGATAAGTTACAAATTGGAGCAAGTCTCACCACTGGGATCCCTAATGTTTGTGAAAAGGGGGTTGTGTTTCTCACCATTCTGGTCCAACAGGTGCATCCCTGCTTCATTCATTTTCAAGGGAGATGGTCAAAGTACAGGTATAGTTCTCAGTTGTCTCCAGAGGTCCCTTTGAAAATGAATGGAGGTTGCCAGAGCAGCTGATCTGTGTTGGGGTAAAGGTGTTTCATCCCGAAAGACCAGAAAACTCCTTTAAGAGATCATAGTCTACATTATCTAGAGCCAACTATGCTTCCACTGGTTTCCATTGCATTAGCTATAATATATATTTAGTGCAAAATGTTTGTTTTGTTTTGTTTTCCAAAACTGTTCAAGACTTTTGAGAGATGCAACTAAAAAGTATATTGTGTAATGTAATAATTTGTGGATCCATTAGGAAACAAGAATGTGGTGACTCGAGAGCACTTAGATCGTATGAAGAACGGCTGTATTGTCTGCAACATGGGCCACTCCAATACAGAGATTGATGTGGTGAGTAGTAATATCATATACTCAGGATGACCATGTAATAGGAGAAACGGTGTATGAATGAAGAAAGTGAGGCTGTTCTTTTAAAAGAACAATTTTGCAAGCTATTTCTCTTCTACGTTGTTGTATCTGTTAAGTCACATTACATATATATTTCCTTTTCTTCTCTTCAGGCGAGCCTGCGTACTCCTGAACTGACATGGGAACGAGTGCGGTCTCAGGTTGACCATGTCATCTGGCCTGATGGCAAGAGGATTGTTCTCTTGGCTGAGGTATTAGATGCCTCTTAAACTCTAGTTATGTACATATGTCATGAAGGCCTATTGACACATCACAAACCTGAATACAGCTTAATTTGTTATCCTTTACATTATACAATGTCACTATGTACAAGGGGACCTGAACACTGGTGGTAAAAAAAAAAAATGCAGTGGAATACACCTTCACTCATCCTATAGCCACTAGGATGACTCCCTCCAAGAGGTGATTACATGTTGAACATGTGCTATGCGACTCCAGTGAAAGTGTATGGCCCTGAAATCCCAACACTAATCTTATGACTGGAAGAAACAGGGAACCAGGGTCCCCCATTATGATGATCATTAGGGAGTCCCAGTGTTGGGATCTCTAATTGTTGAAGTCTAGTACATGGATGAGTTTCAGATCACGTTTTTTTTTTCTTTTTTTACATATTTAAAAGTATGATAGTTTCCTTTTTTGCTACTGATGGTTCAACAGGTCAGGTATAATGTTTTTGGGTTTTTTTTAAACTTATAGGGACGGCTGCTTAATCTGAGCTGTTCTACTGTTCCCACTTTTGTGTTATCCATTACTGCTACCACACAGGTCAGTATTCCACATTGATATCATTCTGTATATATTGTATTATATACAACTTGAAACCTGAGTCATGAGAAGTATAAGATATAGTAAGCTTACTTTTATCCTGTTTCATACAATCAGTCATTGTAACATTGCCAACAGAAGACCCAGAGAAATAAACCAAGATACCCCATCCCCACAGCTACTGAAGGCCATGTCACTTACAACACTCTATTGCATGAATGTGAATACTGAACTATAAATGTCCCCTGGGCTTGTATTTTCTACACTCTTAGGGTGCATGCACACTACGTAACGCCGGGCGTGTATGAGAGCCGTACACGCCGGCATTACAGCAGACTGCCGAACACTTCCCATTCACTTCAATGGGAGCGCTCGTAACAGCGGCGTTTACGAGCGCTCCTATTGAAGTGAATGGGAAGTTCTCGGCAGCCCTGCTGTAACGCCGGCGTGTACGGCTCTCATACACGCCCGGCGTTACGTAGTCTGCATGCACCCTTAGGCCCGAATTATAATTTCAGCCTGGCAGAGGTAATAGGATTATCTCTGTCGTTCAGAAACAATCCTAAGCCTTTCTTTTGTCTATACTTTTCTATTTAGTATTTATTATTATTATTTATATATTCTTAGAAATAAGTAGTTTCATATTAAACTGTGCTACACTGTACATTGCCCGTAGCTACACTGACCAACTTGTCTGCACATTGATAGGCACTCGCACTCATAGAACTCTACAATGCTCCTGAGGGGCGCTACAAGCAGGATGTCTATCTTTTGCCTAAGAAAATGGGTGAGTTTTAGTGGAAAAGAAAGCTCCTCTTTCAAGTTATTACAACTGCATGTAATTAAAACCAGTTTTATTGGATTTTTTTTTACTTTTTTAGATGAATATGTGGCAAGCCTTCATCTTCCCACATTTGATGCCCACTTGACTGAACTTTCTGATGAGCAGGCCAAATATCTTGGTCTCAACAAGAATGGGCCTTTCAAACCAAACTACTACAGGTATGTGCTTTTAGTTTAACTACTTCATATCCTATGAATGTAAGTTTTACTTTATATCTCTTAAGGACTTTCTATACCTTTTCTATAGCTGTAGTTTGTGTGATTTTTAGGATATACCATGAATCTCTGGTCTCATCATTTGGATTTTTTTGAGGTGTCAAACTCCCTCAAATATTAAACAAGGTCTCGAAATGGTCTACATTTAAAAAAAAAAAAAAAGCCTTTTAAGGCTAAGACCCCACATTGCGGAAACGCTGCTTTTTTGTTGCAGTTTTTTGAGCCAAAGCCAAGAGTGGATTGAGCATAAGGGAGAAGAATAAACTTTTTATAGAATTCCCATTCCTTTTGTAGCCATTCTTGGTTTTGGCTCAAAAAACTGCAACAAAAAAAGCTGCGTTTCTGCAATGTGGGGCCTTAGCCTAAAAGTTCTCAGTTGCAGTGCTGGCAGCCCAGCCATTCTTGGACCAGAAATGATGAGGTCTTGTTTGTGTTCAGCTGAATGCTTGAGCCTCCGCTATATAACTTGGCATTTGTAGCTGTGACGGTACACAAATTGCATGTAACCACCTGGTCTCAGTAGTCACATGCCGTCTGTGTACAGGTCAGTGTCGGCACTAGAATGGACGACCTGTTCTGACTCTCTTACTCGATGTTCAGTGATCAGTAATGCAGCTGTAGGTTCAGGCCTGTAAGTCTGCACCCTCATTACATAAAGGCAATATTTTTTAGTGAGTAGTCTTTAACCCATTAACAGTGTTGCTTAAGCTCTGACTGAGAAGAAGACTTAACAATTTAGCTGAAGAAGAACTCGAGCAATAAAACTGCAGACATAACAGTTACTTTGGTTGCTTTTACTCTGCAGCCACAGTGAGAAGAACCAAAAATTTGGCCTTTGTTTAAATCCAAGAATTATGTTTGTCTATGTCCCACAAGAACTAGAGCTAACACTTGTTGGAGAGTGAGCTGTGTATGCATGCAGATCTCACTTTAGCCTAAAAAAGGAGTTTGGTTGCTATGGGCAACTACAGGATTTTACCTCTGCGCCAGTTTTGCCAAGTCTGCTATCATTTATCAGGCCGTTCAGTATTTACAAGCATTTAAGCCATAATTCCAGATTTTTTTTTTTCTTTTACATTTTGATTTAGGATCCATTCCTAGTTTTGATTTAGGAGAAAAAGCTTCATCTGTGTGCACAAGTCCCAGTCACATTTTCTGGTCATGGGAACTACTATAAATCCAGCTACTAATCAGACAACTACAGCAAGATTTACATCAATTTCCTTGTTTTCTCTTTCAGGTATTGAGAACATATGAATACCACAAACCAGGAGCTGTTGGAAGATGGGGGAATTCTGGAATAAATCAAATGAAAATATGAAGCCTTTCACAGCCACTGTACAGCCAGCTCTTACTCCAAGAACTGGACTTTCTGCCATATTAGCAAACATTATATTAGGGTATTTATTAAAGTGAAGATGCCTAGAATATACTGTCTGTGCTAATCCACAGATTGCTGGGTTTTGGGGGGCTTGTTATTAGTTCGTTGACAAGTCCCTCCAGATTTATGCTGTACTTATCCGTTAACACTGCTCATCCCAGCAGCACATGGGAAGGGGAACACGTTAACAAGCATGAATCCTGAAATGAAAATGAGTTTATTTTGCATTAACTTGCATTTTTATTTTCTATTTTAATATTGATGATTTTGAAGGATGAGAAGTGCGGATGTCTTAATGAAAACTGTAAAGTGACCTAAATCCTATTTTATTGTGGTTTTTAATAGTGCTAGTTTGTTTTTGTTTTTTTGGTTTTTTGGTTTTTTCCTTCCCTTGTCAGGTAATGGAGATAATAGTATTAATATTATTAGCCTCCTCTTAAGCTGCTCTGATGGCTTCAAAAAGTTACAACACTACATAGTCCTTCACTAAACTGTGATACATGTCAGTAGCTACATAATTCAGTGAATGCAAATCTTTTTAATAGTCCATGCTGGCATTTTATCAAATCTGTGTGTTATAGTTTTAACCATGGGTTTATGAGAGGTATACTTTTTGGTGACGTGTGCAGCTTTCTTTTGTCATATAGTTATATTGAACCTTTCATAGGTTAATCTCCAGCCATGGTCCTTTAATTTATAGGACTTCATCAAGGACTCACAATGGTTAGGGGTATGTTCTGTTCTTTTGGGCAAAGTACCCCATTAAGACAGATGTTTAGAAGAAGTAGATATTTAGCCAAAAAAATATGTTCCCAATGTCTTAGAGTTTAAGCAGTTCACTTTAAGGCTGGGGCCCCACTGGCCGGAAACGCCGAGATTTGGCTGTGGCGGAAACTTGCAAAGTGGATGGGATTCATGCAAATCCCATGCCCACTTTGCAGAAAAAATCGCAGCGCGGATACAGTCGCAGTTTTGAAAATCGCATCATGTCAATTATATCTATGAAAACGCCAGCGGCTTTCCCATAGATATAATTGAAACAGAAAGTCCGTGAAGGAAAACTCTGTGAACTTTTTGTTGAAAGCGCTGCGGGAAGAACCGCAATGCATTCACACCACGGTTCTTCCCGCAGCGTTTTAGCATGGAGGTTGCGGCCCGTGGGGCCTTAGCCTAAAAGGACCCTGTCTCTTTGTACATGGAGTCTTACCTGCAGGAATCATGTTACGGAGCCATTACTGCTGAGCAGTTTTATATATAATTTTGTGGGAAAAGATTCGGTATGCAATTTGCAATTTATTCATTTAACCCTTTCCCACTGCAGTAATTATTATTTTTTCCCTCCCTGCCTTTTAAAACCAATCACTGTCATATTTTGCCTTTCACATAGCTGTATCAGGGCTTGTTTTCTGCAGGGCAAACAAATATGGGATAAATTCTTTTATATCCTCTCAGTTGCAAGGATACTTTTCTTTTTCCTTTCTAAATAACATAGATGTAGTTTAGGACACTTAGATTAGAATTCTTATTTTCTGTTTTGTTTATTCCTATTTTTTTTAAAAAAAAACATTTAACTTTATTTTACATTTTTTGTCGACTTCAGTGGTTGGGGGGTGGGGGGGTGAGCTCTCTTACAATATTTTTGCAATTCTTGTGTAATGCAAGCTATTGGAAATCATGGGAGCTTTTCATAGGCCCCTGGCTGTCACAACAATGTGTTACTATACCCTCCAATGGGGAAAGCAATTGCTGCAGTATGGCGGTGCCCATGCACCAGAACTTCTTAGGGGGCATTCACACGACACAGCATTGATTCTGACACGTAAACTCGTGTCAGAATCAGCGCTGCAAAACAGAAACCCATTGACTTCAATGGGTTCCGATTATTGTGCCTAACACATTGAAATCAATGGGTTAAAAAGCCTCCCATTCATTTCAATGTGTTTCGCGCACTAAACGGAACCCATTGAAGACAATGGGATTCTGTTTTTCAGCTCTAATTCTAACATGAGTTTACGTGTCAGAATCAGCGCCGCGTTACATCGTGTGAGTGCCCCCTAAGATACCATAGTTGTAACTTGACTGCAGAATTTGTGCTGTCACCCATTATGTATGGGAAATGTTTATGTCCTGAGCCCCCTCTATGCACCTGCCCAATGTTGTGACAGGGTTTCCCTGTTAACGGTATTGATGACCTATCTGTACACCCACCAATCTACTGTCTACAGCATACCCAGTTATTTGAACGGGAGGTGCAATGACTTGGCTTGGACACTGTTGAGAATGGAGCAGCGCTTCTGGCTCCATTCTCTGTTAGTTTCAGTGGCTACTATGGATAGCTGATTGGCGCGGGTGTTTGTCATCAAACTGTCACCAATCTAACGTCAACTATCTGTTCTATGGATAAGGTCATCAGGGTGTTTAAACTGGACCGCCAACTGGACTGAAGTCCAAAATGAGTAGAGATTTTAGTGATTAAAATGCAGGGTATACAGAATCTTCTCACAAATCTATATATCCATAGTGCGTGGCCCCTCCTGCACTATGACTTGCTTCCTACAGCTGGGAATGCATGTACAAAACTCTGCAGCTGAATAGGAGGTATGAAACGCGCACTTGTATCAGGTGAATGTCGGAAGTAACAGCGGTCATAAAAAAGCTACATGAGGTGGACTTGATAAATGATAACTGAATAATGTTTGTGGCTACTGCGGAGCGTTTGCACCTGTTGCCATTTGACCTTTGATTCGTTGTTTAATGCGGTACTTTGTTTCTACAGCACTGCAAGCCTCACCATTCTGCCATAGCATTTGTGTAATATGAAGCATATAGAGAATAATGACCATGACTGCTGCTAAATGACAAAAATCTGTTCTTCGGTACTACTGTAAAACTAATATCTCCATGATGGTCATTGTAGTCCTATGTTTAGCACAATGCAGTATGTACATTACACTACTCTTTCTCACCTTCTTCAGTCTAAACCAACTTCTGACCACTGAATTGATAGTTGTTTTTGTCCCTCACATAATTCAGAGGTCATTAAAAAATTGCCAGCGTTCCTCATAGTCACCCTCACTTGAAGGGACCTTACACATTCCTTGCTAAAGCTGTGAATTCCTCCTAACCTGTTTATTAAGGAGCAACCATGCAAGCTCCCCAGTAGTAAATCTTGATTTTTGTCATGTCCCACCAGTAACTTGAGTGAAAAGCAGTTCCTTTGCTGATTTTTTTCTGAATCTGGTATGAATCTGGTAACCCTATTTTTGACATCTTTTTAATTTTTAGTATGTAAATTAATCTAGAGATTTTGTTCATTTTACTGCACGTTGCAGTATTCTGCTGCTATGTAACAACAAAGTTCAGATGGTATTGTGTTGATTGACTGTGCTATGGAGAATATTGATTCAATGTATATATACAGTTATATGCAGCACAGCTGTATATCACTGCCCTGTATTCACATACATATATTTCTGCATATTTGTGCTTTATTTTCTAACTATAATCCAAGCCAAGTATTCACTCTTTCTGGCCAGAGTGAACTTTCTATTCCTGTACTCTGCTGCCACACAGTGGTTTGATGGAGATGAAAATCTGTCATATATTACTGAAATTCTAATGAGATCAATGAGGTTGTTTTTTTATTTTGGCTACTCGGTCCACCAGACATACATGCATAAGGCCAGATATTTTATTGTTTAATGCAGTATTCATGGGGATCAAATCACTAGAAATCCAAAGCAAGAACCACTGGGCCTTTTGCCTTATTAAATGAACTGATCATGTGGATCTATATTCAGATTCCAGTATGGCGTTTCCACTCTGTATAGCTGACTAATGCATTGTAGTTAGATTGAAGATTGAAATATACCTTCTAGAGGTCTTTACAAATTTACCTGAATTCTGCCACTCCTGAAGCTTTTCTTAATCCGCAAAGTCTTGTTTTGGTGTCTAATAATCTTTATAGCTAATAAATGAGAATTCCACACTATCAGGACATAATGGATACCAGCAAAATGTATTTACCATTCTCTGGGCATTGACTAATCTATTTCACATCCATGTTGCTGGTGTCCGGCGCACAGTTACATGTAGCCTTCTCCTCAGCAGCAGAGGAGTCTGACAGTCTGCATTTATTGTCCTGTACCGCAGTCAGGGGTTGCAGTGGCCACCGCTGCTTTCTCCACAGTCTTTTCCATTTTAATGTATGAGTGATTGTATTAGCTCAGCAATAAGGAATCTGTAATGTTAAACATGAATAAAATAATGTCAACTAAATGTGTCTTAAAGCCTTTTTTTTTTCTCCAAGAAAATTATTTCTAAACATTAGGTTCTCCCATTGTGGGTTTCAGCATTCCTACTATATACTGTATGTGCTATGTGTGAAAATTTAAAGTTCTTTGTAGTGGCAACTACAAGCAACCTGGGAGATGGCACATTGTTCTGATGCAATACTCAAAATCCAATGCTTCACTTTAGACAGCTATAGAGTTTAAAGGGGTCATTGGAAGTAAGAAGCGTTTCCCTCTCTACAAACATACAAAACACTGCTCCCAATCAGGGCGTCAATATGATACCAATGAGTACTTGGCACACATTTTGACCAAATCGTAAGAGGCCATCTGGCAGCAACAAGGCAACGTTTTTAGTTGGGTCCTTGCATTACATAAGCTCACTCTAGGCCTTGGCTTTCCTGTAAACTAAGAAGTGTGGCTGACTCCTATCTGCCCAAGAACTGTTCTTAGAGCATAATATGGCTGAACTGCACTACCTCTAAATTCACTTGGAAGCCTAAATTCACAGAGAGGCGAGTATATGTAGATTCATTGTCACAGCAGATGGGCTCAAACTGGCATTTATGTCCTTCTTGCAAGCAGAGTGCTGTTGGAAAGCCTTATGTTTGTATTGCTAGTCATTGTAGCGACTGGACATTTAACGTCTATTGCAGGAGTAGACAACCTTTGGCACTCCAGCTGTTTTAAAACTACAACTCCCAGCATGCATACTTGCGCTGCTGTACTTGGAACTCCCATGGAAATGAATGGAGCATGTTGGGAGCTGTAGTTTCACAGCAGCTGGAATGCTGAAAGTTGCTGACCCCTGTCCTGTTGTAGGGTGGTGCTGCCTAATCCCTACCCCATGACACTTCCTGTGCTACACTCTAGTCCCCCTTAACTTATTGTTTACATGGGTGCATCAGTGATATGGCAGTATACACCACATCACCCTTAGCAGTCACATGCGGTATGCCATCAGTGATTGGCTACAGAGTGATGTCATTTATACTGGCCCTCACCTGCTGCAGGACTGGAGCCTGGCAGGTGGAAAACAAAACAGGTAGTAGCCTACCTGAGGCCTCTCCATGAGGAAACCGCTTTTTTCGGCCAGACACAAGGTCGGACATGCAGGACTGACCGCCAGGTAGCCATCCACTGTCCAGTTGGGTGTTGAGGACGGAAACCTGTCAGAATGACACAGGGCAGACACGGGAGTGTGAACGCCCCTTTCCTATAACTTGTGCCAGATTTCTCAGTGATGTAGATTTCCATTCTGGCGCACACGACCTCCTGAGATGTGCTGAAATTATTAAGATGCCAGAGATGGTTAATAATACTGCCGCATCTTGCAGGGCCAGAATATTAAGGCTGGCATCAGAAATGTGAGTCTTTATAATTCCCCCATTGTCATCACTGTCCCCAGTATCTACATTCCCTGTCAGGTCTGAGCTACTGGATTGGGAGGAAACCCACCAGCTACAGGAGAACATACTCCTTACAGGCATTGTACTGGGTCAGATAAGTAACCAGGACCCCAGGGCCGATCTGCCTATAATATAGGAGTCAGAAAACACAAGGACTGAATGAACAGCAAAAAAATTGTTACATTTTTTTAATCATGATAAATTTATAATAATTTGTCAATGAAAGCAAACCCTTAGATCTTCACAGAGACTCCAGCCTGGCAGGATGATGCAAATCTGGAGTTGATGTTCTTGTCCTGCTAACGTTCTGGAGTCATCATGATCTGGCCGAGTTGGGTATTAAATTATTTATTCAATGTTCACTCCCCAGCAGCATAGCATTACTCTAAGGAGCCATGATGGACGGGCCTCTGCTACTGTGGGGTTTCTGTTCCTTCTGCAACATTTTGGTATCCACCATTTTCCTTGGGATGTCGTGTCATGGCTCGGACATGCTGCCTTCAGATGATCCTTCATAGGATAGCCCAAAGGAGTCTGTACTGTCTCGGAGATGACCTCACTTAAGCTCTTTTGAGCTTCCTCCATGTTGTCCTCTTCCTCATACATGCTATCAGAATCAATGAAATATTGAGGTGTTCTTATCTCACTGGAGTACGAGACCTCTTCTATGTCATCATCGATTTCCTTCTCCTCTTCAATTATGGTCTCCAGAATTGGCCAACGTGAGACCTTTCCAAAGCGATAAGGCTTGAACGCTGGCTTTGCATTATTGACCATGAGTATCCATTTTTGGTCAGGAAACTCCTCCATACTGACTGACACTTTTATACCGTTCAGTAACACTGCAACTTCTTCACTACACCAACAACTGTAACCCTCAAGGGAATGTCCATGCGGGCCCCTTATATAAGGTGCGTGATGGCACAACATTCTAGCAGAGCTAACAATCCGCAACATTCCGTGGCATCTGCAGGTTTTTTTTTTTTCAACATTATAATCTTTATTAAATAACAAAACCACAGCATGTCTGTTATATAATAAGGAAACAAAATAATGAATATTTTGTCATGTGGCAGATTTACTGATGTCTAAGGATTAGTCTTATACTGCACCACATTTACCAAGGTGCTTGTGTGTTATAAGGCATATTCATGTCCCATGGATCAAGCCTAAAAAGGGAGCGTTTTGTGAGACTAGCTCCTCGTTCACATCTTCGTTGGTATTCCGTTCAGAGGAGTCCGCAGACGTCTGGGGCATTATCATACAGGCCCAAAGCCTTATGGTAGCAGTAGCAGCCTGTGGCCATACAGGCCTAAAGCCTGTGCTAGCAGAAACAGGCTATTACTACTACTACTACAGGCTTTGGGCCTATATGGTAATATTCCAGACCACGTGACGTCTGGGATATTACCATATAGGCCTGAAGCCGGCTAGGATTAACATTGGATCCCGGAGAGGTGAGTAAAACTGTTTATTTTTTCTCACCTCGCCTGGGACTCTGATTATTATACTCGGGGGGGGGGTCTTTTCAGACCCCCGAGTATAATAATAGCGGCTGTGGGATCACGGCTGGGGCTCGGGCCTATAGTATAAGGTGACACGGGGGTCGGCAGTGAGCAGGCCTGGGAAGGATTGTAAATAGGCCGATACCTGCTAGGAATACTTCAGCAGGTAGCGGCTTATTATAAAACAAACAAATATTAAGTTCTCATACTTACCGACCTCGCGCTGCTGCTCCCGCTGCCACCACTGCTCATCTTCTCCCGCAGCTGCTTGTCTTCTCCCGCGGCTGCTCCTGCGTCTCAACATAAGGGGCGTGATGACGCTGCCTGTGCTGAGATGCAGTAAGACGTCATTGACACGCCGGGTGCGGGCCTGAGCTAATGTGGCCACGTCACCCAGCGCGTGATGTAGCCGGGGGAGGGGGCCGGGACTGGAGCGGAGGCCCGCTGCGGTCGAGTCAATTACCGTATTGACTCGAGTGGTAATTTAACTGGTCCGCAGTAAAAGACATCTGTGGGAGGCCGCTGGAACAGCGCTGCTGCCGATAGGTGAGTGGTGAGGCAGCGCTGCCTCCAGGACCGCCCCAAGATGTTTCCAGAGCATCTTCTCTGCCTTGGAAACATCTTAAGGCGGCCCTGGAGACAGCGCTGTCTCACTGACCACCTATCGGCAGCAGCGCTGTTCCAGCAGCCTCCCACAGATGTCTTTTACTGCGGACCAGTTGAATTACCACTCGAGTCAATACGGTAATTGACTCGACCGTATTGACTCGGCTTTCACTGTGGACCAGTCATTTGACATTTTCAATTACCGTATTGATGCGAGTATAAGCTGAGGCGCACTTTTTCAGCACAAAAACTGTGCTGAAAAACTCGACTTCTACTCGAGTATATACAGTAAATCAAATCAGAAGAGTAAAGATGAGCGAATAGTATTCCATCAAATAGGTATTCGATTGAAAAACTAAGGTATTCAAAATATTCGTATATAATCGAATACCATGCGGTTTTCACTGTAAATATTCGATTCCCCTCCCACCTTCCCTGGCGCTTTTTTTGCACCAATAACTGCAGGGGAGGTGGGAAAGGAAGTAGGAAATCGTAGGCATCAAAAAAAAAAAAAAAGAGTAATTGGCTGGCTAAATCAGGTGACCTCGGATTTATAAGGATAGTGGCTGTGAGATTTGTTTTAGATGCGACTTGGATTTAGATAGGGAGAGACATTCTGCTCAGGGTTACCTAGCATTTAGCTTCAGTTAGGCAGGAAATATTAAACCAACAGCTCTTATAAGAGCTACACTGCTTGAAGAGTGTATATACACCTTCAGTATATATACCCTTATTGCCAAAAAAAATTCACAAAAGCCCTTTTTAGGGCTCCAATTTCCTACCACCTTTTATACTGCTATACACTCTTAATCTATGCCATGTATACTTGCCATACAGTACGCTTGTATACATAGGTTTGTGCGCCCAATATACCTGTCCTATACGGGTGTGAAGCAAGGTGTATACTTGCCATACAGTATATACCGTATTTGCTATACACTCTAAATATATACCGTGTATACTTGCCATACAGTACGCTTGTATACATAGGTTTGTGCGCCCAATATACCTGTCCTATACCGGTGTGAAGCAAGGTGTATACTTGTCATACAGTATATACTGTACTTGCTATACGCTCTAACTATATACCTGGTATACTTGCCATACAGTACGCTTGTATACATACTGGTTTGTGCGCCCAATATACCTGTCCTATATGGGTATGAAGCAAGGTTTATACTTTTCATACAGTATATACCGTACTTGCTATACGCTCTAAATATATACCATGTACTGTATACTTGCCATACAGAGTGCTTGTATACATAGGTTTGTGCGCCCAATCTACCTGTCCTATACGGGTGTGAAGCAAGGTGTATACTTGCCATACAGTATATACCGTACTTGCTATACGTTCTAAATATACACCGTGTATACTTGCCATACAGTACGCTTGTATACATACTGGTTTGTGCGCCCAATATACCTGTCCTATACCGGTGTGAAGCAAGGTGTATACTTGCTATACAGTATGCTTGTATACATCTTGAAATGTGTAAGGCTAGCGCAAAGGGACGGGGACGTGGAAATGCATCTGGGGGCCAAGGCCGCAGTCAAGCTACTGCGGATCCAATGCCTACTGGTGAGGGACAGCCAGCATTGCACTCATCCACAATCCCTGGCTTGATGGCAACGTTAAGCAGGGTGCAGGGTACAACGCTGATGAGGCCGGAGCATCAGGAACAGGTGTTACAATGGCTAGGGGATAATGCTTCCAGCGGCATTTCCTCCAGCCAGTCAGCCACTACCTCCAGTCGTGTTCCTACCCAAGAATCTGCCCCTCTTTCCTCCCAACATTCCCAATCTTCCCAGCAGAGTCATCCCACCTTTTCCCCCTCCCAGGAGCAGTTTTTGGGTCCTTTTACTCCCTTGCACTCTGTTCAACCACTTCCCGAATCCCAGGAGCTACCTGACGATTTGCTGTGTGTGTCCTGATGCCCAAACACTGTAGCATCCGCCATCTCCTGGCGATTTTGTTGTTGTGGACCCACAACCCGTCCTCAGTGATGATGACGAGACACAGTTGCCATCAGGGCAGGTTGTTGTCATGTGCGGTGTGTAGGAGGAGGAGCAGAGTGAGCAATTGGAAGAGGAGGTGGTGGACGACGAGGCGACCAACCCGACCTGGACAGGGTTGATGTCTAGCGGGGAAAGCAGTGTAGATGTGGAGGCAAGCGCAGCACCAAAAATGGTGGCTAGAGGCAGAGGTATGTCCAGAGGCAGAGGACAGTTGCTTCAGAGAAGCCAGGCCAGAACCAGCAAGGCCCAAGATGTTCCCTGTCCTAGCCACTCGCGAAAAACTCGCCGAACGAGGCCACGTTCCTCAATGATGTGGAGGTTTTTCAACGTATGCGCAGAGGACAAACTGAGTGCTGTTTGCACACTGTGCCGCTCAAAAATGAGTAGGGGCTCTGAGAAGAGCAATCTGACCACCTCAGCCATACGCCATCATTTGGAAGGCAAGCACTGGGCTCAGTGGGAGAGAGCAAATGCAGGATAATCGTCGGGCGTTGCCGCCGCTGCCTCTTCCTCTGTTTCCAGTGCTGGCGCTGCAATCCAGACCACCAGCCAGGACACCTCCACATCTGCCACTGACACTTTGGAGACTTCACCCTCATCCTGCCCTGGAGATTTTGCTGTTTAGGCTTGTGGAGACTCAGGCCTTCCGTGACCTGATGGCAGCTGCGGCACCTCGCTATGCTGTCCCAAGTTGTCCCTACTTCTCCCGGTGTGCCAGCCCTGCCTTGCACCAGAACGTGTCCCATAACATCAGGCGGGCCCTGAGTTCCGTGCTTTGCACTAAGGTCCACTTATGCGGACAGAGACGCCACATCTCACTCACAGCACACTGGGTGAATGTAGTCGAGGCTGGGATCGGGTCGCAAACTGGGGTGGCCTACCTCCTCTCCCCACCCAAGATTCCTGACAGGGGTTCTGAACCACCCTCCTCCTGCTCCGCCATAACATCGACCCCAGCTGCGAGCTGGAAATGCTGCAGTACTGGCGTGGGGAGATGTCAGCAGGCCGTGCTGAAGCTCATCAGCTTGGGGGACAAAAACCACACTGCCTCCGAGGTGAGGGATGCTATCCTCGATGAGATGTCAATGTGGTTTTCGCTGCTGCACCTGGGCCCAGGCATGGCCATGTGTGATAATGGCCGGAACCTGGTAGCGGATCTGGAGCTTGCCAGACTCCAACACGTTTCATGCCTGGTCCACGTTTTCAACTTGGTGGTGCAATGGTTTTTAAAAACCTACCGGCTGTTGTGCGACGTCCCCACACGCTGGAACTCAACATACCATATGTTGAGCAGGGTGTGTGAGCAGCAGAGACCTTTGATGGAGTACCATCTCCAAAACCCAAGGGTTCCTCAAAGTCAGCTCCCTCAGTTTCTCCACCGTGAGTGGCCATGGATGGCAGACTTATGTGAAATACTACTCATCTTTGAGGAGGCCACCAAGAGGGTCAGCTGTGACGACGCATTAGTGAGTGTAACCATCCTGCTCCTTTGTGTGATGCGCGAATCCCTCATCGCAATCAGGGATAACGCATTGCACGCTGACGAGTCCGGGATAGGAGCAGACCCATCACAGCAGGGTAGTCAGAGCACACTCCTGTCAGCTTCTCAGCGTGGAATGACGGAGGCGAGGAGGAGGAGGATAGATGTCATTGTCACACACGAGGCTAGCGGGGAAATTCAGTGCGTCCCATTGCTTCAGCGTGGGTGGGGCAAAGGGGAGGAGGAAGAGGAGGAAATGGAGAGTGACCCTTCCGGTGGGGGCAACGAAGTCATGCCGAGTAACACTCTGGCACACATGGCTGACTTCATATTGGGCTGCTTTTCCAGTAACAAACGCATTGTGAAAATCATGGAGAGCAACCAATACTGGATTTGTGCAATCCTCGACCCGCGGTATAATAAATCTCGTCTTTCATTCCAGTAGAGGGGAGGACCAATCGCATAAATGATTGCCACAAGCAACTGGTGCAGAATATGATGGAAATTTTTCCATCAACCCTCGCTGGCGGCAGAGAGGAGAGTTCCTCCAAGAGGCTAACAACTGCCATCCGGTCCACACCCACCAGGGGAACACTCTCCAAGGTCTGGGACACGTTAATGGCACCCCCTCACCAAACTACCGCCACTGAGGTGCCGAGTGTCACGAGGAGGGAAAAGTATAGGCGCATGTCGTGTGAGTACCTGGCCGACCACAGCCCTGTCCTTTCTGATTCCTCTGCGCCCTACACGTATTGGGTGTCGAAGTTGGACCTGTAGCTGAAACTGGCGCTTTACGCCTTGGAGGTCTTGTCCTGCCCTGCCACCAGCGATCTATCTGAAAGGGTCTTCAGTGCAGCTGGTGGCATCATCACCAGTAAGCACAACCGTCTGTCACCTAACGGTGCTGACCGACTGACGCTGATCAAAATGAACAGCCACTGGATTGACCCAGGATTTGCATGTCCACCAGTGTCAAGCATCCCAACATGAAGTTCCATGTTTGTGCTCCAGCTCACCCTCATCCTCCTCCTCCACCATCACTGTTGAAAAACTACATTTAAAGTGCAAAGAGAATAATATGCTCCTAAAAGGCTCAATTCATTTCGTAGGAGCATACTATTATGCTCCTACAATCCTCAAATCATCCCAAGAGCCTAATACTCTTCTACTCCAAGGCTCAATTCACCTTAAGGGCCTAAAACTATGCTTCTTACAAGGCTCAACTCACCTCAAGGGCCTAAAACTATGCTGGTACAAGGCTCAACTCACCTCAAGGACCTAAAACTCTGCTCCTACAAGGCTCAACTCACCTCAAGGACCTAAAACTCTGCTCCTACAAGGCTCAACTCACCTCAAGGCCTCACAAGTCTGCTGGTACAAGGCTCAACTTGCTTTTAGGGCCTAAAACTCTGCTCCTACAAGGCTCAACTCACCTCAAAGGCCTAAAACTCTGCTCCTACAAGGCTCAACTCACCTCAAGGGCCTAAAACTCTGCTGGTATAAGGTTCAACTCACCCCAAGGGCCTAAAACTCTGCTCCTACGAGGCTCAACTCACCTCAAAAGCCTAAAACTCTGCTCCTACAAGGCTCAACTCGCCTCAAGAGCCTAAAACTCTGCTCCTACAAGGCTCAAATCACCTCAAGGGCCTAAAACTCTGCTCCTACAAGGCTTAACTAACCTTAAGAGCCTAAAACTCTGCTGGTACAGACCTCAACTCACATCATGGTCTTAATATACTGCTGGTATAAGGCTCACCTCACCCCAGGGGCCTGAAGCTAAGTTTGGGAGGGCTCACCCCAAGGGCCTAAAATGTAAATTTTTGTATAGCCAGCTTAAGGGCCTCTAACTTAATTTGGAAGAGCTCACCTCAAGGGCGACAAAAGTAATTTTTGGAGGTCACATCACGGACACAATGACAGTTAAGGGTGGGTGCTGTTTGATTTTGCCCTTGCCTATGCCATCTGTGGTTGTCATTGGGCAACGTGATTTAAAGGGGTGCATGCTAATGATTCTTTAGCTTCAAAATTGTCTTTCTGTCCATACTAATATAGAGGAAAGAAGGTTTCCAAGTATGTTTCCACTTTCATAGAGGTTATATTGCGTTTGGAAAGTGTTTAGTTGATAGGCTGTGATAGTGGCGTAATACTGGGACTTGGGAGTGTTAGATGCCCCCAAGCATGCTTCCCCTGCTATCCCAGTTGCATTCCAGAGATGTTGACATCATTTTCTGAGGTGTCATTGTGGACTTAGTGACTCTCCTTAGTCGAATAGTGGTTTCCCCTTAAACGAATATTTTTTCCCCATAGACTATAATGGGATTCGATATTCGATTGAATAGTCGAATATTGAGGGACTATTCAAATCGAATATTTCACTATTCACTCATCTCTAGTAGTTATCACTTATGATAATGATGATTTACCATATATAAGGGTTTAAAACGCCTTCTACTGGTGACTACAGACGGCCAAGACTTTGTATTCTATGTGATAACTCCAAATGCATTGCTTTCCTTCATACTGCCATAGAGCTCAATGATATATTATGAAATGACAAACCTAAAAGTGAAATGGTGCATATTGATTTGAGACAAAGTTCATGGGGATGTCCTACAGTAACAGCTTTTGATTAACAAGACCCGACACTGATGGTAATAAAGAGAGCTACTGCTTTCAACCTCTGTGGGACTAATAGTCCATCCTATAGATACAATCTAACATGTATGTATCTGAGTAATGAAGCCTCTAATCCAGAACCCATCCATGAGAACAGCAAGTTCTAACCAATGCTGAATTATTTATGAAGCCTTTCATTATTTATCTGGAAGAAGTTGAATCATCGATACCCAACACCGGTTTGTGCCACAGGTGAGAATTTTCTGTTAAAGGGAAAACTTCCTTTCATTTCAGTCAGAAAAAAAAACGTGTCATTGTATGGCTTTTGTGAAAGTTTTGACTTCAAGGTGCCATGTAATAAATACTGAGAAGCAGATTATAGTCAGGACCTGTAGTCATGTGACAAGAAGGACTTGTCCTTTAGGCCGGGGTCCCATGTAACATAAAAACCACGGCATTGTTAGTCCTTGCGGGCAGGGCCTTCTATCCCACTGTGCCAGTCGGTCATTGTTAGTATTATATGTTTGTATATTTTGTGAACCGTATGTAAACCGTCAAATGTAAAGCACCATGGAATTAATGGTGCTAAATAAATAATAATGATAATAAATAATTGTACGGTAACTGCAAATTGGATAGGATTTTGGCTTCTCCCATCTACACAGAAAAATATCCACAGCGGACACACCCCGACTTAAAACTCTGGCATTTTCCCTATAGGTATAATTGAAACAAGACAGTATGAAGAGGAATTTTCTGCGAATTTTCTGTGAAAGGCGCTGCGGGAGAAGCCGCAATGTGTTTTCACAGTAGTTTTCCCTGTAGCGCTTTTTGGCTGAAGCCCACTAAGTGTGGCTTTAGCCTTAAGTTGGTTTTCTGCAGAAGTTATCATAAAGAGCACCTGATTTTTCTTGAAAATTTTACATATGTGCAGGGTGTTGCTGAGCAGTCTGTTCTATGACTCTATAAGTGTGTACTGCATGCATATACTGACCATTTTAGCTGTGGAATTGAATGCATTATCCCTATAGATTAAATAGAGGAAGGAAAAGGCAGAGAAACACAGTAAAAACTCAATGAAAGACTACTGCAGAAAAAAACATCATGTTTTTTGTCCACAGTGAGGTGTTTTTTTTGTTTTCTTTTTCTTCTCTCCAGCAATTTGCTGCGTGGGAACTTAGCCAAATGCAGTATTCCATCCAATGGATAGCTATAAGGCTAGGTTCACACGGCGGCCGTATTCGACTGTGGGATTGCCAAGATGAAATGTTATGCTTCAAACTGTTCTTCCCCATTAGGACTGTTACCTTTAACACGTTAACTGCCAGCAGCATCTTATTTATTTAGGCTGTGCTCATTGCAGACTAAGGGTAAGTTCACACAGGGTTTTTTGGTCAGGATTTTGAGGCTGTATTCACCTCAAAATCATGACAAAAAAGATGGCTCCCATTGAAATCAATGGGAGCCAGTCGGGTCTTTATTCCGGGAGCTGGAACAAATGGACATGCTTATTCTTCACGAATCGGCCTGAAGACACTCCTGACTAGGCCCATTCATTGTGCCTAATCCGAAGTGGAGTGCATCGGCATTCAGTCGTGGATACCCATTTTTTGGTCTGGAACCTGAGGCGGCCTCCACCTCAAGTTCCGGAGCAAAAAACCCCTGTGAACTTACCATAATTCTGGTCATTTTACAGTAGAACAGCAGCAGGTCTTCCATGACAAAGGTTGAACAATGCAGGAAAATTTTTCAGCATAAATTGACTTAGGCTCCGTTCCCACGGAGTAATGCGCTGCTCATTTAGACACGTAAACACGTGTCAGAGCGAGGCGCTTCAAAACAGATCCCATTGACTTCAATGGGTGCCAGCTTACACGCGCTAACCATTGAAATCAATGTGTTATAAAGCCTCCCCTTGATTTCAATGTGTAGCGCGCGTAAGCCGGCACCCATTGAAATCAATGGGATCTGTTTTAAAGCGCCTCGCTCTGACACGTGTCTAAATGAACGGCGCATCTGACGTTGAACGATGTCTGTGAATCGATACAGTCGCTATTTTCATACATTGTACTTAATGCTTTTACTTTCTTTTCTTTTTTTATGTTATTCTGACAGCTTTTCGTGAATTTGCACTCTGTTCTTTTCTTTTGTATGGTCTGACCGGGCCACTGTTTCTGTACCCTTGTTTTGTTGTGGGACTTTATATGTTGAAAATGTTTTCTCAATAAAAATCAAATTTAAAATAAACGGCGCGTTGCTCCGTAGGAACAGAGCCGACAGTGCAAGACAAATTGTCCTTGGATTTTTGCGAAGACATGGCTCGAATTTGGTCTCATACAATATGCTATGCTGGTGCTATGAATTACAATGGGTTAATTGTTAAAGGTTAACTATGCCATAGGTGGACCTGAATATAATTTATTTATTATGCTTACTTGTATAGTGCCAACATATTCTGCAGGGCTTTACAGACATTGTCAGTCACTGCCCCATATAGGGCTCACAATCTACATTCCCTATCAGTATGTCTTTGGAGTGTCGGAGGAAACCAGAGTACCTGAAGGAAACCCATGACAAACACAGGGAGAACACACAAACTCCTTGCAAATGTCCTTGGTCAGATTTGAACCCAGGACTCCAGCACTGCAATGCTAACCACTGAGCCATTGTGCTGCCCTGTGTGATGAATTCAAAAGTTAAAACCATGTGAAAAAAAAAAATATTTTTTTATATCTGTTTGTCATTACATCTGCATTTTTACAACACAAAAAAAATGTGTCCAATAGGTCTCACTTAAAAAAAAAAAAAAAATTAATAAAACCAAAAACCACCAATACTGTATGCACTCTTAGCCATCCCCAATCGCACCCTCTGAAAACATACTAAGGCTAGGTTCACACTAGCGCTCACTATACGTTTGGGGTTTCCGTCCCCGAACCTGCTTACAAAATGCAGGAGAGAAAAGTTCTGCAAGCAGGACTTTTATCTCCTTATTTTTCAGGCAGAAACCTGGCAGACCCCATTATAGTCTGTGGGGGTTAAGCAGGTTAGCTTTCCAGTTTTTGGGATCCCAAAGATCGGAAAGCAAAATGCTAGTGTGAACCTAGCATAAGGCTACATTCACATCATCGCAGATTCCACTGAAAATCAGCAAAGAGTAAAGTCCTGCAGGGAGGACTTTTCTCTCCTCCGATTTCAGGCTGAGTTCACATGGAGTTTTTTTTGTCAGGAATCCGCCTCAAAATCAGCCTCCAAAGAACTCTATTGGGAGGCTTTTTTTGGAGGCTGATTTTAAGGCTGATTCCTGACCAAAAAACCCTATGAGAACTCAGCTTTAAGGGTCCATTCACACAGAGGAAAATGGTGAGGAATTTGGTGTGGAATTTTCCACGCTGAAAAAAAAAGCCTCCCATTGATTTCAATGGGTTCTGCTAGCTTTTTTTTTCCACTAGTGGAATTTTCCTCAAGTGAAAAATTCCGCTAGTGGAAAAAAAAAAAAGCTAGCAGAACCCATTGAAATCAATAGGAGGCTTTTTTTTTCAGCGTGGAAAATTCCACACCAAATTCCTCACCATTTTCTTCCATGTGAATGGGCCCTAAAAAGGGCCCGTTCACACGGAGTAAACGCGCGTGTATTTTGGCAAAATACACAGTTAAAAATAAGACTCCCATTGACATTTTACACGAGTATTTTGACGTTTTTTTACACGTGTAAAAAAAATGTAATTGAAGTCAATGTAAGTCTTATTTTTACACATGTATTCGCCTCAAAATCCTGACCAAAAAACACAGCTCCCATTGAAATCAATGGGAGTCAGTCAGTTCTTTTTTCCAGGAGCCGCTTATTCCGACTCCCGGAAAAAGAAACGAGACGCTCATTTTTCACCTCGCGATTCGGCCTTAAGACACTCTCTCCTCCCGACTAGGACCAATCGTTGGGCCTAATCCGGAGCAGAGTGCATTCAGCATTCAGTCGCGGCTACCCCTGTGAACTTACCCTAAAAACTGCAGAAATCCGACAGATTCCATTATAGTCTCTGGGGTTTGCAGGTAACCACTGTTTTAGCAGACGGACTCTGGGGGACCCTAATCATTGAGTACCTGGCACAAAACAGGCATGTCATCATTGAGGCCGGGGCCCCACATTGTGAATATGCAGCGTATACAGCACCTGCAAAGTATATGGCTGATCCTCTGCAGGGGAAATGCTCCATTTTCAAAAACTGTGGCGTTTTTGTAAATTGCAGCAGGCCAATTACCTACACGGAAATGCTGTCGGTTTCCAGCTCGGTATAATTGAAGCAGAATATCTGTGAAGGTTCTACAGAATAACCGCGATGTGTTTCTGCCACTGTTTTTGCCTGCGGCTCGCACATGACTAGTGCACGACTTTGTAACCGGTAAGCTGTATAGATATCTGCGGTGCCGGGCCCTCCCCACCACTTCAGGTGTCAGGGTAACAACACAGCCCGCTCATCCTGTCTGGAGGCTCCGCCCCATAGAACTTTAAACCAATCAATAAGAAGAAAAACAAGTTTTCTTTCCCGCCCCCTAAGCGTGGCCAATCAGTGACCGAACAGAGAAGGGCGTGGTGTCTGTCACCGCCACTGCTCAGCACGTGTGTGTCACGGAGCTGTGAGTGACAGCTGCACATTCAGCATGGAGGGGAGCAGCAAGGGCAGGAGGAGGGAACCCGAGGTGAGGAGAGGGTTCGGGGGTAACTCAGTCCTGACTACAGAGTGTAATGGCGCAGGCGCTGAGCGATAGTGAAAGAAGTCATAGTGTTGGACATGAGGAGAGGGCTGTGGTAGGTATTCTGGTACTAGTAGTTCTTCAGTATCCGGAATAAGAGGGATATCTGTGGCTGTACTAGTGTCAGTGGTAACACAATGGCGGTGACAGTGTGTACCTCAGAGCTTCACTCCCCAGAAGCTGCTCCTCCCTGTAGTGTTTGTGACCTCGCACAGCAGTAGCCCTGCATTTCCTCTGACATTATGGCAGGGCTGCCAGCAGTAACTTTATTAACATAAGATGCTTTTTGTTTCCCCTCATCTTGCACATATAACACTTGGTGCTTACATGAGCTTTCTGACTGACTGTGTGTGAATCAGTATAATTATAGTTCTCATACTATGGGCCGTGGTGACTTCTGCTCTGATTATGTAATAGCCAATCTCAGAATTTTGGCAATATGGTATCTTTGCTGCGGCTAGCATTATAATCCTCCATGGCTAATGTGCCACACTGCCCGGCCTATCATGACCTGAGCTGCTGCTCTGACACCAGGTCACCTGAAGACACTGACTGGCAATGAAGGAAACACACTCACAATCTGCTCCTTACTGAAGTCTTCTTTACTCAGATCTGTGTGTACATAGTGAAGGAGATTCCTCAGTTGATTTTAAATAGTTTATAAAATCCCAGGCTTCAATACACTTCTGCTGTGGCAGGGGGATTCACTGTCCACCACTGGGAAACCCGTCATCTTCCTCATGACTGTCCTGAATGTGTTTGCTCAACCTGAATGGTGACTTTAGGCAGACAGGCTGCTTCACTCCACAAACTACCCAATAAGCTTCCAAGCTGTTCTCCACTCCTCTCAAGCTCTTCTCCAAGCCAACCCACTCCCAGGGCGAGAACTGGCCATTAACTAGGGAGTCATTCGCACTCTGGGTAACCTCGGCTATACCTGACAACACTGGGGGAAATTTATGAAGACTGACGTTTTCAACCCTAATCTTTATCTTTCCTGTGCCAGCTGAGAATGCATCTCATTTATGACAAGGTGTACACTTCCTCATAATTGGGCTCCAGCTCACAACTGGTGTAGATTTCAGGCATCCTTTACACTGGTAAACTACTGTAAATATTAGGCTTAGTTCACACGCAATTACACGTGTGCATATTCCGTCGCAGATGCCAGTGCAGTGCACAACATCCCGTCGCGGCTTTCCGCTCCGGATTAGGCCCATATGAATGGTCGCAGATTCCGCCTGAAGAAAGGGCAGCTCGTTTCTTTTTTTCACTAGCGGCAACAAGAACACTAGCGGTCTACATTGACCACCATTTTGAGGGGGCGGATTATGACGTGGATTTCGTGCCAAAATCCGCCCCCTCTTGCCACGTGTGAACGGGGCCTTAATCTGATGAAGCCAGTGGCCCTGCAGAAATGAGTGTGAGTACTCCTGGAATACATGGGTGGTTAAATCCAGAGCCACCTGCCCCTTCCACCGCTCCCCCTTGGACCATGCTGATGCTATTTGGGGGCATTTTGAGACCCCAGGTAAATAACCCCTTCGTGTCACTCACATTTATTGTATCTAAACCCTATATGTCATTCAACTCAAGGTGACTCGTGTGAGGGTCTTAAAGTCACAGAAGCCATGTGTAGACAAAAAACCTGTGTAATCTGGCAGTCACTATCTGCTCACTACATGTGGGCAGTGTTTCATACACATGTGGCACTAGTGATTTTAGAAACCAACCTAAAACTGCATCATAAATCCTTGCATTTTAGTGCAGTTTTTCTTTTTTATTTTACAGGTGGATTTACATCTGTTATGTCTGTCACAATAATACTTTTAGCCCACTATGAGATAGAATTGTCTAAATTCTCTATTTATTTATACATGAGAACTGTTATATTAATGGTTTCCTGCATAAATATTTACCTATCATTTTATACGCCCATGGACGCCCTATATTACTGCTAATTTTGTACTCCTCCTCCACTACAAATACTCCTCAGAAATAAGGAGAATAAACTGTAATGTGACCTCTGGTCTGGTCTGAGCAGTATGCAGATATTATTCCTCATCTTTATTTATTATGATTTTATGATGTGTCTATAAAATGGTTACTAGCTGTGAATGTAGGATACTTTGTGAATAATCAGATTGTCATCCCTGGTTTATGTTATCAGTTACCTTTCACCTACAGGGGACCACAATATGTCAGATAGTGTCCTAGATATTGTCAGCAATTTATTTCCTGTCACATGTATAGCGGCAACATATACTGCTGCAGTGTACAAAGAACACTCTGGAGGAAATGGCAGTAAACATGGGTAGAACGTGTAAACTCCAAAAAGAGGTTTCCCTTGCACAGTCTTGAATCTAGATTAAAATGAGATGGGCACAGCCAACAAACCATTTTCAAAGGTCACAATTGAATTCCAAGTCAGAAGCTATAATGTAAGGGTGCATTCACACTGAGTAAACGCTAGCTTATTCTGAACGTAAAACACGTTCAGAATAAGCGGCGTCTAAAGCAGCTCCATTCATTTCTATGGGAGCGGGGATACGAGCGCTCCCCATAGAAATGAATGGGCTGCTTCTTTCACTCCGTGCAGTCCCATTGAAGTGAATGGGGAGTGCCGGCGTGTACGCTCCGGCATGAGCAGAGCTTGCCGTATACGCCGGCACTCCCCATTCACTTCAATGGGACTGCACGGAGTGAAAGAAGCAGCCCATTCATTTCTATGGGGAGCGCTCGTATCCCCGCTCTCATAGAAATGAATGGAGCTGCTTTAGACGCCGCTTATTCTGAACGTGTTTTACGTTCAGAATAAGCTAGCGTTTACTCAGTGTGAATGCACCCTAAAAGTGTATAGTAAATTTCACTTGGGGTCACATGGGATGGACATGCCGCACAATTTCATGGTATTTCTACTTTATGTTCTCCTGAATCCTACTGAAATAAAACACACACAAATCAGTTTGAGACCTTCGCCTGAGGTAAATCATTGAACAGCCAGTTTTATTAGATGTAACATAAGATAGACTTGTATGCCTTTATAGTCTAGCGCAGGGATACTCATCTACTTTTAGTGAAGGTCCACAGACCAGGTAGGTGAAGGTTTGAGCTAAAAAAAAAAAAAAAATAGCTTAATGTGTCCAGTATTTACATGTAACCCTGCCCCATGCCCCCATACAATAATAGTGCCATCCTCTGAGTACCTCCATACTTTATAATACCCCATTGGTGACCCTACACAATACAGTGGCCACCACATGGTATAATATCCCATTAGTGCCCTCATACACAATAATTCTCACATAATGTCCCCTATACCAACTGTGTGTCGTCAGAGGCGGTATAGGGGGCCTGCAGGAAACTCTTTCCTTGCTTTAGTGTAATGAGTACGGTTAGGAGTAATCTCTCTACTGCTGTTCTGCGTGCCTACCAAGGACTAGCATAACAGTAGTGTGGCCATACTGCTGTGTAGGTAGCCAGCAGAAAGGACTACTGATCCCTGCTGCCATTGTTGTGACCCCTCAGTGTAAGCAGGACAGCTGTTAGACTTCTCCTGACTGCTAACATTATGGTGGAGTCAGGGCAGTTACTGACCGATCGGCTTCAGAATAAAATGTCTATTTATTTTAAGTTAAATTATAGAATTATTATTGTATAATGCACAATTTCAGGGGTGTAACTTGAGGGGGTGCAGAGGGAGCAATCGAAACCCGGGCCCAGGAGCCTTAGGGGACCCATAATTAAGCACTGGTATAATTTAAATGGTTCACAGTGATCTCGCCTACCACTGGGTCCATAAGTCACACTCACACGCAAAGGCTCATTAAACTTCTATATTACCTTTCTGAATTTCTCTGATCACTGGCACATTGTAAATTTATTACCCCTGTTCTCTGGTGAACTGGAATGAGAAAATGTATGACACTAAGCCTTCCACTGTCAAAAAAGAGAAAATTAAACTCTTCATGTCAAATTAAGCAACTGGTCTGAGTATAGTCAAGGTCAAGAACAGATTCTAGGGGGGAGGTTGTACCACAAAAGGGGAGAATATTGCTGTGGGGGGCTCAAGCTGAACTTTCACACCAGGGCCTTTAAACATACGTTTGCTGTCTCCAGAAGGACAATCACTAGGTGTTTTTTTTTTTTGAGAATTGGGGGATCTTTACTGCTTCAGTTTGACCATGGCTGTCAGCTATTTAGGAAGGCGTAGCTGTGGAGAAACAGGAGTCAGTGGTTTGACTTACCAACTTTACAGCCATGACTGGAGAAATTAAGGAGAGTTTTCTGCAGGCCCCTTATACCTCCCCTGTGCTATACAGGTCTGGTCAGCTGCCTTCTGGGTTTGGACTGTGGGTCCACAGTTGCATACCACTGCTCTACTGTATTGGCATTATGTAATAATGTAATAGTTTCTGCATGGTAGGATATACAAGCAGATTTGCAGAGGTTATGCCACAAAACATCACAGGAGAACATGAGTTGACCTGATATGGTGAAGTTCCAAGGTTACAGACACATGTTTTAGGGGTAAAGGTTAAAGGAGGCTTTCCCTCAATATATGTGTGTTATGTTTACGAAACTCATTGTGAAATCCAGAAACAGCCAAGGTACTGTTACTGTTTCCTAAAATACTATTCCCTAGTGTGGGAAGTCACAATGGTGAAAATGGTTCCACTGGCCACGAAGCTTTTTCAGTCATGTGGGGCAAGAGAAGGAAGTTGTGCAAAAACAGTATAATGAGTGGACCGTACGCCTATTGTACAGAAGGGCTCGGGCCCTCTGATGCCATCCACACAGTTTGGCTTCTGTTGGTGAGCATGCCTACAGTGTAGCAGAGCTATCTCTGGAGTAGTAGGTTTGTAAGCTGGCAGAACTAGTATATGGGCAGGTAGACTTGTCATTAAAAAAAAAAAAAAAAAAAAAAACAGGTTTGAGTGCTGTAGAACACCTGAGTTAAAGGGGTTGGCCGCTTTCAGACCAATATTCACAAACAAATGTACAATAAAAAGATATACAATTTTCCAATATACTTTCTGTATCAATTCCTCACAGTTTTCTAGATTTCGGCTTGCTGTCATTCATTCTGTTACTTCTAGTGGATATAAGGCTGACCATGGTCATGTGATTTATGGTCCATGGTCATGTGATGAGTACACAGGTGCACAGCTGATTACCAGGCAGATGTCTGATTACTGTGCTGTATAACGAGCCGTACCTGTGTGCTCATCACATGACCATGGACCGTAAATCACATGACCATGGACCGTAAATCACATGACTATGGTCAGAGTTTTATCCACTAGAAGTAACAGAATGAATGACAGCGAGCAGAGATCTAGAAAACTGTTAGGAATTGATACAGAAAGTATATTGGAAAATTGTATTTCTTTTTATTGTACATTTGTTTGTCAATATTGGTCTGAAAGTGGCCAACCCCTTTAAGCTATATAATGGTTTTTCCTGGTTCTCCAGATACTCTTTAAGGTTTTGTGGACGATGTAAGATGTATGCAAGTGGCTGTATTTGAAACCTATTGTCATAAGCAAAGAAATGGCTTTATGCAGGAGAAATGACATGCAGGACACTAGAAGATGTGTTTTATAGGTGATCCTAGGCAGTAGTTATTTTAAGGGAGTCTCACCAGAATAGTCTCTATTGAATTACAGCAGACCGATAGCTGACATTCTTGAGAATAAAATTCCCTTTTCTACTTCCTAATCGGTGCCTCTGTTGCTGAGATGTTGGCTTATTTCTTGGTATGCAAATGAGCTGTTTGGTGCAACCAGAATGTCCCAATTGCTCTAATTATACCAATGAGCTATTCTTTCCTGCACCGAACCCTTTCATTCCTCCCTACTATGACTGACATGTACACTGCCTGGCACTATCTATTGCACAGACAGCTCATTATTATTCCAGGAAAAAAACCAAATATCTCAGTAACAGGTGGCGGTCAGGAAGGAGAAAAATAGTCATGTGAACCCCAGCTATCTGACTGTGTCACCAGAATGGTCCATACTGAACTAGAATCAGACTCCCTATAAAGTATTTCACGCCTTTGGGTAGGCAGAGTCTTGGTGAAATTCTGATTACATCGTCATCATAGCTTAATTGCAGTAAGGCTGTTACTGCACCCCAGCTTCATCCATCATGGACCAGTTCCTAAAAAAAACACATGTATTCTCTCCTATTTGAAGAAATAGTAACTGTAATGGTGCAGCCTGGCAATTGGCTCATCACAGATTATGCTGGGATGCAGCGTTTAAGGGTAAATACACAATGGAGAAAATTCATTTTCCCTTCTACACCAGTTTTCTGGCCTAACGGGATGATATTGAAGCGCACATTTGGAGCAACAACCTGATTTGCACCTCAACCACCACATTGTGTGAACGTGGGCCAAAGTGCATTTATTATAACTCATGCTAGTGAGTAGATTCTGATGCAGGGACATCTGACAGATTAATGAAAAGGTCACAACCTCTTCATAAATCTCTTGTTCCCTGTGCCAATCAGGGCCTTTATTAAGACTGGCATACAATACATCAGTCTTAATAAATTTGCCCCTTTATGTACCTGGATGTAGTTATAACTGCGGCCACAGGAGCCATCACTAATAAGTAAGTGACACTGATTAATTCCAGACTATTACTGACTGTGAAATTTTGCTGCTAACAAGAGCAGAAATGAGAAATAGGCTGGAATTAATTAGGGACTGTCTCTGTGACTCCAGAACTGGATGCAGGTATAACTCCATCCAGGTACATAGTGTGTCACTCCCCCAACGCTGGCCATACATGGTAAATAATGATCAGCCATTGTGCAGCTGATCGATAACTCAGACAAACAATCCCACCATCAACATGAATAACTATATTGGCTAGTTAGGCAGCCAGTTTAGCAGAAAAAAGTTGGCGAGTCTGTGAAATATGGCAAATATTCAGCTGTAATTGAATGATGGCCAGAAATTTCCAACAAGTTAGAAATTTTGCTGGACAAAAGTCAAATGCGTATGGCCAGCTTTTATGACACCCTAATGTCTAGCCCATATTACTATGCATTCCAGGGGTAAGTGGATGGCCATCTATCTCTTATCCCCTTCCTGCGGCAGCCATTTTTTTGATTTTCATTTTTGACTTCCTGCCTTCCAAAACCTATAACTTTTTTATTTTTCCATTCATAGAGCCATATGAGGGCTTAATGTTTGCGGGTCAAATTATACTTTATAATAGTACCATTTAATATTCCATATGATGTACTGGGAGGATGGAACAAAATTTCAATGGAATGAGGTTGAGAAAAAAAATATTTGAGCAACTTTCTTATGGGCTTCGAATGACATGGCACCTGTGTTCTGTGGGTCAATACAATTCTGAGGATACACAATTCATGTAGTTTTATTTACATTTTAACTTTAATGGGTTTTTTGGGGCCAGATTTACTCTTCAGTTATGCTATTTTGAGGAATGCCTATTGCTTTAATGACTTTTTTTAGTAAAAAAAATTTTAGCAGAAGCACAAAAATGGTGGTTTAGTTGATTTTTTTTTTTTTTTTTTTTTTATACTAGCCATGTGAGTGGTAACACTGTGGTTTCTCTGGGGACGGACTCTGTGTATGTCATGCAGTATTACCATCGACTTACCTGGTATACCCTAATCTGCATCAACACTAAAATGGCTTATATCTTTGAAATGATGGAACAGATGTGGATAAGTAAAACCCCGACATGTTTTTATAAGAACTGAATTCTCTTCAATTGCACTAAGCAGTTGTGCTCATTAGTATTCACGTCAGCTCTTACGTCATCCGTGTGCTTTCTGTGTTTCATCTATTTTTTACATATTCATCGCTGAGTGATGCTGAAAGATAAAAAAAGACATCTGATGCCTTGGTGACACACCAAAAACTTACATACAGATCAAACATGGAAATAAGAATAGGATGTACAGACATGTGCACAGTGCCTTATGTATCATTTACATATCCACAAAGGTGTTCCATCTGTTCTTTTTCTACAGTCCGCACCCCACCCTGCTCATTTCCAGATGGCTCATCGTCTGTAGTTGATCTGCTTTTCACATCTGTAAAGCGGATCAGTTTTATTTTTGGTTAATTTACTATATATAGTATGTGTTTGGGTCTATGAAAAATGGATGTTGCGTAGATGTAATCCATTTTTTTTTTTCGTTTTTTTTTCACAGGCCCGTAGATCCTTCATTGATGTGTTGCATCTGTGGGGGAAAAAAGTACATATGATCTGCAAAAAACCCTCTTATGTCTAAATAAACACATTAAAATGAATGTGTCCATACATGAAATACTCAGTATAGGCTACCCATGCACTGCACTGATGTACCCTGTACAGTGCCAGAGATAGAAGCTCTCCGCTGTAGCTTGTAGCTGAGAATCCATTACATAAGAATAGTTATTTACAATGGTTTTATTCTAAGCATACTGTACATGAATACAGTGTATCGCTCTTTCCCCTACCCCAGAATTAGTAAAGTCGTCTCTCTGCCATGTAACTGTACATAGATAGTTTTCCAGCAGCTGGCGACTCTTCTCTTATTTTTAGCCTTTGTGCTGCTGTATGTCTCACACCCTAAGCTGATATTTTGGCCAGTTCAGGCCTTGGGGTTAGAAGAGGTTTAAAGAAAACCAAAACGTCAAGTAATAAGACTACACAGCACATATGATGAAAGGTTTGCCCAGATCACCATGCAACATTTCTGTCTTTATCAAAGTTGAGTAACATTGTAAATACTTTTTCTGTACTTCTACCAGTTGATCTTTTCCTTTCCATTGGAATGTCCCTACAGTCTATTGTATCTATGTTCTGCAGATAACATGAGCAAACTTTAGCTATTTTAGATTCCACAAGAGAACAGACAGGATTCTAGATTTACTGTGCAGTCCATGTTTTCTACAGACCAAACCAAAAAATGGACAGGAATAAGACTTTATCCATATTGTTCGGCTCGGTCCTACAGCCTTCAAATGGATCCATTATAAATATGGCCATGTATTGGCCTAAATGTAGGCTCTCCTGAATGTAGATATGTACCAATGAATTGCTATATTCTCTATAGGGTGCTGCTCCCACAGCTGAGTTTTCTTTTATTGTTCGTATTGCGATGGAAAAAAAAAGGGGAAGGTCTTTCTGCAGTTAGGTTATGGAATTGTCCATGTAGATATTCAGATGTCTGAAGGGTGAGGTGTCGTGGATATGTAAAAATTACCCCCTTCGACGTCCTCTTTTCCTATAGCCTTACTGGGTGGACGTGGAGTGGTATTTATGTTGGGTTGCTTAATTTTGCTCTGTATGTCTTTTACCTTGAAAAACATCATTAAAAAGTATTTGATTAAAAAAAAAAAAACACAGTCAAGTGCACAGGCCCCTAGACATTATGTTATCTATGATTACAGTTCTGTCAGAGTGTCCATATAGACTAAAATTATGGCTGTGTGTATGGGGCCTACGGCGGGAGGGTCACAACAGGAGGACTCATTACTACTTTTCTGTCATGGGTGGTTTTTTATGGGGAAACACCTGTAGGAATAGTGTATGTCCACATGTCTCCTACTGCATTTAACTTTTACATTGCAAGGCATGAAAGTTTTAAGGTAAATCGGGGATACATATCGACATACTGCAAGAAGAAAACCTGCGTTGCATGTCAATTTGTGTTGTGTGTTTTAAGCTAAGGCCCTGTGCTACATAAAAGTTGCTTTTTTTGTTGTTACATATTTAGTTGTACTTTTTTGAGCCAAAGCCAGGAATACATTCAGCAGAAGGGAGAAGTATTACTTCCTTTTTTTCCCATTCCTGCAACAAAATAAGCAGTTTTTCCAAAACATTGGTCTTTCCCACATTGTGCTAGAACTACACAATGCAGCACTGTACGCTATGTTAAGGTCATCTTAAAGGGTTCCTGAGTTTTCATGAAAAGTTGAAATATCAGCAGGGTCTTGCTCGTAGGTCTGTTGTATGACTGCATAAGCCTTCATACTTGGTGACCTATTAGGTTTTTTTCTATTTTCTAATAATCACATTATGACGGTAGCACATTTTTCATTCATATCTGAAGCTGTGAGCATGTACAATATGGAGCAGTCCACCCCCCATCCCCTATGAATTACTGATAGTACTGGTATCTATATATGTAATTCTGCCAGACGTTACTGTACAATAGCAAACAAATAGCTGAGAAAAGCTCAAGTGACAATAGTATATTTGCAGGAACACCAAATTAAAAATACAGGGTAAATACAAACAGTGTAAAGCTAAAACACAGAGGAGAAAACAAGGTATGAGCTATGGCTGGGCGATTATGACATACTTCAAAATTGCAATGAAGCGAGCAACTAACTTTGATTATTTAGGTCATGCCCCTTTAAAGTATGAGTATGTGTTGGCTGAAATTCGTGAGGTTTGCCTGGCAGTTTTATTTGGTCTGTACCGAAACTGCTATTGTCAGACCTTCAGACCCTAGAGTATAATAAGCCGAAGCTCAGAGGAGGTGATCAATCACATGTCTCAGCGGCCACTGACATCAGTCAGATGACCAGGGGAGGTGAGTCACACTTTTTCTTTTTATGTTTGGTAACCTCCTATGAGCCTCTGTTTATTATACCCTGATGCATGAAAAGAAACCAAAGCATGATATTAGCAGTTTCATTTTGGAGGTGAAAGTGGAACTGCAGGTGGAACTTCACGAATATTTAATAACTGAACCAAAGTAATCGATGTGAACAAAATCACATTGGTTATCTAGGTTGACATTTGGCTTTGGTTATTTTTTTAGTTAATTGCCCAGTCCTACTATGAACACAGTGAGGAAACTGCTTGCCGTCTTTGAATAATATACCATCTGTAATCGCACAAGTAGAAACAAGTGTATAGAAGACTTGTTTTACAATGTGAGATGTGCAGGATATTCAGTCCTTTGCACAGAGCAAGCAGTTTGCAGATGAATGTGTGTGCAATGAGGAAAACCATTCACTATGTGAAGAACAGAACAGAACCTCATCCTCCACTCACTGTGAGGACTTCTTACTTTTGGATGGTATTTATGGACTGACCATCCGTAGCAATAGAGAGTGATCTGTAAATTAGCTAGAAGGGAGACACCTAGAGGCAGGATTGTTAGAAGGTTTTTTTGTTTTTGTTTTTTTTTTCAAGCAGAAAGCAGTTACATTTTAATTAACATACATTATGTTTTGGTCCAGAATCACATGCTTTGAAATGAGACAAAGTTGTCTGAAAAGTTAGTGACCGTTTAAAAAGAAATGGAGTACAAAAAATAATGAAGATCAAAATCTGTACAAAATGGGTAAAATATGGTATTTTCATATATAGAACGTTTTCTGCTTACAGACTTTCTATTGAGAGTGCTGAGCTATGACAAGTTAATGTTTGTTCTGTTTGCTAGAAGAGTATTTATGGCAGCAGGGTACAGCCCTGCAGCTGCTGGACTATAGTCTCTAGTATGTATCTACACTTTCTGTTTATGACTACTGGAGTGAAGATTTCTTAAACTGATAACATCTTGAAGAAGGGATAAATGTGCTCCTCCATTACTGCATTCAAAAACTGCATGCAGTTCTGCAGTAAAAAACCACTGTGTAAACACAACCTAAAGCTTTCATTTATAGGATTAATTCCCAGTTTCATATTAATAGACATAAGCGAGCTGTTTATTTCCTAGCATTGGGAACTGTTCCAGCCTTTCCTTAAATATCAGTGGAAGAATGGACCCATCTCATTTACTGATTTTATTTGTTTGCAGGGCTCACTGGATTGTCCAAGTCTGGAGTTTGAGTATAATGGTTCTGACCATTTGGCAGCAGAGTTAACAGGTAAATGGATAGAATTTGAGCAAGGCCTACCAAGGTAAGTGGCCTTGTTCCCAGTGCATACAAGGCACCGATCAGCTATTACAAGCAGACACTTGATCAGATGTTTTATGGAGCCACCAAAAATTTAAGCAAGAACTGTGTCCAACAAAATGTAAGCTGTATGGGGACAAGCAATTACGTTACAATGTAAATAAAAATTCATTGTGGGCCTGAAACAGCACATACTGTAGATGGGGAAATGTTGAACGGAACAGTGTTCTGATACATTATTTTTATTTCATTCTGGTCATACATCAGGTATACATCAGTAATTAGAATGAGTAAATGCCAATTATGCATGATGTAGTTTATGGAATCACCAAGATGAAAAAAAAATTAAGCCCTAAACTAAACCCCTTCCCCCCTGCCTAACTTATAATTTTACTTACCGTATATACTCGAGTATAAGCCGACCCGAATATAAGCCGACCCCCCTAATTTTACCTAAAAAAACTGGGATAACTTATTGACTCGAGTATAAGCCTAGGGGGCAAATGCAGCAGCTACTGGAAAATTTCAAAAATTAAAATGGTCGGAGTTTTTGGGTGCAGTAGTTGCTGGGGAAGGGGAGGGGGTGTTTTGGTTGTCTGTCTGCCCCTTCCCTGAGCTTGAGGACTGGGATTTTTTTTTTCCCACTTGGAATTCAGCCTGGCTGAATATAGGGGATCTGCAGTGCTCCTGTTCCGTCGGGAATGGGTTAATAGGAGCACTGCAGATCCCCTATATTCAGCCAGGCTTAATTCCAAGTGGGAAAAAAAAAATCCCAGACCTCAAGCTGCAGATCCCCTATATTCAGTAGACCGTGCACTCTCAGACACAGGGATACCTAATGTGTATGTGTTTCACAGTCATTTTCTACTTTTATATGTATTCTAGGGAAAGGAATGATTTAGAACTTTTATTTTTTTATTTTTTGTAAATCTTTTTTTTTTTTCTTTTGCACTCTTTTATGGGAGATTCTATACATTAATATTGTGGCTGGTCATAGACCCCCTCTCCTATAAAAAAAAAAAATAAAAAAAATAATTTTTTTTTTTTTTTGCTGACTCGAGTATAAGCCGAAGGGAGCTTTTTCAGCACAAAAACTGGGCTGAAAAATTCGGCTTATACTCGAGTATATACGGTATTATTAGTAATTTATTTTTTTAAAGAAAATCTATAATTACCCATGTAAACAAATGAAGAGGGTGCCAGGAGCTCCCAGAAATCACTCAAAACACTCCTAAAGGTATATGGGTGTACTTATTAACCCTTTAATAACACTAACAGACGTTTTTAAAAAAGTTACCCAGAAAACCACTTTAAGTGAAGGGAATTTATCTGGCAGTACAGAGTCCCCCATTGCTAGAACAGTTCTTTGCAGTGACTGCTTGCTCTCACTGTTCATGCAGTCCTGATAGGTAGACACCCCCTGACATTCAGGTGTTAAGCGTACCTCCAGTTATAAACAACTCTTCATAAATGACTAATATGAGTGAATATAAGAAACTTTGTAATGTATCTTAATAAAGAAATCAGTTTCCTTCTCTACTAATTATACTGATTTCTTCCTCCTTAACTTCAGTCAGACTTTGTTTACATAGATCCAGCCCTGTATTAAGTTTGCTTACCGAACTCTATAGAGAGGGGAGGAGGAGGAGACTGCTTTCAGTTAGTTGATTGATTTATTGTCTCATTCCATGAAGTGTTTTATATAAGGCATATAGCAATATCATATGCTCTCTCCCTCACAGAATAGCAGAGTATAGCAGCACCAATTATTTGAGTGTCTTTTCTATCATTTTCCTTCTCCTTCTCCCTTTTACATAGCCTTGTATGTAAAAAGTAACAGTTAAGGTCAGGTTCACATCTGTGCCCCAGTTTCTGTTTTGCATGTTTCCGTTTCCTGCCCGAAACTGGACAGGAGATGGAAACCTGTAGTCATCTTTCAAACCCATTCATTTGAATGGGTTTGGAAAGTGTCCGGCCATGAGTGCCTGTGAGTGTTTTGTGCTCTCCACGGCAAAACCGTTTTTTTGTTGTTTTTTTTTGACCGGACCAAAGTTGGACATACAGGACTTTATGTCCGGTTTAAAAAAAAAAAAAAAAAAAAGGTTCACCGCGGAGACCACAAACGCTCACGGCCGGACACTGTCTGCCAGGTTTCTGTCTTCTGTCGGCAGAAGACGGAAACCTGAAAACGGAGATCGGGCACTGGTGTGAACCCGCCCTAAGCAGTTGATCTATGGAGGTCCGATATCCATTTTCTACAATCAGATCTTGATGACCTATACTAAGGATTTACTCCCAGAAAACCTCTTTATAGCACTTGATGGACATGTTTTTAATCATTTTATTTTTTTTGTTGGATTGCTATTAATTATAGCTAGTTTTGGATAGTAAAATTTATCATCTTATATTTTGGTGCAATTTTTATTACTTTTGCTACACTCACATCTCTTCCTGTTTCATTTGCTTATTTATTTTATTTTTCTGTTCTTTTCCTTTTTTTGGTTCCTATAACAGACATGCCAAACCTGTCATATGATGGACAACGGCTGACCTGATAGACTGATTGGGTCCATCAGGTTTCCACCATGGTGTCTGTCATTTTAATGGCATACATGGGCGTAGCTATAGGGGGTGCAGGGGTAGCAGTCACTTCTGAGCCTTGAACCTTAAGGGCCCTCAAAGTTTCCTCTGTCCCACAAGACAGGTAGGGGATCCATCACATATTTTGTATAGGGAACCAGGAACTTCAAGTTGCGCCTCTGCTGGCATAATCTGTCTGGAGCAGGGGTGTCACTACTAAGGGGTAGCAGCAGTAGTGGCTGCCACAGGGCCCGGGACACTAGTGGGCCCATGTAAAATGCTCGCCTTGGGCCCCGCCATTCCTAGTTACGCCACTGGTCTGGAGTTTATGGCAGATTCTGCAATGGGGTCTCTGAAACAGATGTGAACATAGGCTAAGGTGTGTGTGTTTAAATAGTTCTGATAAAACTTGATATTACTGTCTTTGTATCACCACAGAACTGTACAGCTACACAGAGGAACCAGAGCTGATCCTTAACCGCAGATGTTTTGAGGAGAGATTTAGACTTCAAGGTAGGACTGGGCCAAAAAATGAAGATGAAGATTGGTGGGGGGGGGGGGG
This sequence comes from Leptodactylus fuscus, assembly GCF_031893055.1. Taxonomy (NCBI): domain Eukaryota; kingdom Metazoa; phylum Chordata; class Amphibia; order Anura; family Leptodactylidae; genus Leptodactylus; species Leptodactylus fuscus. The sequence continues at coordinate 101,423,785 of NC_134269.1, forward strand.
TTACAAAAGAGAGAGAGAGAAAAAAAAAAAGATAAAGTGGAGCTGAAGGAGTCGGATATATTTGAGACAGGTTTCCTTATCTTACCACCTAACTATTGTCCATAATGAAGAAGCTGTTGATCATAATTGATGGCATGAGGAAAAATCCTTCAAGGAATATATCGCTGACTAAGTGGGTTGTGGGTGACTGCTCTGATACTTTTCCTCTATCCACAGGACAGGGAGTAAGTGTGTAATTTGTGGGGTCCCAACCGCTAGGTCCCCCAGTGATCAAGAAAACAGGGCACCAGAAGTCCCTTTGTAGCCTCTTTGAGAATGGAGCGCCAGTGCACTTGTGTGATCACTGCATTATTCAATTCCATGGGGCTGATGGAGATTACAGTTCTGGCAGCTCCTTAGAAGTGCTGGTCATGCAACCCGTCTGGCGCGCTACCTTCACAAAAAGGCTTTAGGGAGACTTTTGATTGCCAATTTCCACAGCAATTAGGAGAATAGGGGATCAGGTCCCCATGATTAGAGACTTATTCCGTAACCACCAGACCAGGATAAGTGTCCTTACAATAGTTTCTAGTTAGAAATTTAGTGATGTAAGGAAACCTAATGTGTTTTCGTTTACTTTTATAATCTTTATAGCAAAGGGGTTGGGTGACTTGACTTTTCACAATTATTTATTAGATAGATGTTTTTTGGGTTAGTTTGTTGTTTGTTTTTTCAAAAAATTAACTTTGTATATAACTTTGTTATATACTACGGCAGGCACAGTAGGCCTCAAAAGGCTCCAAGTTGCCATAGCAACCAAACAACAACTGCAATCTTGCAGCACAGGAGCCATTTGGAAGTTGGGTGGGTGTGAAAGCAATGGGTCCCCTCAGATATTAAGTGCCTGTGATCAGAGATGTCTGTGTAGGAACTGCTGCCCAGTTTCTGCTTTGTGAAACAGCAGGGACCCTGCAGCTATGACATCCACTCAGCTCGCAGCTCCTGATGCGGTTGCCATATTTAAAGCCTGGAACCCATTGTACAATTACAGGAGATCTCGGGGACAATTCTGTTAATGAGACAGAATGCTCTGAAGAACTCTGGTTGAAATCATTGGATTAATCACCTAACTCTACTTAGAAGTAAATGTATAAATTTTATCTCAAGTTTCCATCTACATGTTATCTTTCCATAATAAATCTTCGTATAAGTGAGCTTTTGGTATATGCAAATAAACACACACAAGTAATGGTTGACTAGATTTGTGATCTTTATAAGGTTGAAAACTGAAAATGTTTTACTATTCTTGCAATGGAATCCTTCTTCCAGGAGGAGAGACCAGATGGACATCTTTGGATTCAGCACTGCACAGAACTCATGTCATGCGCCTCCTTGATGAACTGGAGATGGTAATCCGGGAGAAGCGGCTCTCGGCTGCCAGAGCTATTCTCTACTTGGCACAAGGTGAGCTCTTCAAGTTGATTTAACTCCTTTGGAAATATAAAAATAGCAAAAAAAACTTGATAGTCTTCAGTAGTTGATACCTTTTTAATGGCTAACTCGGTACAAGAACGAACATTTTCCTTATACTTAACTCCTTTGGACATGTACCTTTCCTGTACCTGCCATGTGGCTGTTTGAAGTAAGGCTCAGACTGTTAAAGAAGTTGCCCTAAATTCATACATTTCTGGAAAGTCCTTATACCCTATCCAACAACCAGTTAGCAGTGATAAAGCATCCCTCGGCTGTGTCTATTTTATGCCGTGGTACATTGTTGTGGATGAAATGTCACTTTAGCCTGTAAAAATACATAAGTATTGTTGTGGCACGACTGCAGAAACCATTCAAGGGCTGTCATTGCCTATATCCATGCAGCTGTGTATGCTGTGCAGTCTGCGATACTTCCTTTCTGCTGACAGGCTGGCGTCTCTTCCCTACATTTGCACATTCAATATCTCAGGGGTCACTGTGTCACAGTGTGTGTGTGTGTGTGTGTGTGTGTGTATATATATATATATATATATATATATATATATATATATATATATATATATAATTTTTTTTACCAGGGATCTCATTCCTGTTGCAATATTGAGCTCAGTGGCTGACCTCTAAAATTTGTTTCCTGACCAGGTGTGTTTGGAGAGTGTGAAACTGAATCAGATGTCCTACACTGGTCTCGCTATAACTGCTTCCTTCTGTATCAGATGGGAACATTTGCTGTCTTCCTGGAACTGCTGAACATGGAAATTGCGTATGTTTGGAGCATATTCCATTCTAAATAAATCATTATTTTAGCACCTTGGTTAATACATACATCCTTGCTGTAATATATAGAAAAACGAATATCCAGCTCACCCTTTTAGATGTATAGGAAATAGTTCCCAGGCTGCTCGGACGTGGACGGACTTCAATCCACTAGATACAAGCGATAAGTAAGGAAGAAATCCAGCGTCTCCAGGAACTTGTTAAAAATAAATCTTTTATTTCTTCATCTTTAAAAAAAGCTTTGACAGCATACCAAAGATGGCAAGTACTCCAACATGGAACTTATTGTTTGAGCTACGCGTTTCGGAACTGCTTCGGTTCCTTCGTCATGGCATACTGAGGGCTTACATTCACAGGTGTTTTAAACTGTGATCAATTAAAAACCCCACCCCTTAAAACTATTAAGTTCATGTGGTACGTCATACTTGCCATCTCTACTACAATAAACAAGATGGCTATATATCAGTATATTCATTGTGTGGCCTTATTAGTGCATTTTTACATAATTATGATAATATCATTGGAACAAACAAACTATATGTCTAAGCATATTTTCACAACATATGTCACTTATCATTTCTCTATTATTTTACTTATTGAACGGATCAAATAATTTTACCTACTCCATATGTTCTAACCTGTCTCGATGGTATTCTTTTAGTCATATTCCCTAAGTAGATCACATAAAAGAGATATCCAGTTTACTAGGAGCTGTTTCTTCTATAAGATTATACACATGACCTGTCATGTGACAAGTCACATGACAGGTCTGCCATCCCCCTTGCATCACATGATCGGAGATTTAGTGCAACAGGAGGTCCTTAGATTTATATAGTTATATCTTTAAATCTTTTAACCTACTCCCAGAAACTTGATCTTCACCAGGTAAGTATCTATATACAGGTATAATGGATATGTTATTTTAATAAATGTAAGTCACATCAGAGCGTATATTTAACCCGTGTGGGTGTCGTGTATTCAGTGTAACTATCCAATACGCTTCACGGGTTAATAATACCTTACGCCAATTTCCGCCCCTAATGGGCTTTGGTATTTTTTCTATGGCATAATACACAAGTGTTGAGGTATCCCCTGCATGAATTTCTGAAAAATGTCGGGAAACACCCGACATATTTTCTTTCTTTTTAGAACTATCCTGTATATGCTCTGACACTCTTGTCTTGACTTTACGAATGGAACACCCGACATAACTCAAATTGCATGCAGTACATTCCACTATATATATTATATGATGACTCATACAATTTAAAAATTGATTTATATGGTGCAATTTATTACCTTCCGAATTTGTAAAAGTTTGTGTTTTCTTGGCATAGTTACACATATTACAACGGGGCATTCCACACTTGTGGAAACCCTTAATTTTCAGCCATGTCTCCGACTTCTTATGGTCATCATTTACGAACAAACTTGGAGATAAAATATCTCCTAATGTTCGACCTCTTTTTGCTACACATTGTACCCCTCCACTCAAAATACTGTATGTAGCCGGGTCTTGGTATAATATCGGGATATTTTGATTAAATATTTGTTTTATTTGATTGTACTGTCGACTAAAAGGTGTAGAAAAAACTACTCTATTAGAAGTTGTAATATTTTTATTTACTCTATCCTCCAATAATGACTTTCGAGTTTTGTTATCCACAATTTTTATGGCTCGATTTAACGCCCATTCAGGGTAACCTCGGTTTTTTAACCTATCTACTGTAATGTCTCGTTGTTCTCTATAGCTGTTTTCAGTGGAACATGTACGTTGCGTTCGAATAAGTTCTCCGATAGGGATTGATTTAATAGTATGAGCTGGATGATGGCTATCAGCCATCAGTAATGTATTCCCTGCCAGCTCTTTACGATAAATGCTAGTATCAATTCTAGCCTCCTTGATATTACCAGTAAGGCTCACGTCTAAAAAGGATATATTTGTGGGGTGGTGAGAAAAAGTAAATCTAAGTCCTATCTCATTTTGATTGAAATAGGAGATTAGATGTGGTACGGACATAGACGACCCCTGCCAAATCATAAGGACGTCGTCTATGTACCTCCCGTACCACACCAACTCCTTATGAAATGGACTGGTAATAGAATAAATTTGTTTTTCCTCCCACCACCCCAGCACTAAATTCGTTATGGAAGGTGAGAAAGGCGCTCCCATGGGAGCGCCTTTAATTTGCAGATAGTATTCTGTGTCAAAAAGAAAAAAGTTATGTGTCAACAAATATGATGTCACTTCTATGATATATTCTTTCAGTATATCGGAATATCGACTATAATGTTCTAAATGAAAAGACAATGCTTTAATTGCGACGGTATGTGGAATATTCGAATATAGAGCCTGGATATCGCTAGTTATCCAGGAAAATTTGTCTTCCCACCTAATTTGGTCAATTGCATTTAATAATAATTAATTTTTAGTATCCTGGATGTACCCTGGCATACGGGATACTAATGGCTGTAATAATAAATCAAGCCATGAACATAATTTTTCATTTAGTGACCCAATTCCGGTCCACAATAGGTCGAAAAGGGACAGGTATTTCATTTTTATGCGTCTTAGGGATTCCGTGGAAAATTGCATTAACAGGGAATTCAGGTATAAGATGTTTTGATTGTTCCCTAGAAAATATACCGCAACGTACTCCTTCGTCCACTAATCCCATTAAAGAAGTCATAAACTCCTGAGTAGGGTCTTTTTCTAACTTTCGATATGTAGTACTATCTTTTAATATTTTTAAACATCCTTCTCTATAGAATTGTTTGTCCATCACTGCTATTTTTCCATCTTTGTCTGTTTTTTTAAATACTAGTGCTTTTTGTTCTTTTAATGTTTTTAATGCCTGCTTTTCTCTATAATTTAAATTATTTTTTTGTCGTTTGTTACTATGACTAATAGTATCCCTTAGGGTCCCGAGGTCCCTCTCCATGGCAGACTGAAATTGTGCATAGGAGGGAGCCCGCGATCCCAAGGGATAAAATGCCGGATTAGTGCCTATAACTCCTATATTGTGTATAGGTTGATCATCCGGCAATACACTCACCATATAAATCAATTTTTAAATTGTATGAGTCATCATATAATATATATAGTGGAATGTACTGCATGCAATTTGAGTTATGTCGGGTGTTCCATTCGTAATGTCAAGACAAGAGTGTCAGAGCATATACAGGATAGTTCTAAAAAGAAAGAAAATATGTCGGGTGTTTCCCGACATTTTTCAGAAATTCATGCAGGAGATACCTCAACACTTGTGTATTATGCCATAGAAAAAATACCAAAGCCCATTAGGGGCGGAAATTGGCGTAAGGTATTATTAACCCGTGAAGCGTATTGGATAGTTATACTGAATACACGACACCCACACGGGTTAAATATACGCTCTGATGTGACTTACATTTATTAAAATAACATATCCATTATACCTGTATATAGATACTTACCTGGTGAAGATCAAGTTTCTGGGAGTAGGTTAAAAGATTTAAAGATATAACTATATAAATCTAAGGACCTCCTGTTGCACTAAATCTCCGATCATGTGATGCAAGGGGGATGGCAGACCTGTCATGTGACTTGTCACATGACAGGTCATGTGTATAATCTTATAGAAGAAACGGCTCCTAGTAAACTGGATATCTCTTTTATGTGATCTACTTAGGGAATATGACTAAAAGAATACCATCGAGACAGGTTAGAACATATGGAGTAGGTAAAATTATTTGATCCGTTCAATAAGTAAAATAATAGAGAAATGATAAGTGACATATGTTGTGAAAATATGCTTAGACATATAGTTTGTTTGTTCCAATGATATTATCATAATTATGTAAAAATGCACTAATAAGGCCACACAATGAATATACTGATATATAGCCATCTTGTTTATTGTAGTAGAGATGGCAAGTATGACGTACCACATGAACTTAATAGTTTTAAGGGGTGGGGTTTTTAATTGATCACAGTTTAAAACACCTGTGAATGTAAGCCCTCAGTATGCCATGACGAAGGAACCGAAGCAGTTCCGAAACGCGTAGCTCAAACAATAAGTTCCATGTTGGAGTACTTGCCATCTTTGGTATGCTGTCAAAGCTTTTTTTAAAGATGAAGAAATAAAAGATTTATTTTTAACAAGTTCCTGGAGACGCTGGATTTCTTCCTTACTTATCCTTGCTGTAATGCCTGGTTTCTAGGCTCCCTGTAAAATCTCTGTTTTTGTTTATGTGCAGCTCTGTTATATTATTCTCCTGTACTAGGTTCATACTAGGTACATGAATATGAATATATATATATATTTATTTTATAAAAGTCTGTGCTTTCTTTGGTATACTGTTCTAGGCCCCTTACTTTACTTAGGGGAATGTTACTGTGTATAGATTTATTACTGGAAGATGCACAATATGAAGCTGATGTAGCAGAGCTGGATTTGATAGGTGATGAGAATCCCAAACTTACATGTTACAGGACCAAGAGTCAGCTTGCAATAAACTCAGTTTTAGGTCTGTGTTTACATACAGAGGTAACAGACTACCTGTCTCAGCCCTTATCAGCAAAATTCAATTAGCAGACCCTGGAAGAGGGAGATAAACTGCTCAGAAATACAAGCTCACTCCGAGGACTCAGCTTCCCCTCCTGAGAGCAGGGAGCTACATCACTTGTCCTGGGCGGAGAGATAAGATCATCCCCAGGTCCGTGGTTATGGAAATGCAGTGTAAACAATGAAGTAAATAATCTTAGATAGTAACCAAATAAAGCAGTTTTGTTGAAGCAATGTATTTAGGAATAGTCTTAAATCCACATAAGCTAGCAGTATAGATAGGATCCTTGAGATGGGACAACCCCTTTAAACTTGTTTCGAAGGGCCACACTTGGCCCGTGAAATACAAACCATATATCGGCTTACTTTCCTGGACCAAACACTGAGCTGTAAACCGGACTCCAAGCTTCATATCCAGTTATGGTACTAGGAGTCCTGCCTCTTCACAGGACTAACCATAACACTGTATGAGACGCAAGTCCGATAGGGAGGCAGGGACTCCTAGGTGACTGATGTCCAGGTCGCTGTTCAATGTTCGGTTCAGGAAATGCATCCAATATACAGTTGATATTTCACAGACTGAAACTGACATTTTAGTACAATGTTCTCTGCAATAAACCTGTATTCGAGGCAGCAAACAACTATAATTTTAGCATTTAAATGTAGTCTGTTACCACACTTATCAGTGTGTATGAGCAACATCTAGTGCATGCGCAGTACTTTATTGGGCGCTGCAGTTGCAGAGGTACAGTACTACCCATGCATCTGGTTTCTGTTTGCCTCATGTACAAGATATCAGATGGGAGCTGTGACAAAGAAAATAGCAGGAGGATGAAACTGCCTCAGCTGAGGGGGCTGTGTAGGGGGGACATGAGTGTTGTAAGGCGATGAAAATGGGTGCAACAGGAGGCATAAGACACCCTATTCTCTACAAGTCTGTCACTAATCTCACGTTTACTATATTTGTTGGCTTTATCCTGCTGCTTGTTCAGTAACAACCATGGGTGTGCTGTTTTTAGTCCACATTAGATTTGTTCTAAAATCTCAGTAATGCTATATATTTTCTTGTTGGTTCTAGGAACAGCCAGGCCTGCAGCAGGGCTCTGAGGAAACCAGCTCTATCACTAGCTGACAGCACTGAGCTCAGGTACGGTAGACTCTTATTAACCATTTCATTAAAGTCTATTGGTGGTTGTTCAACTGGATTGTAGCACTGCTTGGTATCTGACTAGAACAAAACTTCATACTGGCAGTAAATTAACCCTTAAGTACTATTGTGGTGTCTATCATAATGATATGTGTATGATAGTGGTGTATGATAGACACCATGATAATACTTAAGGGCTAAACCCACTTGTGGTCATCCACTGTCTTTTCCGTGGCCTATTGTAATGTCAGTTCATTGTTACTTTTTTATGATGTTGTTTGAAATCAGTAGTAGAAAAATCCAAAGCCTTTAAAAAAGGTTCCTGTTAAACATAAATGGACATTTCAGAAGAATTTCAGCATGGAATAGAAGGCAAATCCTGCATGTAAATAAGATATGCTTCTAGCTCCATCCACTGTAAGGGGTATCTGACCCCCACCCATCAGATATTGACAATCTATCCTAAGGATAGGTCATCAATATCCAATCTTGGAGAGCCCCTTTAAGAGAATTAAAGCTTTGTTGATGTGCTGAATATTTGCTTTATTTAGGGTGTTCTTGAGTGTTATGTATTTGCTGGTGGAGAACATGAGGCAGGAGTTACCAGAAGATGAGAAAGAATGGATTACACAGCGGGAGACCTTCCGTACAGAACTTGGTGAGTATTGAAGAAATTCCTTTATTGCATGTAGCTATATAGCTGCTGCAGATAATAAAGTAAAGGGTGGGACACCAGTGTGGATTGTATGGCCCCACATAGCGGGCCTTACAATATACGGAAACGCATTGCAGTTTTTCCTGTAGTGCTTTTCACAGTGCGCAGAGGTTTCCTCTGCGGACTCTCTGCTTCCTTTATACCTTTAGGGAAACCGCCGGTGTTTCCATAGGTATAATTGACATGCTGCAATTTGGAAATCACAACATTTCCACTGTGTGTATTGTTCTGCAATTTGTGGATGCATTTTACAATCACCTTCATAGGGACTGTAAAATGCCGCGGTGTCTTTACCATGTGGGACCCCGGCTTTAGATAGGAAATTCACAATAGAGAAAAAAATCAGCTAAGGGCTCGTTCACATCTGCACCCGGCAATCCGTACTTCAGGTTTCCGTTTCCTGCATAAAACAGAGCAGGAGACGGAAACCTGCAGGAGTCTTTCTCACCCATTCATTTGAATGGGTGAAAAAGCTGTCCGGCCGTGAGTGGCGGTGAGCGTTTTAAGCTCTCCGCCGCGAATCCGGGTTTTTTTTAATCCGGACACAGAGTCGGACATGCAGTACTATGTGTCCGGATTTTAAAAAACGGTTTCGCGGCGGAGAGCATGAAACGCCCACCGCTGCTCACGGCCGGACCTGGTCTGTGCTTTCAGTCTCCTTGCAAGTAGAAGACGGAAAGCACAAAACGGAGTGCTGAACGCAGGTGTGAACCTAGTTTCACACAAGTATACCAGTTTTCATAATTGGTTAACTATTAGATTTTTTGACAATTGTGATGGACGTGTGTTTTTTTTTCTTTATTCAAGCCTTCCCATCTAATGGTGAAGAGCCATTTGCTCATCTCCTTTTCACAATGGTGACCAAGTTCTGCAGCGGGCACTCCCCCCATTTTCCAATGAAAAAGGTCCTTCTGCTTCTCTGGAAAGTGCTACTTGTATGTTTCTGCCCACATGCTTTCTTTCATTCTGCATGGTTTTAATGTATGGTTCTAATGTAATTGATGTGTCAGTTCACACTAGGAGGATTTTCTGAGCTACAGAGGGCTAAGGAGCAGAAGAGATCAGAACTGGGTCTTTCACCACTATCTGAAGATAGCATCCAAGTAATGAAGAATATGAAAGCCACAGCTCCACCATCTTATGGCATTGAACTAGGTGAACAGCAGAAACGTGGGCGACGCAGTAGAAGGGTATGACTTTTTATTATAATTTTAGGTCAATTAGTTTTACATGTCCTGAGGTTTTATGTTTTCAGGCTATAAACCATGAATGTAAAACCTCAGATCTCTGCAAATCCTTTGGCTTACTATCATTTATTTTAAACAGGACAGCCTGGATGTATACAATGAGAAAGATCCATTCAAGAGTGAAGAAACCACTGGAACAGAAGAAGAAGAGAATGAGGATTCAGAAAATATGATTGACACAGAGTCTGATGTGCAAGAAAGGGATCTTATGTCACAACCTTTGTCTGCCTTAAGGAACAACATGGAGAGGGTGTCCTTTCCTAAAGGCCTACCCTGGGCGCCGAAAGTAAGGTAGGGCAACTATAGTAGTAGCATCATTAAAGGTTTTTCTCTCACTAAAATGAATATGGCGTCTCACATGGAAAATCTTAATTCAGAGTATATGGATAAGGGTTATCCACCTGAGACAACTTTTTAATCTCTCACTAGATTAGAAGATTGCCATAGCAAAATGAGTACTGATAAAATGAGCATCAAGAAAGTATAATTAAAGGGGGTTATCTCAATAAGACAATCTATTTTCCATACTTTTTCCCTAATTATTACCAAGTGGCGTTATAGACAACATGTTTCTCGCTCTGCTACTGTGGTAGTAAATGTACTGTTAGGTAGCACCCTTTTAAATGAATGGTCAGCCTTCTTACATGCTTGAGCGGGAGCTGCTCCTTCTTAGTGCAAGTCCATTCGAACTAATAAAGAACCCATCATCTCTATGATGCTGAAGTCAAACCCTGCACTCCAGAACTCCAAATCGCAAACCAGGGATTTGAGCCTTTTTTTTCTCTTAAAACTCATTTGAGAGAAAATTTGTGACTTTTTTTTTTAGTTTCTGCACCATCTACTCCACTTTTCAAAAATAGCTGGGAAAGTGGACGTGGTTAGCCCATGTAGCTGTCTGTACTCCCAGATTTATCAACTGTGACCTTTTTCAAATGTCACATAAATTGTTGCGAACTCACTCCGGTCAGTGGGTGGCTTAAATAGTTCAGTTGAGTTCAGGACAGACATCTAAAACCTATAAATTTATAAAACATTGTGTGCTATTTGATAAATTTGGTGCGAATTACACAAATGCAGACTCCAGCAAAACTGACTTTAGTAGTTCCCCTAATGATACATTTTCCTCAGTGTTCATAAGTTTCAGATTTAGGACTATGCATTCTATTCTATCTCTCTGTTGTCCTTTAGACAAAAAGACATTGAAGATTTCTTGGAGATGAGTCGGAACAAGTTCATTGGTTTCACCCTAGGACAGTGCGTATCAGTACAACTCCACTGTACTTACCTACTATTGCTTTACTATATCTATGAATATATCTAGTTTTATAGTTTTATGAGGTCATGAAAATGGGAATGCCCAGTCCTGTACCTGGTTTAACCACTTCAGGACTAGGCTTTTTTGCCTGGTTTAGGACCAGACGCATATGTGTTTTTTTTCATACTTGCAGTTCTGAGGCCTATCACATTTATTTATATCCTTTGGACTATACAAATAATGTTTGCCTCTTTTTTAGTGATAAATGGGGCTTTTTTTTTCATTTTTTCCATGTTTTTACTTTATTTTAATAACCAAGAAAATTTGCTTTTAGTTTTTTTTCCCTTCTCTATTAGTCATTTTTATAAAGGTGACACATACTGTTGTATCGCCATGGGCTTGGCTAGACTGTGACTTAGTAGTGGCTTTATTTTTTTTTTTGTTGTAGTTTCCATTTCATGTTATTTATTTCTCTCATTGTGCTCACCCACACCAATAAGTTTATAATAGATCTTTTTTCTTTTTTTTTTTTTTTGGGGGGGGGGGCATTTTAACTTTTCTTTTTCCCTGACTTCTCTTGTAACTGATGCATTAGGCCCAAATACAGGAGGAATGCAGCCTCTAGAGTATACTGTGGGGTCGATCTGGATCCCATGTGTATACAGAGATTGGAAAGGCAAGGATGGTAATAAACCAGCACCCCCATGTGAAGCAGCCTAACCTTGCCAGTATGTATAAGTCTGTTCTTGCAGAGTTAGGAGTGTACTTCTCAGATGTATATAGTCAATGGGCGCTCTGCAACTAACTAATAGATGTGTTGTCTTCTTTATGATCGACTGTAACACTGCCTAAGTGCCATAACGGAGTTTTGTAGGGAAACCAATTTACATCACCTACAACCTAACAGGATCAGGTTAATTTTTGCTTTTGCTATACGCAGATGAATTAACTTTATCTTTTTCAACCCCATTCCTGATCAGTGACACTGACACATTGGTGGGACTCCCTCGTCCTATCCACGAGAGTGTGAAAATTTTAAAGCAGGTAATAATCTAAATAATCCTCTTTCTGAGTAGCTAGGGCTGTGCGGGTGATTTTGTCCAAAAGATTTGGTGACTGTGTTGTATTTGGATGTCATATATATTCTTTTGCTATGTTTTTTTCAATGAAATGATGGAATAAGATGGAGTTGCCTTTCTAAAAAAAAAAAAAATTAGATTCCTCTGAGTGCAGTACATCTACAATTAACAGTGTGGCCTATTAAACGGTTTGTCAAATACATTAAAAAAAATGTGGCAGATTTATCAAGCCTCTACACCTGGCTACAAGCTAGTGTAGATTTCAGTACAAGTGCACGGCCTGCTGGAGTATGCATTTGATTTCTTGAGAAAATGTGATCCTCATCATAAACACCGTTGTCTGTGTCAGCATGAGACTTGCGTTTTGTGAGAAGAGAGCTAGCCCATAGTGCAATTCCTAAATCTGTGCTCATGACTATACAGTGGCTATTAACATGAGGCAGTCACTTTCTTGAGCACAAAGTCAGGTGTCATCCCCCTTCTTGATATTGATGACCTTTCCAGAGGTTAGGCTGTGTATATAGAAAAGGTTTGGAAAACCCCTTTAATATAAATGTTTCCATTCTGTGTCTTATACAGTATAAATAATAGAAGGTAGTCACGAGTTATTGTATCTGCAGCCTCTAAGATACTTCCTTTTTCAGTGTAAGCCAAAGATTTCTTAATCGATAATTGACTACCCTCCAGATAAGTTTTTCCATAAATATTTCTACTTTTAATTGTAAAAATATAAATGTTTATTTCTGCAGCATAAATATGTTTCAATAGCTGATATCCAGATAAAAAAAGAGGAAGAATTGGAGCGATGTCCCATGTCACTGGTAAGAGCAGTGCTGTAAATTGTGCTTTGTCCTGAACAAGTTGTATTCAGTTTTTATCATATTCTATCAATATATTCTTCATAGCTTTCAATGATTTTACCCCAATTCTTCTGGGGGTGGGGGGTTCTTTAAGCAGTGAAGCTAGTGATTATGTGCCAATACAGTCATCTTGCTTGACTTCCCCATATATACACACTTGGCTTGCCCGACTGTTGCATGCGTTCATAACTGGGAGAAGGGAAATCCAACTGCCAATGCCTATCTCACCGGCATCGGCCATGGGGGAAGAGTCGGGAGGCCTTGCCTACTTTAACTTGTTTTACACACTTCTAATGTGTATGGCTAACTATAATATGAAAGTGTCCAGCATCCTATACATTTATGCTTTACACTTTTAGGGTGAAGAAGATGTGGAGGAGACTGCAGCTGAGTGTCTGTACAAGGCCATGCTGTTCAACATACCTCAGTACATGGTAAGCTGTATTCATACCATCAAAGTGTTGGACAAAATCATTGTTATTCTGAATATCTTTTAAGATATATTTTATTAATTTCTTGCAGCATTTATCGTGTTAATTCTGAGGTTTACCAGCTATAAGGGGATAAGATATACTGAAGTGTGTTTGGGGTGAGGGGGTTATAGTGTTTATGTATGTGTGTAAAGCGGTTTTCTTACATTTTTCTTTAACCACTTCATGACCTGACATATTTTTAGGTTTCTTTGGTAAACCTTGTTTTGAAAGCTATACATATGTTTTTCTGTTGCTAATATCCCCATTAAAGCTGCAGCACACTGTACATTTCTCTCTTAAGCTACGGTCATGTACAGTAAGGAACATCCTGACCCTTTTCCCTATCCTTTACTACTACTTCTGATTTCTTTACATGTAATTCTTGACAGGAGTGACTATAAAATGTGAAACAAATAGCTGACACAGGAAAAGAGAAATTTGGATACAATAAGGAAAGCTGTTTACTATCCTATTTGCAATATCACAGGCAGCTAGTCACAAGAATATACGAGTGCCTACATTAACTTTATATTCCAGCAGCTTATATATCTTTTCGTCTGTATTTGAACCCTCCAAATTGTACAGTGCTGCAGAATATGTTGGCGCTATATAAGTAAAATGTATTATAATAATAATAATATCTATGCAATGTATGTTCCTAAATGTGATATACCTTTGCAGATTGCCCTGCTGAAGATACTCCTGGCAGCTGCACCTACCTCCAAAGCCAAGACTGATTCCATTAATATCCTGGCTGATATCCTGCCTGAGGAAATGCCGTGAGTAATACTGTAGACGTAATATATGTCTTATTCCAGTGATGGCTTGTGTTGCTGAGAGCACATGTTAAATAAAGGGGTCTTTATGTTTAAAAAATAAAAAATTAAGAATAATGGGTCTTTCTTATGTTTTCCAATTTATACCCACCCTTCATATGGCACCCACTGACTTGATCCACTGCAGTTGAAGTTGGAGGGCATATGTTTTACAAGCTGTAGTGGAAAAGCACTGCTTTGGGGTAACTCAGTTATTTGTTACAGAGCCCTGAAAATCCCTTTTGTTTTCTTTTCTTTTTAACATGGAGTGTTTTTAGAAGGATGGTCAGTCAGACTATAGGGCTAGTCCAAATACAAAGTATACATTTAATAAATACACCTCCCTCTGACCTACCTATTGCATTGTGTTTTTAGGGTCACTGTCCTACAAAGTATGAAGCTGGGAATAGATGTGAATCGTCACAAAGAGATCATTGTGAAGAGTGTGTCAGCCTTGTTATTGCTTCTGCTGAAACACTTCAAGCTAAACCACATTTACCAGGTAAACCATGCCACACTTCACTACATCCTAATGCACATGGTGACCTAAGCTATTTAGGTAGTATAACATTCATGCACGTAGTAATAGTATTAGAATGGCTGTGTTAGTAGTGCGGCACATTGGACACTCACTATATCTACATTACAATGATAGAAATGAACAAACTTTTTGCATTGCACTTGGGTAGTTCAGAAGTGCTGAAATATGAGTATTGACTAGTGTGGGAAAGTAGTGTATTTGTGGGTAGCATATTCCACTACAAGGTGTATGTCTTCTGGGTAAAATGGCGCACACTACTAACCAACACCAGCAACTAGCGTAAACAAGGGGCACTGGGTGTACCTTGAAAGGCTGTGAGGCATTTTGGTTAAGAAGTGTTAAAAATCCTTCATAAATGAGTATGAATACCTTTTCCCCTCAACTGTGTAAGGCTGGCCCTGTGATAGTCTGCAGATTGTGGTTACTTGCAGTGTATTCATTTTCCTGTTTTACAGTTTGAATACGTCGCACAGCACCTGGTGTTCGCAAACTGCATCCCCCTGATCCTGAAATTCTTCAACCAGAACATTATGTCCTATATCTGTGCCAAGAACAGGTGGGAGCAATAGCTTTGTGTTTGCTGAGATTTTATTTACTTACACACACAACCAAATTTTCTTAGTATTAATAAGATTTGAGTTGAAGAAGGAGTAGTGATATTGGCATATGGACTAATCTAAGAAGCATGGCTTGGAATACTAAAGAAGCTGTTATCGCACATTATTTCACACTTTGTAATATTGTTTATTTGTATATACAGTATTTCTCAAATACGTATATATAAAATACACTTTATAAGATTTATTGCTTCTGAAATGACCATTTTAACTTGAGGCCATAGCTCTGGGGAAAACAGTTAAAGGGACTCTCCAAGATTTAGTTTTGCTGGTCTATCCTACAACAATATCAACAACCAAATGAATTGTATCTGTTAATTTTTGTATTTTGCTCTGTTTTTGGCTTATTTTGTTTGTTTTTTTGTAGCATTTCTATTCTGGACTTCCCATCATGTGTTGTCCATGAGTTGCCTGAACTAACAGCTGAGAGCCTGGTAAGAGATCTGTAGATGACGACAACTTTCTGTGCATAGCCTATCTCTCTTACAAAACAAGCACTGACTTTTGTGTATAGGCAAACTGACTGTATGATGGCTTCTGTACCAATGAGTGTTTGCAAGTGCTATATACAGTAGTGCATCACTCAGCTCTCATGCATTGACTGATCTACTGTTCAGTTCATTTTATTTTTGCTGTAGCTGTTTTGGCATTTATCATTCTCTAGAGCAAGCTTTAAGCATAAGGGTAGAACAAACCTGGATTGGTGGCTAGAAGTGACACCTCTTTTCTACATGTAAAACAAAGGACACTCTAGGATGTGCTTAACTAATGACTAGGTGCCACCTCAGGTTCCGGTCCAAAAACCGGGTAGCCGCGACTGAAAGCCGGTGCACTGCATCGGCATCCAGCCACGCACTTCGCTCCGGATTAGGCCCAATGAATGGGCCTAGTCGGGAGTGTCTTCAGGCCGAATCGCGAGGCAACTCGACCTGAAGAATGAGCATCTCGCTTCTTTTTTGCAGGAGCTGGAACAAACGACTCCCGGACAAAACTCCTGAGCAGCTCCCATTGATTTAAAAAAACTACGTGTGAACTTACCCTTACGGGTGGTATTTAACCACAATTTGTGACCAGTTTTGTCAGAAATATGGTTTAAACAATTGCAAGCCCCCTAGTTTGCAAATCTTAAATGTCAGTAAATTGGCGGAAATTTTTGATAGATACAACTCCCCTGCACCAATTAACCTTTCAAAGGGTTGTCTCACAAAGACAGATCTTGCTTGTAAAGGGAATAGACTGTTTGCTACAGCAGGCACTCTGTACTACTACATGATGACCATTTAAATGAATGGCCACCCATTGACCCTATTATATACAGAACAGCCAGTTACACTACAGTGGGAGTCATTGATACTTGGCAGATCCCTTCTCCGGCTCATTGGATGCAAAAGAAACGATCTCTTAAAACCATGTTCAGGGAAGCCATTTGAATTGCGTTTAATGTGCTACTTTACTTTGACACATTACATTTAAGTGGGTAGAAACTTATGATTCCCCATATAAGTAGGATATAGGAGTCCCGCTAATGGTAATTGCAATATCCTGTTTGTAGCTTTGGCGACTATTTTCTCCTTTAACTGTAGTAATAAAATATACAAAAGCATTTTGTATAAAATAGCATTTGCAGCTTTACATGAAGCATGACATTTGTCTGTTAGTGTTCCCTAGGTTACTCTCCTTGCTCTTATTATTCCACTGCAGCCTATTAGACGTTTTGTAAATGGAAAAATATTAATCTTTTGCTGCCACCAAGTGGTCAGTTGCTGGTAGTGTAACACGAATTTGGAAAATGTATATTTGCTTTTGGGTTATCTTATGTTCATTTTTAAATCCTAGTATATACAGAATATAGTATAATATATACAAAAAAGAGTCTTTTAGTAATTGGAAATCCCTGCTATATTTTCAGTGTCTGTTGATGAGAAATTGTTACTAATGAAGAAAGTATACACTACAGAAAGATGGTAAAGAAATAGAAATAATATGTATGTATTGTATATTCTTATGTGCAGGAATCAGGAGACAATAATCAGTTCTGCTGGAGAAATCTATTTTCCTGTATTAATTTACTGAGGATCCTAAACAAGCTCACTAAATGGAAGCATTCTCGTACTATGGTAAGCATCCATATGTATGGTGTGTGTTTCCTCAAATATAGCCTGAAGACCAGTAGACAAAGTAATACCACATCGGAATAGCCTTAAGAAAGGCTATTCTTCTCCTATCTTTATAATTGTGCTCCACACCGCCGTTCCGTTGATATCCCAGTTTTTCGCTGTATGCAAATGACTCTCCAGACGGCACAGGGGGCGTCCACTGTGCTGCCTTAAGGCTCTCTAGCAATGCCTCCATCTTCTTCAGCCGCACCTCTCTGCCTTGTCCTCCATGTCGTCATTGCTGGGCCGAACTTGTGTTTGGGGTGGAAATTCTGTGAATACTCACTCAGCTCTGCCACCGGACTTTGGGCAGAGCCGAATCCACGTGTCTGTTAGGCCATTTTACTGTGGCTGCTTACAGGTACAGTACACTCGTGTAAGCGGCCACAGTAAAATGGCCTAACAGACATGCGCAGTCGGTTCTGCCCAAAGCTCGATGGCAGAGCTGACTGAGCATGTGCGGGTTTTCCATCCCAAACACAGGCTTGGCCCGACTATGATGACACTGCGTACACGTTGAAGAGGCACGGCTGAGGAAAATGGAGGCGTCACTAGAGAGTCTTCAGGCAGCACATGGGACACTCCCCTGTGTCTTCTGGAGACTCATTTGCATACGGCAAAAAAAACGGAATATCAACAACATGGCGGCACAGAGCAGAATAATAAAGGAAGAAGAATAGCTTTTCTTAAGACTATTCCTACTTCAAAAAAAAGATTCTAATGATATAATCCCTTTAAGTTGTAGTTTATGATCATGGCTATGCCCAAATTATAGAATCAACAAAGAATTGTCTACGATTGTAAGAAAGTTGCATGAGAGCAGTAAATGGTATAAAATAAAAGAAATGAAGAGCTCAACGGAAAAATGGCCTAAGTCCACATTTTGTCATATTTCAAATTATTACCTAGAAAGCTTCTTTGTACCTCGTTCTATGCATTGGGTTTACAAGGTACCTAGGATTAATGACCTAAGTCCATATATTTCAATGCAGAAGAATTTACATTCAATGGAATAATGGCCTAAGTCCAATACAAACTTACTTACTTCACTCTCGTTGGTCATTTTTTCATTGAAATTGTGACTTCCGGTCTGTTGTTTATATTAGTGTAAAAACTTTGTCTTATTGTTTAAAAGGCTCTAAATCGACTTTTGCACATATTTAGCGCCGAAAAGGGAGGCAGGTAATTATTATTCTTCATCGTTTAATAATAGTAGTAATTAATTAATAATATTAAATAAATAATATTTATACATGAAGCTGCAATTTTTTTAATAAATAATACAATTTATGATTAGGATTAACGGTGTTCATTAGCTGATTACATTGGATAGATATATTCCACAATAATGCCCGTTCGCTTTAGGCTAAAACTTTAAATTTCGTTTTTCTCACAATATTGATTTTTGGACTTAGGCCATTTTTCCGTTGAGCTCTTCAAATATATTGCCAATTAATCTATCTAACCGAGATGGTGAAATATATGACACTTCTCTAATCTATTTGTATTCTATTTTCTGTACATGATTTTGGAGGCTGCCTTCTTGCCTGAGCATCGCCTGAGCTCTTTTAGCAGCATTTAGTGATATGTTTCATGTGATATTTTCAGTAGTGGATGCAATAATAGGTCAGTGGTTTTATCTGTAAAGGTGTTATCTCCCATTGTAATATTGTCACATGCAAATGATGTGACAGTTCCAAAAGAAAACTCAAACAATTTGCGAGTGAAAAGTGCAGGATATAGTCTCTCCCCTAAATGCAGATGGGGACATGGAAAATCAAAAACAAGATTACCAAAAATTCGTAACATGAAAACTTGGTAATCATTTTCTGGAGACACATTCCCTATAAAATCTTCAGCGGTGCTGCTTTGGTGGCCCATACTGGTCACATTGCAATGATGTCGTATATATCAGTTATATGATAGATACAGCCAGTCACTGAGTATCTCCATAGTAGAAAGAGGTTCCTGATGATTTTAGTCCATGTAAAAGATTCTAGTCCCTTATTTCATACTTCTTACCAATTTCCTTATTGTCTTGTCAGATGTTGGTGGTGTTTAAGTCTGCCCCCATTCTAAAACGTGCACTGAAAGTCAAGCAGGCAATGATGCAGTTGTATGTATTAAAACTTCTGAAGCTCCAGACCAAATACCTTGGTAGACAGTGGAGAAAGAGCAACATGAAAACAATGTCCGCCATCTACCAAATGGTGCGCCACAGAATGAATGATGACTGGGCCTATGGCAATGGTAAGAAGATGCCTGCAGTGGAACTATTCCCATAATACTGTACTGATAAATCTATGTAAAGTGGAGATATTGGGTTCTGGTTTTATGTTAGCAGAGACCAGTGGGGTAGATAGACTAATGAAAATGGGTCAGAATTATACCAAAAAAATGGCAAACATGCTTTACATCTCATTTTCTAAGTATTTCAGACACATTCTGACAGTTTTTATACATTTGTTTTTTTTTGTTGGAAACTAAGCCAGCTGGTGTGTAGTTAAGCTAGAAGACCAGTGGTTTCTAAACATTCTGAAAGTGAGTTGTCCTTTCAGCAACACTTTCCACTGGGATCCCCAAAATCCTACTTGGTCCCATAAAAAAAAAGAAAAAAAAGTCAGCTATATCCAGTCTTTCTATATGCTTTAGCTGTTTTACTGCTTTGTTCTGCTTATTTCTCCTTCACATATACACACAGCTTTGCTGTCTGCATGTTTCCCCTCTACACAATAATGATACCCTGACATTTTCCTTCCTGCTCTCCCAGTTTTGCTACCTCCGTTCTCCCACCCCCCCATGTTTCCCCCTAGCATACAGGCTGCTCTGCTCTGCTATTTTCATGTGCCCACACACACCCAGTGGCGTAACTAGGAATGGTGGGGCCCCATGGCGAACTTCTGACATGCCCCCCCCCTCAACCGATGCCGAAGACCTCAACCTACTGACCCCTACCGCCCCGCCCGCATTTCTGCACACACTATAATGCCCCATAGTGGCCCCTGCGCACAGTAATATTCCCCATAGTGGCCCCAGTACACCGTATTCTGCCCCACTGTGGACACCCATGAACAATTATTATACTTTGGGGTCTTTTCAGACCCTAGAGTATAATAATCTGAGACCCAGAGGGGATACAAACCTAAAAAACTGTTACTTAACTATCTCCCGGCTCCGCTGCATTCTCCACCGCTGTCAGCCATCTTCCAGGATGTCATGTGACCAGGGGGCCTGCGTCTCGACGCATATGGACGCAGGTCCCGGGTCATGTGACGTCACACAAGTTGGCCCGAAGCATGCCCGGATCGCAGAGAGGTAAGTAACACAGGTTTTATGTTCTTTTACCTCTTCCGGGCCTCTGATCGTTATATTCGGAGGTCTGCAAAGACCCCCCCAAGTATAATAGTGCTTGGATTGCCAGGATTGGTAAGTAAGTAGGGCCCGTTACCAGCTAGAGTAACTCTAGCCGGTAACGGCCTATTTAAAAACAAAAAACGCAGCGGTAGCGGCTGTCACCGGGCTCCTAATGTTCCGGGCCCTGTGGCAGCTGCTACCCCGGTAGTTACGCCACTTCACACACCTCTCATCTCCATATTCTTCCCATACAGAAAGCCTTGGAAAGCTTCTATACTTAGAGCTATTGTACAAGCTCTATCCTTGCATGTGACTGGTCACATGACATCATCAAAAGTCCTCTTACAGGACTTCAACTTGCACTCCTCAACTTGGATTGCGACCCAAAGTCTGGCAAACAGTAGTTTAGAAATAAGGCACAAGATAATGAGCACAATAGGAAAATTCTACAATACATCCATGCATTTTAGTTATTCATGGTATAATTACATAACAATGTGTCTATTCGTTCTCTTAGATATAGATGCTAGGCCATGGGACTTCCAGGCTGAAGAGTGCACCTTGCGGGGAAACATTGAGAGTTTCAACAGTCGGAGATATGAGAAGAATCCAAACGAAGAGTTTGCCCCAGTAGATAACTGTTTGCAGAGTGTTGTGGGACAAAACCTTGAACTCCCGGAAGATTTTCATTATACTTATGAGCTCTGGCTGGAAAGGGAGGTATTCTCCAATCCAATTCAGTGGGAAGACCTGCTACAATATTCATGACAAACTACTGTAAGAACTTTTCTTGGTCCACTGTTTTGAATAAAAGCAGACACTACACAATGGATTTATTATGCAAAAGCATATCATTTTTTTTTTCAGTTTTGTAATACCAATGCCAACAATCTCACCACATGTAAGCCAATTTACTGTTGTTCATCTCTGTGTGTACAATATATGAACAAGACAGAAACCCGCAGAAGTTCATGTTAAGGGCATATTCACACAAATAATCACCCAGATTTTTTGTAGCGATGACATTGCTACTGCATTTTTGCTGACAAATCTAGTCATAAAATTTGCAGTGTATTTGCTGTGTGTAAACATGCCCTCCGGGACTACAAGCATGGACCTGAAAAACTTTGAGGAAGTAGACCGTTTCTTTACTTATTATACATTAAGGCTAAGGGCTCACGTAGCAGGCTGCAGCCAAAAATCTGCATCGGAAGTGCAAGTCTGCTGGGATTTTCCACCTTCGTTTCCATAGGTATAATTGACATGCTACATTTTCCAAAAACACAATGATTTTGGAAATCACAGCATTCACATTGCTGGTATTTTTCTGCAATGTGTGGATGGTAGAGATGAGTGAACACTGTTTGGATCAGCCGTTCTGAACAGCACGCTCCCATAGAAATGAATGGAAGTACCTGGCACGCAGACTTTTCCGGCGGCCGTCCGCTTAACCCCCCACGTGCCGGCCGCTTCCATTCATTTCTATGGGAGTGTGCTGTTCGGAACGGCTGTTCCGAACAGTGTTCCCTCATCTCTAGTGGATGGGATTCACCAGAATGCATCCACTTTGCAGGGACTATAAAACGCTGTGGGGTCTTTGTCGCTGCATTTATGCCACGTGGGGCTTTAGCTTAAGGAAGTTTTATTTGGTAAAGTAAGGCAAGAGTTGACGTATGTTCATGTTAGCCAGTGTAATTTCTGGTCTCAAACAATGATTTCACAACTTACAATCGCCTAATAGACATTAAAAGCTTTATTAAGTTGAATTTTTCATAGATACACAACAAATGAAGACAATCTCTTTAAAGGGAACCTGCCTGCTATATTATGCAGAAATGTCTGGTTTTGATATGAGCAGGTTAAACCACAGCATCCTAAGCCCAAATCCGGTGACAGGTTCCCTTTCCTGACATCTGTCCCCTGCTGAAAAATTGCAGAGATCAATCAGGGAATGTTTCACTGTGAAACCAACAAAGAACCTCTGGACTGACCTGTATTACGTTACCAGACAGTATTTCAGCTATGTTGTATTTATGGGATGTTCACAGGATACCCCAAATGTCTGCAGTTTCTCTGTTTTTACTGTTGCAGATTTTTATAGCAAAATGAATATTAAATTAACAAAGCATTAACTATTGGTGTGAATTCCTACTTTGGATGGGACGTCTGCATGGGAAATGGGGCATTACAATGTTTACTATATTTTTCAGGCTATAAGATGCATTTAGGTTTAAGAGGAGGAAAACAGGGAAAGAACATTTTGAAGCAAAAAAAAGTGTGGTAAAATATTTAACAACATATAGGAGTTGTAGTTTTGCAACATCTGCAAAGCCATATTGACAGGTGTCCCTGCAGCTGTACACATATACACAGGGCATCTTTTTTGTGGGGCCAGGTGTACTTTTTAGTTATACCATTTTGGGGAATGTCTATTGCTTAGATCACTTTTTATTCAAATCAGGGGTGATGGGCAGCTCGTCTTCATCCTAAAAAGCTGTAAGATGAATTGTTTCATAGAGCTGAAATCAATGATAGGTCAGCCTCCTACATGCCTAGCTTCCCAGTAAGTAATATAAAGCAATATAATGTGGCAACAAGAATCCTTGTATACACACAATTGATAACACAAATTCAACATTCACTAAATCTATATACAGCAAATGTAACGAAGATTATGTATTAACTTTTGTCATCACACCAAGCAAGATCTCCGTAGTCCTCAAGAGGTCACAGGTGAGTTGAGCTTTCAGAAGATACAGCCAGAAGATGCAACAGTCCACCTGACGGCTGGGTGTTATCAACAGTATCAAGAGACTACTGTGGAATTAAAATCTTTTCACCAAAGATTTCCTTTCTCAGCCATCCAGACAATCCAGTTGTCCTTGGTGCATTAGAAGTCATTAAAATAGTCTCGTCTCATCAAAGAGGCTCAAGGGTCTTTTCCTGAGTTTTTGTGATTCCCAGACAAGGTCAAGGCAACTAGTGATCAATCTCACATTCCTAAACACATTCATGAAGAAAACCAAATTCAAATGGAATCAATAAAATTGGT
This sequence comes from Leptodactylus fuscus, assembly GCF_031893055.1. Taxonomy (NCBI): domain Eukaryota; kingdom Metazoa; phylum Chordata; class Amphibia; order Anura; family Leptodactylidae; genus Leptodactylus; species Leptodactylus fuscus. Next base: position 101,447,890 of record NC_134269.1, read on the forward strand.
TTTGACAGACTAGATGGCTAAAATGGATTTAAAGAACACTTATCTACATATCTCTGTCCTCAGGGACAACCCAAGAGGTTTATATGGGTAGTTTTCTGAATAGGCTCATGCATCAGTCACCTACAGATCCAAAGCACTTACCAAGATTGTAGTAGTATAAAATGTGAAAAATATGTACACTTTTGCTTCTTTTAACTACAACAAAATTTATATATATGTATATATACATATACACACACAAACAAACACATATATATATATATATATATATATATATATATATATATATATATATATATATATATATATATATACACACATACACACACAAACACACTATTGCACAAAAAGATTAAAATTAGATTTTCTAGTATTAGTGATGTTCCGTTTTTGGAAAAGGAACATCACCAGATTATCAGAAAGTGTGCCCAGGGTGGTCACATGACTACCCCAGCGATCTGGGTAATTATAGATTTATTTTTTTTAAACTAAATAAATTAGAAGTTAGGCTGGGGAAGATGATTTAATTTATATTTGATCCCAGACAACCCCATTAAGGGTTTAGCTGCTCCAATTCTTCTCAAACCTAAAAGATCTCCGAGCCGTATTTCAAGCCTGCCTACACTTTGCTCCTGTGCTTCACCGCCAAGAGTTGATAGTTCAGTCGGATAACCTTACATCAGTTGAGAACCAGGAGCCCTACCTTAGTAAAGAAATGCAAAAAATTATGGCATAGCCAAAGAAAAATGTTCAAGACCAACAGGCTATTCACCTCAAATTATGAACAAAATCTCTCAACCAATCTCATGAGGTTTGGCCAACACATACTAATACTTGAAAAAAGGGGTAGCCTAAATAATCACCATTAATCATACAAGTTGTACAGTGCTGCAGAATACGCTTGTGCTATATAAATAAAAAAAAATTATTATAATTGAGGTGAAATGCCTGATTAATCACAATTTTGATTTGTCATAATTGCCCAGCCCTAATATTCACACAGAGCAAGGGTTTTCTCTCTGTCTCTGCCAGGCTGCAACACCTTGACCAGATTGGCCTTACTCAGATTTATTGAGAATCAATCATTTATGGGACCAGATAGGATGCCAGCTTCATCAATCTAAGAGTGTGCAGGATCAACAAGTCCAGCAGCAACATCTGTGGACAAATAGCCTTTTTTGAGCAACAACTCCTTGGCGCTTTTTTTTTTGCCAATGAGTGTATATAGGGCAAGTGGAGTGGTACTGTGCAATATCTTTAAATCCACGGTATGGGTAAATCAGTAGTGTGTATCCATAGCTGGAGAGGTACAGTGCACTGACTATACACAGGGCCTGTATAGGAGGTGACGGGGTGACCTCCAAGACTGTCTCTGGAAAATCAAGACTTCTGATCTGGTGCTCTGGGTGCACATCACAACTGTATCCACATCCTCAGAACCCAGATACAGTTGAAAAGAATGGCACTGGCTAGTAAGGGTCACTATATGTTATAAGGTGGCACTATTGTGCTATAAAGTGGATATTATTTTACTTCTGAGGGTGAAAAGCTTGACATTTTTATTAAGTGGGGGAGACAGTTTTTATTACCACTTAGAGACCAACCTCCATTATGCCCTCACACAATAAAAATGCCCACGACCAAACCACCAATACACACAGGTCAAAGGAAGTGGTACATATCTATATCAAAAACACCATAGAAAAATGGCCAGAAAAATTAACGCAATCAGCATATATTTATAAAAATATAAATTTTATTGATAAATAATAAAAGTTCATTCAGCAGGGCAAATGGAAATAGCACCTGCATACATACTATTTTGTTTGTGTGTGTGTTTATTTGGCTAAGTTTGAGTAATAAATCAATAAATATTCCTATTTTATTTAGCAATAAAATTTATATTTTTATAAATATATGCTGATTGCGTTCATTTTTCTGGCCATTTTTCTATGGTGTTTCAGGTGTTTGTAATGTGTATGGCCTTACTGATGTGAGGGAATGTTCTAATTTTGGTTCTACACATCTATATCAACACTTCTACACATAGGTGAGGAGAAGTGGTACCATGCATAGTCCGTATATACAGAGCAATAGAAGTAATACTAGGAAGCTTCTACAGAAAGAGACGTGGATACACCACAAGGGTACATTACATTGGTAAGGTACACTACTACAGGGGTACACTACAGAGGTGAGGTACACTACTACACGGGTACACTACAGAGGTGAGGTACAATACTACACGGGTACACTACAGAGGTGAGGTACGCTACTACAGGGGTACACTACAGAGGTGAGGCACGCTACTACACGGGTACACTACAGAGGTGAGGCACGCTACTACACGGGTACACTAAAGGTAAGGCACACTACTACAGGGGTACACTACAGAGGTGAGGCACGCTACTACACGGGTACACTACAGAGGTGAGGTACGCTACTACAGAGGTACACTACAGAGGTGAGGTACGCTACTACAGGGGTACACTACAGAGGTGAGGTACGCTACTACAGGGGTACACTACAGAGGTGAGGTACATTACTACAGGGGTACACTACAGAGGTGAGGTACACTACTACACGGGTACACTACAGAGGTGAGGTACACTACTACACGGGTACACTACAGAGGTGAGGTACACTACTACACGGGTACACTACAGAGGTGAGGTACACTACTACACGGGTACACTACAGAGGTGAAGTACGCTACTACAGGGGTACACTACAGAGGTGAGGTACGCTACTACACGGGTACACTACAGAGGTGAGGTACCCTACTACACGGGTACACTACAGAGGTGAGGTACCCTACTACACGGGAACACTACAGAGGTGAGGTACACTACTACACGGGTACACTACAGAGGTGAGGTACATTACTACACGGGTACACTATTACAGGGGTACGCTACTACACGGGTACACTACAGAGGTGACGTACACTACTACACGTGTACACTACAGAGGTGACGTACACTACTACACGGGTACACTACAGAGTTGAGGTACATTACTACAGGGGAACACTACAGAGGTGAGGTACGCTACTACACGGGTACACTACAGAGGTGAGGTACGCTACTACACGGGTACACTACAGAGGTGAGGTACACTACTACTACACGGGTACACTACAGAGGTGAGGTACACTACTACACGGGTACACTACAGAGGTGAGGTACATTACTACACGGGTACACTACAGAGGTGAGGTACACTACTACACGGGTACACTACAGAGGTGAGGTACACTACTACATGCGTACACTACAGAGGTGAAGTACACTACTACACTGGTACACTACAGAGGTGAGGTACACTACTACAGGGGTACACTACAGAGGTGAGGTACACTACTACAGGGGTACACTACAAAGGTGAGGTACACTACTACAGAGTTACACTACAGAAGTGAGGTACACTACTACAGAGGTACACTACAGAAGTGAGGTACACTACAGAGGTGAGGTACACTACTACAGGGGTACACTACAGAGGTGAGGTACGCTACTACACGGGTACACTACAGAGGTGAGGTACCCTACTACATGGGTACACTACAGAGGTGAGGTACACTACTACACGGGTACACTACAGAGGTGAGGTACACTACTACACGGGTACACTACAGAGGTGAGGTACCCTCCTACACGGGTACACGACAGAAGTGAGGTACACTAAAGAGGTGAGGTACACTACAGAGGTGAGGTACACTACTACAGGGGTACACTACAGAGGTGAGGTACACTACTACACGGGTACACTACAGAGGTGAGGTACACTACTACACGGGTACACTACAGAGGTGAGGTACCCTACTACACGGGTACACTACAGAGGTGAGGTACCCTACTACACGGGTACACTACAGAGGTGAGGTACCCTACTACACGGGTACACTACAGAGGTGAGGTACCCTACTACACGGGAACACTACAGAGGTGAGGTACACTACTACACGGGTACACTACAGAGGTGAGGTACACTACTACACGTGTACACTACAGAGGTGACGTACACTACTACACGGGTACACTACAGAGGTGACGTACACTACTACACGGGTACACTATTACAGGGGTACGCTACTACACGGGTACACTACAGAGGTGACGTACACTACTACACGTGTACACTACAGAGGTGACGTACACTACTACACGGGTACACTATTACAGGGGTACGCTACTACACGGGTACACTACAGAGGTGACGTACACTACTACACGGGTACACTACAGAGGTGAGGTACATTACTACACGGGTACACTACAGAGGTGAGGTACATTACTACACGGGTACACTACAGAGGTGAGGTACGCTACTACACGGGTACACTACAGAGGTGAGGTACACTACTACTACACGGGTACACTACAGAGGTGAGGTACACTACTACACGGGTACACTACAGAGGTGAGGTACATTACTACACGGGTACACTACAGAGGTGAGGTACACTACTACATGCATACACTACAGAGGTGAAGTACACTACTACACTGGTACACTACAGAGGTGAGGTACACTACTACAGGGGTACACTACAGAGGTGAGGTACACTACTACAGGGGTACACTACAAAGGTGAGGTACACTACTACAGGGGTACACTACAGAAGTGAGGTACACTACAGAGGTGAGGTACACTACTACAGAGGTACACTACAGAAGTGAGGTACACTACAGAAGTGAGGTACACTACAGAGGTGAGGTACACTACAGAGGTGAGGTACACTACTAAAGGGGTACACTACAGAGGTGAGGTACGCTACTACACGGGTACACTACAGAGGTGAGGTACCCTACTACACGGGTACACTACAGAGGTGAGGTACCCTACTACACGGGTACACTACAGAGGTGAGGTACACTACTACACGGGTACATTACAGAGGTGAGGTACACTACTACACGGGTACACTACAGAGGTGAGGTACCCTCCTACACGGGTACACGACAGAAGTGAGGTACACTAAAGAGGTGAGGTACACTACAGAGGTGAGGTACACTACTACAGGGGTACACTACAGAGGTGAGGTACACTACTACAGGGGTACACTACAGAGGTGAGGTACACTACTACAGGGGTACACTACAGAGGTGAGGTACACTACTACAGGGGTACACTACAGAGGTGAGGTACACTACTACAGGGGTACACTACAGAGGTGAGGTACACTACTACAGAGGTGAGGTACACTACAGAAGTGAGGTACACTACTACAGGGGTACACTACAGAGGTGAGGTACGCTACTACACGGGTACACTACAGAGGTGAGGTACCCTACTACACGGGTACACTACAGAGGTGAGGTATCCTACTACACGGGTACACTATTACAGGGGTACACTACAGAGGTGAGGTACGCTACTACACGGGTACACTGCAGAGGTGACGTACACTACTACAGGGGTACACCACAGAGGTGAGGTACACTACTACAGGGGTACACTACAGAAGTGAGGTACACTACAGAGGTGAGGTACACTACTACAGGGGTACACTACAGAGGTGAGGTACACTACAGAAGTGAGGTACACTACTACAGGGGGACACTACAGAAGTGAGGTACACTACTACAGGGGTACACTACAGAAGTGAGGTACACTACTACAGGGGTACACTACAGAAGTGAGGTACGCTACTACACGGGTACACTACAGAGGTGAGGTACCCTACTACACGGGTACACTACAGAGGTGAGGTATCCTACTACACGGGTACACTACAGAGGTGAGGTACACTACTACACAGGTACACTACAGAGGTGAAGTACATTACTACACGGGTACACTATTACAGGGGTACACTACAGAGGTGAGGTACGCTACTACACGGGTACACTACAGAGGTGACGTACACTACTACACGGGTACACTACAGAGGTGAGGTACATTACTACAGGGGTACACTACAGAGGTGAGGTACATTACTACAGGGGTACACTACAGAGGTGAGGTACGCTACTACACGGGTACACTACAGAGGTGACGTACACTACTACACGGGTACACTAAAGAGGTGAAGTACACTAATACAGGGGTACACTACAGAGGTGAGGTACGCTACTACACGGGTACACTACAGAGGTGACGTACACTACTACACGGGTACACTACAGAGGTGAGGTACACTACTACACGGGTACACTACAGAGGTGAGGTACATTACTACACGGGTACACTACAGAGGTGAGGTACGCTACTACACGGGTACACTACAGAGGTGACGTACGCTACTACACGGGTACACTACAGAGGTGAGGTACCCTACTACACGGGTACACTACAGAGGTGAGGTATCCTACTACACGGGTACACTACAGAGGTGAGGTATACTACTACACGGGTACACTACAGAGGTGAGGTACATTACTACACGGGTACACTATTACAGGGGTACACTACAGAGGTGAGGTACACTATTACATGGGTACACTACAGAGGTGACGTACGCTACTACACGGGTACACTACAGAGGTGACGGACACTACTACACGGGTACACTACAGAGGTGACGTACACTACTACATGCGTACACTACAGAGGTGAAGTACACTACTAAACGGGTACACTACAGAGGTGAGGTACACTACTACAGGGGTACACTACAGAGGTGAGTTACACTACTACAGGGGTACACTACAGAGGTGAGGTACACTACTACAGGGGTACACTACAGAAGTGAGGTACACTACAGAGATGAGGTACACTACTACAGAGGTACACTACAGAGGTGAGGTACACTACAGAGGTGAGGTACACTACAGAGGTGAGGTACACTACAGAGGTGAGGTACACTACAGAGGTGAGGTACACTACTACAGGGGTACACTACAGAGGTGAGGTACACTACTACACAGGTACACTACAGAGGTGAGGTACACTACTACACGGGTACACTACAGAGGTGAGGTACCCTACTACACGGGTACACTACAGAGGTGAGGTACCCTACTACACGGGTACACTACAGAGGTGAGGTACCCTACTACACGGGTACACTACAGAGGTGAGGTACCCTCCTACACGGGTACACGACAGAAGTGAGGTACACTAAAGAGGTGAGGTACACTACAGAGGTGAGGTACACTACTACAGGGGTACACTACAGAGGTGAGGTACACTACTACACAGGTACACTACAGAGGTGAGGTACACTACTACAGGGGTACACTACAGAGGTGAGGTACACTACTACAGGGGTACACTACAGAGGTGAGGTACACTACAGAAGTGAGGTACACTACAGAGGTGAGGTACACTACAGAGGTGAGGTACACTACTACAGGGGTACACTACAGAAGCGAGGTACACTACAGAGGTGAGGTACACTACAGAGGTGAGGTACGCTACTACACGGGTACACTACAGAGGTGAGGTATCCTACTATACGGGTACACTACAGAGGTGAGGTATCCTACTACACGGGTACACTACAGAGGTGAGGTACATTACTACACGGGTACACTATTACAGGGGTACACTACAGAGGTGAGGTACGCTACTACACGGGTACACTACAGAGGTGACGTACACTACTACAGGGGTACACTACAGAGTTCAGAGTTGAGGTACACTACTACAGGGGTACACTACAGAAGTGAGGTACACTACTACAGGGGTACACTACAGAGGTGAGGTACACTACTACAGGGGTACACTACAGAGGTGGGGTACACTACAGAAGTGAGGTACACTACAGAGGTGAGGTACACTACTACAGGGGTACACTACAGAAGTGAGGTACACTACAGAGGTGAGGTACACTACTACAGGGGTACACTACAGAGGTGAGGTACGCTACTACACGGGTACACTACAGAGGTGATGTACCCTACTACACGGGTACACTACAGAGGTGAGGTATCCTACTACACGGGTACACTACAGAGGTGAGGTACATTACTACACGGGTACACTATTACAGGGGTACACTACAGAGGTGAGGTACGCTACTACACGGGTACTCTACAGAGGTGAGGTACATTACTACAGGGGTACACTACAGAGGTGAGGTACATTACTACAGGGGTACACTACAGAGGTGAGGTACGCTACTACACGGGTACACTACAGAGGTGAGGTACGCTACTACACGGGTACACTACAGAGGTGAAGTACGCTACTACACGGGTACACTACAGAGGTGAAGTACACTACTACAGGGGTACACTACAGAGGTGAGGTACGCTACTACACGGGTACACTACAGAGGTGACGTACACTACTACACGGGTACACTACAGAGGTGAGGTACATTACTACATGGGTACACTACAGAGGTGAGGTACGCTACTACACGGGTACACTACAGAGGTGACGTACGCTACTACACGGGTACACTACAGAGGTGAGATACACTATTACACGGGTACACTACAGAGGTGAGGTACACTACTACACGGGTACACTACAGAGGTGAGGTACATTACTACACGGGTACACTACAGAGGTGAGGTACATTACTACACGGGTACACTACTACACGGGTACACTACAGAGGTGACGTACGCTACTACACGGGTACACTACAGAGGTGAGATACACTACTACACGGGTACACTACAGAGGTGAGGTACACTACTACACGGGTACACTACAGAGGTGAGGTACACTATTACACGGGTACACTACAGAGGTGAGGTACGCTACTACACAGGTACACTACAGAGGTGAGGTACGCTACTACACGGGTACACTACAGAGGTGAGGTACGCTACTACACGGGTACACTACAGAGGTGAGGTACACTACTACACGGGTACACTACAGAGGTGAGGTACACTACTACACGGGTACACTACAGAGGTGAGGTACACTACTACACGGGTACACTACAGAGGTGAGATACACTACTACACGGGTACACTACAGAGGTGAGGTACACTACTACACGGGTACACTACAGAGGTGAGGTACACTACTACACGGGTACACTACAGAGGTGAGGTACACTACTACACGGGTACACTACAGAGGTGAGGTACACTACTACACGGGTACACTACAGAGGTGAGGTACACTACTACACGGGTACACTACAGAGGTGAGGTACATTACTACACGGGTACACTACAGAGGTGAGGTACACTACTACACGGGTACACTACAGAGGTGAGGTACATTACTACACGGGTACACTATTACAAGGGTACACTACAGAGGTGAGGTACACTACTACACAGGTACACTACAGAGGTGAGGTACATTACTACACGGGTACACTACTACACGGGTACACTACTACACGGGTACACTACAGAGGTGACGTACACTACTACACGGGTACACTACAGAGGTGAGGTACACTACTACACGGGTACACTACAGAGGTGAGGTACATTACTACACGGGTAAACTACAGAGGTGAGGTACACTACAGAGGTGAGGTACACTACAGAGGTGAGGTACACTACAGAGGTGAGGTACACTACAGAGGTGAGGTACACTACTACACGGGTACACTATTACAGGGGTACACTAAAGAGGTGAGGTACACTACTACACGGGTACACTACAGAGGTGAGGTACACTACTACACGGGTACACTACAGAGGTGACGTACACTACTACACGGGTACACTACAGAGGTGAAGTACACTACTACAGGGGTACACTACAGAGGTGAGGTACGCTACTACACGGATACACTACAGCGGTGACGTACACAACTACACGGGTACACTACAGAGGTGAGGTACATTACTACACGGGTACACTACAGAGGTGAGGTACATTATTACACGGGTACACTACAGAGGTGAGGTACACTACAGAGGTGAGGTACACTACTATACGGGTACACTATTACAGGGGTACACTACAGAGGTGAGGTACACTACTACACGGGTACACTACAGAGGTGAGGTACACTACTACACGGGTACACTACAGAGGTGAGGTACATTACTACACGGGTACACTATTACAGGGGTACACTACAGAGGTGAGGTACACTACTACACGGGTACACTACAGAGGTGAGGTACATTACTACACGGGTACACTACTACACGGGTACACTACAGAGGTGAGGTACGCTACTACACGGGTACACTACAGAGGTGAGGTACACTACTACACGGGTACACTACAGAGGTGAGGTACACTACTACACGGGTACACTACAGAGGTGAGGTACATTACTACACGGGTACACTATTACAGGGGTACACTACAGAGGTGAGGTACGCTACTACACGGGTACACTAAAGAGGTGACGTACACTACTACATGCGTACACTACAGAGGTGAAATACACTACTACACGGGTACACTACAGAGGTGAGGTACACTACTACAGGGGTACACTACAGAGGTGAGGTACACTACTACAGGGGTACACTACAGAGGTGAGGTACACTACTACAGGGGTACACTACAGAAGTGAGGTACGCTACTACAGGGGTACACTACAGAGGTGAGGTACGCTACTACACGGGTACACTACAGAGGTGAGGTACGCTACTACACGGGTACACTACAGAGGTGAGGTACACTACTACACGGGTACACTACAGAGGTGAGGTACACTACTACACGGGTACACTACAGAGGTGAGGTACCCTACTACACGGGTACACTACAGAGGTGAGGAACGCTACTACACGGGTACACTACAGAAGTGAGGTACACTACAGAGGTGAGGTACAGTACAGAGGTGAGGTACACTACTACAGGGGTACACTAAAGAGGTGAGGTACACTACTACAGGGGTACACTACAGAAGTGAGGTACACTACTACAGGGGTACACTACAGAGGTGAGGTACACTACTACAGGGGTACACTACAGAGGTGAGGTACACTACAGAAGTGAGGTACACTACAGAGGTGAGGTACACTACTACAGGGGTACACTACAGAGGTGAGGTATCCTACTACACGGGTACACTACAGAGGTGAGGTATCCTACTACACGGGTACACTACAGAGGTGAGGTATCCTACTACACGGGTACACTACAGAGGTGAGGTATCCTACTACACGGGTACACTACAGAGGTGAGGTACATTACTACACGGGTACACTATTACAGGGGTACACTACAGAGGTGAGGTACATTACTACACGGGTACACTATTACAGGGGTACACTACAGAGGTGAGGTACGCTACTACACGGGTACACTACAGAGGTGACGTACACTACTACAGGGGTACACTACAGAAGTGAGGTACACTACTACAGGGGTACACTACAGAGGTGAGGTACACTACTACAGGGGTACACTACAGAAGTGAGGTACACTACTACAGGGGTACACTACAGAGGTGAGGTACACTACTACAGGGGTACACTACAGAGGTGGGGTACACTACAGAAGTGAGGTACGCTACTACACGGGTACACTACAGAGGTGACGTACGCTACTACACGGGTACACTACAGAGGTGACGTACACTACTACAGGGGTACACTACAGAGGTGAGGTACACTACTACACGGGTACACTACAGAGGTGAGGTACATTACTACACGGGTACACTACAGAGGTGAGGTACACTACTACACGGGTACACTACAGAGGTGAGGTACACTACTACACGGGTACACTACAGAGGTGAGGTACATTACTACACGGGTACACTACAGAGGTGAGGTACACTACTACACGGGTACACTACAGAGGTGAGGTACACTACTACACGGGTACACTACAGAGGTGAGGTACATTACTACACGGGTACACTATTACAGGGGTACAATACAGAGGTGAGGTACGCTACTACACGGGTACACTACAGAGGTGAGGTACGCTACTACACGGGTACACTACAGAGGTGAGGTACACTACTACACGGGTACACTACAGAGGTGAGGTACACTACTACACGGGTACACTACAGAGGTGAGGTACACTACTACACGGGTACACTACAGAGGTGAGGTACATTACTACACGGGTACACTACAGAGGTGAGGTACACTACTACACGGGTACACTACAGAGGTGAGGTACACTACTACACGGGTACACTACAGAGGTGAGGTACGCTACTACACGGGTACACTACAGAGGTGAGGTACGCTACTACACGGGTACACTACAGAGGTGAGGTACGCTACTACACGGGTACACTACAGAGGTGAGGTACATTACTACATGGGTACACTATTACAGGGGTACACTACAGAGGTGAGGTACGCTACTACACGGGTACACTACAGAGGTGAGGTACACTACTACACGGGTACACTACAGAGGTGAGGTACACTACTACACGGGTACACTACAGAGGTGAGGTACGCTACTACACGGGTACACTACAGAGGTGAGGTACGCTACTACACGGGTACACTACAGAGGTGAGGTACGCTACTACACGGGTACACTACAGAGGTGAGGTACGCTACTACACGGCTACACTACAGAGGTGAGGTACACTACTACACGGGTACACTACAGAGGTGAGGTACATTACAACACAAGTATACTATTACAGGGGTACACTACAGAGGTGAGGTACACTACTACACGGGTACACTACTACACGGGTACACTACTACACGGGTACACTACTACACGGGTACACTACAGAGGTGAGGTACCCTACTACACGGGTACACTACAGCGGTGACGTACACTACTACACGGGTACACTACAGAGGTGAGGTACATTACTACACGGGTACACTACAGATGTGAGGTACATTACTACACGGGTACACTACAGAGGAGAGGTACGCTACTACACGGGTACACTACAGAGGTGAGGTACGCTACTACACGGGTACACTACAGAGGTGACGTACTCTACTACACGGGTACACTACAGAGGTGAGGTACTCTACTACACGGGTACACTACAGAGGTGAGGTACCCTACTACACGGGTACACTACAGAGGTGAGGTATCCTACTACACGGGTACACTACAGAGGTGAGGTAAACTACTACACGGGTACACTACAGAGGTGAGGTACATTACTACACGGGTAGACTATTACAGGGGTACACTACAGAGGTGAGGTACGCTACTACACGGGTACACTACAGAGGTGACGTACACTACTACACGGGTACACTACAGAGGTGAGGTACATTACAACACAAGTATACTATTACAGGGGTACACTACAGAGGTGAGGTACACTACTACACGGGTACACTACAGAGGTGAGGTACATTACTACACGGGTACACTACTACACGGGTACACTACAGAGGTGAGGTACACTACTACACGGGTACACTACAGAGGTGAGGTACGCTACTACACGGGTACACTACAGCGGTGACGTACACTACTACACGGGTACACTACAGAGGTGAGGTACATTACTACACGGGTACACTACAGAGGTGAGGTACATTACTACACGGGTACACTACAGAGGAGAGGTACGCTACTACACGGGTACACTACAGAGGTGAGGTACGCTACTACACGGGTACACTACAGAGGTGAGGTACGCTACTACACGGGTAAACTACAGAGGTGACGTACGCTACTACACGGGTACACTACAGAGGTGAGGTACTCTACTACACGGGTACACTACAGAGGTGAGGTACCCTACTACACGGGTACACTACAGATGTGAGGTATCCTACTACACGGGTACACTACAGAGGTGAGGTAAACTACTACACGGGTACACTACAGAGGTGAGGTACATTACTACACGGGTAGACTATTACAGGGGTACACTACAGAGGTGAGGTACGCTACTACACGGGTACACTACAGAGGTGACGTACACTACTACACGGGTACACTACAGAGGTGACGTACACTACTACACGGGTACACTACAGAGGTGAGGTACACTACTACACGGGTACACTACAGAGGTGAGGTACACTACTACACGGGTACACTACAGAGGTGAGGTACATTACTACACGGGTACACTACAGAGGTGAGGTACACTACTACACGGGTACACTACAGAGGTGAGGTACACTACTACACGGGTACACTACAGAGGTGAGGTGAGGTACACTACTACACTACAGAGGTGAGGTACATTACTACACGGGTACACTACAGAGGTGAGGTACACTACTACACGGGTACACTACAGAGGTGAGGTACACTACTACACGGGTACACTACAGAGGTGAGGTACACTACTACACGGGTACACTACAGAGGTGAGGTACATTACTACACAGGTACACTACAGAGGTGAGGTACACTACTACACGGGAACACTACAGAGGTGAGGTACACTACTACACGGGTACACTACAGAGGTGAGGTACATTACTACACGGGTACACTACTACACGGGTACACTACAGAGGTGAGGTACATTACTACACGGGTACACTATTACAGGGGTACACTACAGAGGTGAGGTACACTACTACACGGGTACACTACAGAGGTGAGGTACATTACTACACGGGTACACTACTACACGGGTACACTACAGAGGTGAGGTACACTACTACACGGGTACACTACAGAGGTGACTTACTCTACTACACGGGTACACTACAGAGGTGACTTACTCTACTACACGGGTACACTACAGAGGTGAAGTACACTACTACAGGGGTACACTACAGAGGTGAGGTACGCTACTACACGGGTACACTACAGCGGTGACGTACACTACTACACGGGTACACTACAGAGGTGAGGTACATTACTACACGGTTACACTACAGAGGTGAGGTACACTACTACACGGGTACACTACAGAGGTGAGGTACACTACTACACGGGTACACTACAGAGGTGAGGTACACTACTACACGGGTACACTACAGAGGTGAGGTACACTACTACACGGATACACTACAGAGGTGAGGTACATTACTACACGGGTACACTACAGAGGTGAGGTACACTACTACACGGGTACACTACAGAGGTGAGGTACATTACTACACGGGTACACTATTACAGGAGTACACTACAGAGGTGAGGTACACTACTACACGGGTACACTACAGAGGTGAGGTACATTACTACACGGGTACACTACAGAGGTGAGGTACACTACTACACGGGTACACTACAGAGGTGACGTACACTACTACAGGGGTACACTACAGAGGTGAGGTACGCTACTACACGGGTACACTACAGAGGTGACGTACACTACTACACGGGTACACTACAGAGGTGAAGTACATTACTACACGGGTACACCATTACAGGGGTACGCTACTACACGGGTACACTACAGAGGTGACGTACACTACTACACGGGTACACTACAGAGGTGAGGTACATTACTACACGGGTACACTACAGAGGTGAGGTACATTACTACAGGGGTACACTACAGAGGTGAAGTACACTACTACACGGGTACACTACAGAGGTGAGGTACACTACCACAGGGGTACACTACAGAGGTGAGGTACACTACCACAGGGGTACACTACAGAGGTGAGGTACACTACTACAGGGGTACACTACAGAGGTGAGGTACGCTACTACAGGGGTACACTAGAGAGGTGAGGTACGCTACTACACGGGTACACTACAGAGGTGAGGTACACTACTACACGGGTACACTACAGAGGTGAGGTACCCTACTACACGGGTACACTACAGAGGTGAGGTACCCTACTACACGGGTACACTACAGAGGTGAGGTACCCTACTACACGGGTACACTACAGAGGTGAGGTACCCTACTACACGGGTACACTACAGAAGTGAGGTACACTACAGAGGTGAGGTACACTACTACAGGGGTACACTACAGAGGTGAGTACACTACTACAGGGGTACACTACAGAAGTGAGGTAAACTACTACAGGGGTACACTACAGAGGTGAGGTACACTACTACAGGGGTACACTACAGAGGTGAGGTACACTACAGAAGTGAGGTACACTACAGAGGTGAGGTACACTACAGAGGTGAGGTACGCTACTACACGGGTACACTACAGAGGTGACGTACGCTACTACACGGGTACACTACAGAGGTGAGGTACTCTACTACACGGGTACACTACAGAGGTGAGGTACCCTACTACACGGGTACACTACAGAGGTGAGGTATCCTACTACACGGGTACACTACAGAGGTGAGGTAAACTACTACACGGGTACACTACAGAGGTGAGGTACATTACTACACGGGTAGACTATTACAGGGGTACACTACAGAGGTGAGGTACGCTACTACACGGGTACACTACAGAGGTGACGTACACTACTACACGGGTACACTACAGAGGTGACGTACACTACTACACGGGTACACTACAGAGGTGACGTACACTACTACACGGGTACACTACAGAGGTGAGGTACACTACTACACGGGTACACTACAGAGGTGACGTACACTACTACACGGGTACACTACAGAGGTGAGGTACACTACTACACGGGTACACTACAGAGGTGAGGTACATTACTACACGGGTACACTACAGAGGTGAGGTACACTACTACACGGGTACACTACAGAGGTGAGGTACACTACTACACGGGTACACTACAGAGGTGAGGTACACTACTACACGGGTACACTACAGAGGTGAGGTACACTACTACACGGGTACACTACAGAGGTGAGGTACATTACTACACGGGTACACTACAGAGGTGAGGTACACTACTACACGGGTACACTACAGAGGTGAGGTACACTACTACACGGGTACACTACAGAGGTGAGGTACACTACTACACGGGTACACTACAGAGGTGAGGTACATTACTACACTGGTACACTACAGAGGTGAGGTACACTACTACACGGGAACACTACAGAGGTGAGGTACACTACTACACGGGTACACTACAGAGGTGAGGTACATTACTACACGGGTACACTACTACACGGGTACACTACAGAGGTGAGGTACATTACTACACGGGTACACTATTACAGGGGTACACTACAGAGGTGAGGTACACTACTACACGGGTACACTACAGAGGTGAGGTACATTACTACACGGGTACACTACTACACGGGTACACTACAGAGGTGAGGTACACTACTACACGGGTACACTACAGAGGTGACTTACTCTACTACACGGGTACACTACAGAGGTGACTTACTCTACTACACGGGTACACTACAGAGGTGAAGTACACTACTACAGGGGTACACTACAGAGGTGAGGTACGCTACTACACGGGTACACTACAGCGGTGACGTACACTACTACACGGGTACACTACAGAGGTGAGGTACATTACTACACGGGTACACTACAGAGGTGAGGTACACTACTACACGGGTACACTACAGAGGTGAGGTACACTACTACACGGGTACACTACAGAGGTGAGGTACACTACTACACGGGTACACTACAGAGGTGAGGTACACTACTACACGGATACACTACAGAGGTGAGGTACATTACTACACGGGTACACTACAGAGGTGAGGTACACTACTACACGGGTACACTACAGAGGTGAGGTACATTACTACACGGGTACACTATTACAGGAGTACACTACAGAGGTGAGGTACACTACTACACGGGTACACTACAGAGGTGAGGTACATTACTACACGGGTACACTACAGAGGTGAGGTACACTACTACACGGGTACACTACAGAGGTGACGTACACTACTACAGGGGTACACTACAGAGGTGAGGTACGCTACTACACGGGTACACTACAGAGGTGACGTACACTACTACACGGGTACACTACAGAGGTGAAGTACATTACTACACGGGTACACCATTACAGGGGTACGCTACTACACGGGTACACTACAGAGGTGACGTACACTACTACACGGGTACACTACAGAGGTGAGGTACATTACTACACGGGTACACTACAGAGGTGAGGTACATTACTACAGGGGTACACTACAGAGGTGAGGTACGCTACTACACGGGTACACTACAGAGGTGACGTACACTACTACGTGCGTACACTACAGAGGTGAAGTACACTACTACACGGGTACACTACAGAGGTGAGGTACACTACCACAGGGGTACACTACAGAGGTGAGGTACACTACCACAGGGGTACACTACAGAGGTGAGGTACACTACTACAGGGGTACACTACAGAGGTGAGGTACGCTACTACAGGGGTACACTACAGAGGTGAGGTACGCTACTACACGGGTACACTACAGAGGTGAGGTACGCTACTACACGGGTACACTACAGAGGTGACGTACACTACTACAGGGGTACACTACAGAGTTGAGGTAAACTACTACAGGGGTACACTACAGAAGTGAGGTACACTACTACAGGGGTACACTACAGAGGTGAGGTACACTACTACACGGGTACACTACAGAGGTGAGGTACATTACTACACGGGTACACTACAGAGGTGAGGTACACTACTACACGGGTACACTACAGAGGTGACGTACACTACTACAGGGGTACACTACAGAGGTGAGGTACGCTACTACACGGGTACACTACAGAGGTGACGTACACTACTACACGGGTACACTACAGAGGTGAAGTACATTACTACACGGGTACACAATTACAGGGGTACGCTACTACACGGGTACACTACAGAGGTGACGTACACTACTACACGGGTACACTACAGAGGTGAGGTACATTACTACACGGGTACACTACAGAGGTGAGGTACATTACTACAGGGGTACACTACAGAGGTGAGGTACGCTACTACACGGGTACACTACAGAGGTGACGTACACTACTACGTGCGTACACTACAGAGGTGAAGTACACTACTACACGGGTACACTACAGAGGTGAGGTACACTACCACAGGGGTACACTACAGAGGTGAGGTACACTACCACAGGGGTACACTACAGAGGTGAGGTACACTACTACAGGGGTACACTACAGAGGTGAGGTACGCTACTACAGGGGTACACTACAGAGGTGAGGTACGCTACTACACGGGTACACTACAGAGGTGAGGTACACTACTACACGGGTACACTACAGAGGTGAGGTACACTACTACACGGGTACACTACAGAGGTGAGGTACCCTACTACACGGGTACACTACAGAGGTGAGGTACCCTACTACACGGGTACACTAGAGAGGTGAGGTACCCTACTACACGGGTACACTACAGAAGTGAGGTACACTACAGAGGTGAGGTACACTACTACAGGGGTACACTACAGAGGTGAGTACACTACTACAGGGGTACACTACAGAAGTGAGGTAAACTACTACAGGGGTACACTACAGAGGTGAGGTACACTACTACAGGGGTACACTACAGAGGTGAGGTACACTACAGAAGTGAGGTACACTACAGAGGTGAGGTACACTACTACACGGGTACACTACAGAGGTGAGGTACACTACTACACGGGTACACTACAGAGGTGAGGTACACTACTACACGGGTACACTACAGAGGTGAGGTACATTACTACACGGGTACACTACAGAGGTGAGGAACATTACTACACGGGTACACTACAGAGGTGAGGTACGCTACTACACGGGTACACTACAGAGGTGACGTACGCTACTACACGGGTACACTACAGAGGTGAGGTACCCTACTACACGGGTACACTACAGAGGTGAGGTACACTACTACACGGGTAAACTACAGAGGTGACGTACACTACTACATGCGTACACTACAGAGGTGAAGTACACTACTACACGGGTACACTACAGAGGTGACGTACACTACTACAGGGGTACACTACAGAGTTGAGGTACACTACTACAGGGGTACACTACAGAGGTGAGGTACACTACTACAGGGGTACACTACAGAAGTGAGGTACACAACAGAGGTGAGTTACACTACTACAGAGGTACACTACAGAAGTGAGGTACACTACAGAGGTGAGGTACACTACAGAGGTGAGGTACACTACTACAGGGGTACAATACAGAGGTGAGGTACGCTACTACACGGGTACACTACAGAAGTGAGGTACACTACTACACGGGTACACTACAGAGGTGAGGTACACTACTACACGGGTACACTACAGAGGTGAGGTACCCTACTACACGGGTACACTACAGAGGTGAGGTACCCTACTACACGGGTACACTACAGAGGTGAGGTACCCTACTACACGGGTACACTACAGAGGTGAGGTACCCTACTACACGGGTACACTACAGAGGTGAGGTACCCTACTACACGGGTACACTACAGAGGTGAGGTACGCTACTACACGGGTACACTACAGAGGTGAGGTACACTACAGAGGTGAGGTACACTACAGAGGTGAGGTACACTACTACAGGGGTACACTACAGAGGTGAGGTACACTACTACAGGGGTACACTACAGAAGTGAGGTACACTACTACAGGGGTACACTACAGAGGTGAGGTACACTACTACAGGGGTACACTACAGAGGTGAGGTACACTACAGAGGTGAGGTACACTACAGAAGTGACGTACACTACAGAGGTGAGGTACACTACAGAGGTGAGGTACACTACTACAGGGGTACACTACAGAAGTGAGGTAAACTACAGAGGTGAGGTACACTACAGAGGTGAGGTACGCTACTACACGGGTACACTACAGAGGTGAGGTATCCTACTACACGGGTACACTACAGAGGTGAGGTATCCTACTACACGGGTACACTACAGAGGTGAGGTATCCTACTACACGGGTACACTACAGAGGTGAGGTATCCTACTACACGGGTACACTACAGAGGTGAGGTATCCTAATACACGGGTACACTACAGAGGTGAGGTATCCTACTACACGGGTACACTACAGAGGTGAGGTACATTACTGCACGGGTACACTATTACAGGGGTACACTACAGAGGTGAGGTACGCTACTACACGGGTACACTACAGAGGTGACGTACACTACTACAGGGGTACACTACAGAGTTGAGGCAAACTACTACAGGGGTACACTACAGAAGTGAGGTACACTACTACAGGGGTACACTACAGAGGTGGGTTACACTACAGAGGTGAGGTACACTACTACAGGGGTACACTACAGAGGTGAGGTACACTACTACACGGGTACACTACAGAGGTGAGGTACACTACTACACGGGTACACTACAGAGGTGAGGTACATTACTACACGGGTACACTACAGAGGTGAGGTACACTACTACACGGGTACACTACAGAGGTGACTTACTCTACTACACGGGTACACTACAGAGGTGACTTACTCTACTACACGGGTACACTACAGAGGTGACTTACTCTACTACACGGGTACACTACAGAGGTGAAGTACACTACTACAGGGGTACACTACAGAGGTGAGGTACGCTACTACACGGGTACACTACAGCGGTGACGTACACTACTACACGGGTACACTACAGAGGTGAGGTACATTACTACACGGGTACACTACAGAGGTAAGGTACATTACTACACGGGTACACTACAGAGGTGAGGTACACTACAGAGGTGTGGTACACTACAGAGGTGAGGTACACTACTACACGGGTACACTATTACAGGGGTACACTACAGAGGTGAGGTACACTACACGGGTACACTACAGAGGTGAGGTACACTACTACACGGGTACACTACAGAGGTGAGGTACACTACTACACGGGTACACTACAGAGGTGAGGTACACTACTACACGGGTACACTACAGAGGTGAGGTACACTACTACACGGGTACACTACAGAGGTGAGGTACATTACTACACGGGTACACTACAGAGGTGAGGTACACTACTACACGGGTACACTACAGAGGTGAGGTACATTACTACACGGGTACACTATTACAGGAGTACACTACAGAGGTGAGGTACACTACTACACGGGTACACTACAGAGGTGAGGTACATTACTACACGGGTACACTACAGAGGTGAGGTACACTACTACACGGGTACACTACAGAGGTGACGTACACTACTACAGGGGTACACTACAGAGGTGAGGTACGCTACTACACGGGTACACTACAGAGGTGACGTACACTACTACACGGGTACACTACAGAGGTGAGGTACATTACTACACGGGTACACCATTACAGGGGTACGCTACTACACGGGTACACTACAGAGGTGACGTACACTACTACACGGGTACACTACAGAGGTGAGGTACATTACTACACGGGTACACTACAGAGGTGAGGTACATTACTACAGGGGTACACTACAGAGGTGAGGTACGCTACTACACGGGTACACTACAGAGGTGACGTACACTACTACATGCGTACACTACAGAGGTGAAGTGCACTAATACACGGGTACACTACAGAGGTGAGGTACACTACCACAGGGGTACACTACAGAGGTGAGGTACACTACCACAGGGGTACACTACAGAGGTGAGGTACACTACTACAGGGGTACACTACAGAGGTGAGGTACACTACTACAGGGGTACACTACAGAGGTGAGGTACGCTACTACAGGGGTACACTACAGAGGTGAGGTACGCTACTACACAGGTACACTACAGAGGTGAGGTACACTACTACACGGGTACACTACAGAGGTGAGGTACATTACTACACGGGTACACTACAGAGGTGAAGTACACTACAGAGATGAGGTACACTACTACAGGGGTACACTACAGAAGTGAGGTGCACTACAGAGGTGAGGTACACTACAGAGGTGAGGTACGCTACTACACGGGTACACTACAGAGGTGAGGTATCCTACTACACGGGTACACTACAGAGGTGAGGTACCCTACTACATGGGTACACTACAGAGGTGAGGTATCCTACTACACGGGTACACTACAGAGGTGAGGTATCCTACTACACGGGTACACTACAGAGGTGAGGTACACTACTACACGGGTACACTACAGAGGTGAGGTACATTACTACACGGGTACACTATTACAGGGGTACACTACAGAGGTGATGTACGCTACTACACGGGTACACTACAGAGGTGAGGTACACTACTACACGGGTACACTACAGAGGTGAGGTACACTACTACACGGGTACACTACAGAGGTGAGGTACACTACTACACGGGTACACTACAGAGGTGAGGTACACTACTACACGGGTACACTACAGAGGTGAGGTACACTACTACACGGGTACACTACAGAGGTGAGGTACATTACTTACACGGGTACACTACAGAGGTGAGGTACATTACTACACGGGTACACTACAGAGGTGAGGTACGCTACTACACGGGTACACTACAGAGGTGACGTACGCTACTACACGGGTACACTACAGAGGTGAGGTACCCTACTACACGGGTACACTACAGAGGTGAGGTACACTACTACACGGGTAAACTACAGAGGTGACGTACACTACTACATGCGTACACGACAGAGGTGAAGTACACTACTACACGGGTACACTACAGAGGTGACGTACACTACTACAGGGGTACACTACAGAGTTGAGGTACACTACTACAGGGGTACACTACAGAGGTGAGGTACACTACTACAGGGGTACACTACAGAAGTGAGGTACACAACAGAGGTGAGGTACACTACTACAGAGGTACACTACAGAAGTGAGGTACACTACAGAGGTGAGGTACACTACAGAGGTGAGGTACACTACAGAGGTGAGGTACACTACTACAGGGGTACAATACAGAGGTGAGGTACGCTACTACACGGGTACACTACAGAAGTGAGGTACACTACTACACGGGTACACTACAGAGGTGAGGTACACTACTACACGGGTACACTACAGAGGTGAGGTACCCTACTACACGGGTACACTACAGAGGTGAGGTACCCTACTACACGGGTACACTACAGAGGTGAGGTACCCTACTACACGGGTACACTACAGAGGTGAGGTACCCTACTACACGGGTACACTACAGAGGTGAGGTACCCTACTACACGGGTACACTACAGAGGTGAGGTACCCTACTACACGGTTACACTACAGAGGTGAGGTACGCTACTACACGGGTACACTACAGAGGTGAGGTACACTACAGAGGTGAGGTACACTACTACAGGGGTACACTACAGAGGTGAGGTACACTACTACAGGGGTACACTACAGAAGTGAGGTACACTACTACAGGGGTACACTACAGAGGTGAGGTACACTACTACAGGGGTACACTACAGAGGTGAGGTACACTACAGAAGTGACGTACACTACAGAGGTGAGGTACACTACAGAGGTGAGGTACACTACTACAGGGGTACACTACAGAAGTGAGGTACACTACAGAGGTGAGGTAAACTACAGAGGTGAGGTACGCTACTACACGGGTACACTACAGAGGTGAGGTATCCTACTACACGGGTACACTACAGAGGTGAGGTATCCTACTACACGGGTACACTACAGAGGTGAGGTATCCTACTACACGGGTACACTACAGAGGTGAGGTATCCTACTACACGGGTACACTACAGAGGTGAGGTATCCTACTACACGGGTACACTACAGAGGTGAGGTACATTACTGCACGGGTACACTATTACAGGGGTACACTACAGAGGTGAGGTACGCTACTACACGGGTACACTACAGAGGTGAGGTACACTACTACACGGGTACACTACAGAGGTGAGGTACACTACTACACGGGTACACTACAGAGGTGAGGTACACTACTACACGGGTACACTACAGAGGTGAGGTACACTACTACATGGGTACACTACAGAGGTGAGATACACTACTACACGGGTACACTACAGAGGTGAGGTACACTACTACACGGGTACACTACAGAGGTGAGGTACACTACTACACGGGTACACTACAGAGGTGAGGTACACTACTACACGGGTACACTACAGAGGTGAGGTACACTACTACACGGGTACACTACAGAGGTGAGGTACACTACTACACGGGTACACTACAGAGGTGAGGTACACTACTACACGGGTACACTACAGAGGTGAGGTACATTACTACATGGGTACACTACAGAGGTGAGGTACATTACTACATGGGTACACTACAGAGGTGAGGTACACTACTACACGGGTACACTACAGAGGTGAGGTACATTACTACACGGGTACACTATTACAGGGGTACACTACAGAGGTGAGGTACACTACTACACAGGTACACTACAGAGGTGAGGTACATTACTACACGGGTACACTACTACACGGGTACACTACTACACGGGTACACTACAGAGGTGACTTACACTACTACACGGGTACACTACAACGCTGACGTACACTACTACACGGGTACACTACAGAGGTGAGGTACATTACTACACGGGTACACTACAGAGGTGAGGTACATTACTACAGGGGTACACTACAGAGGTGAGGTACACTACTACAGGGGTACACTACAGAGGTGAGGTACACTACTACAGGGGTACACTACAGAGGTGAGGTACACTACTACAGGGGTACACTACAGAGGTGAGGTACACTACTACAGGGGTACACTACAGAGGTGAGGTACACTACAGAAGTGAGGTACACTACAGAGGTGAGGTACACTACAGAGGTGAGGTACACTACTACAGGGGTACACTACAGAAGTGAGGTACACTACAGAGGTGAGGTACACTACGGAGGTGAGGTACGCTACTACACGGGTACACTACAGAGGTGAGGTATCCTACTACACGGGTACACTACAGAGGTGAGGTATCCTACTACACGGGTACACTACAGAGGTGGGGTATCCTACTACACGGGTACACTACAGAGGTGAGGTATCCTACTACACGGGTACACTACAGAGGTGAGGTACATTACTACACGGGTACACTATTACAGGGGTACACTACAGAGGTGACGTACACTACTACAGGGGTACACTACAGAGTTGAGGTACACTACTACAGGGGTACACTACAGAAGTGAGGTACACTACTACAGGGGTACACTACAGAGGTGAGGTACACTACTACAGGGGTACACTACAGAGGTGGGGTACACTACAGAGGTGAGGTACACTACTACAGGGGTACACTACAGAGATAAGGTACACTACTACAGGGGTACACTACAGAGGTGAGGTACGCTACTACACGGGTACACTACAGAGGTGAGGTACCCTACTACACGGGTACACTACAGAGGTGAGGTACACTACTACACAGGTACACTACAGAGGTGAGGTACATTACTACACGGGTACACTATTACAGGGGTACACTACAGAGGTGAGGTACGCTACTACACGGGTACACTACAGAGGTGACGTACACTACTACAAGGGTACACTACAGATGTGAGGTACATTACTACAGGGGTACACTACAGAGGTGAGGTACATTACTACAGGGGTACACTACAGAGGTGAGGTACGCTACTACACGGGTACACTACAGAGGTGAGGTACGCTACTACACGGGTACACTACAGAGGTGACGTACGCGACTACACGGGTACACTACAGAGGTGAAGTACACTACTACAGGGGTACACTACAGAGGTGAGGTACGCTACTACACGGGTACACTACAGAGGTGACGTACACTACTACACGGGTACACTACAGAGGTGAGGTACGCTACTACACGGGTACACTACAGAGGTGAGGTACGCTACTACACGGGTACACTACAGAGGTGAGGTACCCTACTACACGGGTACACTACAGAGGTGAGGTACCCTACTACACGGGTACACTACAGAGGTGAGGTATCCTACTACACGGGTACACTACAGAGGTGAGGTACACTACTACACGAATACACTACAGAGGTGAGGTACATTACTACACGGGTACACTATTACAGGGGTACACTACAGAGGTGAGGTACGCTACTACACGGGTACACTACAGAGGTGAGGTATCCTACTACACGGGTACACTACAGAGGTGAGGTACATTACTACACGGGTACACTATTACAGGGGTACACTACAGAGGTGACGTACACTACTACAGGGGTACACTACAGAGTTGAGGTACACTACTACAGGGGTACACTACAGAAGTGAGGTACACTACTACAGGGGTACACTACAGAGGTGAGGTACACTACTACAGGGGTACACTACAGAGGTGGGGTACACTACAGAGGTGAGGTACACTACTACAGGGGTACACTACAGAGATAAGGTACACTACTACAGGGGTACACTACAGAGGTGAGGTACGCTACTACACGGGTACACTACAGAGGTGAGGTACCCTACTACACGGGTACACTACAGAGGTGAGGTACACTACTACACAAGTACACTACAGAGGTGAGGTACATTACTACACGGGTACACTATTACAGGGGTACACTACAGAGGTGAGGTACGCTACTACACGGGTACACTACAGAGGTGACGTACACTACTACAAGGGTACACTACAGATGTGAGGTACATTACTACAGGGGTACACTACAGAGGTGAGGTACATTACTACAGGGGTACACTACAGAGGTGAGGTACGCTACTACACGGGTACACTACAGAGGTGAGGTACGCTACTACACGGGTACACTACAGAGGTGACGTACGCGACTACACGGGTACACTACAGAGGTGAAGTACACTACTACAGGGGTACACTACAGAGGTGAGGTACGCTACTACACGGGTACACTACAGAGGTGACGTACACTACTACACGGGTACACTACAGAGGTGAGGTACGCTACTACACGGGTACACTACAGAGGTGAGGTACGCTACTACACGGGTACACTACAGAGGTGAGGTACCCTACTACACGGGTACACTACAGAGGTGAGGTACCCTACTACACGGGTACACTACAGAGGTGAGGTATCCTACTACACGGGTACACTACAGAGGTGAGGTACACTACTACACGGGTACACTACAGAGGTGAGGTACATTACTACACGGGTACACTATTACAGGGGTACACTACAGAGGTGAGGTACGCTACTACACGGGTACACTACAGAGGTGACATACACTACTACACGGGTACACTACAGAGGTGAGGTACGCTACTACACGGGTACACTACAGAGGTGAGGTACGCTACTACACGGGTACACTACAGAGGTGAGGTACGCTACTACACGGGTACACTACAGAGGTGAGGTACGCTACTACACGGGTACACTACAGAGGTGAGGTACGCTACTACACGGGTACACTACAGAGGTGAGGTACGCTACTACACGGGTACACTACAGAGGTGAGGTACGCTACTACACGGGTACACTACAGAGGTGAGGTACGCTACTACACGGGTACACTACAGAGGTGAGGTACACTACTACACGGGTACACTACAGAGGTGAGGTACACTACTACACGGGTACACTATAGAGGTGAGGTACACTACTACACGGGTACACTACAGAGGTGAGGTACACTACTACACGGGTACACTAGAGGTGAGGTACGCTACTACACGGGTACACTACAGAGTTGAGGTACGCTACTACACGGGTACACTACAGAGGTGAGGTACACTACTACACGGGTACACTACAGAGGTGAGGTACACTACTACACGGGTACACTACAGAGGTGAGGTACACTACTACACGGGTACACTACAGAGGTGAGGTACACTACTACACGGGTACACTACAGAGGTGAGGTACACTACTACACGGGTACACTACAGAGGTGAGGTACATTACTACACGGGTACACTACAGAGGTGAGGTACATTACTACACGGGTACACTATTACAGGGGTACACTACAGAGGTGAGGTACATTACTACACGGGTACACTACTACACGGGTACACTACAGAGGTGAGGTACATTACTACACGGGTACACTACAGAGGTGAGGTACACTACTACACGGGTACACTACAGAGGTGAAGTACACTACTACAGGGGTACACTACAGAGGTGATGTACGCTACTACACGGGTACACTACAGCGGTGACGTACACTACTACACGGGAACACTACAGAGGTGAGGTACATTACTACACGGGTACACTACAGAGGTGAGGTACATTACTACACGGGTACACTACAGAGTTGAGGTACGCTACTACACGGGTACACTACAGAGGTGAGGTACGCTACTACACGGGTACACTACAGAGGTGAGGTACGCTACTACACGGATACACTACAGAGGTGAGGTACGCTACTACACGGGTACACTACAGAGATGAGGTACGCTACTACACGGGTACACTACAGAGGTGAGGTAATCTACTACACGGGTACACTACAGAGGTGAGGTACCCTACTACACGGGTACACTACAGAGGTGACGTACGCTACTACACGGGTACACTACAGAGGTGAGGTACCCTACTACACGGGTACACTACAGAGGTGAGGTATCCTACTACACGGGTACACTACAGAGGTGAGGTACACTACTACACGGGTACACTACAGAGGTGAGGTACATTACTACACGGGTACACTATTACAGGGGTACACTACAGAGGTGAGGTACGCTACTACACGGGTACACTACAGAGGTGACGTACACTACTACACGGGTACACTACAGAGGTGAGGTACACTACTACACGGGTACACTACAGAGGTGAGGTACACTACTACACGGGTACACTACAGAGGTGAGGTACATTACTACACGGGTACACTACAGAGGTGAGGTACACTACTACACGGGTACACTACAGAGGTGAGGTACACTACTACACGGGTACACTAGAGGTGAGGTACACTACTACACGGGTACACTACAGCGGTGAGGTACACTACTACACGGGTACACTACAGAAGTGAGGTACACTACTACACGGGTACACTACAGAGGTGAGGTACGCTACTAAACGGGTATACTACAGAGGTGACGTACACTACTACTACACGGGTACACTACAGAGGTGAGGTACACTACTACACGGGTACACTACAGAGGTGAGGTACACTACTACACGGGTACACTATTACAGGGGTACACTACAGAGGTGAGGTACACTACTACACGGGTACACTACAGAGGTGAGGTACACTACTACACGGGTACACTACAGAGG
The DNA here is from genome assembly GCF_031893055.1 of Leptodactylus fuscus. Taxonomy (NCBI): domain Eukaryota; kingdom Metazoa; phylum Chordata; class Amphibia; order Anura; family Leptodactylidae; genus Leptodactylus; species Leptodactylus fuscus. Next base: position 101,477,643 of record NC_134269.1, read on the forward strand.
TGAGGTACACTACTACACGGGTACACTACAGAGGTGAGGTACATTACTACACGGGTACACTACAGAGGTGAGGTACACTACTACACGGGTACACTACAGAGGTGAGGTACATTACTACACGGGTACACTATTACAGGGGTACACTACAGAGGTGAGGTACACTACTACACGGGTACACTACAGAGGTGAGGTACATTACTACACGGGTACACTACAGAGGTGAGGTACACTACTACACGGGTACACTACAGAGGTGACGTACACTACTACAGGGGTACACTACAGAGGTGAGGTACGCTACTACACGGATACACTACAGAGGTGACGTACACTACTACACGGGTACACTACAGAGGTGAGGTACATTACTACACGGGTACACTACAGAGGTGAGGTACACTACTACACGGGTACACTACAGAGGTGACGTACACTACTACAGGGGTACACTACAGAGGTGAGGTACGCTACTACACGGGTACACGACAGAGGTGACGTACACTACTACACGGGTACACTACAGAGGTGAGGTACATTACTACACGGGTACACTATTACAGGGGTACGCTACTACACGGGTACACTACAGAGGTGACGTACACTACTACACGGGTACACTACAGAGGTGAGGTACATTACTACACGGGTACACTACAGAGGTGGGGTACACTACAGAGGTGAGGTACACTACTACAGGGGTACACTACAGAAGTGAGGTACACTACAGAGGTGAGGTACGCTACTACACGGGTACACTACAGAGGTGAGGTACATTACTACACGGGTACACTACAGAGGTGAGGTACACTACTACACGGGTACACTACAGAGGTGAGGTACCCTACTACACGGGTACACTACAGAGGTGAGGTACGCTACTACACGGGTACACTACAGAGGTGAGGTACACTACTACACGGGTACATTACAGAGGTGAGGTACACTACTACACGGGTACACTACAGAGGTGAGGTACATTACTACACGGGTACACTATTACAGGGGTACACTACAGAGGTGAGGTACGCTACTACACGGGTACACTACAGAGGTGACGTACACTACTACATGCGTACACTACAGAGGTGAAGTACACTACTACACGGGTACACTACAGAGGTGAGGTACACTACTACAGGGGTACACAACAGAGGTGAGGTACACTACTACAGGGGTACACTACAGAGGTGAGGTACACTACTACAGGGGTACACTACAGAAGTGAGGTACACTACAGAGGTGAGGTACACTACTACTGGGGTACACTACAGAGGTGAGGTACGCTACTACACGGGTACACTACAAAGGTGAGGTACACTACTACACGGGTACACTACAGAGGTGAGGTACCCTACTACACGGGTACACTACAGAGGTGAGGTACCCTACTACACGGGTACACTACAGAGGTGAGGTACCCTACTACACGGGTACACTATAGAGGTGAGGTACCCTACTACACGGGTACACTACAGAGGTGAGGTACGCTACTACACGGGTACACTACAGAAGTGAGGTACACTACAGAGGTGAGGTACACTACAGAGGTGAGGTACACTACAGAGGTGAGGTACACTACTACAGGGGTACACTACAGAGGTGAGGTACACTACTACAGGGGTACACTACAGAGGTGAGGTACACTACTACAGGGGTACACTACAGAGGTGAGGTACACTACTACAGGGGTACACTACAGAGGTGAGGTACACTACAGAAGTGAGGTACACTACAGAGGTGAGGTACACTACAGAGGTGAGGTACACTACTACAGGGGTACACTACAGAAGTGAGGTACACTAAAGAGGTGAGGTACACTACAGAGGTGAGGTACGCTACTACACGGGTACACTACAGAGGTGAGGTATCCTACTACACGGGTACACTACAGAGGTGAGGTATCCTACTACACGGGTACACTACAGAGGTGGGGTATCCTACTACACGGGTACACTACAGAGGTGAGGTATCCTACTACACGGGTACACTACAGAGGTGAGGTACATTACTACACGGGTACACTATTACAGGGGTACACTACAGAGGTGACGTACACTACTACAGGGGTACACTACAGAGTTGAGGTACACTACTACAGGGGTACACTACAGAAGTGAGGTACACTACTACAGGGGTACACTACAGAGGTGAGGTACACTACTACAGGGGTACACTACAGAGGTGGGGTACACTACAGAGGTGAGGTACACTACAGAGATAAGGTACACTACTACAGGGGTACACTACAGAGGTGAGGTACGCTACTACACGGGTACACTACAGAGGTGAGGTACCCTACTACACGGGTACACTACAGAGGTGAGGTACACTACTACACAGGTACACTACAGAGGTGAGGTACATTACTACACGGGTACACTATTACAGGGGTACACTACAGAGGTGAGGTACGCTACTACACGGGTACACTACAGAGGTGACGTACACTACTACAAGGGTACACTACAGATGTGAGGTACATTACTACAGGGGTACACTACAGAGGTGAGGTACATTACTACAGGGGTACACTACAGAGGTGAGGTACGCTACTACACGGGTACACTACAGAGGTGAGGTACGCTACTACACGGGTACACTACAGAGGTGACGTACGCGACTACACGGGTACACTACAGAGGTGAAGTACACTACTACAGGGGTACACTACAGAGGTGAGGTACGCTACTACACGGGTACACTACAGAGGTGACGTACACTACTACACGGGTACACTACAGAGGTGAGGTACATTACTACACGGGTACACTACAGAGGTGAGGTACATTACTACACGGGTACACTACAGAGGTGAGGTACATTACTACACGGGTACACTACAGAGGTGAGGTACGCTACTACACGAGTACACTACAGAGGTGACGTACGCTACTACACGGGTACACTACAGAGGTGAGGTACCCTACTACACGGGTACACTACAGAGGTGAGGTATCCTACTACACGGGTACACTACAGAGGTGAGGTACACTACTACACGGGAACACTACAGAGGTGAGGTACATTACTACACGGGTACACTATTACAGGCGTACACTACAGAGGTGAGGTACGCTACTACACGGGTACACTACAGAGGTGAGGTACACTACTACACGGGTACACTACAGAGGTGAGGTACACTACTACAGGGGTACACTACAGAGGTGAGGTACACTACTACAGGGGTACACTACAGAGGTGAGGTACACTACTACAGGGGTACACTACAGAAGTGAGGTACGCTACTACAGGGGTACACTACAGAGGTGAGGTACGCTACTACACGGGTACACTACAGAGGTGAGGTACGCTACTACACGGGTACACTACAGAGGTGAGGTACACTACTACACGGGTACACTACAGAGGTGAGGTACACTACTACACGGGTACACTACAGAGGTGAGGTACCCTACTACACGGGTACACTACAGAGGTGAGGAACGCTACTACACGGGTACACTACAGAAGTGAGGTACACTACAGAGGTGAGGTACAGTACAGAGGTGAGGTACACTACTACAGGGGTACACTAAAGAGGTGAGGTACACTACTACAGGGGTACACTACAGAAGTGAGGTACACTACTACAGGGGTACACTACAGAGGTGAGGTACACTACTACAGGGGTACACTACAGAGGTGAGGTACACTACAGAAGTGAGGTACACTACAGAGGTGAGGTACACTACTACAGGGGTACACTACAGAAGTGAGGTACACTACAGAGGTGAGGTAGGCTACTACACGGGTACACTACAGAGGTGAGGTATCCTACTACACGGGTACACTACAGAGGTGAGGTATCCTACTACACGGGTACACTACAGAGGTGAGGTATCCTACTACACGGGTACACTACAGAGGTGAGGTATCCTACTACACGGGTACACTACAGAGGTGAGGTACATTACTACACGGGTACACTATTACAGGGGTACACTACAGAGGTGAGGTACATTACTACACGGGTACACTATTACAGGGGTACACTACAGAGGTGAGGTACGCTACTACACGGGTACACTACAGAGGTGACGTACACTACTACAGGGGTACACTACAGAAGTGAGGTACACTACTACAGGGGTACACTACAGAGGTGAGGTACACTACTACAGGGGTACACTACAGAAGTGAGGTACACTACTACAGGGGTACACTACAGAGGTGAGGTACACTACTACAGGGGTACACTACAGAGGTGGGGTACACTACAGAAGTGAGGTACGCTACTACACGGGTACACTACAGAGGTGACGTACGCTACTACACGGGTACACTACAGAGGTGACGTACACTACTACAGGGGTACACTACAGAGGTGAGGTACACTACTACACGGGTACACTACAGAGGTGAGGTACATTACTACACGGGTACACTACAGAGGTGAGGTACACTACTACACGGGTACACTACAGAGGTGAGGTACACTACTACACGGGTACACTACAGAGGTGAGGTACATTACTACACGGGTACACTACAGAGGTGAGGTACACTACTACACGGGTACACTACAGAGGTGAGGTACACTACTACACGGGTACACTACAGAGGTGAGGTACATTACTACACGGGTACACTATTACAGGGGTACAATACAGAGGTGAGGTACGCTACTACACGGGTACACTACAGAGGTGAGGTACGCTACTACACGGGTACACTACAGAGGTGAGGTACACTACTACACGGGTACACTACAGAGGTGAGGTACACTACTACACGGGTACACTACAGAGGTGAGGTACACTACTACACGGGTACACTACAGAGGTGAGGTACATTACTACACGGGTACACTACAGAGGTGAGGTACACTACTACACGGGTACACTACAGAGGTGAGGTACACTACTACACGGGTACACTACAGAGGTGAGGTACGCTACTACACGGGTACACTACAGAGGTGAGGTACGCTACTACACGGGTACACTACAGAGGTGAGGTACGCTACTACACGGGTACACTACAGAGGTGAGGTACATTACTACATGGGTACACTATTACAGGGGTACACTACAGAGGTGAGGTACGCTACTACACGGGTACACTACAGAGGTGAGGTACACTACTACACGGGTACACTACAGAGGTGAGGTACACTACTACACGGGTACACTACAAAGGTGAGGTACGCTACTACACGGGTACACTACAGAGGTGAGGTACGCTACTACACGGGTACACTACAGAGGTGAGGTACGCTACTACACGGGTACACTACAGAGGTGAGGTACGCTACTACACGGCTACACTACAGAGGTGAGGTACACTACTACACGGGTACACTACAGAGGTGAGGTACATTACAACACAAGTATACTATTACAGGGGTACACTACAGAGGTGAGGTACACTACTACACGGGTACACTACTACACGGGTACACTACTACACGGGTACACTACTACACGGGTACACTACAGAGGTGAGGTACCCTACTACACGGGTACACTACAGCGGTGACGTACACTACTACACGGGTACACTACAGAGGTGAGGTACATTACTACACGGGTACACTACAGATGTGAGGTACATTACTACACGGGTACACTACAGAGGAGAGGTACGCTACTACACGGGTACACTACAGAGGTGAGGTACGCTACTACACGGGTACACTACAGAGGTGAGGTACGCTACTACACGGGTACACTACAGAGGTGACGTACTCTACTACACGGGTACACTACAGAGGTGAGGTACTCTACTACACGGGTACACTACAGAGGTGAGGTACCCTACTACACGGGTACACTACAGAGGTGAGGTATCCTACTACACGGGTACACTACAGAGGTGAGGTAAACTACTACACGGGTACACTACAGAGGTGAGGTACATTACTACACGGGTAGACTATTACAGGGGTACACTACAGAGGTGAGGTACGCTACTACACGGGTACACTACAGAGGTGACGTACACTACTACACGGGTACACTACAGAGGTGAGGTACATTACAACACAAGTATACTATTACAGGGGTACACTACAGAGGTGAGGTACACTACTACACGGGTACACTACAGAGGTGAGGTACATTACTACACGGGTACACTACTACACGGGTACACTACAGAGGTGAGGTACACTACTACACGGGTACACTACAGAGGTGAGGTACGCTACTACACGGGTACACTACAGCGGTGACGTACACTACTACACGGGTACACTACAGAGGTGAGGTACATTACTACACGGGTACACTACAGAGGTGAGGTACATTACTACACGGGTACACTACAGAGGAGAGGTACGCTACTACACGGGTACACTACAGAGGTGAGGTACGCTACTACACGGGTACACTACAGAGGTGAGGTACGCTACTACACGGGTAAACTACAGAGGTGACGTACGCTACTACACGGGTACACTACAGAGGTGAGGTACTCTACTACACGGGTACACTACAGAGGTGAGGTACCCTACTACACGGGTACACTACAGATGTGAGGTATCCTACTACACGGGTACACTACAGAGGTGAGGTAAACTACTACACGGGTACACTACAGAGGTGAGGTACATTACTACACGGGTAGACTATTACAGGGGTACACTACAGAGGTGAGGTACGCTACTACACGGGTACACTACAGAGGTGACGTACACTACTATACGGGTACACTACAGAGGTGACGTACACTACTACACGGGTACACTACAGAGGTGAGGTACACTACTACACGGGTACACTACAGAGGTGAGGTACACTACTACACGGGTACACTACAGAGGTGAGGTACATTACTACACGGGTACACTACAGAGGTGAGGTACACTACTACACGGGTACACTACAGAGGTGAGGTACACTACTACACGGGTACACTACAGAGGTGAGGTGAGGTACACTACTACACTACAGAGGTGAGGTACATTACTACACGGGTACACTACAGAGGTGAGGTACACTACTACACGGGTACACTACAGAGGTGAGGTACACTACTACACGGGTACACTACAGAGGTGAGGTACACTACTACACGGGTACACTACAGAGGTGAGGTACATTACTACACAGGTACACTACAGAGGTGAGGTACACTACTACACGGGAACACTACAGAGGTGAGGTACACTACTACACGGGTACACTACAGAGGTGAGGTACATTACTACACGGGTACACTACTACACGGGTACACTACAGAGGTGAGGTACATTACTACACGGGTACACTATTACAGGGGTACACTACAGAGGTGAGGTACACTACTACACGGGTACACTACAGAGGTGAGGTACATTACTACACGGGTACACTACTACACGGGTACACTACAGAGGTGAGGTACACTACTACACGGGTACACTACAGAGGTGACTTACTCTACTACACGGGTACACTACAGAGGTGACTTACTCTACTACACGGGTACACTACAGAGGTGAAGTACACTACTACAGGGGTACACTACAGAGGTGAGGTACGCTACTACACGGGTACACTACAGCGGTGACGTACACTACTACACGGGTACACTACAGAGGTGAGGTACATTACTACACGGTTACACTACAGAGGTGAGGTACACTACTACACGGGTACACTACAGAGGTGAGGTACACTACTACACGGGTACACTACAGAGGTGAGGTACACTACTACACGGGTACACTACAGAGGTGAGGTACACTACTACACGGATACACTACAGAGGTGAGGTACATTACTACACGGGTACACTACAGAGGTGAGGTACACTACTACACGGGTACACTACAGAGGTGAGGTACATTACTACACGGGTACACTATTACAGGAGTACACTACAGAGGTGAGGTACACTACTACACGGGTACACTACAGAGGTGAGGTACATTACTACACGGGTACACTACAGAGGTGAGGTACACTACTACACGGGTACACTACAGAGGTGACGTACACTACTACAGGGGTACACTACAGAGGTGAGGTACGCTACTACACGGGTACACTACAGAGGTGACGTACACTACTACACGGGTACACTACAGAGGTGAAGTACATTACTACACGGGTACACCATTACAGGGGTACGCTACTACACGGGTACACTACAGAGGTGACGTACACTACTACACGGGTACACTACAGAGGTGAGGTACATTACTACACGGGTACACTACAGAGGTGAGGTACATTACTACAGGGGTACACTACAGAGGTGAAGTACACTACTACACGGGTACACTACAGAGGTGAGGTACACTACCACAGGGGTACACTACAGAGGTGAGGTACACTACCACAGGGGTACACTACAGAGGTGAGGTACACTACTACAGGGGTACACTACAGAGGTGAGGTACGCTACTACAGGGGTACACTAGAGAGGTGAGGTACGCTACTACACGGGTACACTACAGAGGTGAGGTACACTACTACACGGGTACACTACAGAGGTGAGGTACCCTACTACACGGGTACACTACAGAGGTGAGGTACCCTACTACACGGGTACACTACAGAGGTGAGGTACCCTACTACACGGGTACACTACAGAGGTGAGGTACCCTACTACACGGGTACACTACAGAAGTGAGGTACACTACAGAGGTGAGGTACACTACTACAGGGGTACACTACAGAGGTGAGTACACTACTACAGGGGTACACTACAGAAGTGAGGTAAACTACTACAGGGGTACACTACAGAGGTGAGGTACACTACTACAGGGGTACACTACAGAGGTGAGGTACACTACAGAAGTGAGGTACACTACAGAGGTGAGGTACACTACAGAGGTGAGGTACGCTACTACACAGGTACACTACAGAGGTGACGTACGCTACTACACGGGTACACTACAGAGGTGAGGTACTCTACTACACGGGTACACTACAGAGGTGAGGTACCCTACTACACGGGTACACTACAGAGGTGAGGTATCCTACTACACGGGTACACTACAGAGGTGAGGTAAACTACTACACGGGTACACTACAGAGGTGAGGTACATTACTACACGGGTAGACTATTACAGGGGTACACTACAGAGGTGAGGTACGCTACTACACGGGTACACTACAGAGGTGACGTACACTACTACACGGGTACACTACAGAGGTGACGTACACTACTACACGGGTACACTACAGAGGTGACGTACACTACTACACGGGTACACTACAGAGGTGAGGTACACTACTACACGGGTACACTACAGAGGTGACGTACACTACTACACGGGTACACTACAGAGGTGAGGTACACTACTACACGGGTACACTACAGAGGTGACGTACACTACTACACGGGTACACTACAGAGGTGAGGTACACTACTACACGGGTACACTACAGAGGTGAGGTACATTACTACACGGGTACACTACAGAGGTGAGGTACACTACTACACGGGTACACTACAGAGGTGAGGTACACTACTACACGGGTACACTACAGAGGTGAGGTACACTACTACACGGGTACACTACAGAGGTGAGGTACACTACTACACGGGTACACTACAGAGGTGAGGTACATTACTACACGGGTACACTACAGAGGTGAGGTACACTACTACACGGGTACACTACAGAGGTGAGGTACACTACTACACGGGTACACTACAGAGGTGAGGTACACTACTACACGGGTACACTACAGAGGTGAGGTACATTACTACACTGGTACACTACAGAGGTGAGGTACACTACTACACGGGAACACTACAGAGGTGAGGTACACTACTACACGGGTACACTACAGAGGTGAGGTACATTACTACACGGGTACACTACTACACGGGTACACTACAGAGGTGAGGTACATTACTACACGGGTACACTATTACAGGGGTACACTACAGAGGTGAGGTACACTACTACACGGGTACACTACAGAGGTGAGGTACATTACTACACGGGTACACTACTACACGGGTACACTACAGAGGTGAGGTACACTACTACACGGGTACACTACAGAGGTGACTTACTCTACTACACGGGTACACTACAGAGGTGACTTACTCTACTACACGGGTACACTACAGAGGTGAAGTACACTACTACAGGGGTACACTACAGAGGTGAGGTACGCTACTACACGGGTACACTACAGCGGTGACGTACACTACTACACGGGTACACTACAGAGGTGAGGTACATTACTACACGGGTACACTACAGAGGTGAGGTACACTACTACACGGGTACACTACAGAGGTGAGGTACACTACTACACGGGTACACTACAGAGGTGAGGTACACTACTACACGGGTACACTACAGAGGTGAGGTACACTACTACACGGATACACTACAGAGGTGAGGTACATTACTACACGGGTACACTACAGAGGTGAGGTACACTACTACACGGGTACACTACAGAGGTGAGGTACATTACTACACGGGTACACTATTACAGGAGTACACTACAGAGGTGAGGTACACTACTACACGGGTACACTACAGAGGTGAGGTACATTACTACACGGGTACACTACAGAGGTGAGGTACACTACTACACGGGTACACTACAGAGGTGACGTACACTACTACAGGGGTACACTACAGAGGTGAGGTACGCTACTACACGGGTACACTACAGAGGTGACGTACACTACTACACGGGTACACTACAGAGGTGAAGTACATTACTACACGGGTACACCATTACAGGGGTACGCTACTACACGGGTACACTACAGAGGTGACGTACACTACTACACGGGTACACTACAGAGGTGAGGTACATTACTACACGGGTACACTACAGAGGTGAGGTACATTACTACAGGGGTACACTACAGAGGTGAGGTACGCTACTACACGGGTACACTACAGAGGTGACGTACACTACTACGTGCGTACACTACAGAGGTGAAGTACACTACTACACGGGTACACTACAGAGGTGAGGTACACTACCACAGGGGTACACTACAGAGGTGAGGTACACTACCACAGGGGTACACTACAGAGGTGAGGTACGCTACTACAGGGGTACACTACAGAGGTGAGGTACGCTACTACAGGGGTACACTACAGAGGTGAGGTACGCTACTACACGGGTACACTACAGAGGTGAGGTACACTACTACACGGGTACACTACAGAGGTGAGGTACCCTACTACATGGGTACACTACAGAGGTGAGGTACCCTACTACACGGGTACACTACAGAGGTGAGGTACCCTACTACACGGGTACACTACAGAAGTGAGGTACACTACAGAGGTGAGGTACACTACTACAGGGGTACACTACAGAGGTGAGTACACTACTACAGGGGTACACTACAGAAGTGAGGTAAACTACTACAGGGGTACACTACAGAGGTGAGGTACACTACTACAGGGGTACACTACAGAGGTGAGGTACACTACAGAAGTGAGGTACACTACAGAGGTGAGGTACACTACAGAGGTGAGGTACACTACTACAGGGGTACACTACAGAAGTGAGGTGCACTACAGAGGTGAGGTACACTACAGAGGTGAGGTACGCTACTACACGGGTACACTACAGAGGTGAGGTATCCTACTACACGGGTACACTACAGAGGTGAGGTATCCTACTACACGGGTACACTACAGAGGTGAGGTACACTACTACACGGGTACACTACAGAGGTGAGGTACACTACTACACGGGTACACTACAGAGGTGAGGTACATTACTACACGGGTACACTACAGAGGTGAGGAACATTACTACACGGGTACACTACAGAGGTGAGGTACGCTACTACACGGGTACACTACAGAGGTGACGTACGCTACTACACGGGTACACTACAGAGGTGAGGTACCCTACTACACGGGTACACTACAGAGGTGAGGTACACTACTACACGGGTAAACTACAGAGGTGACGTACACTACTACACGGGTAAACTACAGAGGTGACGTACACTACTACATGCGTACACTACAGAGGTGAAGTACACTACTACACGGGTACACTACAGAGGTGACGTACACTACTACAGGGGTACACTACAGAGGTGAGGTACACTACTACAGAGGTACACTACAGAAGTGAGGTACACTACAGAGGTGAGGTACACTACAGAGGTGAGGTACGCTACTACAGGGGTACAATACAGAGGTGAGGTACGCTACTACACGGGTACACTACAGAAGTGAGGTACACTACTACACGGGTACACTACAGAGGTGAGGTACACTACTACACGGGTACACTACAGAGGTGAGGTACCCTACTACACGGGTACACTACAGAGGTGAGGTACCCTACTACACGGGTACACTACAGAGGTGAGGTACCCTACTACACGGGTACACTACAGAGGTGAGGTACCCTACTACACGGGTACACTACAGAGGTGAGGTACCCTACTACACGGGTACACTACAGAGGTGAGGTACGCTACTACACGGGTACACTACAGAAGTGAGGTACACTACAGAGGTGAGGTACACTACAGAGGTGAGGTACACTACTACAGGGGTACACTACAGAGGTGAGGTACACTACTACAGGGGTACACTACAGAAGTGAGGTACACTACTACAGGGGTACACTACAGAGGTGAGGTACACTACTACAGGGGTACACTACAGAGGTGAGGTACACTACAGAAGTGACGTACACTACAGAGGTGAGGTACACTACAGAGGTGAGGTACACTACTACAGGGGTACACTACAGAAGTGAGGTACACTACAGAGGTGAGGTACACTACAGAGGTGAGGTACGCTACTACACGGGTACACTACAGAGGTGAGGTATCCTACTACACGGGTACACTACAGAGGTGAGGTATCCTACTACACGGGTACACTACAGAGGTGAGGTATCCTACTACACGGGTACACTACAGAGGTGAGGTATCCTAATACACGGGTACACTACAGAGGTGAGGTATCCTACTACACGGGTACACTACAGAGGTGAGGTACATTACTGCACGGGTACACTATTACAGGGGTACACTACAGAGGTGAGGTACGCTACTACACGGGTACACTACAGAGGTGACGTACACTACTACAGGGGTACACTACAGAGTTGAGGTAAACTACTACAGGGGTACACTACAGAAGTGAGGTACACTACTACAGGGGTACACTACAGAGGTGAGGTACACTACTACACGGGTACACTACAGAGGTGAGGTACATTACTACACGGGTACACTACAGAGGTGAGGTACACTACTACACGGGTACACTACAGAGGTGACGTACACTACTACAGGGGTACACTACAGAGGTGAGGTACGCTACTACACGGGTACACTACAGAGGTGACGTACACTACTACACGGGTACACTACAGAGGTGAAGTACATTACTACACGGGTACACCATTACAGGGGTACGCTACTACACGGGTACACTACAGAGGTGACGTACACTACTACACGGGTACACTACAGAGGTGAGGTACATTACTACACGGGTACACTACAGAGGTGAGGTACATTACTACAGGGGTACACTACAGAGGTGAGGTACGCTACTACACGGGTACACTACAGAGGTGACGTACACTACTACGTGCGTACACTACAGAGGTGAAGTACACTACTACACGGGTACACTACAGAGGTGAGGTACACTACCACAGGGGTACACTACAGAGGTGAGGTACACTACCACAGGGGTACACTACAGAGGTGAGGTACACTACTACAGGGGTACACTACAGAGGTGAGGTACGCTACTACAGGGGTACACTACAGAGGTGAGGTACGCTACTACACGGGTACACTACAGAGGTGAGGTACACTACTACACGGGTACACTACAGAGGTGAGGTACACTACTACACGGGTACACTACAGAGGTGAGGTACCCTACTACACGGGTACACTACAGAGGTGAGGTACACTACTACACGGGTACACTACAGAGGTGAGGTACCCTACTACACGGGTACACTACAGAGGTGAGGTACCCTACTACACGGGTACACTAGAGAGGTGAGGTACCCTACTACACGGGTACACTACAGAAGTGAGGTACACTACAGAGGTGAGGTACACTACTACAGGGGTACACTACAGAGGTGAGTACACTACTACAGGGGTACACTACAGAAGTGAGGTAAACTACTACAGGGGTACACTACAGAGGTGAGGTACACTACTACAGGGGTACACTACAGAGGTGAGGTACACTACAGAAGTGAGGTACACTACAGAGGTGAGGTACACTACTACACGGGTACACTACAGAGGTGAGGTACACTACTACACGGGTACACTACAGAGGTGAGGTACACTACTACACGGGTACACTACAGAGGTGAGGTACATTACTACACGGGTACACTACAGAGGTGAGGAACATTACTACACGGGTACACTACAGAGGTGAGGTACGCTACTACACGGGTACACTACAGAGGTGACGTACGCTACTACACGGGTACACTACAGAGGTGAGGTACCCTACTACACGGGTACACTACAGAGGTGAGGTACACTACTACACGGGTAAACTACAGAGGTGACGTACACTACTACATGCGTACACTACAGAGGTGAAGTACACTACTACACGGGTACACTACAGAGGTGACGTACACTACTACAGGGGTACACTACAGAGTTGAGGTACACTACTACAGGGGTACACTACAGAGGTGAGGTACACTACTACAGGGGTACACTACAGAAGTGAGGTACACAACAGAGGTGAGTTACACTACTACAGAGGTACACTACAGAAGTGAGGTACACTACAGAGGTGAGGTACACTACAGAGGTGAGGTACACTACTACAGGGGTACAATACAGAGGTGAGGTACGCTACTACACGGGTACACTACAGAAGTGAGGTACACTACTACACGGGTACACTACAGAGTTGAGGTACACTACTACACGGGTACACTACAGAGGTGAGGTACCCTACTACACGGGTACACTACAGAGGTGAGGTACCCTACTACACGGGTACACTACAGAGGTGAGGTACCCTACTACACGGGTACACTACAGAGGTGAGGTACCCTACTACACGGGTACACTACAGAGGTGAGGTACCCTACTACACGGGTACACTACAGAGGTGAGGTACGCTACTACACGGGTACACTACAGAAGTGAGGTACACTACAGAGGTGAGGTACACTACAGAGGTGAGGTACACTACAGAGGTGAGGTACACTACTACAGGGGTACACTACAGAGGTGAGGTACACTACTACAGGGGTACACTACAGAAGTGAGGTACACTACTACAGGGGTACACTACAGAGGTGAGGTACACTACTACAGGGGTACACTACAGAGGTGAGGTACACTACAGAGGTGAGGTACACTACAGAAGTGACGTACACTACAGAGGTGAGGTACACTACAGAGGTGAGGTACACTACTACAGGGGTACACTACAGAAGTGAGGTACACTACAGAGGTGAGGTACGCTACTACACGGGTACAGTACAGAGGTGAGGTATCCTACTACACGGGTACACTACAGAGGTGAGGTATCCTACTACACGGGTACACTACAGAGGTGAGGTATCCTACTACACGGGTACACTACAGAGGTGAGGTATCCTAATACACGGGTACACTACAGAGGTGAGGTATCCTACTACACGGGTACACTACAGAGGTGAGGTACATTACTGCACGGGTACACTATTACAGGGGTACACTACAGAGGTGAGGTACGCTACTACACGGGTACACTACAGAGGTGACGTACACTACTACAGGGGTACACTACAGAGTTGAGGCAAACTACTACAGGGGTACACTACAGAAGTGAGGTACACTACTACAGGGGTACACTACAGAGGTGGGTTACACTACAGAGGTGAGGTACACTACTACAGGGGTACACTACAGAGGTGAGGTACACTACTACACGGGTACACTACAGAGGTGAGGTACACTACTACACGGGTACACTACAGAGGTGAGGTACATTACTACACGGGTACACTACAGAGGTGAGGTACACTACTACACGGGTACACTACAGAGGTGACTTACTCTACTACACGGGTACACTACAGAGGTGACTTACTCTACTACACGGGTACACTACAGAGGTGACTTACTCTACTACACGGGTACACTACAGAGGTGAAGTACACTACTACAGGGGTACACTACAGAGGTGAGGTACACTACAGAAGTGAGGTACACTACAGAGGTGAGGTACACTACTACACGGGTACACTACAGAGGTGAGGTACACTACTACACGGGTACACTACAGAGGTGAGGTACACTACTACACGGGTACACTACAGAGGTGAGGTACATTACTACACGGGTACACTACAGAGGTGAGGAACATTACTACACGGGTACACTACAGAGGTGAGGTACGCTACTACACGGGTACACTACAGAGGTGACGTACGCTACTACACGGGTACACTACAGAGGTGAGGTACCCTACTACACGGGTACACTACAGAGGTGAGGTACACTACTACACGGGTAAACTACAGAGGTGACGTACACTACTACATGCGTACACTACAGAGGTGAAGTACACTACTACACGGGTACACTACAGAGGTGACGTACACTACTACAGGGGTACACTACAGAGTTGAGGTACACTACTACAGGGGTACACTACAGAGGTGAGGTACACTACTACAGGGGTACACTACAGAAGTGAGGTACACAACAGAGGTGAGTTACACTACTACAGAGGTACACTACAGAAGTGAGGTACACTACAGAGGTGAGGTACACTACAGAGGTGAGGTACACTACTACAGGGGTACAATACAGAGGTGAGGTACGCTACTACACGGGTACACTACAGAAGTGAGGTACACTACTACACGGGTACACTACAGAGGTGAGGTACACTACTACACGGGTACACTACAGAGGTGAGGTACCCTACTACACGGGTACACTACAGAGGTGAGGTACCCTACTACACGGGTACACTACAGAGGTGAGGTACCCTACTACACGGGTACACTACAGAGGTGAGGTACCCTACTACACGGGTACACTACAGAGGTGAGGTACCCTACTACACGGGTACACTACAGAGGTGAGGTACGCTACTACACGGGTACACTACAGAAGTGAGGTACACTACAGAGGTGAGGTACACTACAGAGGTGAGGTACACTACAGAGGTGAGGTACACTACTACAGGGGTACACTACAGAGGTGAGGTACACTACTACAGGGGTACACTACAGAAGTGAGGTACACTACTACAGGGGTACACTACAGAGGTGAGGTACACTACTACAGGGGTACACTACAGAGGTGAGGTACACTACAGAGGTGAGGTACACTACAGAAGTGACGTACACTACAGAGGTGAGGTACACTACAGAGGTGAGGTACACTACTACAGGGGTACACTACAGAAGTGAGGTACACTACAGAGGTGAGGTACACTACAGAGGTGAGGTACGCTACTACACGGGTACACTACAGAGGTGAGGTATCCTACTACACGGGTACACTACAGAGGTGAGGTATCCTACTACACGGGTACACTACAGAGGTGAGGTATCCTACTACACGGGTACACTACAGAGGTGAGGTATCCTAATACACGGGTACACTACAGAGGTGAGGTATCCTACTACACGGGTACACTACAGAGGTGAGGTACATTACTGCACGGGTACACTATTACAGGGGTACACTACAGAGGTGAGGTACGCTACTACACGGGTACACTACAGAGGTGACGTACACTACTACAGGGGTACACTACAGAGTTGAGGCAAACTACTACAGGGGTACACTACAGAAGTGAGGTACACTACTACAGGGGTACACTACAGAGGTGGGTTACACTACAGAGGTGAGGTACACTACTACACGGGTACACTACAGAGGTGAGGTACATTACTACACGGGTACACTACAGAGGTGAGGTACACTACTACACGGGTACACTACAGAGGTGACTTACTCTACTACACGGGTACACTACAGAGGTGACTTACTCTACTACACGGGTACACTACAGAGGTGACTTACTCTACTACACGGGTACACTACAGAGGTGAGGTACATTACTACACGGGTACACTACAGAGGTGACTTACTCTACTACACGGGTACACTACAGAGGTGAGGTACGCTACTACACGGGTACACTACAGAGGTGAGGTACGCTACTACACGGGTACACTACAGAGGTGAGGTACCCTACTACACGGGTACACTACAGAGGTGAGGTACCCTACTACACGGGTACACTACAGAGGTGAGGTATCCTACTACACGGGTACACTACAGAGGTGAGGTACACTACTACACGGGTACACTACAGAGGTGAGGTACATTACTACACGGGTACACTATTACAGGGGTACACTACAGAGGTGACGTACACTACTACAAGGGTACACTACAGATGTGAGGTACATTACTACAGGGGTACACTACAGAGGTGAGGTACATTATTACAGGGGTACACTACAGAGGTGAGGTACGCTACTACACGGGTACACTACAGAGGTGAGGTACGCTACTACACGGGTACACTACAGAGGTGACGTACGCGACTACACGGGTACACTACAGAGGTGAAGTACACTACTACAGGGGTACACTACAGAGGTGAGGTACGCTACTACACGGGTACACTACAGAGGTGACGTACACTACTACACGGGTACACTACAGAGGTGAGGTACGCTACTACACGGGTACACTACAGAGGTGAGGTACGCTACTACACGGGTACACTACAGAGGTGAGGTACCCTACTACACGGGTACACTACAGAGGTGAGGTACCCTACTACACGGGTACACTACAGAGGTGAGGTATCCTACTACACGGGTACACTACAGAGGTGAGGTACACTACTACACGGGTACACTACAGAGGTGAGGTACATTACTACACGGGTACACTATTACAGGGGTACACTACAGAGGTGAGGTACGCTACTACACGGGTACACTACAGAGGTGACATACACTACTACACGGGTACACTACAGAGGTGAGGTACGCTACTACACGGGTACACTACAGAGGTGAGGTACGCTACTACACGGGTACACTACAGAGGTGAGGTACGCTACTACACGGGTACACTACAGAGGTGAGGTACGCTACTACACGGGTACACTACAGAGGTGAGGTACGCTACTACACGGGTACACTACAGAGGTGAGGTACGCTACTACACGGGTACACTACAGAGGTGAGGTACGCTACTACACGGGTACACTACAGAGGTGAGGTACGCTACTACACGGGTACACTACAGAGGTGAGGTACACTACTACACGGGTACACTACAGAGGTGAGGTACACTACTACACGGGTACACTATAGAGGTGAGGTACACTACTACACGGGTACACTACAGAGGTGAGGTACACTACTACACGGGTACACTAGAGGTGAGGTACGCTACTACACGGGTACACTACAGAGTTGAGGTACGCTACTACACGGGTACACTACAGAGGTGAGGTACACTACTACACGGGTACACTACAGAGGTGAGGTACACTACTACACGGGTACACTACAGAGGTGAGGTACACTACTACACGGGTACACTACAGAGGTGAGGTACACTACTACACGGGTACACTACAGAGGTGAGGTACACTACTACACGGGTACACTACAGAGGTGAGGTACATTACTACACGGGTACACTACAGAGGTGAGGTACATTACTACACGGGTACACTATTACAGGGGTACACTACAGAGGTGAGGTACATTACTACACGGGTACACTACTACACGGGTACACTACAGAGGTGAGGTACACTACTACACGGGTACACTACAGAGGTGAGGTACACTACTACACGGGTACACTACAGAGGTGAGGTACACTACTACACGGGTACACTACAGAGGTGAGGTACATTACTTACACGGGTACACTACAGAGGTGAGGTACATTACTACACGGGTACACTACAGAGGTGAGGTACGCTACTACACGGGTACACTACAGAGGTGACGTACGCTACTACACGGGTACACTACAGAGGTGAGGTACCCTACTACACGGGTACACTACAGAGGTGAGGTACACTACTACACGGGTAAACTACAGAGGTGACGTACACTACTACATGCGTACACGACAGAGGTGAAGTACACTACTACACGGGTACACTACAGAGGTGACGTACACTACTACAGGGGTACACTACAGAGTTGAAGTACACTACTACAGGGGTACACTACAGAGGTGAGGTACACTACTACAGGGGTACACTACAGAAGTGAGGTACACAACAGAGGTGAGGTACACTACTACAGAGGTACACTACAGAAGTGAGGTACACTACAGAGGTGAGGTACACTACAGAGGTGAGGTACACTACAGAGGTGAGGTACACTACTACAGGGGTACAATACAGAGGTGAGGTACGCTACTACACGGGTACACTACAGAAGTGAGGTACACTACTACACGGGTACACTACAGAGGTGAGGTACACTACTACACGGGTACACTACAGAGGTGAGGTACCCTACTACACGGGTACACTACAGAGGTGAGGTACCCTACTACACGGGTACACTACAGAGGTGAGGTACCCTACTACACGGGTACACTACAGAGGTGAGGTACCCTACTACACGGGTACACTACAGAGGTGAGGTACCCTACTACACGGGTACACTACAGAGGTGAGGTACCCTACTACACGGTTACACTACAGAGGTGAGGTACGCTACTACACGGGTACACTACAGAGGTGAGGTACACTACAGAGGTGAGGTACACTACTACAGGGGTACACTACAGAGGTGAGGTACACTACTACAGGGGTACACTACAGAAGTGAGGTACACTACTACAGGGGTACACTACAGAGGTGAGGTACACTACTACAGGGGTACACTACAGAGGTGAGGTACACTACAGAAGTGACGTACACTACAGAGGTGAGGTACACTACAGAGGTGAGGTACACTACAGAGGTGAGGTACACTACTACAGGGGTACACTACAGAAGTGAGGTACACTACAGAGGTGAGGTAAACTACAGAGGTGAGGTACGCTACTACACGGGTACACTACAGAGGTGAGGTATCCTACTACACGGGTACACTACAGAGGTGAGGTATCCTACTACACGGGTACACTACAGAGGTGAGGTATCCTACTACACGGGTACACTACAGAGGTGAGGTATCCTACTACACGGGTACACTACAGAGGTGAGGTATCCTACTACACGGGTACACTACAGAGGTGAGGTACATTACTGCACGGGTACACTATTACAGGGGTACACTACAGAGGTGAGGTACGCTACTACACGGGTACACTACAGAGGTGAGGTACACTACTACACGGGTACACTACAGAGGTGAGGTACACTACTACACGGGTACACTACAGAGGTGAGGTACACTACTACACGGGTACACTACAGAGGTGAGGTACACTACTACATGGGTACACTACAGAGGTGAGATACACTACTACACGGGTACACTACAGAGGTGAGATACACTACTACACGGGTACACTACAGAGGTGAGGTACACTACTACACGGGTACACTACAGAGGTGAGGTACACTACTACACGGGTACACTACAGAGGTGAGGTACACTACTACACGGGTACACTACAGAGGTGAGGTACACTACTACACGGGTACACTACAGAGGTGAGGTACACTACTACACGGGTACACTACAGAGGTGAGGTACACTACTACACGGGTACACTACAGAGGTGAGGTACATTACTACATGGGTACACTACAGAGGTGAGGTACATTACTACATGGGTACACTACAGAGGTGAGGTACACTACTACACGGGTACACTACAGAGGTGAGGTACATTACTACACGGGTACACTATTACAGGGGTACACTACAGAGGTGAGGTACACTACTACACAGGTACACTACAGAGGTGAGGTACATTACTACACGGGTACACTACTACACGGGTACACTACTACACGGGTACACTACAGAGGTGACTTACACTACTACACGGGTACACTACAACGCTGACGTACACTACTACACGGGTACACTACAGAGGTGAGGTACATTACTACACGGGTACACTACAGAGGTGAGGTACATTACTACAGGGGTACACTACAGAGGTGAGGTACACTACTACAGGGGTACACTACAGAGGTGAGGTACACTACTACAGGGGTACACTACAGAGGTGAGGTACACTACTACAGGGGTACACTACAGAGGTGAGGTACACTACTACAGGGGTACACTACAGAGGTGAGGTACACTACAGAAGTGAGGTACACTACAGAGGTGAGGTACACTACAGAGGTGAGGTACACTACTACAGGGGTACACTACAGAAGTGAGGTACACTACAGAGGTGAGGTACACTACGGAGGTGAGGTACGCTACTACACGGGTACACTACAGAGGTGAGGTATCCTACTACACGGGTACACTACAGAGGTGAGGTATCCTACTACACGGGTACACTACAGAGGTGGGGTATCCTACTACACGGGTACACTACAGAGGTGAGGTATCCTACTACACGGGTACACTACAGAGGTGAGGTACATTACTACACGGGTACACTATTACAGGGGTACACTACAGAGGTGACGTACACTACTACAGGGGTACACTACAGAGTTGAGGTACACTACTACAGGGGTACACTACAGAAGTGAGGTACACTACTACAGGGGTACACTACAGAGGTGAGGTACACTACTACAGGGGTACACTACAGAGGTGGGGTACACTACAGAGGTGAGGTACACTACTACAGGGGTACACTACAGAGATAAGGTACACTACTACAGGGGTACACTACAGAGGTGAGGTACGCTACTACACGGGTACACTACAGAGGTGAGGTACCCTACTACACGGGTACACTACAGAGGTGAGGTACACTACTACACAGGTACACTACAGAGGTGAGGTACATTACTACACGGGTACACTATTACAGGGGTACACTACAGAGGTGAGGTACGCTACTACACGGGTACACTACAGAGGTGACGTACACTACTACAAGGGTACACTACAGATGTGAGGTACATTACTACAGGGGTACACTACAGAGGTGAGGTACATTACTACAGGGGTACACTACAGAGGTGAGGTACGCTACTACACGGGTACACTACAGAGGTGAGGTACGCTACTACACGGGTACACTACAGAGGTGACGTACGCGACTACACGGGTACACTACAGAGGTGAAGTACACTACTACAGGGGTACACTACAGAGGTGAGGTACGCTACTACACGGGTACACTACAGAGGTGACGTACACTACTACACGGGTACACTACAGAGGTGAGGTACGCTACTACACGGGTACACTACAGAGGTGAGGTACGCTACTACACGGGTACACTACAGAGGTGAGGTACCCTACTACACGGGTACACTACAGAGGTGAGGTACCCTACTACACGGGTACACTACAGAGGTGAGGTATCCTACTACACGGGTACACTACAGAGGTGAGGTACACTACTACACGGGTACACTACAGAGGTGAGGTACATTACTACACGGGTACACTATTACAGGGGTACACTACAGAGGTGAGGTACGCTACTACACGGGTACACTACAGAGGTGAGGTATCCTACTACACGGGTACACTACAGAGGTGAGGTACATTACTACACGGGTACACTATTACAGGGGTACACTACAGAGGTGACGTACACTACTACAGGGGTACACTACAGAGTTGAGGTACACTACTACAGGGGTACACTACAGAAGTGAGGTACACTACTACAGGGGTACACTACAGAGGTGAGGTACACTACTACAGGGGTACACTACAGAGGTGGGGTACACTACAGAGGTGAGGTACACTACTACAGGGGTACACTACAGAGATAAGGTACACTACTACAGGGGTACACTACAGAGGTGAGGTACGCTACTACACGGGTACACTACAGAGGTGAGGTACCCTACTACACGGGTACACTACAGAGGTGAGGTACACTACTACACAGGTACACTACAGAGGTGAGGTACATTACTACACGGGTACACTATTACAGGGGTACACTACAGAGGTGAGGTACGCTACTACACGGGTACACTACAGAGGTGACGTACACTACTACAAGGGTACACTACAGATGTGAGGTACATTACTACAGGGGTACACTACAGAGGTGAGGTACATTACTACAGGGGTACACTACAGAGGTGAGGTACGCTACTACACGGGTACACTACAGAGGTGAGGTACGCTACTACACGGGTACACTACAGAGGTGACGTACGCGACTACACGGGTACACTACAGAGGTGAAGTACACTACTACAGGGGTACACTACAGAGGTGAGGTACGCTACTACACGGGTACACTACAGAGGTGACGTACACTACTACACGGGTACACTACAGAGGTGAGGTACGCTACTACACGGGTACACTACAGAGGTGAGGTACGTTACTACACGGGTACACTACAGAGGTGAGGTACCCTACTACACGGGTACACTACAGAGGTGAGGTACCCTACTACACGGGTACACTACAGAGGTGAGGTATCCTACTACACGGGTACACTACAGAGGTGAGGTACACTACTACACGGGTACACTACAGAGGTGAGGTACATTACTACACGGGTACACTATTACAGGGGTACACTACAGAGGTGACGTACACTACTACAAGGGTACACTACAGATGTGAGGTACATTACTACAGGGGTACACTACAGAGGTGAGGTACATTACTACAGGGGTACACTACAGAGGTGAGGTACGCTACTACACGGGTACACTACAGAGGTGAGGTACGCTACTACACGGGTACACTACAGAGGTGACGTACGCGACTACACGGGTACACTACAGAGGTGAAGTACACTACTACAGGGGTACACTACAGAGGTGAGGTACGCTACTACACGGGTACACTACAGAGGTGACGTACACTACTACACGGGTACACTACAGAGGTGAGGTACGCTACTACACGGGTACACTACAGAGGTGAGGTACGCTACTACACGGGTACACTACAGAGGTGAGGTACCCTACTACACGGGTACACTACAGAGGTGAGGTACCCTACTACACGGGTACACTACAGAGGTGAGGTATCCTACTACACGGGTACACTACAGAGGTGAGGTACACTACTACACGGGTACACTACAGAGGTGAGGTACATTACTACACGGGTACACTATTACAGGGGTACACTACAGAGGTGAGGTACGCTACTACACGGGTACACTACAGAGGTGACATACACTACTACACGGGTACACTACAGAGGTGAGGTACGCTACTACACGGGTACACTACAGAGGTGAGGTACGCTACTACACGGGTACACTACAGAGGTGAGGTACGCTACTACACGGGTACACTACAGAGGTGAGGTACGCTACTACACGGGTACACTACAGAGGTGAGGTACGCTACTACACGGGTACACTACAGAGGTGAGGTACGCTACTACACGGGTACACTACAGAGGTGAGGTACGCTACTACACGGGTACACTACAGAGGTGAGGTACGCTACTACACGGGTACACTACAGAGGTGAGGTACACTACTACACGGGTACACTACAGAGGTGAGGTACACTACTACACGGGTACACTATAGAGGTGAGGTACACTACTACACGGGTACACTACAGAGGTGAGGTACACTACTACACGGGTACACTAGAGGTGAGGTACGCTACTACACGGGTACACTACAGAGTTGAGGTACGCTACTACACGGGTACACTACAGAGGTGAGGTACACTACTACACGGGTACACTACAGAGGTGAGGTACACTACTACACGGGTACACTACAGAGGTGAGGTACACTACTACACGGGTACACTACAGAGGTGAGGTACACTACTACACGGGTACACTACAGAGGTGAGGTACACTACTACACGGGTACACTACAGAGGTGAGGTACATTACTACACGGGTACACTACAGAGGTGAGGTACATTACTACACGGGTACACTATTACAGGGGTACACTACAGAGGTGAGGTACATTACTACACGGGTACACTACTACACGGGTACACTACAGAGGTGAGGTACATTACTACACGGGTACACTACAGAGGTGAGGTACACTACTACACGGGTACACTACAGAGGTGACTTACACTACTACACGGGTACACTACAGAGGTGAAGTACACTACTACAGGGGTACACTACAGAGGTGATGTACGCTACTACACGGGTACACTACAGCGGTGACGTACACTACTACACGGGAACACTACAGAGGTGAGGTACATTACTACACGGGTACACTACAGAGGTGAGGTACATTACTACACGGGTACACTACAGAGTTGAGGTACGCTACTACACGGGTACACTACAGAGGTGAGGTACGCTACTACACGGGTACACTACAGAGGTGAGGTACGCTACTACACGGATACACTACAGAGGTGAGGTACGCTACTACACGGGTACACTACAGAGATGAGGTACGCTACTACACGGGTACACTACAGAGGTGAGGTAATCTACTACACGGGTACACTACAGAGGTGAGGTACCCTACTACACGGGTACACTACAGAGGTGACGTACGCTACTACACGGGTACACTACAGAGGTGAGGTACCCTACTACACGGGTACACTACAGAGGTGAGGTATCCTACTACACGGGTACACTACAGAGGTGAGGTACACTACTACACGGGTACACTACAGAGGTGAGGTACATTACTACACGGGTACACTATTACAGGGGTACACTACAGAGGTGAGGTACGCTACTACACGGGTACACTACAGAGGTGACGTACACTACTACACGGGTACACTACAGAGGTGAGGTACACTACTACACGGGTACACTACAGAGGTGAGGTACACTACTACACGGGTACACTACAGAGGTGAGGTACATTACTACACGGGTACACTACAGAGGTGAGGTACACTACTACACGGGTACACTACAGAGGTGAGGTACACTACTACACGGGTACACTAGAGGTGAGGTACACTACTACACGGGTACACTACAGCGGTGAGGTACACTACTACACGGGTACACTACAGAGGTGAGGTACACTACTACACGGGTACACTACAGAGGTGAGGTACGCTACTACACGGGTACACTATTACAGGGGTACACTACAGAGGTGAGGTACACTACTACACGGGTACACTACAGAGGTGAGGTACACTACTACACGGGTACACTACAGAGGTGAGGTACACTACTACACGGGTACACTACAGAGGTGAGGTACACTACTACACGGGTACACTACAGAGGTGAGGTACACTACTACACGGGTACACTATTACAGGGGTACACTACAGAGGTGAGGTACACTACTACACGGGTACACTACAGAGGTGAGGTACACTACTACACGGGTACACTACAGAGGTGAGGTACACTACTACACGGGTACACTACAGAGGTGAGGTACACTACTACACGGGTACACTACAGAGGTGAGGTACATTACTACACGGGTACACTACAGAGGTGAGGTACACTACTACACGGGTACACTACAGAGGTGAGGTACATTACTACACGGGTACACTATTACAGGGGTACACTACAGAGGTGAGGTACACTACTACACGGGTACACTACAGAGGTGAGGTACATTACTACACGGGTACACTACAGAGGTGAGGTACACTACTACACGGGTACACTACAGAGGTGACGTACACTACTACAGGGGTACACTACAGAGGTGAGGTACGCTACTACACGGATACACTACAGAGGTGACGTACACTACTACACGGGTACACTACAGAGGTGAGGTACATTACTACACGGGTACACTACAGAGGTGAGGTACACTACTACACGGGTACACTACAGAGGTGACGTACACTACTACAGGGGTACACTACAGAGGTGAGGTACGCTACTACACGGGTACACGACAGAGGTGACGTACACTACTACACGGGTACACTACAGAGGTGAGGTACATTACTACACGGGTACACTATTACAGGGGTACGCTACTACACGGGTACACTACAGAGGTGACGTACACTATTACACGGGTACACTACAGAGGTGAGGTACATTACTACACGGGTACACTACAGAGGTGGGGTACACTACAGAGGTGAGGTACACTACTACAGGGGTACACTACAGAAGTGAGGTACACTACAGAGGTGAGGTACGCTACTACACGGGTACACTACAGAGGTGAGGTACATTACTACACGGGTACACTACAGAGGTGAGGTACACTACTACACGGGTACACTACAGAGGTGAGGTACCCTACTACACGGGTACACTACAGAGGTGAGGTACGCTACTACACGGGTACACTACAGAGGTGAGGTACACTACTACACGGGTACACTACAGAGGTGAGGTACACTACTACACGGGTACACTACAGAGGTGAGGTACATTACTACACGGGTACACTATTACAGGGGTACACTACAGAGGTGAGGTACGCTACTACACGGGTACACTACAGAGGTGACGTACACTACTACATGCGTACACTACAGAGGTGAAGTACACTACTACACGGGTACACTACAGAGGTGAGGTACACTACTACAGGGGTACACAACAGAGGTGAGGTACACTACTACAGGGGTACACTACAGAGGTGAGGTACACTACTACAGGGGTACACTACAGAAGTGAGGTACACTACAGAGGTGAGGTACACTACTACTGGGGTACACTACAGAGGTGAGGTACGCTACTACACGGGTACACTACAAAGGTGAGGTACACTACTACACGGGTACACTACAGAGGTGAGGTACCCTACTACACGGGTACACTACAGAGGTGAGGTACCCTACTACACGGGTACACTACAGAGGTGAGGTACCCTACTACACGGGTACACTATAGAGGTGAGGTACCCTACTACACGGGTACACTACAGAGGTGAGGTACGCTACTACACGGGTACACTACAGAAGTGAGGTACACTACAGAGGTGAGGTACACTACAGAGGTGAGGTACACTACAGAGGTGAGGTACACTACTACAGGGGTACACTACAGAGGTGAGGTACACTACTACAGGGGTACACTACAGAGGTGAGGTACACTACTACAG
The DNA here is from genome assembly GCF_031893055.1 of Leptodactylus fuscus. NCBI lineage: Eukaryota > Metazoa > Chordata > Amphibia > Anura > Leptodactylidae > Leptodactylus > Leptodactylus fuscus. The sequence goes on from NC_134269.1 coordinate 101,506,632, forward strand.
GGGTACACTACAGAGGTGAGGTACACTACTACAGGGGTACACTACAGAGGTGAGGTACACTACAGAAGTGAGGTACACTACAGAGGTGAGGTACACTACAGAGGTGAGGTACACTACTACAGGGGTACACTACAGAAGTGAGGTACACTACAGAGGTGAGGTACACTACAGAGGTGAGGTACGCTACTACACGGGTACACTACAGAGGTGAGGTATCCTACTACACGGGTACACTACAGAGGTGAGGTATCCTACTACACGGGTACACTACAGAGGTGGGGTATCCTACTACACGGGTACACTACAGAGGTGAGGTATCCTACTACACGGGTACACTACAGAGGTGAGGTACATTACTACACGGGTACACTATTACAGGGGTACACTACAGAGGTGACGTACACTACTACAGGGGTACACTACAGAGTTGAGGTACACTACTACAGGGGTACACTACAGAAGTGAGGTACACTACTACAGGGGTACACTACAGAGGTGAGGTACACTACTACAGGGGTACACTACAGAGGTGGGGTACACTACAGAGGTGAGGTACACTACTACAGGGGTACACTACAGAGATAAGGTACACTACTACAGGGGTACACTACAGAGGTGAGGTACGCTACTACACGGGTACACTACAGAGGTGAGGTACCCTACTACACGGGTACACTACAGAGGTGAGGTACACTACTACACAGGTACACTACAGAGGTGAGGTACATTACTACACGGGTACACTATTACAGGGGTACACTACAGAGGTGAGGTACGCTACTACACGGGTACACTACAGAGGTGACGTACACTACTACAAGGGTACACTACAGATGTGAGGTACATTACTACAGGGGTACACTACAGAGGTGAGGTACATTACTACAGGGGTACACTACAGAGGTGAGGTACGCTACTACACGGGTACACTACAGAGGTGAGGTACGCTACTACACGGGTACACTACAGAGGTGACGTACGCGACTACACGGGTACACTACAGAGGTGAAGTACACTACTACAGGGGTACACTACAGAGGTGAGGTACGCTACTACACGGGTACACTACAGAGGTGACGTACACTACTACACGGGTACACTACAGAGGTGAGGTACATTACTACACGGGTACACTACAGAGGTGAGGTACATTACTACACGGGTACATTACAGAGGTGAGGTACATTACTACACGGGTACACTACAGAGGTGAGGTACGCTACTACACGAGTACACTACAGAGGTGACGTACGCTACTACACGGGTACACTACAGAGGTGAGGTACCCTACTACACGGGTACACTACAGAGGTGAGGTATCCTACTACACGGGTACACTACAGAGGTGAGGTACACTACTACACGGGAACACTACAGAGGTGAGGTACATTACTACACGGGTACACTATTACAGGCGTACACTACAGAGGTGAGGTACGCTACTACACGGGTACACTACAGAGGTGAGGTACACTACTACACGGGTACACTACAGAGGTGAGGTACGCTACTACACGGGTACACTACAGAGGTGAGGTACCCTACTACACGGGTACACTACAGAGGTGAGGTACCCTACTACACGGGTACACTACAGAGGTGAGGTATCCTACTACACGGGTACACTACAGAGGTGAGGTACACTACTACACGGGTACACTACAGAGGTGAGGTACATTACTACACGGGTACACTATTACAGGGTACACTACAGAGGTGAGGTACGCTACTACACGGGTACACTACAGAGGTGACGTACACTACTACACGGGTACACTACAGAGGTGAGGTACGCTACTACACGGGTACACTACAGAGGTGACGTACGCTACTACACGGGTACACTACAGAGGTGAGGTACGCTACTACACGGGTACACTACAGAGGTGAGGTACGCTACTACACGGGTACACTACAGAGGTGAGGTACGCTACTACACGGGTACACTACAGAGGTGAGGTACGCTACTACACGGGTACACTACAGAGGTGAGGTACGCTACTACACGGGTACACTACAGAGGTGAGGTACGCTACTACACGGGTACACTACAGAGGTGAGGTACGCTACTACACGGGTACACTACAGAGGTGAGGTACACTACTACATGGGTACACTACAGAGGTGAGGTACACTACTACACGGGTACACTACAGAGGTGAGGTACACTACTACACGGGTACACTAGAGGTGAGGTACACTACTACACGGGTACACTACAGAGTTGAGGTACACTACTACACGGGTACACTACAGAGGTGAGGTACACTACTACACGGGTACACTACAGAGGTGAGGTATCCTACTACACGGGTACACTACAGAGGTGAGGTATCCTACTACACGGGTACACTACAGAGGTGGGGTATCCTACTACACGGGTACACTACAGAGGTGAGGTATCCTACTACACGGGTACACTACAGAGGTGAGGTACATTACTACACGGGTACACTATTACAGGGGTACACTACAGAGGTGACGTACACTACTACAGGGGTACACTACAGAGTTGAGGTACACTACTACAGGGGTACACTACAGAAGTGAGGTACACTACTACAGGGGTACACTACAGAGGTGAGATACACTACTACAGGGGTACACTACAGAGGTGGGGTACACTACAGAGGTGAGGTACACTACTACAGGGGTACACTACAGAGATAAGGTACACTACTACAGGGGTACACTACAGAGGTGAGGTACGCTACTACACGGGTACACTACAGAGGTGAGGTACCCTACTACACGGGTACACTACAGAGGTGAGGTACACTACTACACAGGTACACTACAGAGGTGAGGTACATTACTACACGGGTACACTATTACAGGGGTACACTACAGAGGTGAGGTACGCTACTACACGGGTACACTACAGAGGTGACGTACACTACTACAAGGGTACACTACAGATGTGAGGTACATTACTACAGGGGTACACTACAGAGGTGAGGTACATTACTACAGGGGTACACTACAGAGGTGAGGTACGCTACTACACGGGTACACTACAGAGGTGAGGTACGCTACTACACGGGTACACTACAGAGGTGACGTACACTACTACACGGGTACACTACAGAGGTGAGGTACACTACAGAGGTGAGGTACACTACAGAGGTGAGGTACACTACTACAGGGGTACACTACAGAGGTGAGGTACACTACTACAGGGGTACACTACAGAGGTGAGGTACACTACTACAGGGGTACACTACAGAGGTGAGGTACACTACTACAGGGGTACACTACAGAGGTGAGGTACACTACAGAAGTGAGGTACACTACAGAGGTGAGGTACACTACAGAGGTGAGGTACACTACTACAGGGGTACACTACAGAAGTGAGGTACACTACAGAGGTGAGGTACACTACAGAGGTGAGGTACGCTACTACACGGGTACACTACAGAGGTGAGGTATCCTACTACACGGGTACACTACAGAGGTGAGGTATCCTACTACACGGGTACACTACAGAGGTGGGGTATCCTACTACACGGGTACACTACAGAGGTGAGGTATCCTACTACACGGGTACACTACAGAGGTGAGGTACATTACTACACGGGTACACTATTACAGGGGTACACTACAGAGGTGACGTACACTACTACAGGGGTACACTACAGAGTTGAGGTACACTACTACAGGGGTACACTACAGAAGTGAGGTACACTACTACAGGGGTACACTACAGAGGTGAGGTACACTACTACAGGGGTACACTACAGAGGTGGGGTACACTACAGAGGTGAGGTACACTACTACAGGGGTACACTACAGAGATAAGGTACACTACTACAGGGGTACACTACAGAGGTGAGGTACGCTACTACACGGGTACACTACAGAGGTGAGGTACCCTACTACACGGGTACACTACAGAGGTGAGGTACACTACTACACAGGTACACTACAGAGGTGAGGTACATTACTACACGGGTACACTATTACAGGGGTACACTACAGAGGTGAGGTACGCTACTACACGGGTACACTACAGAGGTGACGTACACTACTACAAGGGTACACTACAGATGTGAGGTACATTACTACAGGGGTACACTACAGAGGTGAGGTACATTACTACAGGGGTACACTACAGAGGTGAGGTACGCTACTACACGGGTACACTACAGAGGTGAGGTACGCTACTACACGGGTACACTACAGAGGTGACGTACGCGACTACACGGGTACACTACAGAGGTGAAGTACACTACTACAGGGGTACACTACAGAGGTGAGGTACGCTACTACACGGGTACACTACAGAGGTGACGTACACTACTACACGGGTACACTACAGAGGTGAGGTACATTACTACACGGGTACACTACAGAGGTGAGGTACATTACTACACGGGTACATTACAGAGGTGAGGTACATTACTACACGGGTACACTACAGAGGTGAGGTACGCTACTACACGAGTACACTACAGAGGTGACGTACGCTACTACACGGGTACACTACAGAGGTGAGGTACCCTACTACACGGGTACACTACAGAGGTGAGGTATCCTACTACACGGGTACACTACAGAGGTGAGGTACACTACTACACGGGAACACTACAGAGGTGAGGTACATTACTACACGGGTACACTATTACAGGCGTACACTACAGAGGTGAGGTACGCTACTACACGGGTACACTACAGAGGTGAGGTACACTACTACACGGGTACACTACAGAGGTGAGGTACGCTACTACACGGGTACACTACAGAGGTGAGGTACCCTACTACACGGGTACACTACAGAGGTGAGGTACCCTACTACACGGGTACACTACAGAGGTGAGGTATCCTACTACACGGGTACACTACAGAGGTGAGGTACACTACTACACGGGTACACTACAGAGGTGAGGTACATTACTACACGGGTACACTATTACAGGGTACACTACAGAGGTGAGGTACGCTACTACACGGGTACACTACAGAGGTGACGTACACTACTACACGGGTACACTACAGAGGTGAGGTACGCTACTACACGGGTACACTACAGAGGTGACGTACGCTACTACACGGGTACACTACAGAGGTGAGGTACGCTACTACACGGGTACACTACAGAGGTGAGGTACGCTACTACACGGGTACACTACAGAGGTGAGGTACGCTACTACACGGGTACACTACAGAGGTGAGGTACGCTACTACACGGGTACACTACAGAGGTGAGGTACGCTACTACACGGGTACACTACAGAGGTGAGGTACGCTACTACACGGGTACACTACAGAGGTGAGGTACGCTACTACACGGGTACACTACAGAGGTGAGGTACACTACTACATGGGTACACTACAGAGGTGAGGTACACTACTACACGGGTACACTACAGAGGTGAGGTACACTACTACACGGGTACACTAGAGGTGAGGTACACTACTACACGGGTACACTACAGAGTTGAGGTACACTACTACACGGGTACACTACAGAGGTGAGGTACACTACTACACGGGTACACTACAGAGGTGAGGTATCCTACTACACGGGTACACTACAGAGGTGAGGTATCCTACTACACGGGTACACTACAGAGGTGGGGTATCCTACTACACGGGTACACTACAGAGGTGAGGTATCCTACTACACGGGTACACTACAGAGGTGAGGTACATTACTACACGGGTACACTATTACAGGGGTACACTACAGAGGTGACGTACACTACTACAGGGGTACACTACAGAGTTGAGGTACACTACTACAGGGGTACACTACAGAAGTGAGGTACACTACTACAGGGGTACACTACAGAGGTGAGATACACTACTACAGGGGTACACTACAGAGGTGGGGTACACTACAGAGGTGAGGTACACTACTACAGGGGTACACTACAGAGATAAGGTACACTACTACAGGGGTACACTACAGAGGTGAGGTACGCTACTACACGGGTACACTACAGAGGTGAGGTACCCTACTACACGGGTACACTACAGAGGTGAGGTACACTACTACACAGGTACACTACAGAGGTGAGGTACATTACTACACGGGTACACTATTACAGGGGTACACTACAGAGGTGAGGTACGCTACTACACGGGTACACTACAGAGGTGACGTACACTACTACAAGGGTACACTACAGATGTGAGGTACATTACTACAGGGGTACACTACAGAGGTGAGGTACATTACTACAGGGGTACACTACAGAGGTGAGGTACGCTACTACACGGGTACACTACAGAGGTGAGGTACGCTACTACACGGGTACACTACAGAGGTGACGTACACTACTACACGGGTACACTACAGAGGTGAGGTACGCTACTACACGGGTACACTACAGAGGTGAGGTACGCTACTACACGGGTACACTACAGAGGTGAGGTACCCTACTACACGGGTACACTACAGAGGTGAGGTACCCTACTACACGGGTACACTACAGAGGTGAGGTATCCTACTACACGGGTACACTACAGAGGTGAGGTACACTACTACACGGGTACACTACAGAGGTGAGGTACATTACTACACGGGTACACTATTACAGGGGTACACTACAGAGGTGAGGTACGCTACTACACGGGTACACTACAGAGGTGACGTACACTACTACACGGGTACACTACAGAGGTGAGGTACGCTACTACACGGGTACACTACAGAGGTGAGGTACGCTACTACACGGGTACACTACAGAGGTGAGGTACGCTACTACACGGGTACACTACAGAGGTGAGGTACGCTACTACACGGGTACACTACAGAGGTGAGGTACGCTACTACACGGGTACACTACAGAGGTGAGGTACGCTACTACACGGGTACACTACAGAGGTGAGGTACGCTACTACACGGGTACACTACAGAGGTGAGGTACGCTACTACACGGGTACACTACAGAGGTGAGGTACACTACTACACGGGTACACTACAGAGGTGAGGTACACTACTACACGGGTACACTACAGAGGTGAGGTACACTACTACACGGGTACACTACAGAGGTGAGGTACACTACTACACGGGTACACTAGAGGTGAGGTACACTACTACACGGATACACTACAGAGTTGAGGTACGCTACTACACGGGTACACTACAGAGGTGAGGTACACTACTACACGGGTACACTACAGAGGTGAGGTACACTACTACACGGGTACACTACAGAGGTGAGGTACACTACTACACGGGTACACTACAGAGGTGAGGTACACTACTACACGGGTACACTACAGAGGTGAGGTACACTACTACACGGGTACACTACAGAGGTGAGGTACATTACTACACGGGTACACTACAGAGGTGAGGTACATTACTACACGGGTACACTATTACAGGGGTACACTACAGAGGTGAGGTACATTACTACACGGGTACACTACAGAGGTGAGGTACATTACTACACGGGTACACTATTACAGGGGTACACTACAGAGGTGAGGTACATTACTACACGGGTACACTACTACACGGGTACACTACAGATGTGAGGTACGTTACTACACGGGTACACTACTACACGGGTACACTACAGAGGTGAGGTACACTACTACACGGGTACACTACAGAGGTGACTTACACTACTACACGGGTACACTACAGAGGTGAAGTACACTACTACAGGGGTACACTACAGAGGTGATGTACGCTACTACACGGGTACACTACAGCGGTGACGTACACTACTACACGGGAACACTACAGAGGTGAGGTACATTACTACACGGGTACACTACAGAGGTGAGGTACATTACTACACGGGTACACTACAGAGGTGAGGTACGCTACTACACGGGTACACTACAGAGGTGAGGTACGCTACTACACGGGTACACTACAGAGGTGAGGTACGCTACTACACGGATACACTACAGAGGTGAGGTACGCTACTACACGGGTACACTACAGAGATGAGGTACGCTACTACACGGGTACACTACAGAGGTGAGGTACTCTACTACACGGGTACACTACAGAGGTGAGGTACCCTACTACACGGGTACACTACAGAGGTGACGTACGCTACTACACGGGTACACTACAGAGGTGAGGTACCCTACTACACGGGTACACTACAGAGGTGAGGTATCCTACTACACGGGTACACTACAGAGGTGAGGTACACTACTACACGGGTACACTACAGAGGTGAGGTACATTACTACACGGGTACACTACAGAGGTGAGGTACGCTACTACACGGGTACACTACAGAGGTGACGTACACTACTACACGGGTACACTACAGAGGTGAGGTACACTACTACACGGGTACACTACAGAGGTGAGGTACACTACTACACGGGTACACTACAGAGGTGAGGTACATTACTACACGGGTACACTACAGAGGTGAGGTACACTACTACACGGGTACACTACAGAGGTGAGGTACACTACTACACGGGTACACTACAGAGGTGAGGTACACTACTACACGGGTACACTACAGAGGTGAGGTACACTACTACACGGTTACACTAGAGGTGAGGTACACTACTACACGGGTACACTACAGCGGTGAGGTACACTACTACACGGGTACACTACAGAGGTGAGGTACACTACTACACGGGTACACTACAGAGGTGAGGTACGCTACTACACGGGTATACTACAGAGGTGACGTACACTACTACTACACGGGTACACTACAGAGGTGAGGTACACTACTACACGGGTACACTACAGAGGTGAGGTACACTACTACACGGGTACACTATTACAGGGGTACACTACAGAGGTGAGGTACACTACTACACGGGTACACTACAGAGGTGAGGTACACTACTACACGGGTACACTACAGAGGTGAGGTACACTACTACACGGGTACACTACAGAGGTGAGGTACATTACTACACGGGTACACTACAGAGGTGAGGTACACTACTACACGGGTACACTACAGAGGTGAGGTACATTACTACACGGGTACACTATTACAGGGGTACACTACAGAGGTGAGGTACACTACTACACGGGTACACTACAGAGGTGAGGTACATTACTACACGGGTACACTACAGAGGTGAGGTACACTACTACACGGGTACACTACAGAGGTGACGTACACTACTACAGGGGTACACTACAGAGGTGAGGTACGCTACTACACGGGTACACTACAGAGGTGACGTACACTACTACACGGGTACACTACAGAGGTGAGGTACATTACTACACGGGTACACTACAGAGGTGAGGTACACTACTACACGGGTACACTACAGAGGTGACGTACACTACTACAGGGGTACACTACAGAGGTGAGGTACGCTACTACACGGGTACACTACAGAGGTGACATACACTACTACACGGGTACACTACAGAGGTGAGGTACATTACTACACGGGTACACTATTACAGGGGTACGCTACTACACGGGTACACTACAGAGGTGACGTACACTACTACACGGGTACACTACAGAGGTGAGGTACATTACTACACGGGTACACTACAGAGGTGAGGTACCCTACTACACGGGTACACTACAGAAGTGAGGTACACTACAGAGGTGAGGTACACTACTACAGGGGTACACTACAGAGGTGAGTACACTACTACAGGGGTACACTACAGAAGTGAGGTAAACTACTACAAGGGTACACTACAGAGGTGAGGTACACTACTACAGGGGTACACTACAGAGGTGAGGTACACTACAGAAGTGAGGTACACTACAGAGGTGAGGTACACTACAGAGGTGAGGTACGCTACTACACGGGTACACTACAGAGGTGACGTACGCTACTACACGGGTACACTACAGAGGTGAGGTACTCTACTACACGGGTACACTACAGAGGTGAGGTACCCTACTACACGGGTACACTACAGAGGTGAGGTATCCTACTACACGGGTACACTACAGAGGTGAGGTAAACTACTACACGGGTACACTACAGAGGTGAGGTACATTACTACACGGGTAGACTATTACAGGGGTACACTACAGAGGTGAGGTACGCTACTACACGGGTACACTACAGAGGTGACGTACACTACTACACGGGTACACTACAGAGGTGACGTACACTACTACACGGGTACACTACAGAGGTGAGGTACACTACTACACGGGTACACTACAGAGGTGAGGTACACTACTACACGGGTACACTACAGAGGTGAGGTACACTACTACACGGGTACACTACAGAGGTGAGGTACATTACTACACGGGTACACTACAGAGGTGAGGTACACTACTACACGGGTACACTACAGAGGTGAGGTACACTACTACACGGGTACACTACAGAGGTGAGGTACACTACTACACTACAGAGGTGAGGTACACTACTACACGGGTACACTACAGAGGTGAGGTACACTACTACACGGGTACACTACAGAGGTGAGGTACACTACTACACGGTTACACTAGAGGTGAGGTACACTACTACACGGGTACACTACAGCGGTGAGGTACACTACTACACGGGTACACTACAGAGGTGAGGTACACTACTACACGGGTACACTACAGAGGTGAGGTACGCTACTACACGGGTATACTACAGAGGTGACGTACACTACTACTACACGGGTACACTACAGAGGTGAGGTACACTACTACACGGGTACACTACAGAGGTGAGGTACACTACTACACGGGTACACTATTACAGGGGTACACTACAGAGGTGAGGTACACTACTACACGGGTACACTACAGAGGTGAGGTACACTACTACACGGGTACACTACAGAGGTGAGGTACACTACTACACGGGTACACTACAGAGGTGAGGTACATTACTACACGGGTACACTACAGAGGTGAGGTACACTACTACACGGGTACACTACAGAGGTGAGGTACATTACTACACGGGTACACTATTACAGGGGTACACTACAGAGGTGAGGTACACTACTACACGGGTACACTACAGAGGTGAGGTACATTACTACACGGGTACACTACAGAGGTGAGGTACACTACTACACGGGTACACTACAGAGGTGACGTACACTACTACAGGGGTACACTACAGAGGTGAGGTACGCTACTACACGGGTACACTACAGAGGTGACGTACACTACTACACGGGTACACTACAGAGGTGAGGTACATTACTACACGGGTACACTACAGAGGTGAGGTACACTACTACACGGGTACACTACAGAGGTGACGTACACTACTACAGGGGTACACTACAGAGGTGAGGTACGCTACTACACGGGTACACTACAGAGGTGACATACACTACTACACGGGTACACTACAGAGGTGAGGTACATTACTACACGGGTACACTATTACAGGGGTACGCTACTACACGGGTACACTACAGAGGTGACGTACACTACTACACGGGTACACTACAGAGGTGAGGTACATTACTACACGGGTACACTACAGAGGTGAGGTACCCTACTACACGGGTACACTACAGAAGTGAGGTACACTACAGAGGTGAGGTACACTACTACAGGGGTACACTACAGAGGTGAGTACACTACTACAGGGGTACACTACAGAAGTGAGGTAAACTACTACAAGGGTACACTACAGAGGTGAGGTACACTACTACAGGGGTACACTACAGAGGTGAGGTACACTACAGAAGTGAGGTACACTACAGAGGTGAGGTACACTACAGAGGTGAGGTACGCTACTACACGGGTACACTACAGAGGTGACGTACGCTACTACACGGGTACACTACAGAGGTGAGGTACTCTACTACACGGGTACACTACAGAGGTGAGGTACCCTACTACACGGGTACACTACAGAGGTGAGGTATCCTACTACACGGGTACACTACAGAGGTGAGGTAAACTACTACACGGGTACACTACAGAGGTGAGGTACATTACTACACGGGTAGACTATTACAGGGGTACACTACAGAGGTGAGGTACGCTACTACACGGGTACACTACAGAGGTGACGTACACTACTACACGGGTACACTACAGAGGTGACGTACACTACTACACGGGTACACTACAGAGGTGAGGTACACTACTACACGGGTACACTACAGAGGTGAGGTACACTACTACACGGGTACACTACAGAGGTGAGGTACACTACTACACGGGTACACTACAGAGGTGAGGTACATTACTACACGGGTACACTACAGAGGTGAGGTACACTACTACACGGGTACACTACAGAGGTGAGGTACACTACTACACGGGTACACTACAGAGGTGAGGTACACTACTACACTACAGAGGTGAGGTACATTACTACACGGGTACACTACAGAGGTGAGGTACACTACTACACGGGTACACTACAGAGGTGAGGTACACTACTACACGGGTACACTACAGAGGTGAGGTACACTACTACACGGGTACACTACAGAGGTGAGGTACATTACTACACAGGTACACTACAGAGGTGAGGTACACTACTACACGGGAACACTACAGAGGTGAGGTACACTACTACACGGGTACACTACAGAGGTGAGGTACATTACTACACGGGTACACTACTACACGGGTACACTACAGAGGTGAGGTACATTACTACACGGGTACACTATTACAGGGGTACACTACAGAGGTGAGGTACACTACTACACGGGTACACTACAGAGGTGAGGTACATTACTACACGGGTACACTACTACACGGGTACACTACAGAGGTGAGGTAAACTACTACACGGGTACACTACAGAGGTGACTTACTCTACTACACGGGTACACTACAGAGGTGAAGTACACTACTACAGGGGTACACTACAGAGGTGAGGTACGCTACTACACGGGTACACTACAGCAGTGACGTACACTACTACACGGGTACACTACAGAGGTGAGGTACATTACTACACGGGTACACCACAGAGGTGAGGTACACTACTACACGGGTACACTACAGAGGTGAGGTACACTACTACACGGGTACACTACAGAGGTGAGGTACACTACTATACGGGTACACTACAGAGGTGAGGTACACTACTACACGGATACACTACAGAGGTGAGGTACATTACTACACGGGTACACTACAGAGGTGAGGTACACTACTACACGGGTAGACTACAGAGGTGAGGTACATTACTACACGGGTACACTATTACAGGAGTACACTACAGAGGTGAGGTACACTACTACACGGGTACACTACAGAGGTGAGGTACACTACTACACGGGTACACTACAGAGGTGACGTACACTACTACAGGGGTACACTACAGAGGTGAGGTACGCTACTACACGGGTACACTACAGAGGTGACGTACACTACTACACGGGTACACTACAGAGGTGAAGTACATTACTACACGGGTACACCATTACAGGGGTACGCTACTACACGGGTACACTACAGAGGTGACGTACACTACTACACGGGTACACTACAGAGGTGAGGTACATTACTACACGGGTACACTACAGAGGTGAGGTACATTACTACAGGGGTACACTACAGAGGTGAGGTACGCTACTACACGGGTACACTACAGAGGTGACGTACACTACTACGTGCGTACACTACAGAGGTGAAGTACACTACTACACGGGTACACTACAGAGGTGAGGTACACTACCACAGGGGTACACTACAGAGGTGAGGTACACTACCACAGGGGTACACTACAGAGGTGAGGTACGCTACTACAGGGGTACACTACAGAGGTGAGGTACGCTACTACAGGGGTACACTACAGAGGTGAGGTACGCTACTACACGGGTACACTACAGAGGTGAGGTACACTACTACACGGGTACACTACAGAGGTGAGGTACCCTACTACACGGGTACACTACAGAGGTGAGGTACCCTACTACACGGGTACACTACAGAGGTGAGGTACCCTACTACACGGGTACACTACAGAAGTGAGGTACACTACAGAGGTGAGGTACACTACTACAGGGGTACACTACAGAGGTGAGTACACTACTACAGGGGTACACTACAGAAGTGAGGTAAACTACTACAGGGGTACACTACAGAGGTGAGGTACACTACTACAGGGGTACACTACAGAGGTGAGGTACACTACAGAAGTGAGGTACACTACAGAGGTGAGGTACACTACAGAGGTGAGGTACACTACTACAGGGGTACACTACAGAAGTGAGGTGCACTACAGAGGTGAGGTACACTACAGAGGTGAGGTACGCTACTACACGGGTACACTACAGAGGTGAGGTATCCTACTACACGGGTACACTACAGAGGTGAGGTATCCTACTACACGGGTACACTACAGAGGTGAGGTACCCTACTACACGGGTACACTACAGAGGTGAGGTATCCTACTACACGGGTACACTACAGAGGTGAGGTATCCTACTACACGGGTACACTACAGAGGTGAGGTACACTACTACACGGGTACACTACAGAGGTGAGGTACATTACTACACGGGTACACTATTACAGGGGTACACTACAGAGGTGATGTACGCTACTACACGGGTACACTACAGAGGTGACGTACACTACTACACGGGTACACTACAGAGGTGAGGTACACTACTACACGGGTACACTACAGAGGTGAGGTACACTACTACACGGGTACACTACAGAGGTGAGGTACACTACTACACGGGTACACTACAGAGGTGAGGTACACTACTACACGGGTACACTACAGAGGTGAGGTACATTACTACACGGGTACACTACAGAGGTGAGGAACATTACTACACGGGTACACTACAGAGGTGAGGTACGCTACTACACGGGTACACTACAGAGGTGACGTACGCTACTACACGGGTACACTACAGAGGTGAGGTACCCTACTACACGGGTACACTACAGAGGTGAGGTACACTACTACACGGGTAAACTACAGAGGTGACGTACACTACTACATGCGTACACTACAGAGGTGAAGTACACTACTACACGGGTACACTACAGAGGTGACGTACACTACTACAGGGGTACACTACAGAGTTGAGGTACACTACTACTGGGGTACACTACAGAGGTGAGGTACACTACTACAGGGGTACACTACAGAAGTGAGGTACACAACAGAGGTGAGGTACACTACTACAGAGGTACACTACAGAAGTGAGGTACACTACAGAGGTGAGGTACACTACAGAGGTGAGGTACACTACTACAGGGGTACAATACAGAGGTGAGGTACGCTACTACACGGGTACACTACAGAAGTGAGGTACACTACTACACGGGTACACTACAGAGGTGAGGTACACTACTACACGGGTACACTACAGAGGTGAGGTACCCTACTACACGGGTACACTACAGAGGTGAGGTACCCTACTACACGGGTACACTACAGAGGTGAGGTACCCTACTACACGGGTACACTACAGAGGTGAGGTACCCTACTACACGGGTACACTACAGAGGTGAGGTACCCTACTACACGGGTACACTACAGAAGTGAGGTACGCTACTACACGGGTACACTACAGAAGTGAGGTACACTACAGAGGTGAGGTACACTACAGAGGTGAGGTACACTACTACAGGGGTACACTACAGAGGTGAGGTACACTACTACAGGGGTACACTACAGAATTGAGGTACACTACTACAGGGGTACACTACAGAGGTGAGGTACACTACTACAGGGGTACACTACAGAGGTGAGGTACACTACAGAAGTGACGTACACTACAGAGGTGAGGTACACTACAGAGGTGAGGTACACTACTACAGGGGTACACTACAGAAGTGAGGTACACTACAGAGGTGAGGTACACTACAGAGGTGAGGTACGCTACTACACGGGTACACTACAGAGGTGAGGTATCCTACTACACGGGTACACTACAGAGGTGAGGTATCCTACTACACGGGTACACTACAGAGGTGAGGTATCCTACTACACGGGTACACTACAGAGGTGAGGTATCCTAATACACGGGTACACTACAGAGGTGAGGTATCCTACTACACGGGTACACTACAGAGGTGAGGTACATTACTGCACGGGTACACTATTACAGGGGTACACTACAGAGGTGAGGTACGCTACTACACGGGTACACTACAGAGGTGACGTACACTACTACAGGGGTACACTACAGAGTTGAGGTAAACTACTACAGGGGTACACTACAGAAGTGAGGTACACTACTACAGGGGTACACTACAGAGGTGGGGTACACTACAGAGGTGAGGTACACTACTACAGGGGTACACTACAGAGGTGAGGTACACTACTACACGGGTACACTACAGAGGTGAGGTACACTACTACACGGGTACACTACAGAGGTGAGGTACATTACTACACGGGTACACTACAGAGGTGAGGTACACTACTACACGGGTACACTACAGAGGTGACTTACTCTACTACACGGGTACACTACAGAGGTGACTTACTCTACTACACGGGTACACTACAGAGGTGAAGTACACTACTACAGGGGTACACTACAGAGGTGAGGTACGCTACTACACGGGTACACTACAGCGGTGACGTACACTACTACACGGGTACACTACAGAGGTGAGGTACATTACTACACGGGTACACTACAGAGGTAAGGTACATTACTACACGGGTACACTACAGAGGTGAGGTACACTACAGAGGTGAGGTACACTACAGAGGTGAGGTACACTACAGAGGTGAGGTACACTACTACACGGGTACACTATTACAGGGGTACACTACAGAGGTGAGGTACACTACTACACGGGTACACTACAGAGGTGAGGTACACTACTACACGGGTACACTACAGAGGTGAGGTACACTACTACACGGGTACACTACAGAGGTGAGGTACACTACTACACGGGTACACTACAGAGGTGAGGTACACTACTACACGGGTACACTACAGAGGTGAGGTACATTACTACACGGGTACACTACAGAGGTGAGGTACACTACTACACGGGTACACTACAGAGGTGAGGTACATTACTACACGGGTACACTATTACAGGAGTACACTACAGAGGTGAGGTACACTACTACACGGGTACACTACAGAGGTGAGGTACATTACTACACGGGTACACTACAGAGGTGAGGTACACTACTACACGGGTACACTACAGAGGTGACGTACACTACTACAGGGGTACACTACAGAGGTGAGGTACGCTACTACACGGGTACACTACAGAGGTGACGTACACTACTACACGGGTACACTACAGAGGTGAGGTACATTACTACACGGGTACACCATTACAGGGGTACGCTACTACACGGGTACACTACAGAGGTGACGTACACTACTACACGGGTACACTACAGAGGTGAGGTACATTACTACACGGGTACACTACAGAGGTGAGGTACATTACTACAGGGGTACACTACAGAGGTGAGGTACGCTACTACACGGGTACACTACAGAGGTGACGTACACTACTACATGCGTACACTACAGAGGTGAAGTACACTACTACACGGGTACACTACAGAGGTGAGGTACACTACCACAGGGGTACACTACAGAGGTGAGGTACACTACCACAGGGGTACACTACAGAGGTGAGGTACACTACTACAGGGGTACACTACAGAGGTGAGGTACACTACTACAGGGGTACACTACAGAGGTGAGGTACGCTACTACAGGGGTACACTACAGAGGTGAGGTACGCTACTACACGGGTACACTACAGAGGTGAGGTACGCTACTACACGGGTACACTACAGAGGTGAGGTACATTACTACACGGGTACACTACAGAGGTAAGGTACATTACTACACGGGTACACTACAGAGGTGAGGTACACTACAGAGGTGAGGTACACTACAGAGGTGAGGTACACTACAGAGGTGAGGTACACTACTACACGGGTACACTATTACAGGGGTACACTACAGAGGTGAGGTACACTACTACACGGGTACACTACAGAGGTGAGGTACACTACTACACGGGTACACTACAGAGGTGAGGTACACTACTACACGGGTACACTACAGAGGTGAGGTACACTACTACACGGGTACACTACAGAGGTGAGGTACACTACTACACGGGTACACTACAGAGGTGAGGTACATTACTACACGGGTACACTACAGAGGTGAGGTACACTACTACACGGGTACACTACAGAGGTGAGGTACATTACTACACGGGTACACTATTACAGGAGTACACTACAGAGGTGAGGTACACTACTACACGGGTACACTACAGAGGTGAGGTACATTACTACACGGGTACACTACAGAGGTGAGGTACACTACTACACGGGTACACTACAGAGGTGACGTACACTACTACAGGGGTACACTACAGAGGTGAGGTACGCTACTACACGGGTACACTACAGAGGTGACGTACACTACTACACGGGTACACTACAGAGGTGAGGTACATTACTACACGGGTACACCATTACAGGGGTACGCTACTACACGGGTACACTACAGAGGTGACGTACACTACTACACGGGTACACTACAGAGGTGAGGTACATTACTACACGGGTACACTACAGAGGTGAGGTACATTACTACAGGGGTACACTACAGAGGTGAGGTACGCTACTACACGGGTACACTACAGAGGTGACGTACACTACTACATGCGTACACTACAGAGGTGAAGTACACTACTACACGGGTACACTACAGAGGTGAGGTACACTACCACAGGGGTACACTACAGAGGTGAGGTACACTACCACAGGGGTACACTACAGAGGTGAGGTACACTACTACAGGGGTACACTACAGAGGTGAGGTACACTACTACAGGGGTACACTACAGAGGTGAGGTACGCTACTACAGGGGTACACTACAGAGGTGAGGTACGCTACTACACGGGTACACTACAGAGGTGAGGTACGCTACTACACGGGTACACTACAGAGGTGAGGTACACTACTACACGGGTACACTACAGAGGTGAGGTACCCTACTACACGGGTACACTACAGAGGTGAGGTACCCTACTACACGGGTACACTACAGAGGTGAGGTACCCTACTACACGGGTACACTACAGAGGTGAGGTACGCTACTACACGGGTACACTACAGAAGTGAGGTACACTACAGAGGTGAGGTACACTACTACAGGGGTACACTACAGAGGTGAGTACACTACTACAGGGGTACACTACAGAAGTGAGGTAAACTACTACAGGGGTACACTACAGAGGTGAGGTACACTACTACAGGGGTACACTACAGAGGTGAGGTACACTACAGAAGTGAGGTACACTACAGAGGTGAGGTACACTACAGAGGTGAGGTACACTACTACAGGGGTACACTACAGAAGTGAGGTGCACTACAGAGGTGAGGTACACTACAGAGGTGAGGTACGCTACTACACGGGTACACTACAGAGGTGAGGTATCCTACTACACGGGTACACTACAGAGGTGAGGTACCCTACTACATGGGTACACTACAGAGGTGAGGTATCCTACTACACGGGTACACTACAGAGGTGAGGTATCCTACTACACGGGTACACTACAGAGGTGAGGTACACTACTACACGGGTACACTACAGAGGTGAGGTACATTACTACACGGGTACACTATTACAGGGGTACACTACAGAGGTGATGTACGCTACTACACGGGTACACTACAGAGGTGAGGTACACTACTACACGGGTACACTACAGAGGTGAGGTACACTACTACACGGGTACACTACAGAGGTGAGGTACACTACTACACGGGTACACTACAGAGGTGAGGTACACTACTACACGGGTACACTACAGAGGTGAGGTACACTACTACACGGGTACACTACAGAGGTGAGGTACACTACTACACGGGTACACTACAGAGGTGAGGTACATTACTACACGGGTACACTACAGAGGTGAGGTACATTACTACACGGGTACACTACAGAGGTGAGGTACGCTACTACACGGGTACACTACAGAGGTGACGTACGCTACTACACGGGTACACTACAGAGGTGAGGTACCCTACTACACGGGTACACTACAGAGGTGAGGTACACTACTACACGGGTAAACTACAGAGGTGACGTACACTACTACATGCGTACACTACAGAGGTGAAGTACACTACTACACGGGTACACTACAGAGGTGACGTACACTACTACAGGGGTACACTACAGAGTTGAGGTACACTACTACAGGGGTACACTACAGAGGTGAGGTACACTACTACAGGGGTACACTACAGAAGTGAGGTACACAACAGAGGTGAGGTACACTACTACAGAGGTACACTACAGAAGTGAGGTACACTACAGAGGTGAGGTACACTACAGAGGTGAGGTACACTACAGAGGTGAGGTACACTACTACAGGGGTACAATACAGAGGTGAGGTACGCTACTACACGGGTACACTACAGAAGTGAGGTACACTACTACACGGGTACACTACAGAGGTGAGGTACACTACTACACGGGTACACTACAGAGGTGAGGTACCCTACTACACGGGTACACTACAGAGGTGAGGTACCCTACTACACGGGTACACTACAGAGGTGAGGTACCCTACTACACGGGTACACTACAGAGGTGAGGTACCCTACTACACGGGTACACTACAGAGGTGAGGTACCCTACTACACGGGTACACTACAGAGGTGAGGTACGCTACTACACGGGTACACTACAGAGGTGAGGTACACTACAGAGGTGAGGTACACTACTACAGGGGTACACTACAGAGGTGAGGTACACTACTACAGGGGTACACTACAGAAGTGAGGTACACTACTACAGGGGTACACTACAGAGGTGAGGTACACTACTACAGGGGTACACTACAGAGGTGAGGTACACTACAGAAGTGACGTACACTACAGAGGTGAGGTACACTACTACAGGGGTACACTACAGAAGTGAGGTACACTACAGAGGTGAGGTACGCTACTACACGGGTACACTACAGAGGTGAGGTATCCTACTACACGGGTACACTACAGAGGTGAGGTATCCTACTACACGGGTACACTACAGAGGTGAGGTATCCTACTACACGGGTACACTACAGAGGTGAGGTATCCTACTACACGGGTACACTACAGAGGTGAGGTATCCTACTACACGGGTACACTACAGAGGTGAGGTACATTACTGCACGGGTACACTATTACAGGGGTACACTACAGAGGTGAGGTACGCTACTACACGGGTACACTACAGAGGTGACGTACACTACTACAGGGGTACACTACAGAGTTGAGGTACACTACTACAGGGGTACACTACAGAAGTGAGGTACACTACTACAGGGGTACACTACAGAGGTGAGGTACACTACTACAGGGGTACACTACAGAGGTGAGGTACACTACTACACGGGTACACTACAGAGGTGAGGTACACTACTACACGGGTACACTACAGAGGTGAGGTACACTACTACACGGGTACACTACAGAGGTGAGGTACACTACTACACGGGTACACTACAGAGGTGAGGTACACTACTACACGGGTACACTACAGAGGTGAGGTACACTACTACACGGGTACACTACAGAGGTGAGGTACACTACAGAGGTGAGGTACACTACTACACGGGTACACTACAGAGGTGAGGTACACTACTACACGGGTACACTACAGAGGTGAGGTACATTACTACATGGGTACACTACAGAGGTGAGGTACATTACTACATGGGTACACTACAGAGGTGAGGTACACTACAGAGGTGAGGTACACTACTACACGGGTACACTATTACAGGGGTACACTACAGAGGTGAGGTACACTACTACACGGGTACACTACAGAGGTGAGGTACACTACTACACGGGTACACTACAGAGGTGAGGTACACTACTACACGGGTACACTACAGAGGTGAGGTACAATACTACACGGGTACACTACAGAGGTGAGGTACACTACTACACGGGTACACTACAGAGGTGAGGTACATTACTACACGGGTACACTACAGAGGTGAGGTACACTACTACACGGGTACACTACAGAGGTGAGGTACATTACTACACGGGTACACTATTACAGGGGTATACTACAGAGGTGAGGTACACTACTACACGGGTACACTACAGAGGTGAGGTACATTACTACACGGGTACACTACAGAGGTGAGGTACACTACTACACGGGTACACTACAGAGGTGACGTACACTACTACAGGGGTACACTACAGAGGTGAGGTACGCTACTACACGGGTACACTACAGAGGTGACGTACACTACTACACGGGTACACTACAGAGGTGAGGTACATTACTACACGGGTACACTACAGAGGTGAGGTACACTACTACACGGGTACACTACAGAGGTGACGTACACTACTACAGGGGTACACTACAGAGGTGAGGTACGCTACTACACGGGTACACGACAGAGGTGACGTACACTACTACACGGGTACACTACAGAGGTGAGGTACATTACTACACGGGTACACTATTACAGGGGTACGCTACTACACGGGTACACTACAGAGGTGACGTACACTACTACACGGGTACACTACAGAGGTGAGGTACATTACTACACGGGTACACTACAGAGGTGGGGTACACTACAGAGGTGAGGTACACTACTACAGGGGTACACTACAGAAGTGAGGTACACTACAGAGGTGAGGTACGCTACTACACGGGTACACTACAGAGGTGAGGTACATTACTACACGGGTACACTACAGAGGTGAGGTACACTACTACACGGGTACACTACAGAGGTGAGGTACCCTACTACACGGGTACACTACAGAGGTGAGGTACGCTACTACACGGGTACACTACAGAGGTGAGGTACACTACTACACGGGTACACTACAGAGGTGAGGTACACTACTACACGGGTACACTACAGAGGTGAGGTACATTACTACACGGGTACACTATTACAGGGGTACACTACAGAGGTGAGGTACGCTACTACACGGGTACACTACAGAGGTGACGTACACTACTACATGCGTACACTACAGAGGTGAAGTACACTACTACACGGGTACACTACAGAGGTGAGGTACACTACTACAGGGGTACACAACAGAGGTGAGGTACACTACTACAGGGGTACACTACAGAGGTGAGGTACACTACTACAGGGGTACACTACAGAAGTGAGGTACACTACAGAGGTGAGGTACACTACTACTGGGGTACACTACAGAGGTGAGGTACGCTACTACACGGGTACACTACAAAGGTGAGGTACACTACTACACGGGTACACTACAGAGGTGAGGTACCCTACTACACGGGTACACTACAGAGGTGAGGTACCCTACTACACGGGTACACTACAGAGGTGAGGTACCCTACTACACGGGTACACTATAGAGGTGAGGTACCCTACTACACGGGTACACTACAGAGGTGAGGTACGCTACTACACGGGTACACTACAGAAGTGATGTACACTACAGAGGTGAGGTACACTACAGAGGTGAGGTACACTACAGAGGTGAGGTACACTACTACAGGGGTACACTACAGAGGTGAGGTACACTACTACAGGGGTACACTACAGAGGTGAGGTACACTACTACAGGGGTACACTACAGAGGTGAGGTACACTACTACAGGGGTACACTACAGAGGTGAGGTACACTACAGAAGTGAGGTACACTACAGAGGTGAGGTACACTACAGAGGTGAGGTACACTACTACAGGGGTACACTACAGAAGTGAGGTACACTACAGAGGTGAGGTACACTACAGAGGTGAGGTACGCTACTACACGGGTACACTACAGAGGTGAGGTATCCTACTACACGGGTACACTACAGAGGTGAGGTATCCTACTACACGGGTACACTACAGAGGTGGGGTATCCTACTACACGGGTACACTACAGAGGTGAGGTATCCTACTACATGGGTACACTACAGAGGTGAGGTACATTACTACACGGGTACACTATTACAGGGGTACACTACAGAGGTGACGTACACTACTACAGGGGTACACTACAGAGTTGAGGTACACTACTACAGGGGTACACTACAGAAGTGAGGTACACTACTACAGGGGTACACTACAGAGGTGAGGTACACTACTACAGGGGTACACTACAGAGGTGGGGTACACTACAGAGGTGAGGTACACTACTACAGGGGTACACTACAGAGATAAGGTACACTACTACAGGGGTACACTACAGAGGTGAGGTACGCTACTACACGGGTACACTACAGAGGTGAGGTACCCTACTACACGGGTACACTACAGAGGTGAGGTACACTACTACACAGGTACACTACAGAGGTGAGGTACATTACTACACGGGTACACTATTACAGGGGTACACTACAGAGGTGAGGTACGCTACTACACGGGTACACTACAGAGGTGACGTACACTACTACAAGGGTACACTACAGATGTGAGGTACATTACTACAGGGGTACACTACAGAGGTGAGGTACATTACTACAGGGGTACACTACAGAGGTGAGGTACGCTACTACACGGGTACACTACAGAGGTGAGGTACGCTACTACACGGGTACACTACAGAGGTGACGTACGCGACTACACGGGTACACTACAGAGGTGAAGTACACTACTACAGGGGTACACTACAGAGGTGAGGTACGCTACTACACGGGTACACTACAGAGGTGACGTACACTACTACACGGGTACACTACAGAGGTGAGGTACATTACTACACGGGTACACTACAGAGGTGAGGTACATTACTACACGGGTACACTACAGAGGTGAGGTACATTACTACACGGGTACACTACAGAGGTGAGGTACGCTACTACACGGGAACACTACAGAGGTGAGGTACATTACTACACGGGTACACTATTACAGGCGTACACTACAGAGGTGAGGTACGCTACTACACGGGTACACTACAGAGGTGAGGTACACTACTACACGGGTACACTACAGAGGTGAGGTACATTACTACACGGGTACACTATTACAGGCGTACACTACAGAGGTGAGGTACGCTACTACACGGGTACACTACAGAGGTGAGGTACACTACTACACGGGAACACTACAGAGGTGAGGTACATTACTACACGGGTACACTATTACAGGCGTACACTACAGAGGTGAGGTACGCTACTACACGG
The DNA here is from genome assembly GCF_031893055.1 of Leptodactylus fuscus. Lineage (NCBI taxonomy): Eukaryota > Metazoa > Chordata > Amphibia > Anura > Leptodactylidae > Leptodactylus > Leptodactylus fuscus. Next base: position 101,531,618 of record NC_134269.1, read on the forward strand.
GTACACTACAGAGGTGAGGTACACTACTACACGGGTACACTACAGAGGTGAGGTACGCTACTACACGGGTACACTACAGAGGTGAGGTACCCTACTACACGGGTACACTACAGAGGTGAGGTACCCTACTACACGGGTACACTACAGAGGTGAGGTATCCTACTACACGGGTACACTACAGAGGTGAGGTACACTACTACACGGGTACACTACAGAGGTGAGGTACATTACTACACGGGTACACTATTACAGGGGTACACTACAGAGGTGAGGTACGCTACTACACGGGTACACTACAGAGGTGACGTACACTACTACACGGGTACACTACAGAGGTGAGGTACGCTACTACACGGGTACACTACAGAGGTGACGTACGCTACTACACGGGTACACTACAGAGGTGAGGTACGCTACTACACGGGTACACTACAGAGGTGAGGTACGCTACTACACGGGTACACTACAGAGGTGAGGTACGCTACTACACGGGTACACTACAGAGGTGAGGTACGCTACTACACGGGTACACTACAGAGGTGAGGTACGCTACTACACGGGTACACTACAGAGGTGAGGTACGCTACTACACGGGTACACTACAGAGGTGAGGTACACTACTACACGGGTACACTACAGAGGTGAGGTACACTACTACACGGGTACACTACAGAGGTGAGGTACACTACTACACGGGTACACTACAGAGGTGAGGTACACTACTACACGGGTACACTAGAGGTGAGGTACACTACTACACGGGTACACTACAGAGTTGAGGTACACTACTACACGGGTACACTACAGAGGTGAGGTACACTACTACACGGGTACACTACAGAGGTGAGGTACACTACTACACGGGTACACTACAGAGGTGAGGTACACTACTACACGGGTACACTACAGAGGTGAGGTACACTACTACACGGGTACACTACAGAGGTGAGGTACACTACTACACGGGTACACTACAGAGGTGAGGTACATTACTACACGGGTACACTACAGAGGTGAGGTACATTACTACACGGGTACACTATTACAGGGGTACACTACAGAGGTGAGGTACATTACTACACGGGTACACTACTACACGGGTACACTACAGAGGTGAGGTACATTACTACACGGGTACACTACTACACGAGTACACTACAGAGGTGAGGTACACTACTACACGGGTACACTACAGAGGTGACTTACACTACTACACGGGTACACTACAGAGGTGAAGTACACTACTACAGGGGTACACTACAGAGGTGATGTACGCTACTACACGGGTACACTACAGCGGTGACGTACACTACTACACGGGTACACTACAGAGGTGAGGTACATTACTACACGGGTACACTACAGAGGTGAGGTACATTACTACACGGGTACACTACAGAGGTGAGGTACGCTACTACACGGGTACACTACAGAGGTGAGGTACGCTACTACACGGGTACACTACAGAGGTGAGGTACGCTACTACACGGATACACTACAGAGGTGAGGTACGCTACTACACGGGTACACTACAGAGGTGAGGTACGCTACTACACGGGTACACTACAGAGGTGAGGTACTCTACTACACGGGTACACTACAGAGGTGAGGTACCCTACTACACGGGTACACTACAGAGGTGACGTACGCTACTACACGGGTACACTACAGAGGTGAGGTACCCTACTACACGGGTACACTACAGAGGTGAGGTACACTACTACACGGGTACACTACAGAGGTGAGGTACACTACTACACGGGTACACTACAGAGGTGAGGTACATTACTACACGGGTACACTACAGAGGTGAGGTACACTACTACACGGGTACACTACAGAGGTGAGGTACATTACTACACGGGTACACTATTACAGGGGTACACTACAGAGGTGAGGTACACTACTACACGGGTACACTACAGAGGTGAGGTACATTACTACACGGGTACACTACTACACGGGTACACTACAGAGGTGAGGTACACTACTACACGGGTACACTACAGAGGTGACTTACACTACTACACGGGTACACTACAGAGGTGAAGTACACTACTACAGGGGTACACTACAGAGGTGAGGTACGCTACTACACGGGTACACTACAGCGGTGACGTACGCTACTACACGGGTACACTACAGAGGTGAGGTACATTACTACACGGGTACACTACAGAGGTGAGGTATCCTACTACACGGGTACACTACAGAGGTGAGGTACACTACTACATGGGTACACTACAGAGGTGAGGTACACTACTACACGGGTACACTACAGAGGTGAGGTACATTACTACACGGGTACACTACAGAGGTGAGGTACACTACTACACGGGTACACTACAGAGGTGAGGTACACTACAGAGGTGAGGTACACTACTACACGGGTACACTACAGAGGTGAGGTACACTACTACACGGGTACACTACAGAGGTGAGGTACACTACTACACGGGTACACTACAGAGGTGAGGTACACTACTACACGGGTACACTACAGAGGTGAGGTACGCTACTACACGCGTACACTACAGAGGTGAGGTACGCTACTACACGGGTACACTACAGAGGTGAGGTACGCTACTACACGGGTACACTACAGAGGTGAGGTACCCTACTACACGGGTACACTACAGAGGTGAGGTATCCTACTACACGGGTACACTACAGAGGTGAGGTACATTATACACGGGTACACTACAGAGGTGAGGTACATTACTACACGGGTACACTACAGAGGTGAGGTACGCTACTACACGGGTACACTACAGAGGTGAGGTATCCTACTACACGGGTACACTACAGAGGTGAGGTACACTACTACACGGGTACACTACAGAGGTGAGGTACACTACTACACGGGTACACTACAGAGGTGAGGTACATTACTACACGGGTACACTACAGAGGTGAGGTACACTACTACACGGGTACACTACAGAGGTGAGGTACACTACTACACGGGTACACTACAGAGGTGAGGTACGCTACTACACGGGTACACTACAGAGGTGAGGTACGCTACTACACGGGTACACTACAGAGGTGACTTACTCTACTACACGGTTACACTACAGAGGTGAAGTACGCTACTACAGGGGTACACTACAGAGGTGAGGTACGCTACTACACGGGTACACTACAGCGGTGACGTACACTACTACACGGGTACACTACAGAGGTGAGGTACACTACTACACGGGTACACTACAGAGGTGAGGTACATTACTACACGGGTACACTACAGAGGTGAGGTACACTACTATACGGGTACACTACAGAGGTGAGGTACATTACTACACGGGTACACTATTACAGGGGTACACTACAGAGGTGAGGTACACTACTACACGGGTACACTACAGAGGTGAGGTACACTACTACACGGGTACACTACAGAGGTGAGGTACACTACTACAGGGGTACACTACAGAGGTGAGGTACGCTACTACACGGGTACACTACAGAGGTGACTTACTCTACTACACGGTTACACTACAGAGGTGAAGTACACTACTACAGGGGTACACTACAGAGGTGAGGTACGCTACTACACGGGTACACTACAGCGTTGACGTACACTACTACATGGGTACACTACAGAGGTGAGGTACATTACTACACGGGTACACTACAGAGGTGAGGTACACTACAGAGGTGAGGTACACTACAGAGGTGAGGTACACTACTACACGGGTACACTACAGAGGTGAGGTACACTACTACACGGGTACACTACAGAGGTGAGGTACACTACTACACGGGTACACTACAGAGGTGAGGTACACTACTACACGGGTACACTACAGAGGTGAGGTACACTACTACACGGGTACACTACAGAGGTGAGGTACACTACTACACGGGTACACTACAGAGGTGAGGTACACTACTACACGGGTACACTACAGAGGTGAGGTACACTACTACACGGGTACACTACAGAGGTGAGGTACACTACTACACGGGTACACTACAGAGGTGAGGTACACTACTACACGGGTACACTACAGAGGTGAGGTACACTACTACACGGGTACACTACAGAGGTGAGGTACACTACTACACGGGTACACTACAGAGGTGAGGTACACTACTACACGGGTACACTACAGAGGTGAGGTACATTACTACACGGGTACACTATTACAGGGGTACACTACAGAGGTGAGGTACACTACTACACGGGTACACTACAGAGGTGAGGTACATTACTACACGGGTACACTACAGAGGTGAGGTACACTATTACACGGGTACACTACAGAGGTGACGTACACTACTACAGGGGTACACTACAGAGGCGAGGTACGCTACTACACGGGTACACTACAGAGGTGACGTACACTACTACACGGGTACACTACAGAGGTGAGGTACATTACTACACGGGTACACTATTACAGGGGTACGCTACTACACGGGTACACTACAGAGGTGACGTACACTACTACACGGGTACACTACAGAGGTGAGGTACATTACTACACGGGTACACTACAGAGGTGAGGTACATTACTACAGGGGTACACTACAGAGGTGAGGTACGCTACTACACAGGTACACTACAGAGGTGAGGTACGCTACTACACGGGTACACTACAGAGGAGAGGTACACTACTACACGGGTACACTACAGAGGTGAGGTACACTACTACACGGGTACACTACAGAGGTGAGGTACACTACTACACGGGTACACTACAGAGGTGAGGTACATTACTACACGGGTACACTATTACAGGGGTACACTACAGAGGTGAGGTACGCTACTACACGGGTACACTACAGAGGTGACGTACACTACTACATGCGTACACTACAGAGGTGAAGTACACTACTACACGGGTAAACTACAGAGGTGAGGTACACTACTACAGGGGTACACTACAGAGGTGAGGTACACTACTACAGGGGTACACTACAGAGGTGAGGTACACTACTACAGGGGTACACTACAGAAGTGAGGTACACTACAGAGGTACACTACAGAAGTGAGGTACACTACAGAGGTGAGGTACACTACAGAGGTGAGGTACACTACAGAGGTGAGGTACACTACAGAGGTGAGGTACACTACAGAGGTGAGGTACACTACTACACGGGTACACTACAGAGGTGAGGTACACTACTACAGGGGTACACTACAGAGGTGAGGTACCCTACTACACGGGTACACTACAGAGGTGAGGTACCCTACTACACGGGTACACTACAGAGGTGAGGTACGCTACTACACGGGTACACTACAGAAGTGAGGTACACTACAGAGGTGAGGTACACTACTACAGGGGTACACTACAGAGGTGAGGTACACTACAGAAGTGAGGTAAACTACTACAGGGGTACACTACAGAGGTGAGGTACACTACTACAGGGGTACACTACAGAGGTGAGGTACACTACAGAAGTGAGGTACACTACAGAGGTGAGGTACACTACTACAGGGGTACACTACAGAAGTGAGGTGCACTACAGAGGTGAGGTACACTACTACACGGGTACACTACAGAGGTGAGGTATCCTACTACACGGGTACACTACAGAGGTGAGGTATCCTACTACACGGGTACACTACAGAGGTGAGGTATCCTACTACACGGGTACACTACAGAGGTGAGGTATCCTACTACACGGGTACACTACAGAGTTGAGGTACACTACTACAGGGGTACACTACAGAAATGAGGTACACTACTACAGGGGTACACTAAAGAGGTGAGGTACAATACTACAGGGGTACACTACAGAGGAGGGGTACACTACAGAAGTGAGGTACACTACAGAGGTGAGGTACACTACTACAGGGGTACACTACAGAAGTGAGGTAAACTACAGAGGTGAGGTACACTACTACAGGGGTACACTACAGAGGTGAGGTACGCTACTACACGGGTACACTACAGAGGTGAGGTACATTACTACACGGGTACACTATTACAGGGGTACACTACAGAGGTGAGGTACGCTACTACACGGGTACACTACAGAGGTGAGGTACATTACTACAGGGGTACACTACAGAGGTGAGGTACATTACTACAGGGGTACACTACAGAGGTGAGGTACGCTACTACACGGGTACACTACAGAGGTGAGGTACGCTACTACACGGGTACACTACAGAGGTGACGTACGCTACTACACGGGTACACTACAGAGGTGAAGTACACTACTACAGGGGTACACTACAGAGGTGAGGTACGCTACTACACGGGTACACTACAGAGGTGACGTACACTACTACACGGGTACACTACAGAGGTGAGGTACATTACTACACGGGTACACTACAGAGGTGAGGTACATTACTACACGGGTACACTACAGAGGTGAGGTACGCTACTACACGGGTACACTACAGAGGTGACGTACGCTACTACACGGGTACACTACAGAGGTGAGGTACCCTACTACACGGGTACACTACAGAGATGAGGTATCCTACTACACGGGTACACTACAGAGGTGAGGTACACTACTACACGGGTACACTACAGAGGTGAGGTACATTACTACACGGGTACACTATTACAGGGGTACACTACAGAGGTGAGGTACGCTACTACACGGGTACACTACAGAGGTGAGGTACACTACTACACGGGTACACTACAGAGGTGAGGTACACTACTACACGGGTACACTACAGAGGTGATGTACATTACTACACGGGTACACTACAGAGGTGAGGTACGCTACTACACGGGTACACTACAGAGGTGAGGTACACTACTACACGGGTACACTACAGAGGTGAGGTACATTACTACACGGGTACACTACAGAGGTGAGGTACGCTACTACACGGGTACACTACAGAGGTGAGGTACGCTACTACACGGGTACACTACAGAGGTGAGGTACGCTACTACACGGGTACACTACAGAGGTGACGTACGCTACTACACGGGTACACTACAGAGGTGAGGTACTCTACTACACGGGTACACTACAGAGGTGAGGTACCCTACTACACGGGTACACTACAGAGGTGAGGTATCCTACTACACGGGTACACTACAGAGGTGAGGTACACTACTACACGGGTACACTACAGAGGTGAGGTACACTACTACACGGGTACACTACAGAGGTGAGGTACATTACTACACGGGTACACTACTACACGGGTACACTACAGAGGTGAGGTACACTACTACACGGGTACACTAAAGAGGTGACTTACACTACTACACGGGTACACTACAGAGGTGAAGTACACTACTACAGGGGTACACTACAGAGGTGAGGTACGCTACTACACGGGTACACTACAGCGGTGACGTACGCTACTACACGGGTACACTACAGCGGTGACGTACGCTACTACACGGGTACACTACAGAGGTGAGGTACATTACTACACGGGTACACTACAGAGGTGAGGTACATTACTACACAGGTACACTACAGAGGTGAGGTACGCTACTACACAGGTACACTACAGAGGTGAGGTACGCTACTACACGGGTACACTACAGAGGTGAGGTACGCTACTACACGGGTAGACTAGAGAGGTGACGTACGCTACTACACGGGTACACTACAGAGGTGAGGTACTCTACTACACGGGTACACTACAGAGGTGTGGTACCCTACTACACGGGTACACTACAGAGGTGAGGTATCCTACTACACGGGTACACTACAGAGGTGTGGTACACTACTACATGGGTACACTACAGAGGTGAGGTACATTACTACACGGGTACACTATTACAGGGGTACACTACAGAGGTGAGGTACGCTACTACACGGGTACACTACAGAGGTGACGTACGCTACTACACGGGTACACTACAGAGGTGACGTACACTACTACACGGGTACACTACAGAGGTGAAGTACATTACTACAGGGGTACACTACAGAGGTGAGGTACACTACTACACTACAGATGTGAGGTACACTACTACACGGGTACACTACAGAGGTGAGGTATCCTACTACACGGGTACACTACAGAGGTGAGGTACACTACTACACGGGTACACTACAGAGGTGAGGTACACTACTACACTACAGAGGTGACGTACGCTACTACACGGGTACACTACAGAGGTGAGGTACATTACTACACGGGTACACTACAGAGGTGAGGTACACTACTACACGGGTACACTACAGAGGTGACGTACGCTACTACACGGGTACACTACAGAGGTGAGGTACGCTACTACACGGGTACACTACAGAGGTGAGGTACACTACTACACGGGTACACTACAGAGGTGAGGTACACTACTACACGGGTACACTACAGAGGTGAGGTACACTACTACACGGGTACACTACAGAGGTGAGGTACACTACTACACGGGTACACTACAGAGGTGAGGTACGCTACTACACGGGTATACTACAGAGGTGACGTACACTACTACTACACGGGTACACTACAGAGGTGAGGTACACTACTACACGGGTACACTACAGAGGTGAGGTACACTACTACACGGGTACACTACAGAGGTGAGGTACACTACTACACAGGTACACTACTACACGGGTACACTACAGAGGTGAGGTACACTACTACACGGGTACACTACAGAGGTGAGGTACGCTACTACACGGGTATACTACAGAGGTGAGGTACACTACAGAGGTGAGGTACGCTACTACACGGGTACACTACTACACGGGTACACTACAGAGGTGAGGTACGCTACTACACGGGTATACTACAGAGGTGAGGTACACTACAGAGGTGAGGTACACTACTACAGGGGTACACTACAGAGGTGAGGCAGGCTACTACACGGGTATACTACAGAGGTGAGGTACACTACTACACGGGTACACTACAGAGGTGAGGTACGCTACTACACGGGTATACTACAGAGGTGAGGTACACTACAGAGGTGAGGTACACTACTACAGGGGTACACTACAGAGGTGAGGTACGCTACTACACGGGTATACTACAGAGGTGAGGTACACTACAGAGGTGAGGTACACTACTACAGGGGTACACTACAGAGGTGAGGTACGCTACTACACGGGTACACTACAGAGGTGAGGTACGCTACTACACGGGTACACTACAGAGGTGACGTACGCGACTACACGGGTACACTACAGAGGTGAGGTACATTACTACACGGGTACACTACAGAGGTGAGGTACATTACTACACGGGTACACTACAGAGGTGAGGTACGCTACTACACGGGTACACTACAGAGGTGACGTACGCTACTACACGGGTACACTACAGAGGTGAGGTACCCTACTACACGGGTACACTACAGAGGTGAGGTATCCTACTACACGGGTACACTACAGAGGTGAGGTACACTACTACACGGGAACACTACAGAGGTGAGGTACATTACTACACGGGTACACTATTACAGGCGTACACTACAGAGGTGAGGTACGCTACTACACGGGTACACTACAGAGGTGAGGTACACTACTACACGGGTACACTACAGAGGTGAGGTACGCTACTACACGGGTACACTACAGAGGTGAGGTACCCTACTACACGGGTACACTACAGAGGTGAGGTACCCTACTACACGGGTACACTACAGAGGTGAGGTATCCTACTACACGGGTACACTACAGAGGTGAGGTACACTACTACACGGGTACACTACAGAGGTGAGGTACATTACTACACGGGTACACTATTACAGGGGTACACTACAGAGGTGAGGTACGCTACTACACGGGTACACTACAGAGGTGACGTACACTACTACACGGGTACACTACAGAGGTGAGGTACGCTACTACACGGGTACACTACAGAGGTGACGTACGCTACTACACGGGTACACTACAGAGGTGAGGTACGCTACTACACGGGTACACTACAGAGGTGAGGTACGCTACTACACGGGTACACTACAGAGGTGAGGTACGCTACTACACGGGTACACTACAAAGGTGAGGTACGCTACTACACGGGTACACTACAGAGGTGAGGTACGCTACTACACGGGTACACTACAGAGGTGAGGTACGCTACTACACGGGTACACTACAGAGGTGAGGTACACTACTACACGGGTACACTACAGAGGTGAGGTACACTACTACACGGGTACACTACAGAGGTGAGGTACACTACTACACGGGTACACTACAGAGGTGAGGTACACTACTACACGGGTACACTAGAGGTGAGGTACACTACTACACGGGTACACTACAGAGTTGAGGTACACTACTACACGGGTACACTACAGAGGTGAGGTACACTACTACACGGGTACACTACAGAGGTGAGGTACACTACTACACGGGTACACTACAGAGGTGAGGTACACTACTACACGGGTACACTACAGAGGTGAGGTACACTACTACACGGGTACACTACAGAGGTGAGGTACACTACTACACGGGTACACTACAGAGGTGAGGTACATTACTACACGGGTACACTACAGAGGTGAGGTACATTACTACACGGGTACACTATTACAGGGGTACACTACAGAGGTGAGGTACATTACTACACGGGTACACTACTACACGGGTACACTACAGAGGTGAGGTACATTACTACACGGGTACACTACTACACGAGTACACTACAGAGGTGAGGTACACTACTACACGGGTACACTACAGAGGTGACTTACACTACTACACGGGTACACTACAGAGGTGAAGTACACTACTACAGGGGTACACTACAGAGGTGATGTACGCTACTACACGGGTACACTACAGCGGTGACGTACACTACTACACGGGTACACTACAGAGGTGAGGTACATTACTACACGGGTACACTACAGAGGTGAGGTACATTACTACACGGGTACACTACAGAGGTGAGGTACGCTACTACACGGGTACACTACAGAGGTGAGGTACGCTACTACACGGGTACACTACAGAGGTGAGGTACGCTACTACACGGATACACTACAGAGGTGAGGTACGCTACTACACGGGTACACTACAGAGGTGAGGTACGCTACTACACGGGTACACTACAGAGGTGAGGTACTCTACTACACGGGTACACTACAGAGGTGAGGTACCCTACTACACGGGTACACTACAGAGGTGACGTACGCTACTACACGGGTACACTACAGAGGTGAGGTACCCTACTACACGGGTACACTACAGAGGTGAGGTATCCTACTACACGGGTACACTACAGAGGTGAGGTACACTACTACACGGGTACACTACAGAGGTGAGGTACATTACTACACGGGTACACTATTATAGGGGTACACTACAGAGGTGAGGTACGCTACTACACGGGTACACTACAGAGGTGACGTACACTACTACACGGGTACACTACAGAGGTGAGGTACACTACTACACGGGTACACTACAGAGGTGAGGTACACTACTACACGGGTACACTACAGAGGTGAGGTACATTACTACACGGGTACACTACAGAGGTGAGGTACACTACTACACGGGTACACTACAGAGGTGAGGTACACTACTACACGGGTACACTACAGAGGTGAGGTACACTACTACACGGGTACACTACAGAGGTGAGGTACACTACTACACGGGTACACTAGAGGTGAGGTACACTACTACACGGGTACACTACAGAGGTGAGGTACACTACTACACGGGTACACTACAGAGGTGAGGTACACTACTACACGGGTACACTACAGAGGTGAGGTACACTACTACACGGGTACACTACAGAGGTGAGGTACACTACTACACGGGTACACTACAGAGGTGAGGTACATTACTACACGGGTACACTATTACAGGGGTACACTACAGAGGTGAGGTACACTACTACACGGGTACACTACAGAGGTGAGGTACATTACTACACGGGTACACTACTACACGGGTACACTACAGAGGTGAGGTACACTACTACACGGGTACACTACAGAGGTGACTTACACTACTACACGGGTACACTACAGAGGTGAAGTACACTACTACAGGGGTACACTACAGAGGTGAGGTACGCTACTACACGGGTACACTACAGCGGTGACGTACGCTACTACACGGGTACACTACAGCGGTGACGTACGCTACTACACGGGTACACTACAGAGGTGAGGTACATTACTACACGGGTACACTACAGAGGTGAGGTACACTACTACACGGGTACACTACAGAGGTGAGGTACACTACTACACGGGTACACTACAGAGGTGAGGTACACTACTACACGGGTACACTACAGAGGTGAGGTACATTACTACACGGGTACACTACAGAGGTGAGGTACACTACTACACGGGTACACTACAGAGGTGAGGTACACTACTACACGGGTACACTACAGAGGTGAGGTACACTACTACACGGGTACACTACAGAGGTGAGGTACACTACTACACGGGTACACTAGAGGTGAGGTACACTACTACACGGGTACACTACAGCGGTGACGTACGCTACTACACGGGTACACTACAGCGGTGACGTACGCTACTACACGGGTACACTACAGAGGTGAGGTACATTACTACACGGGTACACTACAGAGGTGAGGTACACTACTACACGGGTACACTACAGAGGTGAGGTACACTACTACACGGGTACACTACAGAGGTGAGGTACACTACTAAACGGGTACACTACAGAGGTGAGGTACATTACTACACGGGTACACTACAGAGGTGAGGTACACTACTACACGGGTACACTACAGAGGTGATGTACATTACTACACGGGTACACTACAGAGGTGAGGTACGCTACTACACGGGTACACTACAGAGGTGAGGTACACTACTACACGGGTACACTACAGAGGTGAGGTACATTACTACACGGGTACACTATTACAGGGGTACACTACAGAGGTGAGGTACATTACTACACGGGTACACTACTACACGGGTACACTACAGAGGTGAGGTACATTACTACACGGGTACACTACTACACGAGTACACTACAGAGGTGAGGTACACTACTACACGGGTACACTACAGAGGTGACTTACACTACTACACGGGTACACTACAGAGGTGAAGTACACTACTACAGGGGTACACTACAGAGGTGATGTACGCTACTACACGGGTACACTACAGCGGTGACGTACACTACTACACGGGTACACTACAGAGGTGAGGTACATTACTACACGGGTACACTACAGAGGTGAGGTACATTACTACACGGGTACACTACAGAGGTGAGGTACGCTACTACACGGGTACACTACAGAGGTGAGGTACGCTACTACACGGGTACACTACAGAGGTGAGGTACGCTACTACACGGATACACTACAGAGGTGAGGTACGCTACTACACGGGTACACTACAGAGGTGAGGTACGCTACTACACGGGTACACTACAGAGGTGAGGTACTCTACTACACGGGTACACTACAGAGGTGAGGTACCCTACTACACGGGTACACTACAGAGGTGACGTACGCTACTACACGGGTACACTACAGAGGTGAGGTACCCTACTACACGGGTACACTACAGAGGTGAGGTATCCTACTACACGGGTACACTACAGAGGTGAGGTACACTACTACACGGGTACACTACAGAGGTGAGGTACACTACTACACGGGTACACTACAGAGGTGAGGTACACTACTACACGGGTACACTACAGAGGTGAGGTACACTACTACACGGGTACACTACAGAGGTGAGGTACACTACTACACGGGTACACTACAGAGGTGAGGTACACTACTACACGGGTACACTACAGAGGTGAGGTACACTACTACACGGGTACACTACAGAGGTGAGGTACACTACTACACGGGTACACTAGAGGTGAGGTACACTACTACACGGGTACACTACAGAGGTGAGGTACACTACTACACGGGTACACTACAGAGGTGAGGTACACTACTACACGGGTACACTACAGAGGTGAGGTACACTACTACACGGGTACACTACAGAGGTGAGGTACATTACTACACGGGTACACTACAGAGGTGAGGTACACTACTACACGGGTACACTACAGAGGTGAGGTACATTACTACACGGGTACACTATTACAGGGGTACACTACAGAGGTGAGGTACACTACTACACGGGTACACTACAGAGGTGAGGTACATTACTACACGGGTACACTACTACACGGGTACACTACAGAGGTGAGGTACACTACTACACGGGTACACTACAGAGGTGACTTACACTACTACACGGGTACACTACAGAGGTGAAGTACACTACTACAGGGGTACACTACAGAGGTGAGGTACGCTACTACACGGGTACACTACAGCGGTGACGTACGCTACTACACGGGTACACTACAGAGGTGAGGTATCCTACTACACGGGTACACTACAGAGGTGAGGTACACTACTACACGGGTACACTACAGAGGTGAGGTACACTACTACACGGGTACACTACAGAGGTGAGGTACATTACTACACGGGTACACTACAGAGGTGAGGTACACTACTACATGGGTACACTACAGAGGTGAGGTACACTACTACACGGGTACACTACAGAGGTGAGGTACACTACTACACGGGTACACTACAGAGGTGAGGTACACTACTACACGGGTACACTACAGAGGTGAGGTACGCTACTACACGCGTACACTACAGAGGTGAGGTACGCTACTACACGGGTACACTACAGAGGTGAGGTACGCTACTACACGGGTACACTACAGAGGTGAGGTACCCTACTACACGGGTACACTACAGAGGTGAGGTATCCTACTACACGGGTACACTACAGAGGTGAGGTACATTATACACGGGTACACTACAGAGGTGAGGTACATTACTACACGGGTACACTACAGAGGTGAGGTACGCTACTACACGGGTACACTACAGAGGTGAGGTATCCTACTACACGGGTACACTACAGAGGTGAGGTATCCTACTACACGGGTACACTACAGAGGTGAGGTACACTACTACACGGGTACACTACAGAGGTGAGGTACACTACTACACGGGTACACTACAGAGGTGAGGTACATTACTACACGGGTACACTACAGAGGTGAGGTACACTACTACACGGGTACACTACAGAGGTGAGGTACACTACTACACGGGTACACTACAGAGGTGAGGTACGCTACTACACGGGTACACTACAGAGGTGAGGTACGCTACTACACGGGTACACTACAGAGGTGACTTACTCTACTACACGGTTACACTACAGAGGTGAAGTACGCTACTACAGGGGTACACTACAGAGGTGAGGTACGCTACTACACGGGTACACTACAGCGGTGACGTACACTACTACACGGGTACACTACAGAGGTGAGGTACACTACTACACGGGTACACTACAGAGGTGAGGTACATTACTACACGGGTACACTACAGAGGTGAGGTACACTACTATACGGGTACACTACAGAGGTGAGGTACATTACTACACGGGTACACTATTACAGGGGTACACTACAGAGGTGAGGTACACTACTACACGGGTACACTACAGAGGTGAGGTACACTACTACACGGGTACACTACAGAGGTGAGGTACACTACTACAGGGGTACACTAAAGAGGTGAGGTACGCTACTACACGGGTACACTACAGAGGTGACTTACTCTACTACACGGTTACACTACAGAGGTGAAGTACACTACTACAGGGGTACACTACAGAGGTGAGGTACGCTACTACACGGGTACACTACAGCGTTGACGTACACTACTACATGGGTACACTACAGAGGTGAGGTACATTACTACACGGGTACACTACAGAGGTGAGGTACACTACAGAGGTGAGGTACACTACAGAGGTGAGGTACACTACTACATGGGTACACTATTACAGGGGTACACTACAGAGGTGAGGTACACTACTACACGGGTACACTACAGAGGTGAGGTACACTACTACACGGGTACACTACAGAGATGAGGTACACTACTACACGGGTACACTACAGAGGTGAGGTACACTACTACACGGGTACACTACAGAGGTGAGGTACACTACTACACGGGTACACTACAGAGGTGAGGTACACTACTACACGGGTACACTACAGAGGTGAGGTACACTACTACACGGGTACACTACAGAGGTGAGGTACACTACTACACGGGTACACTACAGAGGTGAGGTACACTACTACACGGGTACACTACAGAGGTGAGGTACATTACTACACGGGTACACTATTACAGGGGTACACTACAGAGGTGAGGTACACTACTACACGGGTACACTACAGAGGTGAGGTACATTACTACACGGGTACACTACAGAGGTGAGGTACACTATTACACGGGTACACTACAGAGGTGAGGTACACTACTACAGGGGTACACTACAGAGGCGAGGTACGCTACTACACGGGTACACTACAGAGGTGACGTACACTACTACACGGGTACACTACAGAGGTGAGGTACATTACTACACGGGTACACTATTACAGGGGTACGCTACTACACGGGTACACTACAGAGGTGACGTACACTACTACACGGGTACACTACAGAGGTGAGGTACATTACTACACGGGTACACTACAGAGGTGAGGTACATTACTACAGGGGTACACTACAGAGGTGAGGTACGCTACTACACAGGTACACTACAGAGGTGAGGTACGCTACTACACGGGTACACTACAGAGGTGAGGTACACTACTACACGGGTACACTACAGAGGTGAGGTACATTACTACACGGGTACACTATTACAGGGGTACACTACAGAGGTGAGGTACGCTACTACACGGGTACACTACAGAGGTGACGTACACTACTACATGCGTACACTACAGAGGTGAAGTACACTACTACACGGGTAAACTACAGAGGTGAGGTACACTACTACAGGGGTACACTACAGAGGTGAGGTACACTACTACAGGGGTACACTACAGAGGTGAGGTACACTACTACAGGGGTACACTACAGAAGTGAGGTACACTACAGAGGTACACTACAGAAGTGAGGTACACTACAGAGGTGAGGTACACTACAGAGGTGAGGTACACTACAGAGGTGAGGTACACTACTACACGGGTACACTACAGAGGTGAGGTACACTACTACAGGGGTACACTACAGAGGTGAGGTACCCTACTACACGGGTACACTACAGAGGTGAGGTACCCTACTACACGGGTACACTACAGAGGTGAGGTACGCTACTACACGGGTACACTACAGAAGTGAGGTACACTACAGAGGTGAGGTACACTACTACAGGGGTACACTACAGAGGTGAGGTACACTACAGAAGTGAGGTAAACTACTACAGGGGTACACTACAGAGGTGAGGTACACTACAGAAGTGAGGTACACTACAGAGGTGAGGTACACTACTACAGGGGTACACTACAGAAGTGAGGTGCACTACAGAGGTGAGGTACACTACTACACGGGTACACTACAGAGGTGAGGTATCCTACTACACGGGTACACTACAGAGGTGAGGTATCCTACTACACGGGTACAATACA
The DNA here is from genome assembly GCF_031893055.1 of Leptodactylus fuscus. Lineage (NCBI taxonomy): Eukaryota > Metazoa > Chordata > Amphibia > Anura > Leptodactylidae > Leptodactylus > Leptodactylus fuscus. The sequence continues at coordinate 101,549,033 of NC_134269.1, forward strand.
GAGGTGAGGTATCCTACTACACGGGTACACTACAGAGGTGAGGTATCCTACTACACGGGTACACTACAGAGGTGACGTACGCTACTACACGGGTACACTACAGAGTTGAGGTACACTACTACAGGGGTACACTACAGAAATGAGGTACACTACTACAGGGGTACACTAAAGAGGTGAGGTACAATACTACAGGGGTACACTACAGAGGAGGGGTACACTACAGAAGTGAGGTACACTACAGAGGTGAGGTACACTACTACAGGGGTACACTACAGAAGTGAGGTAAACTACAGAGGTGAGGTACACTACTACAGGGGTACACTACAGAGGTGAGGTACGCTACTACACGGGTACACTACAGAGGTGAGGTACATTACTACACGGGTACACTATTACAGGGGTACACTACAGAGGTGAGGTACGCTACTACACGGGTACACTACAGAGGTGACGTACACTACTACACGGTTACACTACAGAGGTGAGGTACATTACTACAGGGGTACACTACAGAGGTGAGGTACATTACTACAGGGGTACACTACAGAGGTGAGGTACGCTACTACACGGGTACACTACAGAGGTGAGGTACGCTACTACACGGGTACACTACAGAGGTGACGTACGCTACTACACGGGTACACTACAGAGGTGAAGTACACTACTACAGGGGTACACTACAGAGGTGAGGTACGCTACTACACGGGTACACTACAGAGGTGACGTACACTACTACACGGGTACACTACAGAGGTGAGGTACATTACTACACGGGTACACTACAGAGGTGAGGTACATTACTACACGGGTACACTACAGAGGTGAGGTACGCTACTACACGGGTACACTACAGAGGTGACGTACGCTACTACACGGGTACACTACAGAGGTGAGGTACCCTACTACACGGGTACACTACAGAGATGAGGTATCCTACTACACGGGTACACTACAGAGGTGAGGTACACTACTACACGGGTACACTACAGAGGTGAGGTACATTACTACACGGGTACACTATTACAGGGGTACACTACAGAGGTGAGGTACGCTACTACACGGGTACACTACAGAGGTGAGGTACACTACTACACGGGTACACTACAGAGGTGAGGTACACTACTACACGGGTACACTACAGAGGTGATGTACATTACTACACGGGTACACTACAGAGGTGAGGTACGCTACTACACGGGTACACTACAGAGGTGAGGTACACTACTACACGGGTACACTACAGAGGTGAGGTACATTACTACACGGGTACACTACAGAGGTGAGGTACGCTACTACACGGGTACACTACAGAGGTGAGGTAAGCTACTACACGGGTACACTACAGAGGTGAGGTACGCTACTACACGGGTACACTACAGAGGTGACGTACGCTACTACACGGGTACACTACAGAGGTGAGGTACTCTACTACACGGGTACACTACAGAGGTGAGGTACCCTACTACACGGGTACACTACAGAGGTGAGGTATTCTACTACACGGGTACACTACAGAGGTGAGGTACACTACTACACGGGTACACTACAGAGGTGAGGTACACTACTACACGGGTACACTACAGAGGTGAGGTACATTACTACACGGGTACACTACTACACGGGTACACTACAGAGGTGAGGTACACTACTACACGGGTACACTAAAGAGGTGACTTACACTACTACACGGGTACACTACAGAGGTGAAGTACACTACTACAGGGGTACACTACAGAGGTGAGGTACGCTACTACACGGGTACACTACAGCGGTGACGTACGCTACTACACGGGTACACTACAGCGGTGACGTACGCTACTACACGGGTACACTACAGAGGTGAGGTACATTACTACACGGGTACACTACAGAGGTGAGGTACATTACTACACAGGTACACTACAGAGGTGAGGTACGCTACTACACAGGTACACTACAGAGGTGAGGTACGCTACTACACGGGTACACTACAGAGGTGAGGTACGCTACTACACGGGTAGACTAGAGAGGTGACGTACGCTACTACACGGGTACACTACAGAGGTGAGGTACTCTACTACACGGGTACACTACAGAGGTGTGGTACCCTACTACACGGGTACACTACAGAGGTGAGGTATCCTACTACACGGGTACACTACAGAGGTGTGGTACACTACTACACGGGTACACTACAGAGGTGAGGTACATTACTACACGGGTACACTATTACAGGGGTACACTACAGAGGTGAGGTACGCTACTACACGGGTACACTACAGAGGTGACGTACGCTACTACACGGGTACACTACAGAGGTGACGTACACTACTACACGGGTACACTACAGAGGTGAAGTACATTACTACAGGGGTACACTACAGAGGTGAGGTACACTACTACACTACAGATGTGAGGTACACTACTACACGGGTACACTACAGAGGTGAGGTATCCTACTACACGGGTACACTACAGAGGTGAGGTACACTACTACACGGGTACACTACAGAGGTGAGGTACACTACTACACTACAGAGGTGACGTACGCTACTACACGGGTACACTACAGAGGTGAGGTACATTACTACACGGGTACACTACAGAGGTGAGGTACGCTACTACACGGGTACACTACAGAGGTGACGTACGCTACTACACGGGTACACTACAGAGGTGAGGTACGCTACTACACGGGTACACTACAGAGGTGAGGTACACTACTACACGGGTACACTACAGAGGTGAGGTACACTACTACACGGGTACACTACAGAGGTGAGGTACACTACTACACGGGTACACTACAGAGGTGAGGTACACTACTACACGGGTACACTACAGAGGTGAGGTACGCTACTACACGGGTATACTACAGAGGTGACGTACACTACTACTACACGGGTACACTACAGAGGTGAGGTACACTACTACACGGGTACACTACAGAGGTGAGGTACACTACTACACGGGTACACTACAGAGGTGAGGTACACTACTACACAGGTACACTACTACACGGGTACACTACAGAGGTGAGGTACACTACTACACGGGTACACTACAGAGGTGAGGTACGCTACTACACGGGTATACTACAGAGGTGAGGTACACTACAGAGGTGAGGTACGCTACTACACGGGTACACTACAGAGGTGAGGTACGCTACTACACGGGTATACTACAGAGGTGAGGTACACTACAGAGGTGAGGTACACTACTACAGGGGTACACTACAGAGGTGAGGCAGGCTACTACACGGGTATACTACAGAGGTGAGGTACACTACTACACGGGTACACTACAGAGGTGAGGTACGCTACTACACGGGTATACTACAGAGGTGAGGTACACTACAGAGGTGAGGTACACTACTACAGGGGTACACTACAGAGGTGAGGTACGCTACTACACGGGTATACTACAGAGGTGAGGTACACTACAGAGGTGAGGTACACTACTACAGGGGTACACTACAGAGGTGAGGTACGCTACTACACGGGTACACTACAGAGGTGAGGTACGCTACTACACGGGTACACTACAGAGGTGAGGTACACTACTACACGGGTACACTACAGAGGTGAGGTACACTACTACACGGGTACACTACAGAGGTGAGGTACACTACTACACGGGTACACTACAGAGGTGAGGTACATTACTACACGGGTACACTACAGAGGTGAGGTACATTACTACACGGGTACACTACAGAGGTGAGGTACGCTACTACACGGGTACACTACAGAGGTGACGTACGCTACTACACGGGTATACTACAGAGGTGAGGTACCCTACTACACGGGTACACTACAGAGGTGAGGTACACTACTACACGGGTAAACTACAGAGGTGACGTACACTACTACATGCGTACACTACAGAGGTGAAGTACACTACTACACGGGTACACTACAGAGGTGACGTACACTACTACACGGGTACACTACAGAGGTGAGGTACACTACTACACGGGTACACTACAGAGGTGAGGTACGCTACTACACGGGTATACTACAGAGGTGACGTACACTACTACTACACGGGTACACTACAGAGGTGAGGTACACTACTACACGGGTACACTACAGAGGTGAGGTACACTACTACACGGGTACACTACAGAGGTGAGGTACACTACTACACAGGTACACTACTACACGGGTACACTACAGAGGTGAGGTACACTACTACACGGGTACACTACAGAGGTGAGGTACGCTACTACACGGGTATACTACAGAGGTGAGGTACACTACAGAGGTGAGGTACGCTACTACACGGGTACACTACAGAGGTGAGGTACGCTACTACACGGGTATACTACAGAGGTGAGGTACACTACAGAGGTGAGGTACACTACTACAGGGGTACACTACAGAGGTGAGGCACGCTACTACACGGGTATACTACAGAGGTGAGGTACACTACTACATGGGTACACTACTACACGGGTACACTACAGAGGTGAGGTACGCTACTACACGGGTATACTACAGAGGTGAGGTACGCTACAGAGGTGAGGTACACTACTACAGGGGTACACTACAGAGGTGAGGTACGCTACTACACGGGTATACTACAGAGGTGAGGTACACTACAGAGGTGAGGTACACTACTACAGGGGTACACTACAGAGGTGAGGTACGCTACTACACGGGTACACTACAGAGGTGAGGTACGCTACTACACGGGTACACTACAGAGGTGAGGTACGCTACTACACGGGTACACTACAGAGGTGAGGTACACTACTACACGGGTACACTACAGAGGTGAGGTACACTACTACACGGGTACACTACAGAGGTGAGGTACATTACTACACGGGTACACTACAGAGGTGAGGTACATTACTACACGGGTACACTACAGAGGTGAGGTACGCTACTACACGGGTACACTACAGAGGTGAGGTACGCTACTACACGGGTACACTACAGAGGTGAGGTACCCTACTACACGGGTACACTACAGAGGTGAGGTACACTACTACACGGGTAAACTACAGAGGTGACGTACACTACTACATGCGTACACTACAGAGGTGAAGTACACTACTACACGGGTACACTACAGAGGTGACGTACACTACAGAGGTGAGGTACACTACTACAGGGGTACACTACAGAAGCGAGGTACACTACAGAGGTGAGGTACACTACAGAGGTGAGGTACACTACTACAGAGGTACACTACAGAAGTGAGGTACACAACAGAGGTGAGGTACACTACTACAGAGGTACACTACAGAAGTGAGGTACACTACAGAGGTGAGGTACACTACAGAGGTGAGGTACACTACAGAGGTGAGGTACACTACAGAGGTGAGGTACACTACTACAGGGGTACAATACAGAGGTGAGGTACGCTACTACACGGGTACACTACAGAAGTGAGGTACACTACTACACGGGTACACTACAGAGGTGAGGTACACTACTACACGGGTACACTACAGAGGTGAGGTACCCTACTACACGGGTACACTACAGAGGTGAGGTACCCTACTACACGGGTACACTACAGAGGTGAGGTACCCTACTACACGGGTACACTACAGAGGTGAGGTACCCTACTACACGGGTACACTACAGAGGTGAGGTACGCTACTACACGGGTACACTACAGAGGTGAGGTACACTACAGAGGTGAGGTACACTACTACAGGGGTACACTACAGAGGTGAGGTACACTACTACAGGGGTACACTACAGAAGTGAGGTACACTACTACAGGGGTACACTACAGAGGTGAGGTACACTACTACAGGGGTACACTACAGAGGTGAGGTACACTACAGAAGTGACGTACACTACAGAGGTGAGGTACACTACAGAGGTGAGGTACACTAAAACAGGGGTACACTACAGAAGTGAGGTACACTACAGAGGTGAGGTAAACTACAGAGGTGAGGTACGCTACTACACGGGTACACTACAGAGGTGAGGTATCCTACTACACGGGTACACTACAGAGGTGAGGTATCCTACTACACGGGTACACTACAGAGGTGAGGTATCCTACTACACGGGTACACTACAGAGGTGAGGTATCCTACTACACGGGTACACTACAGAGATGAGGTATCCTACTACACGGGTACACTACAGAGGTGAGGTACACTACTACACGGGTACACTACAGAGGTGAGGTACATTACTACACGGGTACACTATTACAGGGGTACACTACAGAGGTGAGGTACGCTACTACACAGGTACACTACAGAGGTGAGGTACGCTACTACACGGGTACACTACAGAGGTGAGGTACGCTACTACACGGGTAGACTAGAGAGGTGACGTACGCTACTACACGGGTACACTACAGAGGTGAGGTACTCTACTACACGGGTACACTACAGAGGTGTGGTACCCTACTACACGGGTACACTACAGAGGTGAGGTATCCTACTACACGGGTACACTACAGAGGTGTGGTACACTACTACACGGGTACACTACAGAGGTGAGGTACATTACTACACGGGTACACTATTACAGGGGTACACTACAGAGGTGAGGTACGCTACTACACGGGTACACTACAGAGGTGACGTACGCTACTACACGGGTACACTACAGAGGTGACGTACACTACTACACGGGTACACTACAGAGGTGAAGTACATTACTACAGGGGTACACTACAGAGGTGAGGTACACTACTACACTACAGATGTGAGGTACACTACTACACGGGTACACTACAGAGGTGAGGTATCCTACTACACGGGTACACTACAGAGGTGAGGTACACTACTACACGGGTACACTACAGAGGTGAGGTACACTACTACACGGGTACACTACAGAGGTGAGGTACACTACTACACTACAGAGGTGACGTACGCTACTACACGGGTACACTACAGAGGTGAGGTACATTACTACACGGGTACACTACAGAGGTGAGGTACACTACTACACGGGTACACTACAGAGGTGACGTACGCTACTACACGGGTACACTACAGAGGTGAGGTACGCTACTACACGGGTACACTACAGAGGTGAGGTACACTACTACACGGGTACACTACAGAGGTGAGGTACACTACTACACGGGTACACTACAGAGGTGAGGTACACTACTACACGGGTACACTACAGAGGTGAGGTACACTACTACACGGGTACACTACAGAGGTGAGGTACACTACTACACGGGTACACTACAGAGGTGAGGTACGCTACTACACGGGTATACTACAGAGGTGACGTACACTACTACTACACGGGTACACTACAGAGGTGAGGTACACTACTACACGGGTACACTACAGAGGTGAGGTACACTACTACACGGGTACACTACAGAGGTGAGGTACACTACTACACAGGTACACTACTACACGGGTACACTACAGAGGTGAGGTACACTACTACACGGGTACACTACAGAGGTGAGGTACGCTACTACACGGGTATACTACAGAGGTGAGGTACACTACAGAGGTGAGGTACGCTACTACACGGGTACACTACAGAGGTGAGGTACGCTACTACACGGGTATACTACAGAGGTGAGGTACACTACAGAGGTGAGGTACACTACTACAGGGGTACACTACAGAGGTGAGGCACGCTACTACACGGGTATACTACAGAGGTGAGGTACACTACTACATGGGTACACTACTACACGGGTACACTACAGAGGTGAGGTACGCTACTACACGGGTATACTACAGAGGTGAGGTACGCTACAGAGGTGAGGTACACTACTACAGGGGTACACTACAGAGGTGAGGTACGCTACTACACGGGTATACTACAGAGGTGAGGTACACTACAGAGGTGAGGTACACTACTACAGGGGTACACTACAGAGGTGAGGTACGCTACTACACGGGTACACTACAGAGGTGAGGTACGCTACTACACGGGTACACTACAGAGGTGAGGTACGCTACTACACGGGTACACTACAGAGGTGAGGTACACTACTACACGGGTACACTACAGAGGTGAGGTACACTACTACACGGGTACACTACAGAGGTGAGGTACATTACTACACGGGTACACTACAGAGGTGAGGTACATTACTACACGGGTACACTACAGAGGTGAGGTACATTACTACACGGGTACACTACAGAGGTGAGGTACATTACTACACAGGTACACTACAGAGGTGAGGTACGCTACTACACAGGTACACTACAGAGGTGAGGTACGCTACTACACGGGTACACTACAGAGGTGAGGTACGCTACTACACGGGTAGACTAGAGAGGTGACGTACGCTACTACACGGGTACACTACAGAGGTGAGGTACTCTACTACACGGGTACACTACAGAGGTGTGGTACCCTACTACACGGGTACACTACAGAGGTGAGGTATCCTACTACACGGGTACACTACAGAGGTGTGGTACACTACTACACGGGTACACTACAGAGGTGAGGTACATTACTACACGGGTACACTATTACAGGGGTACACTACAGAGGTGAGGTACGCTACTACACGGGTACACTACAGAGGTGACGTACGCTACTACACGGGTACACTACAGAGGTGACGTACACTACTACACGGGTACACTACAGAGGTGAAGTACATTACTACAGGGGTACACTACAGAGGTGAGGTACACTACTACACTACAGATGTGAGGTACACTACTACACGGGTACACTACAGAGGTGAGGTATCCTACTACACGGGTACACTACAGAGGTGAGGTACACTACTACACGGGTACACTACAGAGGTGAGGTACACTACTACACTACAGAGGTGACGTACGCTACTACACGGGTACACTACAGAGGTGAGGTACATTACTACACGGGTACACTACAGAGGTGAGGTACGCTACTACACGGGTACACTACAGAGGTGACGTACGCTACTACACGGGTACACTACAGAGGTGAGGTACGCTACTACACGGGTACACTACAGAGGTGAGGTACACTACTACACGGGTACACTACAGAGGTGAGGTACACTACTACACGGGTACACTACAGAGGTGAGGTACACTACTACACGGGTACACTACAGAGGTGAGGTACACTACTACACGGGTACACTACAGAGGTGAGGTACGCTACTACACGGGTATACTACAGAGGTGACGTACACTACTACTACACGGGTACACTACAGAGGTGAGGTACACTACTACACGGGTACACTACAGAGGTGAGGTACACTACTACACGGGTACACTACAGAGGTGAGGTACACTACTACACAGGTACACTACTACACGGGTACACTACAGAGGTGAGGTACACTACTACACGGGTACACTACAGAGGTGAGGTACGCTACTACACGGGTATACTACAGAGGTGAGGTACACTACAGAGGTGAGGTACGCTACTACACGGGTACACTACAGAGGTGAGGTACGCTACTACACGGGTATACTACAGAGGTGAGGTACACTACAGAGGTGAGGTACACTACTACAGGGGTACACTACAGAGGTGAGGCAGGCTACTACACGGGTATACTACAGAGGTGAGGTACACTACTACACGGGTACACTACAGAGGTGAGGTACGCTACTACACGGGTATACTACAGAGGTGAGGTACACTACAGAGGTGAGGTACACTACTACAGGGGTACACTACAGAGGTGAGGTACGCTACTACACGGGTATACTACAGAGGTGAGGTACACTACAGAGGTGAGGTACACTACTACAGGGGTACACTACAGAGGTGAGGTACGCTACTACACGGGTACACTACAGAGGTGAGGTACGCTACTACACGGGTACACTACAGAGGTGAGGTACACTACTACACGGGTACACTACAGAGGTGAGGTACACTACTACACGGGTACACTACAGAGGTGAGGTACACTACTACACGGGTACACTACAGAGGTGAGGTACATTACTACACGGGTACACTACAGAGGTGAGGTACATTACTACACGGGTACACTACAGAGGTGAGGTACGCTACTACACGGGTACACTACAGAGGTGACGTACGCTACTACACGGGTACACTACAGAGGTGAGGTACCCTACTACACGGGTACACTACAGAGGTGAGGTACACTACTACACGGGTAAACTACAGAGGTGACGTACACTACTACATGCGTACACTACAGAGGTGAAGTACACTACTACACGGGTACACTACAGAGGTGACGTACACTACTACAGGGGTACACTACAGAGTTGAGGTACACTACTACAGGGGTACACTACAGAGGTGAGGTACACTACTACAGGGGTACACTACAGAAGTGAGGTACACAACAGAGGTGAGGTACACTACTACAGAGGTACACTACAGAAGTGAGGTACACTACAGAGGTGAGGTACACTACAGAGGTGAGGTACACTACAGAGGTGAGGTACACTACTACAGGGGTACAATACAGAGGTGAGGTACGCTACTACACGGGTACACTACAGAAGTGAGGTACACTACTACACGGGTACACTACAGAGGTGAGGTACACTACTACACGGGTACACTACAGAGGTGAGGTACCCTACTACACGGGTACACTACAGAGGTGAGGTACCCTACTACACGGGTACACTACAGAGGTGAGGTACCCTACTACACGGGTACACTACAGAGGTGAGGTACCCTACTACACGGGTACACTACAGAGGTGAGGTACGCTACTACACGGGTACACTACAGAGGTGAGGTACACTACAGAGGTGAGGTACACTACTACAGGGGTACACTACAGAGGTGAGGTACACTACTACAGGGGTACACTACAGAAGTGAGGTACACTACTACAGGGGTACACTACAGAGGTGAGGTACACTACTACAGGGGTACACTACAGAGGTGAGGTACACTACAGAAGTGACGTACACTACAGAGGTGAGGTACACTACAGAGGTGAGGTACACTAAAACAGGGGTACACTACAGAAGTGAGGTACACTACAGAGGTGAGGTAAACTACAGAGGTGAGGTACGCTACTACACGGGTACACTACAGAGGTGAGGTATCCTACTACACGGGTACACTACAGAGGTGAGGTATCCTACTACACGGGTACACTACAGAGGTGAGGTATCCTACTACACGGGTACACTACAGAGGTGAGGTATCCTACTACACGGGTACACTACAGAGATGAGGTATCCTACTACACGGGTACACTACAGAGGTGAGGTACACTACTACACGGGTACACTACAGAGGTGAGGTACATTACTACACGGGTACACTATTACAGGGGTACACTACAGAGGTGAGGTACGCTACTACACAGGTACACTACAGAGGTGAGGTACGCTACTACACGGGTACACTACAGAGGTGAGGTACGCTACTACACGGGTAGACTAGAGAGGTGACGTACGCTACTACACGGGTACACTACAGAGGTGAGGTACTCTACTACACGGGTACACTACAGAGGTGTGGTACCCTACTACACGGGTACACTACAGAGGTGAGGTATCCTACTACACGGGTACACTACAGAGGTGTGGTACACTACTACACGGGTACACTACAGAGGTGAGGTACATTACTACACGGGTACACTATTACAGGGGTACACTACAGAGGTGAGGTACGCTACTACACGGGTACACTACAGAGGTGACGTACGCTACTACACGGGTACACTACAGAGGTGACGTACACTACTACACGGGTACACTACAGAGGTGAAGTACATTACTACAGGGGTACACTACAGAGGTGAGGTACACTACTACACTACAGATGTGAGGTACACTACTACACGGGTACACTACAGAGGTGAGGTATCCTACTACACGGGTACACTACAGAGGTGAGGTACACTACTACACGGGTACACTACAGAGGTGAGGTACACTACTACACGGGTACACTACAGAGGTGAGGTACACTACTACACTACAGAGGTGACGTACGCTACTACACGGGTACACTACAGAGGTGAGGTACATTACTACACGGGTACACTACAGAGGTGAGGTACACTACTACACGGGTACACTACAGAGGTGACGTACGCTACTACACGGGTACACTACAGAGGTGAGGTACGCTACTACACGGGTACACTACAGAGGTGAGGTACACTACTACACGGGTACACTACAGAGGTGAGGTACACTACTACACGGGTACACTACAGAGGTGAGGTACACTACTACACGGGTACACTACAGAGGTGAGGTACACTACTACACGGGTACACTACAGAGGTGAGGTACACTACTACACGGGTACACTACAGAGGTGAGGTACGCTACTACACGGGTATACTACAGAGGTGACGTACACTACTACTACACGGGTACACTACAGAGGTGAGGTACACTACTACACGGGTACACTACAGAGGTGAGGTACACTACTACACGGGTACACTACAGAGGTGAGGTACACTACTACACAGGTACACTACTACACGGGTACACTACAGAGGTGAGGTACACTACTACACGGGTACACTACAGAGGTGAGGTACGCTACTACACGGGTATACTACAGAGGTGAGGTACACTACAGAGGTGAGGTACGCTACTACACGGGTACACTACAGAGGTGAGGTACGCTACTACACGGGTATACTACAGAGGTGAGGTACACTACAGAGGTGAGGTACACTACTACAGGGGTACACTACAGAGGTGAGGCACGCTACTACACGGGTATACTACAGAGGTGAGGTACACTACTACATGGGTACACTACTACACGGGTACACTACAGAGGTGAGGTACGCTACTACACGGGTATACTACAGAGGTGAGGTACGCTACAGAGGTGAGGTACACTACTACAGGGGTACACTACAGAGGTGAGGTACGCTACTACACGGGTATACTACAGAGGTGAGGTACACTACAGAGGTGAGGTACACTACTACAGGGGTACACTACAGAGGTGAGGTACGCTACTACACGGGTACACTACAGAGGTGAGGTACGCTACTACACGGGTACACTACAGAGGTGAGGTACGCTACTACACGGGTACACTACAGAGGTGAGGTACACTACTACACGGGTACACTACAGAGGTGAGGTACACTACTACACGGGTACACTACAGAGGTGAGGTACATTACTACACGGGTACACTACAGAGGTGAGGTACATTACTACACGGGTACACTACAGAGGTGAGGTACGCTACTACACGGGTACACTACAGAGGTGAGGTACGCTACTACACGGGTACACTACAGAGGTGAGGTACCCTACTACACGGGTACACTACAGAGGTGAGGTACACTACTACACGGGTAAACTACAGAGGTGACGTACACTACTACATGCGTACACTACAGAGGTGAAGTACACTACTACACGGGTACACTACAGAGGTGACGTACACTACTACAGGGGTACACTACAGAGTTGAGGTACACTACTACAGGGGTACACTACAGAGGTGAGGTACACTACTACAGGGGTACACTACAGAAGTGAGGTACACAACAGAGGTGAGGTACACTACTACAGAGGTACACTACAGAAGTGAGGTACACTACAGAGGTGAGGTACACTACAGAGGTGAGGTACACTACTACAGGGGTACAATACAGAGGTGAGGTACGCTACTACACGGGTACACTACAGAAGTGAGGTACACTACTACACGGGTACACTACAGAGGTGAGGTACACTACTACACGGGTACACTACAGAGGTGAGGTACCCTACTACACGGGTACACTACAGAGGTGAGGTACCCTACTACACGGGTACACTACAGAGGTGAGGTACCCTACTACACGGGTACACTACAGAGGTGAGGTACCCTACTAAACGGGTACACTACAGAGGTGAGGTACCCTACTACACGGGTACACTACAGAGGTGAGGTACGCTACTACACGGGTACACTACAGAGGTGAGGTACACTACAGAGGTGAGGTACACTACTACAGGGGTACACTACAGAGGTGAGGTACACTACTACAGGGGTACACTACAGAAGTGAGGTACACTACTACAGGGGTACACTACAGAGGTGAGGTACACTACTACAGGGGTACACTACAGAGGTGAGGTACACTACTACAGGGGTACACTACAGAGGTGAGGTACACTACAGAAGTGACGTACACTACAGAGGTGAGGTACACTACAGAGGTGAGGTACACTACAGAGGTGAGGTACACTACTACAGGGGTACACTACAGAAGTGAGGTACACTACAGAGGTGAGGTAAACTACAGAGGTGAGGTACGCTACTACACGGGTACACTACAGAGGTGAGGTATCCTACTACACGGGTACACTACAGAGGTGAGGTATCCTACTACACGGGTACACTACAGAGGTGAGGTATCCTACTACACGGGTACACTACAGAGGTGAGGTATCCTACTACACGGGTACACTACAGAGGTGAGGTATCCTACTACACGGGTACACTACAGAGGTGAGGTACATTACTGCACGGGTACACTATTACAGGGGTACACTACAGAGGTGAGGTACGCTACTACACGGGTACACTACAGAGGTGACGTACACTACTACAGGGGTACACTACAGAGTTGAGGTACACTACTACAGGGGTACACTACAGAAGTGAGGTACACTACTACAGGGGTACACTACAGAGGTGAGGTACACTACTACAGGGGTACACTACAGAGGTGAGGTACACTACTACACGGGTACACTACAGAGGTGAGGTACACTACTACACGGGTACACTACAGAGGTGAGGTACACTACTACATGGGTACACTACAGAGGTGAGATACACTACTACACGGGTACACTACAGAGGTGAGGTACACTACTACACGGGTACACTACAGAGGTGAGGTACACTACTACACGGGTACACTACAGAGGTGAGGTACACTACTACACGGGTACACTACAGAGGTGAGGTACACTACTACACGGGTACACTACAGAGGTGAGGTACACTACTACACGGGTACACTACAGAGGTGAGGTACACTACTACACGGGTACACTACAGAGGTGAGGTACATTACTACATGGGTACACTACAGAGGTGAGGTACATTACTACATGGGTACACTACAGAGGTGAGGTACACTACTACACGGGTACACTACAGAGGTGAGGTACATTACTACACGGGTACACTATTACAGGGGTACACTATAGAGGTGAGGTACACTACTACACAGGTACACTACAGAGGTGAGGTACATTACTACACGGGTACACTACTACACGGGTACACTACTACACGGGTACACTACAGAGGTGACTTACACTACTACACGGGTACACTACAACGCTGACGTACACTACTACACGGGTACACTACAGAGGTGAGGTACATTACTACACGGGTACACTACAGAGGTGAGGTACACTACTACACGGGTACACTATTACAGGGGTACACTACAGAGGTGAGGTACACTACTACACGGGTACACTACAGAGGTGAGGTACACTACTACACGGGTACACTACAGAGGTGAGGTACACTACTACACGGGTACACTACAGAGGTGAGGTACACTACTACACGGGTACACTACAGAGGTGAGGTACACTACTACACGGGTACACTACAGAGGTGAGGTACACTACTACACGGGTACACTACAGAGGTGAGGTACATTACTACACGGGTACACTACAGAGGTGAGGTACACTACTACACGGGTACACTACAGAGGTGAGGTACATTACTACACGGGTACACTATTACAGGGGTACACTACAGAGGTGAGGTACACTACTACACGGGTACACTACAGAGGTGAGGTACATTACTACACGGGTACACTACAGAGGTGAGGTACACTACTACACGGGTACACTACAGAGGTGACGTACACTACTACAGGGGTACACTACAGAGGTGAAGTACGCTACTACACGGGTACACTACAGAGGTGACGTACACTATTACACGGGTACACTACAGAGGTGAGGTACATTACTACACGGGTACACTACAGAGGTGAGGTACACTACTACACGGGTACACTACAGAGGTGACGTACACTACTACAGGGGTACACTACAGAGGTGAGGTACGCTACTACACGGGTACACTACAGAGGTGACGTACACTACTACACGGGTACACTACAGAGGTGAGGTACATTACTACACGGGTACACTATTACAGGGGTACGCTACTACACGGGTACACTACAGAGGTGACGTACACTACTACACGGGTACACTACAGAGGTGAGGTACATTACTACACGGGTACACTACAGAGGTGGGGTACACTACAGAGGTGAGGTACACTACTACAGGGGTACACTACAGAAGTGAGGTACACTACAGAGGTGAGGTACGCTACTACACGGGTACACTACAGAGGTGAGGTACATTACTACACGGGTACACTACAGAGGTGAGGTACACTACTACACGGGTACACTACAGAGGTGAGGTACCCTACTACACGGGTACACTACAGAGGTGAGGTACGCTACTACACGGGTACACTACAGAGGTGAGGTACACTACTACACGGGTACACTACAGAGGTGAGGTACACTACTACACGGGTACACTACAGAGGTGAGGTACATTACTACACGGGTACACTATTACAGGGGTACACTACAGAGGTGAGGTACGCTACTACACGGGTACACTACAGAGGTGACGTACACTACTACACGCGTACACTACAGAGGTGAAGTACACTACTACACGGGTACACAACAGAGGTGAGGTACACTACTACAGGGGTACACTACAGAGGTGAGGTACACTACTACAGGGGTACACTACAGAAGTGAGGTACACTACAGAGGTGAGGTACGCTACTACTGGGGTACACTACAGAGGTGAGGTACGCTACTACATGGGTACACTACAAAGGTGAGGTACACTACTACACGGGTACACTACAGAGGTGAGGTACCCTACTACACGGGTACACTACAGAGGTGAGGTACCCTACTACACGGGTACACTATAGAGGTGAGGTACCCTACTACACGGGTACACTACAGAGGTGAGGTACGCTACTACACGGGTACACTACAGAAGTGAGGTACACTACAGAGGTGAGGTACACTACAGAGGTGAGGTACACTACTACAGGGGTACACTACAGAGGTGAGGTACACTACTACAGGGGTACACTACAGAGGTGAGGTACACTACTACAGGGGTACACTACAGAGGTGAGGTACACTACTACAGGGGTACACTACAGAGGTGAGGTACACTACTACAGGGGTACACTACAGAGGTGAGGTACACTACAGAAGTGAGGTACACTACAGAGGTGAGGTACACTACAGAGGTGAGGTACACTACTACAGGGGTACACTACAGAAGTGAGGTACACTACAGAGGTGAGGTACACTACAGAGGTGAGGTACGCTACTACACGGGTACACTACAGAGGTGAGGTATCCTACTACACGGGTACACTACAGAGGTGAGGTATCCTACTACACGGGTACACTACAGAGGTGAGGTATCCTACTACACGGGTACACTACAGAGGTGAGGTACGCTACTACACGGGTACACTACAGAGGTGAGGTACGCTACTACACGGGTACACTACAGAGGTGAGGTACGCTACTACACGGGTACACTACAGAGGTGAGGTACGCTACTACACGGGTACACTACATAGGTGAGGTACGCTACTACACGGGTACACTACAGAGGTGAGGTACGCTACTACACGGGTACACTACAGAGGTGAGGTACGCTACTACACGGGTACACTACAGAGGTGAGGTACGCTACTACACGGGTACACTACAGAGGTGAGGTACGCTACTACACGGGTACACTACAGAGGTGAGGTACGCTACTACACGGGTACACTACAGAGGTGAGGTACACTACTACACGGGTACACTACAGAGGTGAGGTACACTACTACACGGGTACACTAGAGGTGAGGTACACTACTACACGGGTACACTACAGAGTTGAGGTACACTACTACACGGGTACACTACAGAGGTGAGGTACACTACTACACGGGTACACTACAGAGGTGAGGTACACTACTACACGGGTACACTACAGAGGTGAGGTACACTACTACACGGGTACACTACAGAGGTGAGGTACACTACTACACGGGTACACTACAGAGGTGAGGTACACTACTACACGGGTACACTACAGAGGTGAGGTACATTACTACACGGGTACACTACAGAGGTGAGGTACACTACTACACGGGTACACTACAGAGGTGAGGTACATTACTACACGGGTACACTATTACAGGGGTACACTACAGAGGTGAGGTACACTACTACACGGGTACACTACAGAGGTGAGGTACATTACTACACGGGTACACTACTACACGGGTACACTACAGAGGTGAGGTACACTACTACACGGGTACACTACAGAGGTGAAGTACACTACTACAGGGGTACACTACAGAGGTGAGGTACGCTACTACACGGATACACTACAGAGGTGAGGTACGCTACTACACGGGTACACTACAGAGGTGAGGTACGCTACTACACGGGTACACTACAGAGGTGAGGTACTCTACTACACGGGTACACTACAGAGGTGAGGTACGCTACTACACGGGTACACTACAGAGGTGAGGTACTCTACTACACGGGTACACTACAGAGGTGAGGTACACTACTACACGGGTACACTACAGAGGTGAGGTACATTACTACACGGGTACACTACTACACGGGTACACTACAGAGGTGAGGTACACTACTACACGGGTACACTACAGAGGTGAAGTACACTACTACAGGGGTACACTACAGAGGTGAGGTACACTACTACACGGGTACACTACAGAGGTGAGGTACACTACTACACGGGTACACTACAGAGGTGACGTACACTACTACACGGGTACACTACAGAGGTGAGGTACGCTACTACACGGGTACACTACAGAGGTGAGGTACGCTACTACACGGGTACACTACAGAGGTGAGGTACGCTACTACACGGGTACACTACAGAGGTGAGGTACGCTACTACACGGGTACACTACAGAGGTGAGGTACGCTACTACACGGGTACACTACAGAGGTGAGGTACGCTACTACACGGGTACACTACAGAGGTGAGGTACGCTACTACACGGGTACACTACATAGGTGAGGTACGCTACTACACGGGTACACTACAGAGGTGAGGTACGCTACTACACGGGTACACTACAGAGGTGAGGTACGCTACTACACGGGTACACTACAGAGGTGAGGTACGCTACTACACGGGTACACTACAGAGGTGAGGTACGCTACTACACGGGTACACTACAGAGGTGAGGTACGCTACTACACGGGTACACTACAGAGGTGAGGTACACTACTACACGGGTACACTACAGAGGTGAGGTACACTACTACACGGGTACACTAGAGGTGAGGTACACTACTACACGGGTACACTACAGAGTTGAGGTACACTACTACACGGGTACACTACAGAGGTGAGGTACACTACTACACGGGTACACTACAGAGGTGAGGTACACTACTACACGGGTACACTACAGAGGTGAGGTACACTACTACACGGGTACACTACAGAGGTGAGGTACACTACTACACGGGTACACTACAGAGGTGAGGTACACTACTACACGGGTACACTACAGAGGTGAGGTACATTACTACACGGGTACACTACAGAGGTGAGGTACACTACTACACGGGTACACTACAGAGGTGAGGTACATTACTACACGGGTACACTATTACAGGGGTACACTACAGAGGTGAGGTACACTACTACACGGGTACACTACAGAGGTGAGGTACATTACTACACGGGTACACTACTACA
Source organism: Leptodactylus fuscus (assembly GCF_031893055.1). Classification (NCBI taxonomy): domain Eukaryota; kingdom Metazoa; phylum Chordata; class Amphibia; order Anura; family Leptodactylidae; genus Leptodactylus; species Leptodactylus fuscus. The sequence goes on from NC_134269.1 coordinate 101,568,723, forward strand.
CGGGTACACTACAGAGGTGAGGTACACTACTACACGGGTACACTACAGAGGTGAAGTACACTACTACAGGGGTACACTACAGAGGTGAGGTACGCTACTACACGGATACACTACAGAGGTGAGGTACGCTACTACACGGGTACACTACAGAGGTGAGGTACGCTACTACACGGGTACACTACAGAGGTGAGGTACTCTACTACACGGGTACACTACAGAGGTGAGGTACCCTACTACACGGGTACACTACAGAGGTGACGTACGCTACTACACGGGTACACTACAGAGGTGAGGTACCCTACTACACGGGTACACTACAGAGGTGAGGTATCCTACTACACGGGTACACTACAGAGGTGAGGTACACTACTACACGGGTACACTACAGAGGTGAGGTACATTACTACACGGGTACACTATTACAGGGGTACACTACAGAGGTGAGGTACGCTACTACACGGGTACACTACAGAGGTGAGGTACGCTACTACACGGGTACACTACAGAGGTGAGGTACGCTACTACACGGGTACACTACAGAGGTGAGGTACACTACTACACGGGTACACTACAGAGGTGAGGTACGCTACTACACGGGTACACTACAGAGGTGAGGTACACTACTACACGGGTACACTACAGAGGTGAGGTACACTACTACACGGGTACACTACAGAGGTGAGGTACACTACTACACGGGTACACTACAGAGGTGAGGTACGCTACTACACGGGTACACTACAGAGGTGACTTACTCTACTACACGGTTACACTACAGAGGTGAAGTACGCTACTACAGGGGTACACTACAGAGGTGAGGTACGCTACTACACGGGTACACTACAGCGGTGACGTACACTACTACACGGGTACACTACAGAGGTGAGGTACACTACTACACGGGTAAACTACAGAGGTGACGTACACTACTACATGCGTACACTACAGAGGTGAAGTACACTACTACACGGGTACACTACAGAGGTGACGTACACTACTACAGGGGTACACTACAGAGTTGAGGTACACTACTACAGGGGTACACTACAGAGGTGAGGTACACTACTACAGGGGTACACTACAGAAGTGAGGTACACAACAGAGGTGAGGTACACTACTACAGAGGTACACTACAGAAGTGAGGTACACTACAGAGGTGAGGTACACTACAGAGGTGAGGTACACTACAGAGGTGAGGTACACTACTACAGGGGTACAATACAGAGGTGAGGTACGCTACTACACGGGTACACTACAGAAGTGAGGTACACTACTACACGGGTACACTACAGAGGTGAGGTACACTACTACACGGGTACACTACAGAGGTGAGGTACCCTACTACACGGGTACACTACAGAGGTGAGGTACCCTACTACACGGGTACACTACAGAGGTGAGGTACCCTACTACACGGGTACACTACAGAGGTGAGGTACCCTACTACACGGGTACACTACAGAGGTGAGGTACGCTACTACACGGGTACACTACAGAGGTGAGGTACACTACAGAGGTGAGGTACACTACTACAGGGGTACACTACAGAGGTGAGGTACACTACTACAGGGGTACACTACAGAAGTGAGGTACACTACTACAGGGGTACACTACAGAGGTGAGGTACACTACTACAGGGGTACACTACAGAGGTGAGGTACACTACAGAAGTGACGTACACTACAGAGGTGAGGTACACTACAGAGGTGAGGTACACTAAAACAGGGGTACACTACAGAAGTGAGGTACACTACAGAGGTGAGGTAAACTACAGAGGTGAGGTATGCTACTACACGGGTACACTACAGAGGTGAGGTATCCTACTACACGGGTACACTACAGAGGTGAGGTATCCTACTACACGGGTACACTACAGAGGTGAGGTATCCTACTACACGGGTACACTACAGAGGTGAGGTATCCTACTACACGGGTACACTACAGAGATGAGGTATCCTACTACACGGGTACACTACAGAGGTGAGGTACACTACTACACGGGTACACTACAGAGGTGAGGTACATTACTACACGGGTACACTATTACAGGGGTACACTACAGAGGTGAGGTACGCTACTACACAGGTACACTACAGAGGTGAGGTACGCTACTACACGGGTACACTACAGAGGTGAGGTACGCTACTACACGGGTAGACTAGAGAGGTGACGTACGCTACTACACGGGTACACTACAGAGGTGAGGTACTCTACTACACGGGTACACTACAGAGGTGTGGTACCCTACTACACGGGTACACTACAGAGGTGAGGTATCCTACTACACGGGTACACTACAGAGGTGTGGTACACTACTACACGGGTACACTACAGAGGTGAGGTACATTACTACACGGGTACACTATTACAGGGGTACACTACAGAGGTGAGGTACGCTACTACACGGGTACACTACAGAGGTGACGTACGCTACTACACGGGTACACTACAGAGGTGACGTACACTACTACACGGGTACACTACAGAGGTGAAGTACATTACTACAGGGGTACACTACAGAGGTGAGGTACACTACTACACTACAGATGTGAGGTACACTACTACACGGGTACACTACAGAGGTGAGGTATCCTACTACACGGGTACACTACAGAGGTGAGGTACACTACTACACGGGTACACTACAGAGGTGAGGTACACTACTACACGGGTACACTACAGAGGTGAGGTACACTACTACACTACAGAGGTGACGTACGCTACTACACGGGTACACTACAGAGGTGAGGTACATTACTACACGGGTACACTACAGAGGTGAGGTACACTACTACACGGGTACACTACAGAGGTGACGTACGCTACTACACGGGTACACTACAGAGGTGAGGTACGCTACTACACGGGTACACTACAGAGGTGAGGTACACTACTACACGGGTACACTACAGAGGTGAGGTACACTACTACACGGGTACACTACAGAGGTGAGGTACACTACTACACGGGTACACTACAGAGGTGAGGTACACTACTACACGGGTACACTACAGAGGTGAGGTACACTACTACACGGGTACACTACAGAGGTGAGGTACGCTACTACACGGGTATACTACAGAGGTGACGTACACTACTACTACACGGGTACACTACAGAGGTGAGGTACACTACTACACGGGTACACTACAGAGGTGAGGTACACTACTACACGGGTACACTACAGAGGTGAGGTACACTACTACACAGGTACACTACTACACGGGTACACTACAGAGGTGAGGTACACTACTACACGGGTACACTACAGAGGTGAGGTACGCTACTACACGGGTATACTACAGAGGTGAGGTACACTACAGAGGTGAGGTACGCTACTACACGGGTACACTACAGAGGTGAGGTACGCTACTACACGGGTATACTACAGAGGTGAGGTACACTACAGAGGTGAGGTACACTACTACAGGGGTACACTACAGAGGTGAGGCACGCTACTACACGGGTATACTACAGAGGTGAGGTACACTACTACATGGGTACACTACTACACGGGTACACTACAGAGGTGAGGTACGCTACTACACGGGTATACTACAGAGGTGAGGTACGCTACAGAGGTGAGGTACACTACTACAGGGGTACACTACAGAGGTGAGGTACGCTACTACACGGGTATACTACAGAGGTGAGGTACACTACAGAGGTGAGGTACACTACTACAGGGGTACACTACAGAGGTGAGGTACGCTACTACACGGGTACACTACAGAGGTGAGGTACGCTACTACACGGGTACACTACAGAGGTGAGGTACGCTACTACACGGGTACACTACAGAGGTGAGGTACACTACTACACGGGTACACTACAGAGGTGAGGTACACTACTACACGGGTACACTACAGAGGTGAGGTACATTACTACACGGGTACACTACAGAGGTGAGGTACATTACTACACGGGTACACTACAGAGGTGAGGTACGCTACTACACGGGTACACTACAGAGGTGAGGTACGCTACTACACGGGTACACTACAGAGGTGAGGTACCCTACTACACGGGTACACTACAGAGGTGAGGTACACTACTACACGGGTAAACTACAGAGGTGACGTACACTACTACATGCGTACACTACAGAGGTGAAGTACACTACTACACGGGTACACTACAGAGGTGACGTACACTACTACAGGGGTACACTACAGAGTTGAGGTACACTACTACAGGGGTACACTACAGAGGTGAGGTACACTACTACAGGGGTACACTACAGAAGTGAGGTACACAACAGAGGTGAGGTACACTACTACAGAGGTACACTACAGAAGTGAGGTACACTACAGAGGTGAGGTACACTACAGAGGTGAGGTACACTACTACAGGGGTACAATACAGAGGTGAGGTACGCTACTACACGGGTACACTACAGAAGTGAGGTACACTACTACACGGGTACACTACAGAGGTGAGGTACACTACTACACGGGTACACTACAGAGGTGAGGTACCCTACTACACGGGTACACTACAGAGGTGAGGTACCCTACTACACGGGTACACTACAGAGGTGAGGTACCCTACTACACGGGTACACTACAGAGGTGAGGTACCCTACTAAACGGGTACACTACAGAGGTGAGGTACCCTACTACACGGGTACACTACAGAGGTGAGGTACGCTACTACACGGGTACACTACAGAGGTGAGGTACACTACAGAGGTGAGGTACACTACTACAGGGGTACACTACAGAGGTGAGGTACACTACTACAGGGGTACACTACAGAAGTGAGGTACACTACTACAGGGGTACACTACAGAGGTGAGGTACACTACTACAGGGGTACACTACAGAGGTGAGGTACACTACTACAGGGGTACACTACAGAGGTGAGGTACACTACAGAAGTGACGTACACTACAGAGGTGAGGTACACTACAGAGGTGAGGTACACTACAGAGGTGAGGTACACTACTACAGGGGTACACTACAGAAGTGAGGTACACTACAGAGGTGAGGTAAACTACAGAGGTGAGGTACGCTACTACACGGGTACACTACAGAGGTGAGGTATCCTACTACACGGGTACACTACAGAGGTGAGGTATCCTACTACACGGGTACACTACAGAGGTGAGGTATCCTACTACACGGGTACACTACAGAGGTGAGGTATCCTACTACACGGGTACACTACAGAGGTGAGGTATCCTACTACACGGGTACACTACAGAGGTGAGGTACATTACTGCACGGGTACACTATTACAGGGGTACACTACAGAGGTGAGGTACGCTACTACACGGGTACACTACAGAGGTGACGTACACTACTACAGGGGTACACTACAGAGTTGAGGTACACTACTACAGGGGTACACTACAGAAGTGAGGTACACTACTACAGGGGTACACTACAGAGGTGAGGTACACTACTACAGGGGTACACTACAGAGGTGAGGTACACTACTACACGGGTACACTACAGAGGTGAGGTACACTACTACACGGGTACACTACAGAGGTGAGGTACACTACTACATGGGTACACTACAGAGGTGAGATACACTACTACACGGGTACACTACAGAGGTGAGGTACACTACTACACGGGTACACTACAGAGGTGAGGTACACTACTACACGGGTACACTACAGAGGTGAGGTACACTACTACACGGGTACACTACAGAGGTGAGGTACACTACTACACGGGTACACTACAGAGGTGAGGTACACTACTACACGGGTACACTACAGAGGTGAGGTACACTACTACACGGGTACACTACAGAGGTGAGGTACATTACTACATGGGTACACTACAGAGGTGAGGTACATTACTACATGGGTACACTACAGAGGTGAGGTACACTACTACACGGGTACACTACAGAGGTGAGGTACATTACTACACGGGTACACTATTACAGGGGTACACTATAGAGGTGAGGTACACTACTACACAGGTACACTACAGAGGTGAGGTACATTACTACACGGGTACACTACTACACGGGTACACTACTACACGGGTACACTACAGAGGTGACTTACACTACTACACGGGTACACTACAACGCTGACGTACACTACTACACGGGTACACTACAGAGGTGAGGTACATTACTACACGGGTACACTACAGAGGTGAGGTACACTACTACACGGGTACACTATTACAGGGGTACACTACAGAGGTGAGGTACACTACTACACGGGTACACTACAGAGGTGAGGTACACTACTACACGGGTACACTACAGAGGTGAGGTACACTACTACACGGGTACACTACAGAGGTGAGGTACACTACTACACGGGTACACTACAGAGGTGAGGTACACTACTACACGGGTACACTACAGAGGTGAGGTACACTACTACACGGGTACACTACAGAGGTGAGGTACATTACTACACGGGTACACTACAGAGGTGAGGTACACTACTACACGGGTACACTACAGAGGTGAGGTACATTACTACACGGGTACACTATTACAGGGGTACACTACAGAGGTGAGGTACACTACTACACGGGTACACTACAGAGGTGAGGTACATTACTACACGGGTACACTACAGAGGTGAGGTACACTACTACACGGGTACACTACAGAGGTGACGTACACTACTACAGGGGTACACTACAGAGGTGAAGTACGCTACTACACGGGTACACTACAGAGGTGACGTACACTATTACACGGGTACACTACAGAGGTGAGGTACATTACTACACGGGTACACTACAGAGGTGAGGTACACTACTACACGGGTACACTACAGAGGTGACGTACACTACTACAGGGGTACACTACAGAGGTGAGGTACGCTACTACACGGGTACACTACAGAGGTGACGTACACTACTACACGGGTACACTACAAAGGTGAGGTACATTACTACACGGGTACACTATTACAGGGGTACGCTACTACACGGGTACACTACAGAGGTGACGTACACTACTACACGGGTACACTACAGAGGTGAGGTACATTACTACACGGGTACACTACAGAGGTGGGGTACACTACAGAGGTGAGGTACACTACTACAGGGGTACACTACAGAAGTGAGGTACACTACAGAGGTGAGGTACGCTACTACACGGGTACACTACAGAGGTGAGGTACATTACTACACGGGTACACTACAGAGGTGAGGTACACTACTACACGGGTACACTACAGAGGTGAGGTACCCTACTACACGGGTACACTACAGAGGTGAGGTACGCTACTACACGGGTACACTACAGAGGTGAGGTACACTACTACACGGGTACACTACAGAGGTGAGGTACACTACTACACGGGTACACTACAGAGGTGAGGTACATTACTACACGGGTACACTATTACAGGGGTACACTACAGAGGTGAGGTACGCTACTACACGGGTACACTACAGAGGTGACGTACACTACTACACGCGTACACTACAGAGGTGAAGTACACTACTACACGGGTACACAACAGAGGTGAGGTACACTACTACAGGGGTACACTACAGAGGTGAGGTACACTACTACAGGGGTACACTACAGAAGTGAGGTACACTACAGAGGTGAGGTACGCTACTACTGGGGTACACTACAGAGGTGAGGTACGCTACTACATGGGTACACTACAAAGGTGAGGTACACTACTACACGGGTACACTACAGAGGTGAGGTACCCTACTACACGGGTACACTACAGAGGTGAGGTACCCTACTACACGGGTACACTATAGAGGTGAGGTACCCTACTACACGGGTACACTACAGAGGTGAGGTACGCTACTACACGGGTACACTACAGAAGTGAGGTACACTACAGAGGTGAGGTACACTACAGAGGTGAGGTACACTACTACAGGGGTACACTACAGAGGTGAGGTACACTACTACAGGGGTACACTACAGAGGTGAGGTACACTACTACAGGGGTACACTACAGAGGTGAGGTACACTACTACAGGGGTACACTACAGAGGTGAGGTACACTACAGAAGTGAGGTACACTACAGAGGTGAGGTACACTACAGAGGTGAGGTACACTACTACAGGGGTACACTACAGAAGTGAGGTACACTACAGAGGTGAGGTACACTACAGAGGTGAGGTACGCTACTACACGGGTACACTACAGAGGTGAGGTATCCTACTACACGGGTACACTACAGAGGTGAGGTATCCTACTACACGGGTACACTACAGAGGTGAGGTATCCTACTACACGGGTACACTACAGAGGTGAGGTATCCTACTACACGGGTACACTACAGAGGTGAGGTACATTACTACACGGGTACACTATTACAGGGGTACACTACAGAGGTGACGTACACTACTACAGGGGTACACTACAGAGTTGAGGTACACTACTACAGGGGTACACTACAGAAGTGAGGTACACTACTACAGGGGTACACTACAGAGGTGAGGTACACTACTACAGGGGTACACTACAGAGGTGGGGTACACTACAGAGGTGAGGTACACTACTACAGGGGTACACTACAGAAGTGAGGTACACTACAGAGATAAGGTACACTACTACAGGGGTACACTACAGAGGTGAGGTACGCTACTACACGGGTACACTACAGAGGTGAGGTACCCTACTACACGGGTACACTACAGAGGTGAGGTACACTACTACACAGGTACACTACAGAGGTGAGGTACATTACTACACGGGTACACTACAGAGGTGAGGTACGCTACTACACGGGTACACTACAGAGGTGACGTACGCTACTACACGGGTACACTACAGAGGTGAAGTACACTACTACAGGGGTACACTACAGAGGTGAGGTACGCTACTACACGGGTACACTACAGAGGTGACGTACACTACTACACGGGTACACTACAGAGGTGAGGTTCATTACTACACGGGTACACTACAGAGGTGAGGTTCATTACTACACGGGTACACTACAGAGGTGAGGTACGCTACTACACGGGTACACTACAGAGGTGACGTACGCTACTACACGGGTACACTACAGAGGTGAGGTACCCTACTACACGGGTACACTACAGAGGTGAGGTATCCTACTACACGGGTACACTACAGAGGTGAGGTACACTACTACACGGGTACACTACAGAGGTGAGGTACATTACTACACGGGTACACTACAGAGGTGAGGTACGCTACTACAAGGGTACACTACAGAGGTGAGGTACGCTACTACACGGGTACACTACAGAGGTGAGGTACGCTACTACACGGGTACACTACATAGGTGAGGTACGCTACTACACGGGTACACTACAGAGGTGAGGTACGCTACTACACGGGTACACTACAGAGGTGAGGTACGCTACTACACGGGTACACTACAGAGGTGAGGTACGCTACTACACGGGTACACTACAGAGGTGAGGTACGCTACTACACGGGTACACTACAGAGGTGAGGTACGCTACTACACGGGTACACTACAGAGGTGAGGTACACTACTACACGGGTACACTACAGAGGTGAGGTACACTACTACACGGGTACACTAGAGGTGAGGTACACTACTACACGGGTACACTACAGAGTTGAGGTACACTACTACACGGGTACACTACAGAGGTGAGGTACACTACTACACGGGTACACTACAGAGGTGAGGTACACTACTACACGGGTACACTACAGAGGTGAGGTACACTACTACACGGGTACACTACAGAGGTGAGGTACACTACTACACGGGTACACTACAGAGGTGAGGTACACTACTACACGGGTACACTACAGAGGTGAGGTACATTACTACACGGGTACACTACAGAGGTGAGGTACACTACTACACGGGTACACTACAGAGGTGAGGTACATTACTACACGGGTACACTATTACAGGGGTACACTACAGAGGTGAGGTACACTACTACACGGGTACACTACAGAGGTGAGGTACATTACTACACGGGTACACTACTACACGGGTACACTACAGAGGTGAGGTACACTACTACACGGGTACACTACAGAGGTGAAGTACACTACTACAGGGGTACACTACAGAGGTGAGGTACGCTACTACACGGATACACTACAGAGGTGAGGTACGCTACTACACGGGTACACTACAGAGGTGAGGTACGCTACTACACGGGTACACTACAGAGGTGAGGTACTCTACTACACGGGTACACTACAGAGGTGAGGTACGCTACTACACGGGTACACTACAGAGGTGAGGTACTCTACTACACGGGTACACTACAGAGGTGAGGTACACTACTACACGGGTACACTACAGAGGTGAGGTACATTACTACACGGGTACACTACTACACGGGTACACTACAGAGGTGAGGTACACTACTACACGGGTACACTACAGAGGTGAAGTACACTACTACAGGGGTACACTACAGAGGTGAGGTACACTACTACACGGGTACACTACAGAGGTGAGGTACACTACTACACGGGTACACTACAGAGGTGACGTACACTACTACACGGGTACACTACAGAGGTGAGGTACGCTACTACACGGGTACACTACAGAGGTGAGGTACGCTACTACACGGGTACACTACAGAGGTGAGGTACGCTACTACACGGGTACACTACAGAGGTGAGGTACGCTACTACACGGGTACACTACAGAGGTGAGGTACGCTACTACACGGGTACACTACAGAGGTGAGGTACGCTACTACACGGGTACACTACAGAGGTGAGGTACGCTACTACACGGGTACACTACATAGGTGAGGTACGCTACTACACGGGTACACTACAGAGGTGAGGTACGCTACTACACGGGTACACTACAGAGGTGAGGTACGCTACTACACGGGTACACTACAGAGGTGAGGTACGCTACTACACGGGTACACTACAGAGGTGAGGTACGCTACTACACGGGTACACTACAGAGGTGAGGTACGCTACTACACGGGTACACTACAGAGGTGAGGTACACTACTACACGGGTACACTACAGAGGTGAGGTACACTACTACACGGGTACACTAGAGGTGAGGTACACTACTACACGGGTACACTACAGAGTTGAGGTACACTACTACACGGGTACACTACAGAGGTGAGGTACACTACTACACGGGTACACTACAGAGGTGAGGTACACTACTACACGGGTACACTACAGAGGTGAGGTACACTACTACACGGGTACACTACAGAGGTGAGGTACACTACTACACGGGTACACTACAGAGGTGAGGTACACTACTACACGGGTACACTACAGAGGTGAGGTACATTACTACACGGGTACACTACAGAGGTGAGGTACACTACTACACGGGTACACTACAGAGGTGAGGTACATTACTACACGGGTACACTATTACAGGGGTACACTACAGAGGTGAGGTACACTACTACACGGGTACACTACAGAGGTGAGGTACATTACTACACGGGTACACTACAGAGGTGAGGTACACTACTACACGGGTACACTACAGAGGTGAAGTACACTACTACAGGGGTACACTACAGAGGTGAGGTACGCTACTACACGGATACACTACAGAGGTGAGGTACGCTACTACACGGGTACACTACAGAGGTGAGGTACGCTACTACACGGGTACACTACAGAGGTGAGGTACTCTACTACACGGGTACACTACAGAGGTGAGGTACCCTACTACACGGGTACACTACAGAGGTGACGTACGCTACTACACGGGTACACTACAGAGGTGAGGTACCCTACTACACGGGTACACTACAGAGGTGAGGTATCCTACTACACGGGTACACTACAGAGGTGAGGTACACTACTACACGGGTACACTACAGAGGTGAGGTACATTACTACACGGGTACACTATTACAGGGGTACACTACAGAGGTGAGGTACGCTACTACACGGGTACACTACAGAGGTGAGGTACGCTACTACACGGGTACACTACAGAGGTGAGGTACGCTACTACACGGGTACACTACAGAGGTGAGGTACACTACTACACGGGTACACTACAGAGGTGAGGTACGCTACTACACGGGTACACTACAGAGGTGAGGTACACTACTACACGGGTACACTACAGAGGTGAGGTACACTACTACACGGGTACACTACAGAGGTGAGGTACACTACTACACGGGTACACTACAGAGGTGAGGTACGCTACTACACGGGTACACTACAGAGGTGAGGTACGCTACTACACGGGTACACTACAGAGGTGAGGTACGCTACTACACGGGTACACTACAGAGGTGAGGTACGCTACTACACGGGTACACTACAGAGGTGAGGTACGCTACTACACGGGTACACTACAGAGGTGAGGTACGCTACTACACGGGTACACTACAGAGGTGAGGTACGCTACTACACGGGTACACTACAGAGGTGAGGTACGCTACTACACGGGTACACTACAGAGGTGAGGTACGCTACTACACGGGTACACTACAGAGGTGAGGTACGCTACTACACGGGTACACTACAGAGGTGAGGTACGCTACTACACGGGTACACTACAGAGGTGAGGTACGCTACTACACGGGTACACTACAGAGGTGAGGTACACTACTACACGGGTACACTAGAGGTGAGGTACACTACTACACGGGTACACTACAGAGGTGAGGTACACTACTACACGGGTACACTACAGAGGTGAGGTACACTACTACACGGGTACACTACAGAGGTGAGGTACACTACTACACGGGTACACTACAGAGGTGAGGTACATTACTACACGGGTACACTACAGAGGTGAGGTACACTACTACACGGGTACACTACAGAGGTGAGGTACATTACTACACGGGTACACTATTACAGGGGTACACTACAGAGGTGAGGTACACTACTACACGGGTACACTACAGAGGTGAGGTACATTACTACACGGGTACACTACTACACGGGTACACTACAGAGGTGAGGTACACTACTACACGGGTACACTACAGAGGTGACTTACACTACTACACGGGTACACTACAGAGGTGAAGTACACTACTACAGGGGTACACTACAGAGGTGAGGTACGCTACTACACGGGTACACTACAGCGGTGACTTACGCTACTACACGGGTACACTACAGAGGTGAGGTACATTACTACACGGGTACACTACAGAGGTGAGGTATCCTACTACACGGGTACACTACAGAGGTGAGGTACACTACTACACGGGTACACTACAGAGGTGAGGTACACTACTACACGGGTACACTACAGAGGTGAGGTACATTACTACACGGGTACACTACAGAGGTGAGGTACACTACTACACGGGTACACTACAGAGGTGAGGTACACTACTACACGGGTACACTACAGAGGTGAGGTACACTACTACACGGGTACACTACAGAGGTGAGGTACATTACTACACGGGTACACTACAGAGGTGAGGTACACTACTACACGGGTACACTACAGAGGTGAGGTACATTACTACACGGGTACACTATTACAGGGGTACACTACAGAGGTGAGGTACACTACTACACGGGTACACTACAGAGGTGAGGTACATTACTACACGGGTACACTACTACACGGGTACACTACAGAGGTGAGGTACACTACTACACGGGTACACTACAGAGGTGAGGTACACTACTACACGGGTACACTACAGAGGTGAGGTACACTACTACACGGGTACACTACAGAGGTGAGGTACACTACTACACGGGTACACTACAGAGGTGAGGTACACTACTACACGGGTACACTACAGAGGTGAGGTACGCTACTACACGGGTACACTACAGAGGTGACTTACTCTACTACACGGTTACACTACAGAGGTGAAGTACGCTACTACAGGGGTACACTACAGAGGTGAGGTACGCTACTACACGGGTACACTACAGCGGTGACGTACACTACTACACGGGTACACTACAGAGGTGAGGTACACTACTACACGGGTACACTACAGAGGTGAGGTACATTACTACACGGGTACACTACAGAGGTGAGGTACACTACTACACGGGTACACTACAGAGGTGAGGTACATTACTACACGGGTACACTATTACAGGGGTACACTACAGAGGTGAGGTACACTACTACACGGGTACACTACAGAGGTGAGGTACACTACTACACGGGTACACTACAGAGGTGAGGTACACTACTACAGGGGTACACTACAGAGGTGAGGTACGCTACTACACGGGTACACTACAGAGGTGACTTACTCTACTACATGGTTACACTACAGAGGTGACTTACTCTACTACACGGTTACACTACAGAGGTGAAGTACACTACTACAGGGGTACACTACAGAGGTGAGGTACGCTACTACACGGGTACACTACAGCGTTGACGTACACTACTACATGGGTACACTACAGAGGTGAGGTACATTACTACACGGGTACACTACAGAGGTGAGGTACACTACAGAGGTGAGGTACACTACAGAGGTGAGGTACACTACTACATGGGTACACTATTACAGGGGTACACTACAGAGGTGAGGTACACTACTACACTGGTACACTACAGAGGTGAGGTACACTACTACACGGGTACACTACAGAGGTGAGGTACACTACTACACGGGTACACTACAGAGGTGAGGTACACTACTACACGGGTACACTACAGAGGTGAGGTACACTACTACACGGGTACACTACAGAGGTGAGGTACACTACTACACGGGTACACTACAGAGGTGAGGTACACTACTACACGGGTACACTACAGAGGTGAGGTACACTACTACACGGGTACACTACAGAGGTGAGGTACACTACTACACGGGTACACTACAGAGGTGAGGTACACTACTACACGGGTACACTACAGAGGTGAGGTACACTACTACACGGGTACACTACAGAGGTGAGGTACACTACTACACGGGTACACTACAGAGGTGAGGTACATTACTACACGGGTACACTATTACAGGGGTACACTACAGAGGTGAGGTACACTACTACACGGGTACACTACAGAGGTGAGGTACACTACTACACGGGTACACTACAGAGGTGAGGTACACTACTACACGGGTACACTACAGAGGTGAGGTACATTACTACACGGGTACACTACAGAGGTGACGTACACTACTACACGGGTACACTACAGAGGTGACGTACACTACTACAGGGGTACACTACAGAGGCGAGGTACGCTACTACACGGGTACACTACAGAGGTGACGTACACTACTACACGGGTACACTACAGAGGTGAGGTACATTACTACACGGGTACACTATTACAGGGGTACGCTACTACACGGGTACACTACAGAGGTGACGTACACTACTACACGGGTACACTACAGAGGTGAGGTACATTACTACACGGGTACACTACAGAGGTGAGGTACATTACTACAGGGGTACACTACAGAGGTGAGGTACGCTACTACACAGGTACACTACAGAGGTGAGGTACGCTACTACACGGGTACACTACAGAGGAGAGGTACACTACTACACGGGTACACTACAGAGGTGAGGTACACTACTACACGGGTACACTACAGAGGTGAGGTACACTACTACACGGGTACACTATTACAGGGGTACACTACAGAGGTGAGGTACGCTACTACACGGGTACACTACAGAGGTGACGTACACTACTACATGCGTACACTACAGAGGTGAAGTACACTACTACACGGGTACACTACAGAGGTGAGGTACACTACTACAGGGGTACACTACAGAGGTGAGGTACACTACTACAGGGGTACACTACAGAGGTGAGGTACACTACTACAGGGGTACACTACAGAAGTGAGGTACACTACAGAGGTACACTACAGAAGTGAGGTACACTACAGAGGTGAGGTACACTACAGAGGTGAGGTACACTACAGAGGTGAGGTACACTACTACACGGGTACACTACAGAGGTGAGGTACACTACTACAGGGGTACACTACAGAGGTGAGGTACCCTACTACACGGGTACACTACAGAGGTGAGGTACGCTACTACACGGGTACACTACAGAAGTGAGGTACACTACAGAGGTGAGGTACACTACTACAGGGGTACACTACAGAGGTGAGGTACACTACAGAAGTGAGGTAAACTACTACAGGGGTACACTACAGAGGTGAGGTACACTACTACAGGGGTACACTACAGAGGTGAGGTACACTACAGAAGTGAGGTACACTACAGAGTTGAGGTACACTACTACAGGGGTACACTACAGAAGTGAGGTACACTACTACACGGGTACACTACAGAGGTGAGGTATCCTACTACACGGGTACACTACAGAGGTGAGGTATCCTACTACACGGGTACACTACAGAGGTGAGGTATCCTACTACACGGGTACACTACAGAGGTGAGGTATCCTACTACACGGGTACACTACAGAGGTGAGGTACATTACTACAAGGGTACACTATTACAGGGGTACACTACAGAGGTGAGGTACGCTACTACACGGGTACACTACAGAGGTGACGTACACTACTACAGGGGTACACTACAGAGTTGAGGTACACTACTACAGGGGTACACTACAGAAATGAGGTACACTACTACAGGGGTACACTACAGAGGTGAGGTACAATACTACAGGGGTACACTACAGAGGAGGGGTACACTACAGAAGTGAGGTACACTACAGAGGTGAGGTACACTACTACAGGGGTACACTACAGAAGTGAGGTAAACTACAGAGGTGAGGTACACTACTACAGGGGTACACTACAGAGGTGAGGTACGTTACTACACAGGTACACTACAGAGGTGAGGTACATTACTACACGGGTACACTATTACAGGGGTACACTACAGAGGTGAGGTACGCTACTACACGGGTACACTACAGAGGTGAGGTACACTACTACACGGGTACACTACAGAGGTGAGGTACATTACTACAAGGGTACACTACAGAGGTGAGGTACGCTACTACACGGGTACACTACAGAGGTGAGGTACGCTACTACACGGGTACACTACAGAGGTGAGGTACGCTACTACACGGGTACACTACAGAGGTGACGTACGCTACTACACGGGTACACTACAGAGGTGAAGTACACTACTACAGGGGTACACTACAGAGGTGAGGTACGCTACTACACGGGTACACTACAGAGGTGACGTACACTACTACACGGGTACACTACAGAGGTGAGGTACATTACTACACGGGTACACTACAGAGGTGAGGTACATTACTACACGGGTACACTACAGAGGTGAGGTACGCTACTACACGGGTACACTACAGAGGTGACGTACGCTACTACACGGGTACACTACAGAGGTGAGGTACCCTACTACACGGGTACACTACAGAGATGAGGTATCCTACTACATGGGTACACTACAGAGGTGAGGTACACTACTACACGGGTACACTACAGAGGTGAGGTACATTACTACACGGGTACACTATTACAGGGGTACACTACAGAGGTGAGGTACGCTACTACACGGGTACACTACAGAGGTGAGGTACACTACTACACGGGTACACTACAGAGGTGAGGTACACTACTACACGGGTACACTACAGAGGTGATGTACATTACTACACGGGTACACTACAGAGGTGAGGTACGCTACTACACGGGTACACTACAGAGGCGAGGTACACTACTACACGGGTACACTACAGAGGTGAGGTACATTACTACACGGGTACACTACAGAGGTGAGGTACGCTACTACACGGGTACACTACAGAGGTGAGGTACGCAACTACACGGGTACACTACAGAGGTGAGGTACGCTACTACACGGGTACACTACAGAGGTGACGTACGCTACTACACGGGTACACTACAGAGGTGAGGTACTCTACTACACGGGTACACTACAGAGGTGAGGTACCCTACTACACGGGTACACTACAGAGGTGAGGTATCCTACTACACGGGTACACTACAGAGGTGAGGTACACTACTACACGGGTACACTACAGAGGTGAGGTACATTACTACACGGGTACACTACAGAGGTGAGGTACACTACTACACGGGTACACTACAGAGGTGACTTACACTACTACACGGGTACACTACAGAGGTGAAGTACACTACTACAGGGGTACACTACAGAGGTGAGGTACGCTACTACACGGGTACACTACAGCGGTGACGTACGCTACTACACGGGTACACTACAGCGGTGACGTACGCTACTACACGGGTACACTACAGAGGTGAGGTACATTACTACACGGGTACACTACAGAGGTGAGGTACATTACTACACGGGTACACTACAGAGGTGAGGTACGCTACTACACGGGTACACTACAGAGGTGAGGTACGCTACTACACGGGTACACTACAGAGGTGAGGTACGCTACTACACGGGTAGACTAGAGAGGTGACGTACGCTACTACACGGGTACACTACAGAGGTGAGGTACTCTACTACACGGGTACACTACAGAGGTGTGGTACCCTACTACACGGGTACACTACAGAGGTGAGGTATCCTACTACACGGGTACACTACAGAGGTGTGGTACACTACTACACGGGTACACTACAGAGGTGAGGTACATTACTACACGGGTACACTATTACAGGGGTACACTACAGAGGTGAGGTACGCTACTACACGGGTACACTACAGAGGTGACGTACGCTACTACACGGGTACACTACAGAGGTGACGTACACTACTACACGGGTACACTACAGAGGTGAGGTACATTACTACAGGGGTACACTACAGAGGTGAGGTACACTACTACACTACAGATGTGAGGTACACTACTACACGGGTACACTACAGAGGTGAGGTATCCTACTACACGGGTACACTACAGAGGTGAGGTACACTACTACAAGGGTACACTACAGAGGTGAGGTACACTACTACACGGGTACACTACAGAGGTGAGGTATCCTACTACACGGGTACACTACAGAGGTGAGGTATCCTACTACACGGGTACACTACAGAGGTGAGGTATCCTACTACACGGGTACACTACAGAGGTGAGGTATCCTACTACACGGGTACACTACAGAGGTGAGGTACATTACTACACGGGTACACTATTACAGGGGTACACTACAGAGGTGACGTACACTACTACAGGGGTACACTACAGAGTTGAGGTACACTACTACAGGGGTACACTACAGAAGTGAGGTACACTACTACAGGGGTACACTACAGAGGTGAGGTACACTACTACAGGGGTACACTACAGAGGTGGGGTACACTACAGAGGTGAGGTACACTACTACAGGGGTACACTACAGAAGTGAGGTACACTACAGAGATAAGGTACACTACTACAGGGGTACACTACAGAGGTGAGGTACGCTACTACACGGGTACACTACAGAGGTGAGGTACCCTACTACACGGGTACACTACAGAGGTGAGGTACACTACTACACAGGTACACTACAGAGGTGAGGTACATTACTACACGGGTACACTACAGAGGTGAGGTACGCTACTACACGGGTACACTACAGAGGTGACGTACGCTACTACACGGGTACACTACAGAGGTGAAGTACACTACTACAGGGGTACACTACAGAGGTGAGGTACGCTACTACACGGGTACACTACAGAGGTGACGTACACTACTACACGGGTACACTACAGAGGTGAGGTTCATTACTACACGGGTACACTACAGAGGTGAGGTACATTACTACACGGGTACACTACAGAGGTGAGGTACGCTACTACACGGGTACACTACAGAGGTGACGTACGCTACTACACGGGTACACTACAGAGGTGAGGTACCCTACTACACGGGTACACTACAGAGGTGAGGTATCCTACTACACGGGTACACTACAGAGGTGAGGTACACTACTACACGGGTACACTACAGAGGTGAGGTACATTACTACACGGGTACACTATTACAGGCGTACACTACAGAGGTGAGGTACGCTACTACAAGGGTACACTACAGAGGTGAGGTACGCTACTACACGGGTACACTACAGAGGTGAGGTACGCTACTACACGGGTACACTACAGAGGTGAGGTACCCTACTACACGGGTACACTACAGAGGTAAGGTACCCTACTACACGGGTACACTACAGAGGTGAGGTATCCTACTACACGGGTACACTACAGAGGTGAGGTACACTACTACATGGGTACACTACAGAGGTGAGGTACATTACTACACGGGTACACTATTACAGGGGTACACTACAGAGGTGAGGTACGCTACTACACGGGTACACTACAGAGGTGACGTACACTACTACACGGGTACACTACAGAGGTGAGGTACGCTACTACACGGGTACACTACAGAGGTGAGGTACGCTACTACACGGGTACACTACAGAGGTGAGGTACGCTACTACACGGGTACACTACAGAGGTGAGGTACGCTACTACACGGGTACACTACAGAGGTGAGGTACGCTACTACACGGGTACACTACAGAGGTGAGGTACGCTACTACACGGGTACACTACAGAGGTGAGGTACGCTACTACACGGGTACACTACAGAGGTGAGGTACACTACTACACGGGTACACTACAGAGGTGAGGTACACTACTACACGGGTACACTACAGAGGTGAGGTACACTACTACACGGGTACACTAGAGGTGAGGTACACTACTACACGGGTACACTACAGAGTTGAGGTACACTACTACACGGGTACACTACAGAGGTGAGGTACACTACTACACGGGTACACTACAGAGGTGAGGTACACTACTACACGGGTACACTACAGAGGTGAGGTACACTACTACACGGGTACACTACAGAGGTGAGGTACACTACTACACGGGTACACTACAGAGGTGAGGTACACTACTACACGGGTACACTACAGAGGTGAGGTACATTACTACACGGGTACACTACAGAGGTGAGGTACACTACTACACGGGTACACTACAGAGGTGAGGTACATTACTACACGGGTACACTATTACAGGGGTACACTACAGAGGTGAGGTACACTACTACACGGGTACACTACAGAGGTGAGGTACATTACTACACGGGTACACTACTACACGGGTACACTACAGAGGTGAGGTACACTACTACACGGGTACACTACAGAGGTGAAGTACACTACTACAGGGGTACACTACAGAGGTGAGGTACGCTACTACACGGATACACTACAGAGGTGAGGTACGCTACTACACGGGTACACTACAGAGGTGAGGTACGCTACTACACGGGTACACTACAGAGGTGAGGTACTCTACTACACGGGTACACTACAGAGGTGAGGTACCCTACTACACGGGTACACTACAGAGGTGACGTACGCTACTACACGGGTACACTACAGAGGTGAGGTACCCTACTACACGGGTACACTACAGAGGTGAGGTATCCTACTACACGGGTACACTACAGAGGTGAGGTACACTACTACACGGGTACACTACAGAGGTGAGGTACATTACTACACGGGTACACTATTACAGGGGTACACTACAGAGGTGAGGTACGCTACTACACGGGTACACTACAGAGGTGAGGTACGCTACTACACGGGTACACTACAGAGGTGAGGTACACTACTACACGGGTACACTACAGAGGTGAGGTACACTACTACACGGGTACACTACAGAGGTGAGGTACACTACTACACGGGTACACTACAGAGGTGAGGTACACTACTACACGGGTACACTACAGAGGTGAGGTACACTACTACACGGGTACACTACAGAGGTGAGGTACACTACTACACGGGTACACTACAGAGGTGAGGTACACTACTACACGGGTACACTACAGAGGTGAGGTACACTACTACACGGGTACACTACAGAGGTGAGGTACGCTACTACACGGGTACACTACAGAGGTGAGGTACACTACTACACGGGTACACTACAGAGGTGAGGTACACTACTACACGGGTACACTACAGAGGTGAGGTACACTACTACACGGGTACACTACAGAGGTGAGGTACGCTACTACACGGGTACACTACAGAGGTGAGGTACGCTACTACACGGGTACACTACAGAGGTGAGGTACGCTACTACACGGGTACACTACAGAGGTGAGGTACGCTACTACACGGGTACACTACAGAGGTGAGGTACGCTACTACACGGGTACACTACAGAGGTGAGGTACGCTACTACACGGGTACACTACAGAGGTGAGGTACACTACTACACGGGTACACTACAGAGGTGAGGTACGCTACTACACGGGTACACTACAGAGGTGAGGTACGCTACTACACGGGTACACTACAGAGGTGAGGTACGCTACTACACGGGTACACTACAGAGGTGAGGTACGCTACTACACGGGTACACTACAGAGGTGAGGTACACTACTACACGGGTACACTAGAGGTGAGGTACACTACTACACGGGTACACTACAGAGGTGAGGTACACTACTACACGGGTACACTACAGAGGTGAGGTACACTACTACACGGGTACACTACAGAGGTGAGGTACACTACTACACGGGTACACTACAGAGGTGAGGTACACTACTACACGGGTACACTACAGAGGTGAGGTACATTACTACACGGGTACACTACAGAGGTGAGGTACACTACTACACGGGTACACTACAGAGGTGAGGTACATTACTACACGGGTACACTATTACAGGGGTACACTACAGAGGTGAGGTACACTACTACACGGGTACACTACAGAGGTGAGGTACATTACTACACGGGTACACTACTACACGGGTACACTACAGAGGTGAGGTACACTACTACACGGGTACACTACAGAGGTGACTTACACTACTACACGGGTACACTACAGAGGTGAAGTACACTACTACAGGGGTACACTACAGAGGTGAGGTACGCTACTACACGGGTACACTACAGCGGTGACTTACGCTACTACACGGGTACACTACAGAGGTGAGGTACATTACTACACGGGTACACTACAGAGGTGAGGTATCCTACTACACGGGTACACTACAGAGGTGAGGTACACTACTACACGGGTACACTACAGAGGTGAGGTACACTACTACACGGGTACACTACAGAGGTGAGGTACATTACTACACGGGTACACTACAGAGGTGAGGTACACTACTACACGGGTACACTACAGAGGTGAGGTACACTACTACACGGGTACACTACAGAGGTGAGGTACACTACTACACGGGTACACTACAGAGGTGAGGTACACTACTACACGGGTACACTACAGAGGTGAGGTACGCTACTACACGGGTACACTACAGAGGTGACTTACTCTACTACACGGTTACACTACAGAGGTGAAGTACGCTACTACAGGGGTACACTACAGAGGTGAGGTACGCTACTACACGGGTACACTACAGCGGTGACGTACACTACTACACGGGTACACTACAGAGGTGAGGTACACTACTACACGGGTACACTACAGAGGTGAGGTACATTACTACACGGGTACACTACAGAGGTGAGGTA
The DNA here is from genome assembly GCF_031893055.1 of Leptodactylus fuscus. NCBI lineage: Eukaryota > Metazoa > Chordata > Amphibia > Anura > Leptodactylidae > Leptodactylus > Leptodactylus fuscus. The sequence continues at coordinate 101,592,079 of NC_134269.1, forward strand.
CACTACTACACGGGTACACTACAGAGGTGAGGTACATTACTACACGGGTACACTATTACAGGGGTACACTACAGAGGTGAGGTACACTACTACACGGGTACACTACAGAGGTGAGGTACACTACTACACGGGTACACTACAGAGGTGAGGTACACTACTACAGGGGTACACTACAGAGGTGAGGTACGCTACTACACGGGTACACTACAGAGGTGACTTACTCTACTACACGGTTACACTACAGAGGTGACTTACTCTACTACACGGTTACACTACAGAGGTGAAGTACACTACTACAGGGGTACACTACAGAGGTGAGGTACGCTACTACACGGGTACACTACAGCGTTGACGTACACTACTACATGGGTACACTACAGAGGTGAGGTACATTACTACACGGGTACACTACAGAGGTGAGGTACACTACAGAGGTGAGGTACACTACAGAGGTGAGGTACACTACTACATGGGTACACTATTACAGGGGTACACTACAGAGGTGAGGTACACTACTACACTGGTACACTACAGAGGTGAGGTACACTACTACACGGGTACACTACAGAGGTGAGGTACACTACTACACGGGTACACTACAGAGGTGAGGTACACTACTACACGGGTACACTACAGAGGTGAGGTACACTACTACACGGGTACACTACAGAGGTGAGGTACACTACTACACGGGTACACTACAGAGGTGAGGTACACTACTACACGGGTACACTACAGAGGTGAGGTACACTACTACACGGGTACACTACAGAGGTGAGGTACACTACTACACGGGTACACTACAGAGGTGAGGTACACTACTACACGGGTACACTACAGAGGTGAGGTACATTACTACACGGGTACACTATTACAGGGGTACACTACAGAGGTGAGGTACACTACTACACGGGTACACTACAGAGGTGAGGTACACTACTACACGGGTACACTACAGAGGTGAGGTACACTACTACACGGGTACACTACAGAGGTGAGGTACATTACTACACGGGTACACTACAGAGGTGACGTACACTACTACACGGGTACACTACAGAGGTGACGTACACTACTACAGGGGTACACTACAGAGGCGAGGTACGCTACTACACGGGTACACTACAGAGGTGACGTACACTACTACACGGGTACACTACAGAGGTGAGGTACATTACTACACGGGTACACTATTACAGGGGTACGCTACTACACGGGTACACTACAGAGGTGACGTACACTACTACACGGGTACACTACAGAGGTGAGGTACATTACTACACGGGTACACTACAGAGGTGAGGTACATTACTACAGGGGTACACTACAGAGGTGAGGTACGCTACTACACAGGTACACTACAGAGGTGAGGTACGCTACTACACGGGTACACTACAGAGGAGAGGTACACTACTACACGGGTACACTACAGAGGTGAGGTACACTACTACACGGGTACACTACAGAGGTGAGGTACACTACTACACGGGTACACTATTACAGGGGTACACTACAGAGGTGAGGTACGCTACTACACGGGTACACTACAGAGGTGACGTACACTACTACATGCGTACACTACAGAGGTGAAGTACACTACTACACGGGTACACTACAGAGGTGAGGTACACTACTACAGGGGTACACTACAGAGGTGAGGTACACTACTACAGGGGTACACTACAGAGGTGAGGTACACTACTACAGGGGTACACTACAGAAGTGAGGTACACTACAGAGGTACACTACAGAAGTGAGGTACACTACAGAGGTGAGGTACACTACAGAGGTGAGGTACACTACAGAGGTGAGGTACACTACTACACGGGTACACTACAGAGGTGAGGTACACTACTACAGGGGTACACTACAGAGGTGAGGTACCCTACTACACGGGTACACTACAGAGGTGAGGTACGCTACTACACGGGTACACTACAGAAGTGAGGTACACTACAGAGGTGAGGTACACTACTACAGGGGTACACTACAGAGGTGAGGTACACTACAGAAGTGAGGTAAACTACTACAGGGGTACACTACTACAGGGGTACACTACAGAGGTGAGGTACACTACAGAAGTGAGGTACACTACAGAGTTGAGGTACACTACTACAGGGGTACACTACAGAAGTGAGGTACACTACTACACGGGTACACTACAGAGGTGAGGTATCCTACTACACGGGTACACTACAGAGGTGAGGTATCCTACTACACGGGTACACTACAGAGGTGAGGTATCCTACTACACGGGTACACTACAGAGGTGAGGTATCCTACTACACGGGTACACTACAGAGGTGAGGTACATTACTACAAGGGTACACTATTACAGGGGTACACTACAGAGGTGAGGTACGCTACTACACGGGTACACTACAGAGGTGACGTACACTACTACAGGGGTACACTACAGAGTTGAGGTACACTACTACAGGGGTACACTACAGAAATGAGGTACACTACTACAGGGGTACACTACAGAGGTGAGGTACAATACTACAGGGGTACACTACAGAGGAGGGGTACACTACAGAAGTGAGGTACACTACAGAGGTGAGGTACACTACTACAGGGGTACACTACAGAAGTGAGGTAAACTACAGAGGTGAGGTACACTACTACAGGGGTACACTACAGAGGTGAGGTACGCTACTACACAGGTACACTACAGAGGTGAGGTACATTACTACACGGGTACACTATTACAGGGGTACACTACAGAGGTGAGGTACGCTACTACACGGGTACACTACAGAGGTGAGGTACACTACTACACGGGTACACTACAGAGGTGAGGTACATTACTACAAGGGTACACTACAGAGGTGAGGTACGCTACTACACGGGTACACTACAGAGGTGAGGTACGCTACTACACGGGTACACTACAGAGGTGAGGTACGCTACTACACGGGTACACTACAGAGGTGACGTACGCTACTACACGGGTACACTACAGAGGTGAAGTACACTACTACAGGGGTACACTACAGAGGTGAGGTACGCTACTACACGGGTACACTACAGAGGTGACGTACACTACTACACGGGTACACTACAGAGGTGAGGTACATTACTACACGGGTACACTACAGAGGTGAGGTACATTACTACACGGGTACACTACAGAGGTGAGGTACGCTACTACACGGGTACACTACAGAGGTGACGTACGCTACTACACGGGTACACTACAGAGGTGAGGTACCCTACTACACGGGTACACTACAGAGATGAGGTATCCTACTACATGGGTACACTACAGAGGTGAGGTACGCTACTACACGGGTACACTACAGAGGTGACGTACACTACTACACGGGTACACTACAGAGGTGAGGTACATTACTACACGGGTACACTACAGAGGTGAGGTACATTACTACACGGGTACACTACAGAGGTGAGGTACGCTACTACACGGGTACACTACAGAGGTGAGGTACGCTACTACACGGGTACACTACAGAGGTGAGGTACGCTACTACACGGGTACACTACAGAGGTGACGTACGCTACTACACGGGTACACTACAGAGGTGAGGTACTCTACTACACGGGTACACTACAGAGGTGAGGTACCCTACTACACGGGTACACTACAGAGGTGAGGTATCCTACTACACGGGTACACTACAGAGGTGAGGTACACTACTACACGGGTACACTACAGAGGTGAGGTACATTACTACACGGGTACACTACTACACGGGTACACTACAGAGGTGAGGTACACTACTACACGGGTACACTACAGAGGTGACTTACACTACTACACGGGTACACTACAGAGGTGAAGTACACTACTACAGGGGTACACTACAGAGGTGAGGTACGCTACTACACGGGTACACTACAGCGGTGACGTACGCTACTACACGGGTACACTACAGAGGTGAGGTACATTACTACACGGGTACACTACAGAGGTGAGGTACATTACTACACGGGTACACTACAGAGGTGAGGTACGCTACTACACGGGTACACTACAGAGGTGAGGTACGCTACTACACGGGTACACTACAGAGGTGAGGTACGCTACTACACGGGTAGACTAGAGAGGTGACGTACGCTACTACACGGGTACACTACAGAGGTGAGGTACTCTACTACACGGGTACACTACAGAGGTGTGGTACCCTACTACACGGGTACACTACAGAGGTGAGGTATCCTACTACACGGGTACACTACAGAGGTGTGGTACACTACTACACGGGTACACTACAGAGGTGAGGTACATTACTACACGGGTACACTATTACAGGGGTACACTACAGAGGTGAGGTACGCTACTACACGGGTACACTACAGAGGTGACGTACGCTACTACACGGGTACACTACAGAGGTGAGGTACATTACTACAGGGGTACACTACAGAGGTGAGGTACACTACTACACTACAGATGTGAGGTACACTACTACACGGGTACACTACAGAGGTGAGGTATCCTACTACACGGGTACACTACAGAGGTGAGGTACACTACTACAAGGGTACACTACAGAGGTGAGGTACACTACTACACGGGTACACTACAGAGGTGAGGTACACTACTACACTACAGAGGTGACGTACGCTACTACACGGGTACACTACAGAGGTGAGGTACATTACTACACGGGTACACTACAGAGGTGAGGTACACTACTACACGGGTACACTACAGAGGTGACGTACGCTACTACACGGGTACACTACAGAGGTGAGGTACGCTACTACACGGGTACACTACAGAGGTGAGGTACACTACTACACGGGTACACTACAGAGGTGAGGTACACTACTACACGGGTACACTACAGAGGTGAGGTACACTACTACACGGGTACACTACAGAGGTGAGGTACACTACTACACGGGTACACTACAGAGGTGAGGTACGCTACTACACGGGTACACTACAGAGGTGAGGTACGCTACTACACGGGTATACTACAGAGGTGACGTACACTACTACTACACGGGTACACTACAGAGGTGAGGTACACTACTACACGGGTACACTACAGAGGTGAGGTACACTACTACACGGGTACACTACAGAGGTGAGGTACACTACTACACAGGTACACTACAGAGGTGAGGTACACTACTACACGGGTACACTACAGAGGTGAGGTACGCTACTACACGGGTATACTACAGAGGTGAGGTACACTACAGAGGTGAGGTACGCTACTACACGGGTACACTACTACACGGGTACACTACAGAGGTGAGGTACGCTACTACACGGGTATACTACAGAGGTGAGGTACACTACAGAGGTGAGGTACACTACTACAGGGGTACACTACAGAGGTGAGGCACGCTACTACACGGGTATACTACAGAGGTGAGGTACACTACTACATGGGTACACTACTACACGGGTACACTACAGAGGTGAGGTACGCTACTACACGGGTATACTACAGAGGTGAGGTACACTACAGAGGTGAGGTACACTACTACAGGGGTACACTACAGAGGTGAGGTACGCTACTACACGGGTATACTACAGAGGTGAGGTACACTACAGAAGTGAGGTACACTACAGAGTTGAGGTACACTACTACAGGGGTACACTACAGAAGTGAGGTACACTACTACACGGGTACACTACAGAGGTGAGGTACACTACTACACGGGTACACTACAGAGGTGAGGTACACTACTACACGGGTACACTACAGAGGTGAGGTACACTACTACACGGGTACACTACAGAGGTGAGGTACGCTACTACACGGGTATACTACAGAGGTGAGGTACGCTACTACACGGGTACACTACTACACGGGTACACTACAGAGGTGAGGTACGCTACTACACGGGTATACTACAGAGGTGAGGTACACTACTACACGGGTACACTACAGAGGTGAGGTACGCTACTACACGGGTACACTACAGAGGTGAGGTACGCTACTACACGGGTACACTACAGAGGTGAGGTACACTACTACACTACTACACGGGTACACTACAGAGGTGAAGTACGCTACTACACGGGTATACTACAGAGGTGAAGTACGCTACTACACGGGTATACTACAGAGGTGAAGTACACTGCTCCCCTCTTAAACCATTACACCACATATAATAAACCATGTCACCACAACCATCCAACGCTCCTGCTCACGACCTACTAAAACTAAGCACGTGACTCTTCTATCCGGGTTTTGAGTGACGCTTGTAGGCGGGGTCACGCATCACTACGACAACCATGGCAAGCCGAGAAACCTGTGTAGCTACGGCAACAGTGCTATAGGATGCCGCTGGAAGGAAGAGTCGCCTAATAGCCAAACCACCGGAGACACCGAGGCCCGGGAACAGCGCCGCCTGGTGAGCACCGCGCAGTCCTGCCCAGTCACAAAGTATGTGGCACGTCTCTTCCCCTTTTGCAAGTCCAAAAAAAAAAGTACTAAACCACCGTTATACTCTGCAGTCACTGGCCCGGGCTCATGTGCTCCAGCCAGCAGCTGCTTCTCTCTATAGTGAGTGTTTCCTACTGACAGTGGTACTAGGGGGCTGCCTTATGTGAGGTACATGATAAAGGAGTTGTAGAAGGTAGGGGAGGAGTATCTGAGCCCCAGGACCCTCACTGACCTCTATGTGACACTCACAGTGGCGGTCTGCCGTGCCCTGTATGATCACAGATATACTGATTTATAGATTCTTCTTATGTTTTTCTACCTTTGCAAAATAATTTATTTATGAAAAGAAAATTTGCTATGGGTCACCCGTATTCTGAGAATCATAACTATTTTATATATCGAAGTAGCCGTGCAAGAACCATAGCTTTTATTGGTACCATCTTGGGAAGGCTGTGGAGATGGTAGACCAAACCAATAACCCATATGCCAACTGCCATACTGCCAACTGCCCATGCCATAAATCGTTGACAGCTAAAACTCCTCTAATTCTTGAAAAATGCCAGTAAGGCTGGGTTCACATGGGGTTTTTTGGACCGGATTTTATGCGGAATCTGTCTAAAAAAAACGCCTCCCATTGACTTCAATGGGAGGCGTTCACTTCCTTTATCTGCGAGCGGTCTCTTCCTGCTCACAAAAAAAGAAGCGACCTGCCCTTTCTTGTAGCAGATTCCATGGCTGAATCAGCCGCAGAATTTGCAGTGCAACACTCCCTTCCCGACTAGGGCCATTTATATGGGCCTAATCTGGATCGGAATGCCGCAACTGTTGGAATTCCGTGACAGTCACGAGAGGTGTTTTTTGGTCCGGATTCTGAGGCAGCTTCCCACGTCAAAATCTGGTCCAAAAAACACAGTGTGAACCCAGCCTCATTGAATTCCTAGGAAAGTAAATATACAACAAGCTCTGCATCTAATTAGGCCATGTTCACACAAAGGAATTCAGAGCTAATTATGAAGCAGATTCCACCTCAAAATTCAGATCCAAATTCTGCCTGAAATCTGCCTCCATCCATTTCAGTGGAAGACAGACAATAATGAGCGTCATGCCCGATTTTCAGGTGTATTCCAACTGAGAACTCCCATTAGAATGGATATCAGGGAGAAAAATACTGCCCAGCCGACGTGAAATATGATGCAGAATTTGCAAATTCATCACTGGATTCCATTGCAGATTTAGTAAAGTGGAAAAATTTTGCTTCTGAATTCCTGAAGCTGAATTTTTCAGATTCTAAACGTCTTCCGGCGCTGGGAGTCAAATTTCTAGGCCTCGGGCAGAGCCGACTGCGCATGCCCACAGGCCACAAGAAAATGGCTGTTTACTTACTGTGTAAGCGGCCATTTTTCTTGTGGCTGCGGGCATGAGCAGTTGGCTCTGCCTGAGGCCTAGATGTTTGACTCCCAGTGCCGGAAAAAGACACGTGAAGAGGACGTTCCTGAAGAAGGTGGAGGCGGCGCTGGAGAGTTCTCTCCTAGCATTGGGGACGCCCCAGTGCTGTTTGTGCGCTGGGGCCCGCCCCCAGTGCTGCGAGATAACTCATTTGCATTCCGACGGAAACCGGGATTTATACCAAACAGTGACATGGAGAAGGAATCCCGGTTCTTGTCGGTATGTAAATTAGCTCTCTCGCAGCACTGGGGGCGGGCCCCAGCGCACAAACAGCACTGGGGGCGTCCCTAATGCTGTCAGAGAACTCTCTCCAGCTCCGCCTCCATCTAAGTCAGCAACGTCTTCTTCATACTCTTCTTCCGGCGCAGGGTTCCGACTTCTAGGCCTCGGGCCTTGGGCAGAGCAAACTGCGCATGCCCACAGACCACAAGAAAGTGGCAGCTTACAATACTGTGGAAGCGGCCATTTTCTCGTGGCCTGTAGGCATGTGCAGTCTGCTCTGCCCAAGGTCTAGAAGTCGGAAACCTGGGATAAAGAAGACGCTGTTGACAAAGATGGAGGCGGCGCTGGAGAGAGTTCTCTGGCAGCATTGGGCCCACCCCGAGTGCTGCGAGAGAGCTAATTTACATACCGACAAGAACCAGGATTCCTAAAGAATGGCGGTGCGGAGAAGACAACGAAAGGTAGGAGACGAATAGCCTTTCTTAAGGTTATTCTGACGTTTTATTAATAAAAAAGGGTTTCTATGATAGGATCCCTTTAAAGGGAGTCTGTCACCAGAACCTAGAATATCAAAATTCTGGTGACAGACTCCATATAGTATGTACAACAGGGGTACCTGATATATTCTTTGAAATATAAAGGTGGAGGTTAAATTGCTGTCACTGTGCCTATTGCTATATGACTTTCTCCGAGAGAACACATCTATTTTTTTTCTTTTCTTTTTATTCATAGAAGGAAACATTGTGTGTGTGTGTATATATATATATATATATATATATATATATATATATATATATATATCACACTGTGGTGGAAAACTCTTAAATGCTGAACCCTCTGTCTTCTTCCCATTGCATCCCATATGTTTTTTCTGCTTGTTTTTAGGGAGGATATTATGGAAATATAGCCATTGTTCATCGGGTTTTAGTCTGATGAAAATGGTAAGTGGACAAGTTTTTTTGTTTTTTTTTATTACTTACTATCTTGCCTAAAGGAGTTTAATTGTTATGCATATCTAAGATTTTGGGGAGCTGGACAGCAGTTAGGGGTTATTATCTAGACCAGAGAGTGAAGCCCAATTTTCCATATGAATAATATCCTTATTTTGCATAAAAAAGGAGATGCAATGCCGTATAAGAAAGGCAGGTTTGGAAAGTGTAGAAGCAGCCCTATAAAGGTACTGTCAGTTTGCTACCGAATTTCCTGCTGCCAGACTTTCTGAAATATACTATTCTGATATAGAAATCAGACAAACTTAAAGGTGTCATGATCAATAACCATATTCTATATATTTTTTTCCATCTTGTACAACATAATAACCTCATATAACTCCAAGTACTAATAAGTCTATCTTCATCATTTCCTTAACGTTGGAGGAGATTCATAATAGAGGAATTAATGATATTGGAAATGACCAAAACAAGGTTGCCCACTTTAAAATGCCCTTCTAGAGCAGGTTTCTAAAGAGAACTTGTCACATTGAAAATGTAGTCCAATTTGTGCAGGGCATTGCACTAGCTTGCAAACCATTGCTGTGTCTGAATGCATTTGCATTTGCCATAAAAAAAATTTTGATGTAAATATCTCCATGCTGGAGCCAGTATTAATGCTCCCCTCTCTCAGATCTTGCACATGTGCCAATTGGACATATGCAGGAGTATGCACAGTACTGTAATGGTCACTTTTTGATGACAGAGACAGTAATGTCAAGTACAAGATTATGAAAGGGAGCTGTGATGCTTGTTGTGGAGGGTCATGTCAATCTTGACGTAAGGGACCGTGGGGGACAATACTAAGCAGCAATGAACACAGTGGAGTGAAACAAAATGGTGGAACAGTACTGGGATTTGTAAACAGGACTGAGGATTTGTAAAGGAAGTGCATTAGTAAATTACATATATTAATAAATTCTGGCAAAATATTGTTATTGTCTCTTAAATGATCATGTATGACCACTTGTATTTATTTTATTTTGTGTTTTCAGCCAACAAAAAGTGCCAAATCCAAGGGCTCAGCAAAGTCCCACAGCAAAGGGAAGAAGAAGTCAAAGAAATCAAAGAAAAGTAAAGAACCTAAACCTGAAGTGGACATCCTCAGTCCAGCCGCCATGCTGAATGCTTATTACATCTCCCATAATGCTGTAGACTGCTTGGAATATCGAGGATTTAGCTGGACTGGAGCTCCAAAAAAGAAAGGCAAAAAGGGAAAAGGAAAGAAAAAGAAATAGTTTCCACCAGTCTCTATGGCATTTCGTGAGCAATTGGTGCCAAATACTAAACATCTATGTTTATGGAAATTAATGCCTAGTTTACAGTGTAAGCTTGTATAGACACGTTAAACATATTCTAGTCATAAAAAAAAACTTTGATATCCACTTTGGCTGGAACTGGAACTGTTAAGACCATTAAATTGTGAGAAATTACTAAAAAATGTGCCTAGTTACATCTGTATTAGCATTACTGTTATGGCATATAATAATGTAATGTAATAAAGGCAGTCTAGCATATATGATCTAGAAAACTAGGTGAGTGGGGTATAAAATGAGGCAATAATAATAATAATACATTTTATTTATACAGCACCTACATATTCCACAGAACTATACAAAATGTAGGGTTGTAAAGATAAAAAAAAGATACATTACAAAGAAATAGTCAATTCACAAAATTTGGACAGAGGGCCCTGCTCACAAGAACTTACAATCTATGAAGTACAGGGGGTGATCTAGGAGATAGCATTGCTTATACAGTGGTCCAGACATTTTTTGTGATAGAAGTTACATCCACACCAGTATCCTTTAATGTGCATATGGTGCCTGGACATATAACGTTAGAGTCCGATACAACGTCATATCCTATAGGGCAGTGATGGCGAACCTTTTTGAGACCGAGTGCCCAAACTGCAACCCAAAACCCAATAAATTATCGCGGAGTGCCAACACAGCAATTTAACCTTAAGGGGGAATTCACACATAGTAAAGTGGAGCGCAATCTGGCACGTATACGCGTGTCAGCAGTTTGTGCGCTCAAAAAGATCCCATTGATTTCAATGGGCGTTACGAGCGTATACGCCGCGTAATTTTGTGCCCGTAATTTTGCTACATCTTCGGTGTAGCAGAGCTGTGCGCTCAACACTGCTACATCTGAGATCGGACCACAATGGAAACTGCTGTGGACCGATCTTAGACTCCGCCTCCTGCAGCAGAACCAGTGTTGATTGGCCGAATGCTGTACTCTGTATGGCCTTCGGCCAATCAACGCTGGTCAATGCATTCCTATGGGAAAAAGTCAGCTCCTGTATATTGCAAGCTGACAGGGATCCCGATGAGATAGTGACGTAATACAGGTACTTCGGCATGTTAGATGGCCCCAGGCATGCTTCCCCTGCTGTCCCAGTTGCATTCCAGGGTGTTGGCATCATTTCCTGGGGTGTCATAGTGGACTTTGTAACTCAATAAATACTGTACCGAGCAATCCTCTGCTGTCACTTTCTAAAATATGAAGTTGTTGACAGCCTGAAAACTTGTGAACTGAGACAATCAGCAGCAGTAGAGACATCCGGCACCCACTCGGGTAGAAACAGACAGGAAATATTGACCAGTGGATGGAAAGGACACTGCGCTACTCCAAAGCGTTGAATCAACATGCACTTTATTGAGGTTTCTTACACACAACGAATTCGGACAGCGTTTCGGGGACTACCCCTTTTTCAAGTGTACAACCAATACACACACGTATCGGAAACTCTGGCGGGTTCCCTCTGCGGACTTTCTGTAAAAAGCACTGTGAAAAAAAATACAATGTATTACCGCTGACTGGACTTGGTGACTCTCCTGAGTCTAAGTGTGGCTTCCCCTGAAATAAAGCATTTTTCCCCATAGACTATAATGGGGTTTGATATTCGTTCGAATAGTCGAATATTGAGGGGCTATTCGAAACGAATATCGAATCTCGAATATTTCACTGTTCGCTCATCTCTAGTCATAACATAACAGGTCCCTCAAGTCAAGCTTATAACTCTACAGTGTTGATCCTGAGAACCTGTAATATTTTTCTTGTGCAAGAAAGACATTCAGGCCTCTTTTGGACTTACACAATGAATCCACTATCACAATATCCTGTGGCAGTGAGCAGAGCCGGCGTTTGGGAGGGCAAACTGGGCAATTTCCCAGGGCCTCCATCCCCAATGGGGCCCCTGAGATTCAGAGCATCAGGCTTTTAGCCTGATGCTTCCGATCCTGGGAGGTCCCCAGCTGTATTGGTGTACTGTACACGGAGATACTACTTAATTCCATCACAGAGCAGGGAGCTGAAAAGTCCCTGCTCTGCCATAGAAGACCACCAGAAACGCATGGGACGTCACAGTGCAGGTGGAGCATACCTCCCAACTTTTGAACAACAGAAAGAGGGACAAAAAGTGGCAAATCTAGCTCTGCACACTTATGTTGACTCCGCCCATTCTCATTCATTTTTCATGTACTCCCACACAATATTATCCTCCTACAGTCACCCGTACATTATATGCCCCCACATTGTAATGTTCCCTTCCAACTGCCCCGCAGTATCAAGTCCCTCTCCTGGTGCCCCAGTTTAAACATGAAACTGGGGCAGCTGGAGGGGGACATTAGCAATGGGGTTAGTTGGAGAGGGACAATAAATTAATGGCAGATGAATTGGAACATGAAGTGGGCAGATGAAACTCGGGCAGCTAGAAGCAGACATTAAACCATAGGGGTAGCTGGAGGGTGACATTAAACTGGGGACAACTAGAGGCAGACAAGTCCCCCTACAGCTACTCCCACGGTTTAATGCCCCCTTCAGTTGTCCCCAGTTTAATGTCCCCCAGTTTAAGTGCCCCCTTCATCTGCCCCATTTCATGTCCCTTCCTCCATCTCTGCCCCCGGTTTCATCTCCCCCCCTCCATTTCTCCCTCACTTTCATATCCCCTTTCATCTGCCCCCAGTTTCATATCCCCTTTCATCTGCCCTCAGTTTCATGCCCCCCTCCATCTCTGCCCCAGTATAATGACAAAAATACACACACAGACAGACACTCACACTCTCTCTCTCCACCCTGCATCTCACATCCTCCCCTCCCTTCTCAGTACCTTACACGCATCTCTTCACTGCACGGGACACTGACACGCCCACCTAGTCACGTGACCGTGTGATGTCACACAAGGTCCTTGAACCATAGTGAAGCGTTCATTCGAAGGAATGATTGTTCAGTAAAACATTAAAGGGACATAGCGGGACATGTAGGGAGCTGTGTGGGACCGCGGGACAGGGGTATGAAAGTGGGACTGTCCTGCCAAATGCGGGACGGTTGGGAGGTATGGGTGGAGTGATGATGTCACTGCATCGCGCCACCTGTGCCACTACTACAGGGAGAGTCTGCGGCTGCTCCGCTCATCATGGGTGCGCAATAAGGTGAGTACAAGATTTATTGCTTTATGGTAAGGGATTATCTGTTAAGGGGGCAAACTATTATTTATAGTGGAGGAACTATTAAATTTAACGGGGCTAGTATTTATAATGGAAGAACTATTATATATAAAGGGAGCACTATTTTAAGTGAGGAATTATTATATATAAGGGAGGCTATTATGAGGCAGAGACCAGAGCATCAGGGAAAGGAGAGTATGATTTTTTTTTCTCTTCACCTCCAACCTATTTATTTAAAAAATAAAAAATTTTGCCCCTTAACCCCTTCCCGTCGACAGCATTTTTTGATTTTTGTCTTTGACTCCCCCCCGCCTTCCAAACCCCATAACCTTTTTATTTCTCCTCTCTCAGAGCCATATGTGGTCTTAATGTTTGCGGGACAAATTTTTCTTCATGATGCCACCATTAATTATTCTGTACAATATAGTAGGAGGCTGTAAAAAAAAAAAAAAAAAAATCAGAATGGGGTGCATTTGAAGAAAAAGTGCATTTGTACGATTTTCTTAAAGGCTTCATTTTTATGGTGTTCACTGTGCAGCCAAAATGACATGTCATCTGTAATCTATGTTTCAGTACGATTCTGGGGATACCTAATTTATATGATTTTATTTACATTTTAACCCCTTAACAAAAATCCAAAACTGTGCCAATTTTTTTTTTCTAAAAGTCACCATATTCTGACACACGTAACTTTTTTTATACTTCCGTGTATGGAGATACATAGGGTGTCTTTTTTTGCTAGACCAGGTGTATTTTTTAGTTATACCATTTTGTGGGATTGTTATTGGAAAACAGCGATTTGGCACTTTTGACTTTTTTTCCCCGCGACGGCATTTACCGTACGGGAAAACTATTTTTATAGCTTTGTAGACCAGGCATTTTCAGACACAGGGACACCTAACATGTACCGTATTTTTTCACTATAAGACGTACTTTTTTCCCAAAAAATTTCGGAGGAAAATGAGGGTGCGTCTTATAGTCCGAATGTGGGGGGAGGAGCGGATTTACAGCATGGCCGCGCTTACTGCCACTGCTGGTTTTCTGCAGCGTCAGGAGAGTGACAATCTGCAGGCCCCGGCAGCTAAGACACTCCCCGGCTTCCGCCGGTCTGTTACAGCAGATGCCGGGGACTGTCTTAGCTGCCGGGGCCTGCAGATTGCCACGCTCCTGCCGCTGAAGAAAACCAGCGGTGGCAGTAGCGCGGCCATGCTGCAAATCCGCTCCTCCTCCGCAGGTCCCGGCAGTCAGTTAGCCCCGGGGCCGGTCCCCACCGGCCCCATACCTTTAGTGATGCAGGCCGGCTCCTGCACGGCGAGGCCGCAGGAGCCGACCTGTTCCGATGACAGCTGGGAGCCTAATGAAGGCTCCCAGGCTTGTCATAGATATATATTACTATCGCGGCTGGTCTATGACACTCCGCGATAGTAATGTATAGAATCTCCCATAGACAGCAATACACTTGTATTGCCGTCTATGGGACTTGCAATCAAATGATTGCAGGTTCAAGCCCCCTAGGCGGTGGATAATAAAATAGTAAAAAAAAAAAAAAAAAAAAAAAAAACACTTAAAAAAAATATAAAATAAATAAAAGTTCACCTCCTTTCCCTAGAATACATATAAAAGTATAACATTACTGTGAAACATATACATTAGGTATCCCTGTGTCTGAAAATGCCCGGTCTACTAATATTTTTATGTACAGTGAATGTCAAAATCAAAAGTGCTAAACCGCCGGGTTTTTCTCTCTGTTTTGCCTCTGAATTAAATAAAAGGTGATCTAAGCAATAAACATTTCCCAAAATGGTATATCTAAAAAGTACACCTGGCCCCACAAAAAAAAATTTTTTCCCTATTTTTCTCCTCTAAAACCTGGGTGCGTCTTATAGTCCAGTGCGTCTTATAGTCTGAAAAATACGGTATGTGTTTCACAGTATTTAAGTACTTTTATATGTGTTCTAGGGAAAGGGGGATGATTTGAATTTTTTTTTTTTTTAACTTTTAAATTTTTTTTTATGCATTTATTAGACCCCCTAGGGGTCTTAAACCCCAGAGGGTCTGATCACTAATGCAATGTATTACAATACTGATGCATTGCAAAAGTAAACGTAGCCTGCAATAGAAGCCAGTTAATGACAGGCCGGGGAGCCTTCACAAGGCTCCTGGCTATCATAGTAATGTGACGCCGGCCCGGGAGCTTGCTCCGGGTGCAGGCAATTGCCATGAAAATGGTGGTGCCCACGCACCGCCGGGAAAATGGTGCCTCGGTCAGCTTTGACTGAGGCGCCGAAGGGGTTAATGCGCACAATCGGTTCGGGTGCCGATCATGGGCATTAGCACTGGGTGTCTACTGTTTTAAAACAGTAGACACCCGGTGGTTATGGCAGCAGCCTGGCTGTAATTGCCCTCATTAGAACAGTCTCATTTAAAATGTAAAGTTTGAACTCAGAAATAGGATACGACTCATATGGCAGCTATGTTTAAACTTAAATGATGATTGTGATTTTTAAGATGTGGTAGAGTTAAAAATTGTAGGGGGCAATATAAAATAATTGCTTTTCACAGTGGCCGGTAGACAAAAAAAAGTTTGAGAACCTCTGGACTAGACTGAGATTTCCAACAGCCACCAGGAGACTAAATATTCTTTACAACCCCACCCAGTGACCTGTGATTGGCCAGGGCTGAACCAAGGCACTAATTTGAGCTGCAGAGGGGGAGAAATAACAGGAAAACAATATAACACAAAAAATACACATAGAACATGCAAGACGGGACATGCCAAGACAACCTGCAGGTACAAGGGACAAACATAGAAAAAGCAGCTCATTTCAGGATGCTGTCATTTACTGCAGATTCTGCCCCCAAATCCTCAGCAAATTCTTACCAAAATATTCCTCCCATGGTTATCATGGGAAGCAGGAAGCGCAAAAGGAGGCTGAAAAAAATAAGGGTAAGTTCACACAATGCCCTTTAGGGCAAGACATACTATGCAAAATTGGTGTTGGCAGAAAGACTTCTACTCTTATTCACTTTAATGAAAAGTTCAGGCAGAATTCACTGAAAGATCAAACAGGATGCTTCATTCTTTTTCAGCTAGTGGGAAAAAAAAACAAAAAAAAACGCATCTGCCTCCTATTGAAATGAATGGGACATTTTATTTTGTTAACACCATGTGAACCTTATCCAAACTTACAAAAGTAGGGATATAATTAATACAATTATTTACTAGGACTCTGTTCACACTTTATTGTGGTCTGTTAGGGGTCTGACATATACGGCAAACAGCAGGCTCTTACACATTGCCCTTAGCACCTATTGTAAGAAAAAAAGTATATGGTACATTAAAATGTATTCACTGTATGCCTCTACATGAAACCGTACACTTACTAGCCTATATACAGTGAAAAAAAGGTAATGTGATCCGTGATGGAGATATGCTAGCACCTTGTGATGGATATATCCGTAATGATGATCTTGTAGTTACTGCCCAATGTTTGCACAAGATTGAAGTGGGACATGGGCGATATTAGACAGGATGGCTCTTTTTGCAGCTGCTGGCTTAGATGAACCTTCTGCAGATACACCTGTGCTTAACTCTTTCAACACCTCTGCACTAGGACAGAGTTTCCCAAACTGTGCTCTGGGGAGCACCAAGTGCTCCTCGAACCATTTACAGGTGCTTCACGGTATGGCGATAATAAAGGGTTAACAATTTAAAAAATAGGTAAATGTGAAGGGTTTCAAAATTAAAATACTGGTTCACATGCACTCCTGTATATACGAGACCAGCGGCTTAATGCTTCACGGTTGGACGGTACTTCCAAACTGGTCTCAGACCTCCCTTTCTGGATTAATATGCCGGTCTCGAATATTCGCCGAACAAGCTGTACCTACGGACGGAAGTGCTTTAGTCATCTTTCACGCTTATATTGTGCGGTCACTCGATCCTGTGTCAGTTTAGTTTGCGCAGTATTTGCAGTTATTCGCCATGTGTTATTCAAAAACATTCCTAATTTGGTTGTTCACACAATGGATCACTGGTTGAAGACTGGATACTTCAGAAAAGCAGTTAATACCACTGACACAGACCCTCCAGCAGGAGCAGCGGCTTCAACATTGAACAAAAGTAAAAATATGGATGTTGTGATTATCCAGAACCAGATTTAGGCGATACGACTTTTCATTTGCAGTGTTGAAGAGATTACTGATGCTGAAATAATTCGATAGGCTGAAGAGTTTGTGGAAGAGTTAGGGCGGGTTCACACCTGTGCCTGATCTCCGCTTTAGTCAATCCTGCTGGGTTTCAGTCTTCTGCCCCGAAAAACCGGACAGGGGACAGAAACCCAGCAGTCAGTTTTCAAACCCATTCAAGCGAATGGGTTTGAAAAATAAGCGCCTGTGAGCGTTTTGTACCTGTCCGCGGCAAAACCATTTTTTTTAACTGGACACAGTCGGACATGCAGGACTTTGTGTCCGGTTAAAAAAAAAAATGGTTCCACCGCGGATAGGTACAAAGCACTCACTTTTCAAACCCATTCACTTGAATGGGTTTGAAAACTGACTGCCGGTTTTCCATCCCCTGTATGGTTTCTCAGGGCAGAAGACGGAAACCTGCCAGATTGGGTAAAACGGGCACAGATGTGAACCCGCCCTTAATGACGCCAAATGCGCCAGAAGCGTTCAACAAACGA
This sequence comes from Leptodactylus fuscus, assembly GCF_031893055.1. NCBI lineage: Eukaryota > Metazoa > Chordata > Amphibia > Anura > Leptodactylidae > Leptodactylus > Leptodactylus fuscus. The sequence continues at coordinate 101,610,252 of NC_134269.1, forward strand.
AAATATAATATCTAAAATCAATTCGTTAGAAATCCCCTCCCCATCGTTAATATCGCGCATTACCTTTGTCATCGATGTAGGTTTTAGGTAAAATATGTTAAGTGCTCCCTACAGAATTTCTGTCGTGAATACTGCTCCTTAACTCAAAAAGTTTGGGAAACGCTGCACTAGGAGATTCAGCTGGGGAGAAAGTTTAGAAGAAATTCTTAGCTTGGTCTTAAACGTCACCTTTCTCCAAGTTTGGGACCCCTAAACCTTCAGAATGCCATTATGCAATGGAGTTTAGGGACCCTGTTCCTGCAAACTTTAATAAGTAGCTTACCGTGGGGTTGAATCCAGGAATCCGCTTTACCACATCAGTGTAATCCGTTTGTAATGTGAATCGCAATAGCAACAGATTTCAAAAAATCTATTTGTAATATAAAATGTTTACTTGAAAGTCTTTAGTAGAGTGCTGATAGGATTAGATTGATACAACACAGATGAGTGGCTGATTACCTCTGCAGAACGTTCCCTTTCTTCAGCGGAGTACCTGTGGGGACTTAATCCACTTCGTGTTTGTTTTGGGTAGCCTTGACAGAATTCCACCAGAAGCAACCAATATACAGGTGCATTTAAGTCAATACGCTCAATAACAACAGTACTAACTCTAGTCTTATTGGCCCATGGTACAAAGGTGAATATATACATACCAGTTTACACAATACCTGCTTGCCCTAGTAGCTGGACGACAATCCTTACCACTACTACTGTTGAGGGAATGACCTCCGCCAGAATACGGGTCACTTCCAGTGGTCAGTCACCTGCTCCAAATCAATCATGCATGTGCGCGCTGACAAAGATAAACACTGACGTTGATGCAGTTTTAATCTCAGTCCATGCAACTGGGCGCTCTGGCTGCTCACACAATACTGAGGTTTATTGAGGAAGTTACAGTTTTTATACAGGAATGCAAGAAAGATAAGATAACGGCAGGCTGTAAGCATATACATCTTGTATCCGAATACACTGGCGATCAGTCATTGGCTCTTAAGTTTCAACATCTCTTAGATTTCGATTTCCCGAGAAATGATACTGTCTTTCTTGTAAACCACATGACGATCGTGTGCGTCAGCCTCTGGGTGCGGTACTGGATACAGGCACCATCTTAATGTATAAACGTTGCACAAAGAAAAATATAATTTCTTAAGCAGTATAAAGAATGTACAAAAATAAGAATGGACATGGTCTACCTTCACACTACTAAGGGTCCATCCACACGGAGTTATTTGGTGTGGAATTTTAGCGATGAAAAAAAAGCCTCCCATTGACTTCAATGGTTTCCTTTTTCTACTAGGGTCCATTCACACAGAGGAAAATGGTGAGGAATTTCAGGAGCTGAAAAAAAAGCGTCCCATTGACTTCAATGGGTCCATTCACACAGAGGAAAATGGCGATGAATTTTCCGCACTGAAAAAAAAAGCCTCCTATTGACTTCGAGTCCATTCACACGGAGGAAAATGGCGCTGAATTTTCCACACTGAAAAAAAAAGCTTCCCATTTAGAGATGAGCAAGATGAGCTTACTCCATAGAAATGAATGGAAGCACCTGGTACTTCCGCTTTGACGTCGGCCGGCCGCTTAACCCCCCGCGTGCTGGCTACGTCCATTCATTTCTATGCGACCCTGCTGTTCGGATCGGCTGATCCGAACAGTACTCGCTCATCTCTACTCCCATTGACTTCAATGGGTTCCGCTAGCTTTTTTTCCTTACTTTTCACTACTCTGTGCATAGGTTCTTAAAGGGGTTGTGCATGATAAGTGTTTTTTTACTATCTCAAAGGGCTGGGGAAGGTGAACGAAAAAAATAACCCTTAGCACCGGGACAAGTGAGCACGGGTTACTTTATTTTTTCATCTTCCCCAGTCCCCTTGCAAAAAAACATATCCTGGACACCCCCTTTAACCCTGATGCATTGCAGCATGTTAGTGGCCCCAAACTGGCAGACGCTTTGGACAAAACTGTTTTTGGACAAAATTTTTATTATGGCTAGTGCAGGGCTAACCCCCCCCCCCCCCAAAAAAAAAAAAAAAAAAAAAAAAAAAAATACATTTTTTTACCCCAGGCATTGGCCATAAGCCCTTGTTATCTTTATATAACGCCAGTAAATTTTCAGATGGTTAGCAGCCCTAGTAGTTTGTTCAGTGTACAGCCCTTTTCAAACGTCTATCTGTCAGTAGCTGCAGAATTAGATAGAATCAAGCAGAAAAAACAAGACCCAAGAGCCTTATGTTGAGGTATCAGAGGCTACAAGCTAGTAGTAGATACACTACTATACGTTGTGACCTTCTTGTAATGGCTAACTGAACAGGCCGCTACGTGTACTAGGCTGAGCCGTGACGTCATGACGCCATTGACGCAGCTCCAGCTCTGGCCGTGTGTAGCGTGGGCTCCCGCAGCCATTGCAGCTCAGAGAGGTCCTTGCTTGAGTGTCACGGCGCAGGCTCGCTGTAGCGCAGCCGCTCTGAGGTGAGTGCCCTACCGCGCAATCTCCAGCTATCTCAGCCCTGCTGGCGCAGCCGCAACACGGAGCTCGGGCTCCGGGGCTCAGCCGGCAGCTCCGCCCCGCACAGCGCTTGCCGGGGATAACTGCGGGAAGTGGGGCGCCGGGAAACGGCTAGGGTGCTAGGAAAAGGCGGGGAGGGGGCTTTAGGCCTGAGTAGGCCTATATGAATGCGATCATTTATTGTGGGTGGAGGAGGCCTTGGTCTTCTTGCTTGATGTTCAGGCATCTGCTAATAGCAGAAAAGGCCGAATATGTGCTCGCCTGTATGGGCGCAGAGCTGGCGCTATTTACCACTGTGCAGGGTACCTGTGTGACTGGTGCTGTATCATCTGCAGGGTATATGAATGGAGGCTCAGCACGGGCTCTATTGTATTAACCCTTTCTACAGGGTATCTGCACACTCTCTGCATCTCCTAGTATTTTATGTATCTAGTGACCACTGGCCAGCACTTAGAGATCTAATAACCCTGTTGTGTATATGTGTTGCACCATATACCATAATCTATAGATGTATGAGCACTCTTCTAACCAGTAGGAATCTGCACCACCATTCACAATGCCATTGTATTATTTTCTTCACCTTCCCCCTAGAAAAAATAATCTGTGTAGTTATACAAAGGTTACATTACCCGCAAGTGTCCATGGGGAAATTGTTCACATTGTATGTACAATGTGAACACACGTGTGTATGTGTGCACCTGAATCGGACACTGCAGCTGTTATCTGCCAGCTTTAGGCCATGTTCACATCTGGAGCCTGCATGAGAAAGGATTGGGAAGATAGCAAAGGGTGCTACACTATTTTGTCTGATGAAGTGGTGGTGTCCACAGCTAAAACCAGATAGACTTTATCATAGTCAACGTGATCCATATAGGCTTATACAATGGTCCAGTGTGTAGGTTATTTTTATTCTGCCCCTGTAACGGAACTGGAAAACAGAAATAATGATGCAGAAGTGAACATAGACAAAAATTTCAGGCATACTTAGTCTGTGACATAAAGGTTGTATGTTTGCAGTATTTCACAGACTGAATACTGTCCGAGTCTTAAACCCTCATAGTCGCTTTTGATGTTAAGTCACTCCAGGACTGCTGTCCAATACTGTAATCATGCTGGTAATGTGACCTTGACCTACATTATACTAAAACTGACAATTTTATGTATACATTTTGTTTTGCAGTGACACAAAAGCTTTCACTTTAGTACATTTAAAAAGTCAAATGCCAAAAGCGCCCTCTTGGCATATGTCTAGGCTACAGGTATGTTTCAGTACATGTTAATATATATGTGATGTTAGCCATAGATGTATGTGAAATGCCTCAGGTTCTATAGTCTGGTTAGACTATGGACACAAGCAGCAATGAGACATTCAAAATACTGAACCACATCATACTGCCAGAGCCATATCTATGGGTGTATGTGACCATCTTAAAGCGTAGCTAAACTTTTGGACAGCTTTTGATTTGCCAGTATTTGTATCATTAATACATTTTGTAATATAGGTTAACAAATTTTGGACCGTTTCTATGAAATATATATATATATTCCTGTTCAAGCTCCCAGCGTTTCTATGAAACCCTGCAATTTTTCACTCTCTTCCTTGCTTCTATATTGAGAGCTTTTCCTGTGCTCAAGTTTCTAATTCTTTGGCTCCACTTGGGGACCCGAAAAAATGTAAACCTAATCCACTTGAAAAGCAGTTACCTACAGACCCCATAGACTATAATGGGGTCCACCAGGTTTCCTCCTGAAAAATGCAGAGAGAAAAAGCAGGATTTTTCTCAGCATTTTTCAAGCGGAATGGGGGAGATAGAATCCCTGAATGGAAACCTAGTGCTGTTGTAAATCCAGCCTAAGGGGGCATTCACACTACGTATACTGAAGCTTATTCTGAACGTAAAACACGTTCAGAATAAGCGGCGTATAAAGCAGCTCCATTCATTTTTATGGGAGCCGGCATGCGAGCGCTCCCCATAGAAGTGAATGGGCTGCTTCTTTCACTGCGAGCAGTCCCATTGAAGTGGATGGGAAGTGCCGGCATGTACGGCTCGGCATGAGCAGAGCTTGCCATATACGCCGGTACTTCCCATTCACTTCAATGGGACTGCTCGCAATGAAAGAAGCAGCCCATTTTCTTCTATGGGGAGCGCTCGCATGCCGGCTCCCATAGAAATGAATGGGAAGTGTTCGGCAGCCCTGCTGTAACGCCGGCGTGTACAGCTGTGATACACGCTGGCGTTACGTAGTGTGAATGCACCCTTACTGTGTATTAGAGTACGGGCTGTAAAATGTAGAGAAAATTAGGGTGGGGGGGATCTCTTCAGATATATCTCGGATATTATAAAATATATATGAAAGAGGAGATTCTCTGCTTAACACAGTTGCTTAGTAAATTCTATGGGGTTGAATGCCATATTTATATCTATACTGTTAGCCCATAGAAGCATTACGCAGGACTGACCCATGGGCTGTACCATTCTGTTGTGCAGAGTGGTGTCAGCACTGATATAAATGCATTTGAGCAGGATTTTAAATACATGTTTATTACAAAACTATGATTAATAAACCTAGAATACCGCTTTATTATTCTCAAGGAAGCCAAGCATAATTTTTCCAGAGCAATCCTTTTTCTTCAGCTTTGATATTTGAGATGTAAACCTGAGAGTCTGAGCAGTTTTTCCTCTTTAACAGACTAATGTTGACGTGTGATAAGATGCTGTGATGTAAGATAGGATTGGGTGTGAAGCTGCGTATTGTACTGTAGAAGGTGGAAGATGAGCAACATTGCACTTATCTGGGCAGTGCACTCAGCAATTACAATGCAAGGACAGAAACACAGTTACATTTTTCCTAACCAATACTTTGCGAAAACCCTCCTGCTTATCTTATTTTGGTTTACATCTGTTCCATAGTTTCATGCGGCTGGCAGATGGATGGTCTGGCGATGGTAGTGCACTTCTCATTCGCCACACTGAAACATCTGGCATGGACAAATGCCTCTGTCATTTTGTCAGATTCATGCAGGAGACAGTGGCGGACTCAATTTTTTTAAAAATTTTTTGTGTATTCTAACTGGCTCTCCTCAAGAATGAAACTGGCTTTCTAGTACCATTGGTAGCCAAATTTTACCGTCTCCATAAACTTATAGAAAAAAAAAAATTAGCAAGCTCGCCAACTTTGGCAGGGCCAGTCAACTATCTTATGTGTACGAGGGCCTTCTGGCTCCAGGGCCCTGGAACCATAGTGGGGGGGAGGGGCAGTTCTAGTTAGCTAGTGGAGAGGCACTGACTCCCAACTTGAGAATCACAATGATATAATATATTAATATTGTATAATGCCTTTAATGTAGAGCTTTATTTAGGACCTTTCACGTGGCTTTATTTGGTTCAGTGGTATGAACCACGACTTCCTTGAACAGAAATTGCAGTACTCCCAGAGGATCTATTCAACCAAGTCGTCTGTTCACCTATGTAAAAAGCAGCAACATGTCAGACGTATAACGAGGCTTTTTCTTAACGATCTGTACAAGTATACAAACTGTGTGCCAACATCAAGTCATTATATGATTCAAATTCAATAAGTAGTGGTAAATACATATGACACGTCTCATAATGTGAAGTTTCATATGTAGCAATATATGTAACGATACAATAATATTAGTGGCATACATAGTTTAAGTAAAATTCTTAAGAGATGGGGAATAGGACCACTCGACTGCATGAAAGCAGGGCAGCCCAATATTACATATTTCCATAATCATTTGGCATTCTCAAGTGCTCAGTGCACAGACAATAAGAATGAAGTTTTTTTTAGTGTGAAATTAATAGTTTGAGCACAGTTGTTTTTCTCTGAGTTCACCTTAAGCTTTACAAAGGGCAACACCCCACATGTGTAGACATAGTGCAGGCAGGTAAATGTGGTCTGGAGAAGAAAAGAGTTAATGAGGAGTGTTTTCTTCTGGAGGAGAGCTAATTTGCATAGTGTTTCCCTGGAAGCATCGCTGCAGGGAATCCTTATGTCAGCACAACCACTATGGGAAGAACCTGCATCTCCTGAAGATGTGCCTCTATTAAATCAAAGGCAAACAGAAGTACAGTAGGGGCACATGTACCTCTGTAGTCCAAGACGCGAGACTTGATCTCGCAAGGTGGTGACCAATATGCCTTCCAATACAACTCTCAGAAGTACTGTTACCTGTCTTTTCGTGACTTGGGCTCGACTTTGTGCAGACCTCAATACATCGGCTGCATATTTGGGATGGAACACCATCTCTTTGCATCTTCTGATAGGCCCCACTTTCCTGCTTCTAAGACAGTGGACATTCTTTGTCCCTTATGCTTGGGAGAGATGGTAACATATCTATACTTTATTTACATGCCATATGCCAAAAGAGTGCCCTAGCTGCACTTTCTTCTACATAGGGACACAGTTGAAAAAATGTTTGTTTGTTTGTTGGGGAAGGGGGGTTGTTGTGCCAAAGCCGAAAAATAAACAATAAAACAAAAAATAAAATCTAATTTTGGCATTCTTATTGTAACGATTCACAAAATATCGTGAGTGGTGAAAAAAAACATGATAGAATTGCTTTTTATTCCAGCTGGCTAAAAATGTTAACGTTAGGCAATACATGATATTAGGGCTGGGGTCGATTATAACCTAAATCAAAGTCACAAATAACTGAACATTTTGTCTAGATTACAATTGATGTATGATTTTTAGGACCCTCCTTTTTTACACATGCCTCACCATGTCACTGAATTTTGGTTTTGGTTATTCACCTATCGCTAAACCTGATTGCATAGTGACATATCCTTTAGCCAATGGCAGTGTAATACAGGAAGGCATGGATCCAGAATAACTGAAATATTCATTGTGAGCAAGTTCACATCGATTAATCCAGTTGACTTTGGTTATCTTGTGATTAATTGCCCAGTCGTCATAAGCGGCACCGGACTTCCCTGGCTCCCCCCTGTTTACACACAGTGCTCAGTGAACTTCCGGTGCTCCATGCTGGTTAATTAGCATATCAGTAAAAGCAGGTTAATTCAAAAACTGCTGAGAGGATTACTAAACATAAGGTATGTGTGGAATAGCCTTTCTAAAGGCTATGCAAATATATGCTTAGTTAAAAATCACTAGAGCCAATGATAGAATCCCTTTAAGGTGTTAATCGGATGTCTCTCCTAACTGGTTCTATTTGCTCAGTATGCCAGTACCTTGAAATGTAAATGATCACTGGTTCTGTGCTAGGCTGTGGTGTTAGGTAGGCCTCTCATCCCACTCCAGCCTGATTTCGACTCCTTTATAAATAAGTATGGTCAGACAGAAGCTGCAAAGCTCCTAATTCAACAAAAGTCTAGTGATTAAACTCCTATGAAAATAAACAATCTATCCATCTAATTCATTGCACGGTACAGACAGTTGTATCATATACCGTATTTTTTATTTACTATAATGCACTTCTTTTTTATGCGAGGAGAGCCCTTGATATAAAGTCCCTATAACTTATAGTCCTAAGTCATTTCCTTAATGGTTGGAAGGAGCGCTGATAAAGTGCTTTTCCTGATCAAACAGAGAACTGAGTCTGCACAGCTCTCTCCCTCCTTGCCTCACACCAAGCGGTCAGTGCTGGGCAGCAGAGAGGAAGCTGCTCACTCAACAGTGTTTGTTGGTGGACCAAGGTCTTAATGTGAAATGAACCCCTGCATCCTGGACCTTCATAATACCAGTGGCTGGGAGAAATGCTCATCTTCCAACCGCTGTCGCTAAGCCCTGATACCATACAATAACAGCAGGAATGATTGCTGGTTCCTGTTGCCTCTATTGTAATGTATTAGTGCTAAAAGCGCAGTGTTAGTTAACTGTCAGTTCTGTGTGGAGAGTATTGAGGAGCGTTATGCACAGTGGGGGGCAATAAAGTTGTATTGCCCCTATACAATATAATTCTCTGTTAGTGCCACCCACACAGTACTGCTCTAATGGCAAATAATGCCAAGGAGCCACTGGCTCCTAAACTTAAAACTTACGAGCCAAAACAAATTTTTTAGTTGCCAGACTATATAATGCATGTAATTTGGACAAAAGGGTACCCAACAACAAAAGAAAAATAATAAATACCCGTTAAAACATAAGTTTTATTTAAATTACTGGATAAAAGACTAACAACTCCGTACAGTCCCAATAAAACGGTCCTCCTGATACTGATCTCAGGACCATAAGAATAAGGTAAATGCGGGATCACAGAGATTAGTGTAGGTTCATATGCAGGAAATAAATATAATGATCCAATGCAGAGACCAACGCCTTATGTCCTATTTCTCTGTATCCCTTAGACACAATTTCAGTCACATTCTATCTCTGTCTAAACACCACTTAATACATACAGAGGGACAAATATAGTGTATATGAATCAACACTCCATGGGGTAAATTGTTTCAGCTCTAGTGGCCATGCAGAGCTAATTAAGGAGAATGAGCAAGGGGGGATATCTAATGGGTCGGATACTTATGTAATTGCCCCATGCCCCTATTCCTTTACCTTCCTTTTTCAGCTCCACACTCCCCTCTTCTCCTACGCCCAGTGTATTACCATAAAATGCATGCTAGTAACCACACACACTAATGATCCTCCCAAACAATATATTGCTCCCTCAGCCCAGTATAATAGCATCCCCAAAGTATAATGCTATGCCTAATGCTCCCTCCCTCAGTTGTATAATGCTTCCCATTATAATGTGCTCCACAGTTCCCCATGCAACAGAAATTGCTAGCTGAAGTTTTCGTGCTCCACCATTATGTTCACTCTATCTACAAATAGAGCAGATGTCAATACATGCAACTGTTGGATTTTGTCTTACAGAGGGAGCGTGGCAGCAGAGCTTGTTGAACATGGCACAATAGCTAAAATATCTTGATTCCATTTGCACATTTTTAGTCACATTGGACATCTGGAGATACCCCCCCCCCCCCTCATTTTCTGTCACGTGGCGTAATGCCCCCTCAGTGCCCACCGCTTGGGTATAATTCCCTCCGCATATTGCTGATATTTCTGCTGCATTTTGCCTTCCCTGTGTAAGTCTGTGGAAAGAATGCTGCAATTTTGAAAACGAAATGAATGTGCTACATTTTGAAAATACTGATACTAGCATTTTCTGCATTTCTGGATGAGATTAAATTAAATCTAATTCACTTTGCTATTTTTGATGCTAGCAATTCTGCAAAGTGTGGCCTCAGTCTCAAGCATTTTTCATGTTCACTTAGGGGAAAAGACTGTGACCCTCAGCATTCACGAGAAAGAGGGACCCGCAAAAATATTCAGAGATCCAAACAACCTGACCCCCTACAATAAGGCATTTAGTCTCATAAGAATAGTAGTTAGGGAGCGTTCACACTACCGTCGGTGTCCGACATGTAGTGTCCGTTCCTAATGTCCGCTCAAAATCTGTCACGGACACTAGGAGCGGACACTAGATGTGTCCGTGACACCTGTCATTCACTTTAATGGGCATCGGGTGCGTTCTTTTGCACTCCATGCCCGTCCTTTCCTGTCCGCAAGAGAAGATGTCCGACTTCTCAAGCGGACAGAGGAACCCTGCATGCAGGGTTTTTCTGTCCGCTTGAGAAGTCGGACATCTTCTCTTGCGGACAAAGAAGGACGGGCACGGAGTGCAAAAGAACGCACCCGAAGCCCATTAAAGTGAATGACAGGTGTCACGGACACATCTAGTGTCCGCTCCTAGTGTCCGTGACAGATTTTGAGCGGACACTAGGAGCGGACACTACATGTCGGACACCGACGGTAGTGTGAACGCCCCCTTAATGGAAACCTGTGTCATTGAAAAAAATGAATGGGTTTTAAAACTGACTGCCAGGAAGCAGTCCCCTGTCCAGTTTCTCAGGGGCTTAGGACGGAAACCCGGTGGACTGACACAGGGATGCAAGTGTGAACACCCCCTTAGCTGCTTTGTGCTCACTGCTTGTACATTACTGAGAGTGGAGTCTACGCCTTCTCACAGCGAATGTCAGTAGAGTCTCTATTTCTGACTAGCTGCTTGTGTTATTCCTGATAGGATTGTACAGTACCACAGTTGCTTGCATCAGGTGGAAATAAGACTTTTCTTTAAAGCAGTGTGATCACCAGAGTATATAGTATGTGTGTGTGTATACAGTACAGAACAAAAGTTTGGACACACCTTCTCATTCAAAGAGTTTTCTGTTTTTTCATGACTATGAAAATTGTAGATTCACACTGAAGGCATCAAAACTATGAATTAACACGTGGAATTATATACTTAAAGAGGACCTTTCATCATTTTTCACACAGGCAGTTCTATATACTGCCGGAAAGCTGACAGTGCGCTGAGTTCAGCGCACTGTCGGCTTTCCCGATCTGTGCCCGGTGTGAAGAGCTGACGGTCCGGTACCGTAGCTCTTCTATGGTCAGAAGGGCGTTTCTGACCATTAGCCAGGAACGTCCTTCTGCCTCGCGGCGCCAATCGCGCTGTACTGTGGAGCCGGGAGGAACGCCTCCTCTTCTCCTGATAATGCTCGTCTATAGACGAGCTGTGTGAGCAGAGGGAGGGGGCGTTCCTCCTGGCTCCACAGTACAGCGCGATTGGCGCCGCGAGGCAGAAGGACGTTCCTGGCTAATGGTCAGAAAAGCCCTTCTGACCATAGAAGAGCTACGGTACCGGACCGTAAGCTCTTCACACTGGGCACAGATCGGGAAAGCCGACAGTGTGCTGAACTCAGCGGACTGTCAGCTTTCCGGCAGTATATAGAACTGCCTGTGTGAAAAATGGTGAAAGGTCGGGGCCACACGGTGGCTCAGTGGTTAGCCCTGCAGCCTTGTAGCGCTGGAGTCCTGGTGTTCAAATCCCGCCAAGGGCATAAATCCATCTGCAAGGAGTTTGTATGTTCTCCCCGTGTTTGCATGGATTTCCATCCCATATTCCAAAGACATACTGATAGGGAAAAATGTGCATTGTGAACTCTATGTGGGGCTCACAATCTACATTTAAAAAAAAAAAAAAAAAAAATGGTGAAAGGTCCTCTTTAACAAAAAAGTGTGAAAAACTGAAAATATGTCTTATATTCTAGGTTCTTCAAAGTAGCCAGCTTCTGCTTTGATTACTGCTTTGCACACACTTGGCATTCTCTTGATGAGCTTCAAGAGGTTGTCACCTGAAATGGTTTTCCTAAGTGGGATTTCTTGCCTTATAAATGGGCCTGGGACCATCTCTTTTGTTGTGCAGAAGTTAGGTGGATACACAACTGATAGTCCTACTGAATAGACTGTTAGAATTTGTATTATGGCAAAAAAAAGCAGCTAAGTAAAGAAAAACGAGTGGCCATCATTACTTTAAGAAATGAAGGTCAGTCAGTCTGAAAAATTGGGAAAACTTTGAAAGTGTTCCCAAGTGCAGTTGCAAAAACCAGCAAGTGCTACAAAGAAACTGGCTCACATGAGGACTGCCCCAGGAAAGGAAGACCAAGAGTCACCTCTGCTGCAGAGGATAAGTTCATCTGAGTCACCAGCCTCAGAAATCGCAGGTTAACAGCAGGTCAGATTAGAGACCAGGTCAATGCCACACAGAGTTCTAGCAGCAGACACATCTCTAAAACAGCTGTTAAGAGGAGACTTTGTGCAGCAGGCCTTCATGGTAAAATAGCTGCTAGAAAACCACTGCTAAGGATAGGCAACAAGCAGGAGAGACTTCTTTGAGCTAAAGAACACAAGGAATGGACATTAGACCAGTGGAAATCTGTGCCTTGATCTGATGAGTCCAAATTTGAGATCTTTGGTTCCAACCACCGTGTCTTTGTGCGACGCAGAAAAGGTGAACGGATGGACTCTACATGCCTGGTTCCCACCGTGGAACATGGAGGAGGAGGTGTGGGGGTGCTTTGCTGGTGACACTGTTGGGGATTTATTCAAAATTGAAGACTTACTGAACCAGCATGGCTGCCACAGCATCTTGCAGCGGCATGCTATTCCATCTGGTTTACGTTTAGTTGGACCATCATTTATTTTTCAACAGGACAATGACCCCATACACACCTCCAGGCTGTGTAAGGGCTATATGACCAAGAAGGAGAGTGATGGGGTGCTACGCCAGATGACCTGGCCTCCACAGTCACCAGACCTGAACCCAATCGAGATGGTTTGGGGTGAGCTGGACCGCAGAGTGAAGGCAAAAGGGCCAACAAGTGCTAAGCATCTCTGGGAACGACTGTTCAAGACTGTGGGAAGACCATTTCAGGTGACTACCTCTTGAAGCTCATCAAGAGAATGCCAAGAGTGTGCAAAGCAGTAATCAAAGCTAAACATGGCTACTTTGAAGAACCTAGAATATAAGACATATTTTCAGTTGTTTCACACTTTTTTGTTAAGTATATAATTCCACAAGTGTTAATTCATAGTTTTGATGCCTTCAGTGTAAATCTACAATTTCATAGTCATGAAAATACAGAAAAACTCTTTGAATGAGAAGGCGTGTCCAAACTTTTGGTCTGTACTGCATGCATGTATGCATATATATATTATAATATATGGCATACAGTTTTGTTTTTCCATTCACTACTCTTGGTTAAAGTGCTGGACAACATTTTGCCTCAATAATACTGAGTAATACTCCGTAATACTGGGATTTTACCATAGACTGCAATACAGTATTATTGCAGTCTATGGTATAAGTGAACTAATGATCGTAGATTCAAATTCCCAAGAATGGCTGAAAAAAGTTTTAAAAATCCAGAAAAAATATACAATACCGTAAGTTCAAATCTCCCTGTTTCCCTAGAATTCCTACATAAATAAACATAATCACATTAGGGATCCTGGTGTAACAAAATGCCTGGATTGTAAAAATACACAATTATTTATTTCATATAGTGAACACCATAGTGAGGAAAACTGAAGTGCCTACAACGTTTTTTTTGTCTGTTTGTTTACAGGTTCTGTCTAGAGAATGAACATCTCGCTTCTTTTTTTCCTGGAGCCGGCTCCCGGAAAAAAGACCTGAGCGGCTCCCATTGATTTCAATGGGAGCCGTCTTTTTGGTCAGGGATTTGAGGCGATTACGGCCTCAAAACCCTGACCAAAAACCCTTTATGAACTTACCCATCCATGGGGTGACCGTGTCTTTAAGGGTATCTCCATAAACCTTTCATTCAAACCTTCAATTTAGCTTAATCTTACAGTACCTGCAAAGTGGATGGGATTTATCTAATCCTATCCACACATTGCTGAAAAATATCCACAGTGGAAATGCTGCAGTTTCAAAAAAAAAAAAAAAAAAAAAGTTACATGCTGATTATACCTGCTGAAATGCTGGCCTTTTCTGTATAGGTATAATGAGTACAGAAAGTTTGCAGAGGGAAACTCTGCAGACTTTCTGTGAAAAGCATTGAGGAAAAACACGATTTGTTTTGACCACGTTTTCTGGCTGTGGCTCGTATCCGCTTCAAAATCCTGACCAAAAAGACGGTTCCCATTGAAATCAACGGCTCCCGGAAATAAAGAAGCGACATGCTCATTCTTCAGGTAGATTTGCCTCACGATTCGGCCTGAAGACATTCTCTCCTCCCAACTAGGCCCATTCAGTTGCGGCTACCCATTTTTTGGTCCGGAACCTGAGGTGGCCTCCGCCTCAGGTTCTGGACCAAAAAACCCCGTGTGACTAAGGTGTATTTGCATGTTATGATATCTCCAGGATATGCCATTAAATTCTGTGTAGTGAACCTAACCTGCAGCTTATTCCGTGCGCAGCAAAATGGTTCTACTACGTTGGAAAGGCTGCCTGTCCTGTCTATAATACCACTTACAGAGACCGGTTATTTTACAGGCATATTTCAGTTACATGTATCTTAACAGAATTTTTTTGGCTACAAAATGTTATGAAAGAATGTCTTTACTAATGTGATATTAATGTGGACTTGAATATCTTTTATCAGTTTACAGCAATGGAGGATCATGCAGTCACACAGACGGATAACCTCACTACCATTGAAGCGCATACAGTTGCTCACACTGTTGCTCATTCTGTGGCTCAGCAAGTGCAGCAAGTCCATGTGGCTACATACACAGACCACAGTATGCTGAGTGCTGATGAAGATTCTCCATCTTCTCCTGAGGACACCTCTTATGATGACTCTGACATACTTAACTCCACTGCAGCTGATGAAATAACCGCTCATCTGGCGGCTGCAGGTACAAGGCTAACCTTTTATTAGTAGATGGAACTTATCATATAACGATTTCTTTAAAGGTGTTTTCCTGCCCCAAATAGCGTCCAACATCTGGACCCAGTGCAGACCAGATGTTCTGGTACCCTCCAGGCACAAGAAACTGCTATGGTGGCCAGTGAGCGCATGCAGGCTCCTCCAACTGAAGTATTTGGAGCAGTGCTACAGCCACATCCACTCTATAATGGTAGTTACAGAGAATTGCAGCCCGAATGAATGGACCTAATTGGGAGGGAGTCTCACGCCGTAGCTGAGTCAGCTGCGGGAAGAAGGGGCATGTCGCTTCTTTTTTTCCGGTACTAGCTAGTGGAAAAAAGAAGCAAGCGGCTCCCATTGAAATCAATGGGAGTTATTTTTGGCAGCGGATTTTGAGGCGGCTTCCGCGTCAAAATCCGTTGCCAAAAAAACTAGTGTGAACTAGTCCTAAAGGTGTCTGCCTGCGACCTCTCCGCGGGGAAACAGTTTTTTTTCGGCTGGACACAAAGTCCTGCATGTCCAACTTTGTGTCCAGCCGAAAAAAAAAAGTTTCCCCGAGGA
Organism: Leptodactylus fuscus; assembly: GCF_031893055.1. NCBI lineage: Eukaryota > Metazoa > Chordata > Amphibia > Anura > Leptodactylidae > Leptodactylus > Leptodactylus fuscus. The sequence goes on from NC_134269.1 coordinate 101,625,579, forward strand.
GAGGCTGCAGGTGGATACTAGTGGTCACCTTTTAAAAACCCATTCAAATGAACATCCCCTGTCCAATTTCTCAAGGCTTAGGACGGAAACCTGGTGGAATGGCACTGGGCAGACACCAGGCGCAAGTGTGAATGCCCCCTTTCAGTGCCTAGAGACTGCTGAGACATCTGATCTGTGCTGGGTCCTGGTGCCTCACCCATAACAAATCACATTTTGATAACCTATCCTGCGGATAGGATGCGATAGAAAAATTGATGATGAGCTGAGGCACCCCATTTCCATGAGGTGGTCCAGACATGGGCTTGGACCTAGAAGGAGCCCGAGATGGAAACTCTGCAAGTAACTTTTTTTTTTATTTTTTTTTTTTTAATCTGGTTGCTGAACAGGTTCTGTGCCGCTGCTGCAACAACAGACGTACCAGGTGCAAGAACAAATACCATGCTAAATTTATTGGGAGGGGGGTTTCTGCACTTTGTTTTTTTTCATTTTCTCTTTATACCATGCTGAAGGGAAACAGCAGAGGATGTAAATGAGAGATGACATTGCAGCCTGTAACAAGGGCTGTGACAAACTGTAAATTTGTCCTGGCCCTCTGAGGAGTGATAATGAATAACACTAATCACACATCCAAGCCATGTACAGGGCAGGATTATGGGAAACAGCCGTTTTTTGTTTTGTTTTTTTCACAATGGGTGAATCGGGTCCATGAAAATGGTCCCGATAGTCTAATCTGTGAAAAAAATAAAAATAAAACTTGTGGTCCTGGGTGCTACATGTTTTGTGTGAATAGGTGTGTAGGACTCATGCACACAGCCTAGTGTGGGGGGCTATTTTTTTTTTTTAAAGTGTTTTAACCTGTCAGTATTTCAGTGAATGGTGAGGAGCAATGGACACCCCCCCCCCATCAGAAGAGCCTTGGCCTACACACTCTGTTGTGTGCAAAATGCCTTACTTTAAAAGCTGCAGTACCCTGCACAACCACTACTGGGGGTCTAGTGCACATGCACCACAGCCCCCACTGATCAGAACCGCTTTAATTGCAATCTATAAACATTCCTGTTTAATTTTAGATGAGAGCATCTGTTATATGCATTAGCAATGCTGAATTTTTTCATGTGGCTAGAAACAGCATGTCCCTTCAATCCATTTAATTCCAGAGTTTAAGTAAAGCATGTCATGTGAGCCTTCTAGGTACTGACAGATGGCTGTGGTGTCTCAAGTATCATTGCTCCCACATACGCTTGTTAACCTGTATGGCACACTAACCCCACTCCCCACAGAGAGCAACCTGAGTGTTTGTTCCACAGTCTTTCACTTGGCCCCGATTTCTTTCCAGCCTTCCTTTCATTGGTTTCAGTTGATACGATTTTTTAATATCAACAAATTTCTAAAATAAATATAACCTGTACAGATTTATAGAAGATTTGCAGACCTCTCTTCCTTCTTTCCCCCTAGAGTCTTGCTTTTCTGCATTGAAATAAATATTTGGGTGAAACCATGCATTTAGAACGTATGAGAGAAATGCAGCATTAGCCGCCTCTGTCTGAAATGCATCATGGTGTGGATGAATATATAGTCAATTAAAAGCTTGGAAATACTTTCTGTAGAAGTCTTGAGGGCATTTTAGTAAATTCCACTTCAGTAATATGATCCCCCAATGATAGAGAAAATTAGTAGTTCTTAAAATGGCTTTGAAACGACACAGATGCCTCCCCGAATTTTAAAGCTGTAAACTGCTGTCTTCTCTTTATCCTTTTCCCAGAGGAGGGCGTCTCTGTGAGGCTGATAAGAAATGGGAAACAAAATCTCAATAGACTTGTGTGTAGTTTCTGCAATAAATACAACCGAACAGCAGAGGACTTCCTACTCTAGCAGTGTGTGCAAAATACCTAACCTAAGCTTAAATCAAATAAAAATTGAAATTTCAAGTTTATATCTATCGGTTATAGTTCATTGACAAAGAAAAGTATATGTGCACCCTTCATGATTGTCCCAGCAGGGGGAGCAGTTGCATCATGTAAATTTCAATATTCTAGAACATTTGTACTAAGGCAATGATATATTTTTTAAGTCCCGTAATGAATATACATAAAGTACTAAATATTGTCTGAATAGAAGATTAGAAACTCTTTACCGATGTAGTGTAGGTCTCTACATGTTCACCTGTTTTCCCTTTTATTTTGTGAGATTTTCCTAAAAACACTCTTGGCCCTATGAAGGCCTTGTACAGTCTTATGCTGTTGGTTCTTACCACGTCAGAGTGGGTGTACTTGATAAAACCATGAGGGAATCATTTACAATACCACAATGTTTAGGCATTTATGGAATGTAAATCTTAATCCACTGCATCACCATGTGTTGTTGGTAAGTGCATAATTTTATTACCACTATATGGGTGCATTCACACTGAGTAAACGCTAGCTTATTTTGAAGAGTAAAATTACACTTGTAAATTTTGCTATTCCATTGACTTCAATGACATTTTACAGGCGTATTTTTTACAGGCGTATTTTTTACAGGCGTATTTTTACAGTTGTAAAAAAATATCATTGAAGTCAATGGGATAGCAAAATTTACAAGTGTAATTTTACTCTACAAAATAAGCTAGCGTTTACTCAGTGTGAATGCACCCTATCTCTGTTCAATTTGGCGGGGTTGTGTTTGCTTTTTTAACTTTGCCCTCACATTTGAAAAATTTAGCCCCATGTAGGTTATATTCGAATATCTCTTACTAGCCAAGGGGACATATTTTTTCTGGACATGCATCACTGGGTGGTGTATAAAAATTAAAGGTTATCAACTGGCTAATTCACACACAAACTTCTGGGTGCTATAGCAAGTGAACAGTCAAATTGTAATAACTAGGTATGTTATTTAGTATTTTGTTCTTGGTTTAGTATTTAGTTTTTTTTATAGTACTGCTATAAAACAAATATAGACTATGTCCTTTTATCGGCAGGTCCTGTTGGAATGGCTGCTGCTGCAGCAGTAGCCACTGGGAAGAAACGCAAGAAACCCCACATATTTGAATCTAACCCTTCTATACGTAAGAGACAGCAAACCCGGCTACTGAGGTAAGTCCATCCACAATTCTATAAGAGAACTGCATTATTTTTTAGTTAGAAATGCCTAGACTTCTGAAGATTTACCAGTAGCGCAAAAGAAACACTGGGGAGCAACGAGTTAGGTTCCAGCTTGAATTTTTTTTTTTTTTTTTTTACGTCACTTGGATTAGCGCTATATACCAACCAGTTTGCTGCTTCCATATTCTATCTATCGCTTGCACAGTTTTTTTATTTTTCTAAATCTCCTGCAGTGTGTCAGAAACGGCACTTTTATCTTGCTAATTGAACCTACAGGGAAAAAATGATTTCTTTTTCCCTCAGTCTCTACCTTCCATGTAAAGTTGTTAATAATGCTGTCTGTTAACCCTTCCTTATACAGGACCAATTTTTACTCTTGACGATCACAAATAACATAATACTAACATGAAAACTAATAATTCTCTCTATACGTAAATCTTTTGAAAGGAGGCACGTGGCACACTGTGCAAATGCCAACCAACAGTTTGCAGTCATGGATGACTTCATGTATTTTTGCATTATCACTTAGTTAAAAAAAAAAAAAAATAGCATAAATTTTTGTTTGTGGCTAAAAGTCTGACCCCAGCAAAACATGAAATGCAGAAAACCTCTTAAATGTATCTGATTCAAATGTCTGTAAACTGTTGAGTCAGAACTGACTAGGTGGAGAGATGTGACCATATGCAACTTCTGATCTTCTTACTCTTTAATAGAAAGAAACAGCACCACCCCTAAATGTGTCATAGAGCAGCTAGATCTCCTGACTGGAGATAACGTGAAGAAAAGCTTGTGTATCCCCTCCCACTAGTGTTACTGGAGGTTGTACAGGGACAGAGATGACTGTAACAGGCTGATCTTTCAGCAAGATGTCACTTGCTGTTGTCCAGCTACAAATGAGACTGTGCCCCAGATATTGCATTTAGAATATGGAGTCTGACATAATTTGGAAGCTAAGATTCTGGGCTTTAATATAATCCTCCTCTAGTCCTTATATTGTAGCACAGCAAGCAGTTCAGTTCTTGGTGCATTACTTGAGCCTTGGCAGTAGAAAGATTCACTTTAAAATTTTATTATACACAATAAACAATGAAAAAAAAAACTATTTTCAGTGACTACCTATTTCTCTGTGCGCATATACTAGGTTCTGGGGATAATATCACTCCTTAAGGAGAGATCATATTCACAGGCTTATGGAGATGTACAAAAGTCTTTTTCGCTCCACTGGGGGATTATGGGAAAAATATGCAAATCTATACATATAGTGAAGGAGAAGTTATTTCTATATTAGTTCATAGTTTACAACCAGGGCTGTGGAGTTGATAGTCCAAAGCTCTGACTTCTTCAAAAATGGCTGACATCCATGGTCAGACAGTCACAGTAAAGGAGGAGAGCTAGTGATTGACTTCATGTAAAGTAAATACGCATCTAATTATACAATATGGATAACTTTATATTAAAGTTTTAAGTTACATTTTGAAGTAAGAGTCGGTAACTTTTTTCCTACTCCGTCTGACACTGGCCATCCACGGCTCAGACACCGCAGCTCTGTTAATAATATATAGTTTGAATGCTGTGTTTCTTTTGTGCCCAGGAAACTGAGGGCAACCCTAGATGAGTACACCACTAGGGTTGGCCAGCAAGCAATTGTCCTATGCATTTCTCCTTCCAAACCCAATCCTGTTTTTAAAGTATTTGGAGCCGCACCTTTGGAGAATGTGGTGAGTGTTACACATGCTTTTTATTAAGGTTCTCTGTCCATTAATAGCTTCTATTTGATAGAGAGTTGTTTGCTATGGGGAATTTCTTCATGTTACCAGGGTCCACTGGCAATAATCAAGCTGTCTTGATGGTGAGACATCAGATTTTATGTGTATTGGAACCTGGTGTCAAGTAACATAGTAGATGAAGTTGGATAAAGACACCCGGTTCCTCAAGTCCAATCTATAAACCTACAGTGTTGATCTAGAGGGCAAAGAGACAAAAAAAAAAAAAAAAAGTAAAGAAAGAGAATTCATGTGAGTTCAGTTCCATTGCAGAGGTATAAAGCATTATATAGTGTCAGGTAAACCAATGGATTGTTGGAGATGAATGGTCCTTCCAAATCAGTGATGTGCTTTGTAGCCGTGTTTTATTCTGGTTCTTGGTTAACAAAGGAAGTTTTCGGCAGTACCAAAAGTTGCCTAATAGGGTATTTGAAAACAGAGGTGACACTGAAAGATCTCCACACCTTTTATAGATATGTAGGGTCATAGGCCTATCACTGCTACCAGTATACTGTCATGGTAAATGGTGTTAGCAACAAGAGACATAAGATCCTTATCAGAGTTTTTCTTTAAGATAAGTTCAGTACTATTGAATGTTCCTTTAGTATTCAGTCATTCTTACTGCTGCTACTTAAAGAGGACCTTTCACCACTTTTGGGCACATGCAGTGTTATATACTGCCAGAAAGCCGACAGTGCACTGAGTTCAGCGCACTGTCGGCTTTCCCGATCTGTGCCCGGTGTACAGAGCTTACGGTGCCGGTACCGTAGTGCTCTATGGTCAGAAGGGAGTTTCTGACCATTAGCCAGAGACGTCCTTCTGCCTCGCGGCGCCAATCACGCAGTGCTGTGGAGCGGGGAGGAACGCCCCCTCCCACTGCTCACACAGCTAGTCCATAGACGAGTATTATCAGGAGCGGGAGGGGGGAGTTCCTCCCCGCTCCACAGCACAGTGCGATTGGCGGCGCGAGGCAGAAGGACGTCTCTGGCTAATGGTCAGAAACGCCCTTCTGACCATAGAGCACTACGGTACCGGCACCGTAAGCTCTTTACACCGGGCACAGATCGGGAAAGCCGACAGTGCGCTGAAATCAGCGCACTGTCTGCTTTTTGGCAGTATATAACACTGCATGTGCCCAAAAGTGGTGAAAGGTCCTCTTTAAATTATATTACGTGGGGCCCCACGGTGGCTCAGTGGTTAGCACTGCAGCCTTGCAGCGCTGGAGTCCTGGTGTAAAAATCCCGCCAAGGGCAAAAAAACCCAAAACACATCTGCAAGGAGTTTGTATGTTCTCCCCGTGTTTGCATGGATTTCCATCCCATATTCCAAAGACATACTGATAGGGAAAAATGTACATTGTGAGCCCTATGTGGGGTTCACAATCTACATTAAAAAAATAAATAAATTATATTACTTAAGGTTTCATCATTATTTCCTCCTTGTTCAGCCATGAGAGACACAGAGGACTGTGTATTTTTAGCTGGCAGCTGTGCTATCCGAGTTGCCTTTGAGCCCTGGGGCTGAAATGTTACTAAGCACAGGGAGGCTGAGAGCTGCACTCATGTCTGTTTACCACCCACTCTCTCCCTTAGGTACGCAAGTATAAGAGTATGATCCTAGAGGACTTGGAGACTGCTTTGGCAGAGCATGCACCTGTCCAACAAGACATCAATTCTGATCTGCCCCCTCTGACTATAGATGGCATTCCAGTGTCTGTGGACAAGATGACACAGGTGAGCAGAGAAAAATCCAGTCACTGGTCACTTGTACACACAGCGCCTTATACCATTAACAACTGTAAAAATTATAACCTAAAAAACCAAAGTCTATATTTGGAGTTATGTCTAAAATATTGCCTACTTACTGAATCTGAAATCATGACTGGTCCAAAACTAGAATAAGGCATCTCTGAGAAAAATTTCTCATATTACACTATTTTGGGGATATATTTTCCCCAACTGGTTCAACTTTTAATGCTACCAATACAAAGGTTGTCATTGTTGTCACATACTTGTAATGGACCCCTGGAGTCTTAGTACACACACTGTGTATTAAGACTGTATTTCTACAACCCCTGTCATTTCATTCACTTAACCCTTTCATGATGGGATTGCTGTATTAATTGGGGTTAGTAGTAGTTGCATTTGCACAGTTAATCCTGACTTAAATAAGGTAAGGAGGGGTGTAATTTCCTATGGGATTTTTCATCAACTTTGGAAGTGCCGATAGCCTTTCATTAGTCGGAGTGATTAAATGGGACAAGTGGAAGAGAGCTCAGGTGCGTTGCTCACTAGCCTGACTGTGGACTTCCAGCGACACAGCCTTAATTGCTCTATTTTCCATGGTAGTCTTAAGGGAGACAGAGCTGTGATGGTGTTATGGGCCTGCAAATCCAGTTTTCTCCTACTACAAGAATATTGATTCTTACACATTATACTATATACATGACAAACATATCTATAAGCTGCTTTGTGATTACAAAAGTAGTAATTTGATACACCTTTGGTTTATTTTTCTAATTAATCAGTTTTCTGAAGTATTTCTATAGGTTCTCATGATTTTAATCTTATTTTTATGTTATTTTATATGCTGTGAAATCTTTTTAACCTCTTATTGCTGATAATCCCAGTCATATAACTGTTTTGTGTATGAATCACGATAACAGAAGTAATCACCCAAAAAACACAACCTTTATTAGTACTGGAATATAACAATGAATTACTGCCCAAGCTATAAAGACTCAAAACCCAGTCTTGTATACAAAACATAATCCAGATAAAGACATGCCCAGTCACAACCACCATGATTCCACTTCTGGGCCTAAATATACAAAAAAAAATTATAATCTATACTAATGAGTGTAATGGTAATGAAAAAAAACACTAAAATAACTTGTACTTGATTCATCATTGATATCTAGTTTAACATTAACTCCATACTTACCTGAGGAAGAGGGGAGACACTGCTGGCGTTTCATCACATGAAGACACAGTGCATAAAGCTGTTTGAAAATCTGGCGCACTTTTAGACTGCCTAACTTTAGCCAAGAACACTGTATGTTCATTGTTCTGGTCTATTGGAAGACTGAAACAATGGACACACAAACCATTAAAACAGAGGACACCAACAGTGCCTGAGAGACCCTGTTGACTATGACATCCATCAGGTGTCTGTTGTTTTAAGCTGAAACCATCAGACGAAAAAGTTGAACTTGCAGCACTTCTTCACTCAGCTATTTTTTATGGTCACTGGGACAGTCTCCTAACAGAGACTGAAACCCAGAAATGAACCCAGTCTGACCCCTGGTTCATACTAGCGTATGTATTCCATCTGGTTAGAGTCCGCATGGAGTCCCCCCGGACGGAATACAATCGCAATTGCAAGTGTGTGCTGTAAAAGCGCTCAGACGCCATAGACTATAATGGGGTCCGTGTGCTTGCCGCGCACGAATGATTCAATTGTATTCTGTTCGAGGGGGTCTCCATGCGGACTCTCCCCGGATGGAATACATACGCTAGTGTGAACCAACCCTTAGTTGGCTTAGTTTTCAACAAAATTTGGCACAATTTCCAATAAGTTGGTGCAGTTTCTGGCTCACATCCCTACATTTATGGTTTGGGAGGATTTTTTTTTTGTGTATCTGATCCCTCAAACTGATGTAGTGGTTGCGACTGTACATGCTTTATTTGGGCAGAAGTTAATCATCGCCTTGTACAAGAGGATTTTGTGTCTTTATATTATATAATTCCTATACTCCATACTTTTTAGTACTGGGGAGAACTTGGATAGATCAGACAAAGTGATGCTTGGTTCACACATCAGTGTGCCATCTGTCCGTTTGAATTCAGTTTGACACTTTAAAACTGACTGCACATACTGATTGTATACTGACACCTTTTTACCCTGATAGCAAACCATTAAAAGTAGCAACTGTAAACATAGTAGAGATAAGGACATATAAATGTCCTTATCTCTACTCTGTTTACAATTCAGCTTTGCTATCAGGATAAAAAGGTGTCGGTATACAATCAGTATGTGTATCAGTCCATTTTAAAGTGTCAAACTGAATTCAAATGGACGGATGGCCTACTGATGTGTGAACCAAGCCTAAGGGCTCGTTCACATCTGCGTTGTCCTCTCCGTCGTGCAGGTTTCCGTTTCCTGCATAAAACAGAGCAGGATACGGAAACCTGCAGGAGACTTTCTCACCCATTCATTTGAATGGGTGAGAAAGTTGTCCGGCTGTGAGCGGCGGTGATCGTTTTGCGCTCTCCGCCGCGAAACCGGGTTTTATAATCTGGACACAGAGTCGGACATGCAGTACTCTGTGTCCGAATTAAAAAATCCGGTTTTGCGGCGGAGAGCATAAAACGCTCATGGCCGGACCTGGTCTATGCATTGCGTCTTCTGGCATGCAGAAGACGGAAAGCACAGAACGGAAGGCTGAACGCAGGTGTGAACCTAGCGTAAGCTTGTTTCTGAGCTTAATATCACACCTCCTTCTCTGCTCTGGCTCAAGACCACCCATCTAACAGTAAAGAACTTAATCAGTGCAGTTAGTTTTGGTGCCTTATGTGATAATTATTTGGTAACCGTGTGGCACTAAAGGAAAAACTTAAACTACACCAAGATCATTAAAAGATGTAAAGAAGTGGCGGAGGTGAAAATGGGTCCTCTTTACAGGGGTTGCCCAGGCATACTCTCCCATCTGACTTTATATTGTACATAGGGAGACTTGACTACTGAGCAGGAAAGTTGTCAAGCAGCCATCTAATGCCCAGCAAATATGTAAACGTGGGATACTCTCTGAAGGCATTATGTAGTTGTACCTCTCCAAGCCCGATGTAAGATTGAGAGGGACAGTATACCTGGACATGCTCTTTAACTCTTCTGGCCTTAATTAAAAGAAGTTTTGCAGATTTAGTTTGATTGCTTTTTCCTGTTGATCAAGTCTCCAGAGGTTGTAGCTAATACGTAGGATACACTTCTCAACTAGACAGAGCTACTAATTATTTTTGCACTTGAAATCCTTGGTTTCAATAGTAAGACCGATTAATACAATGTTTGTTCTCGATCAAGTATCCCAACTGGTTTTGAGCACTTTAGTTCAAGGTGCTTCCAGATATAATTATGCCGAAACGCAGGCTTGTATAGTTCCCTGAAACCTGCTGTGAATGTGCGCTCTGTATTTATGCAGATGTAGTAGTTTTTTGTTTTGTTTTTTTAACCCCTCCCCGACATTCGCCGTAATAGTACGGCGCTGCAGGGAAGGGCTTCCCGCAAACCGCCGTACTATTACTGCGGATGCATGGTGCGCACACAGAAACTGTGTGCGCACCATGCACAGCGGGTGTCAGCCTTAATATACGGCTGACAATGCCCCGTAACACCCGCGGTCGGAACCGGGTCCGATCGCGGGTGTTAACCCCTGAGATGCCGGTGATCAACATGACCACCGGCACCTCCGGGGTTTCACTTTGTTATGGTGCCGATCGGCACCCCCCGCGCCGGTTTCGGGGGGTGCCGGTGTTCGTAGGGGGCAGCCCGGGGTCTGATCAGTGACCCCGGGTTTGCCCCTTCACTTACCCCGTCCTCGTGCCTGGACGATCCTGCCGTAAATGAAGCTGTCAGCCTGTGCGTCTACACAGGCTGACAGCTTCCTATACACTGCAATACACGTGTTACACGTGTATTGCAGCGTATCTCTATTGAAGAAGTGATCAGCCGATCACTGCTTCAATTCCCCATGGGGACAGAAAAAAAAAGTGAAAAAAAAGTCAAAATAAAAAAGTTTAAATAAGTTTAAAATAAATTATAAATAAATAAAGCCCCAAAAATCTCTTTTTCCCCATATAAAATGTTTTATTATGTAAAATAAAGAAAAATAGAAAAAAAATTACATATTTGGTATCGCCGCGTCCGTAATAACCTGAACAATAAAATTAAAAGATTATTTAACCCGAACGGCGAATGTCGTAAAAAAAAACGTAGAAAACCGCACAAAATAATGATTATTCACCACCTTTCCCTTACAAAATGTTCAATAAAAAGTAATCAAATGGTCAGATGAAAACCAAAATGGTACCAATAAAAAGAAGAGGTGTTCCCGCAAAAAATAAGCCCTCAACCAGCTCTGTCTAGCGAAAAATAAAAACGTTATGCCTTTCAGAAGATGGCGATGCAAAAACAATAGATTTTTTTTCCCTGAATTGAATTCTATTCTGCACAAATAGCAACGCATTAAAAAATCATATAAATGAGGTATCGCCGTAACCGTACCGACCCGCAGAATAAAGGTAACATGTTACTTATGCTGTACGCTGCCCGGGAAAAAAAAAATGCTAAAAAGCAATGCTAGAATTGATGTTTCCTTTTACATCCCACCCAGAAAGAGTTAATAAAATGTAGTCAATAAGTTACAGGCCCCAAAATGGTGGCATTGAAAAGTACATCTAATACCGCAAACACCAAGCCCTCATATGGCCACATTGCCAGAAGATAAAAATAAAAATCTAGCTTGTACAATGTGAAGACAAAAACCCCAAAAGTCGCCAAATCATTAGGACATAAGTGGCTGCGACTAGAAGGAAATGTGTAAGCGGTGCGAGTGTTTTCAGGGGGCACCCCATATTTAGAGCTTATGAGAGATAATACAGCAGTGCTGATCCCCCAGAATGCCCCTCTTCCCCGTCCGTGTCATAGGAGCTAGTGGGAAAATAGAATGGGATTTGGTGTACCCAATTTACTCCGCACAGCTTACACATTCACTTCGGGGTTACTAATGCTCACAACATCACTTGATAAATTCTTTGAGGGGTGCGGTTTTCACAATGGGGGGGGGGTCACTTTCTAGAGGTTTTCACTGTTTTGACTCCTCAAGGGCTTTGTAAATGCGATATGGTTCCTGAAACTGATCCCAGCCAGATCTGCCCTCTAAAAGCTCTTTGGCGCGCCTTCCCTCCTGCGTCTCGCTGTGCGTCCATATATTAGTTTACACCCACAAGTGGGGTACTATGGTAGTCGGGAGAACTTGCCTAACAAATTGTGGGATGCGTTTTCTCCTTTAACCCCTTGTGAATGTGCAAATTCTAGGGCTAAACGAAAATATTAGTAAAATAAATTCAAATTTGAAAATTTCACCTCCATTTTGTATTAATTCCTGTTAAGCACTTATAGGGTTAAATTACTAGGTATATGTTGTTTTGGCTTATTTAAGGGGTGCAGTTTTGAAAATGGGGTGATTTATGGGGGGCTTTAATACAAGGGTCTTTCAAAACGCCTTCATAACTGGATTAGTCCCTTAAAAAATGGGTTTTGGAAATTTCTTGAAAATTTTGAATATTGTTGTTTCACTTGTAAACCTTATAATGTCCGTAAAAATTAAAAGGGTGACTAAAGTTTGATGCCGACATAAAGCAGAGATCTGGGACATGAGATTTATGATATAATTTTGGCGGTCTGACTATCTGTATGTAATGCACATCATTTCAAACTTTATAAAATGCATATTTTTCAAAATTTCCACCAAATTTCCAATTTTTTCATAATTAAACACAAAACATATCAACCAAAATTTACCACTAACATGAAGTACAATGTGTTACGAAAAAACAATCTTAAAATCACTTTGGTAAGTTAAAGCGTTCCAAAGTTATTGCCACATAAAGTGACACATGTCAGTTTTGAAAAATCGAGCTTGGTCAGGAAGTCAAAAAGTGCCATCGGCGGGAAGGGGTTAAAGGATGAAAGGGCTAAAGAATTGTCTTCTGAAAAATTAAAATGAAGAGTTAATTCTAAGTGTAGCTTCAGTAGGTGTATGTGCTTTCCAGGAGTTAAAAACTTGTTGGAAATGTCATAAACAAAACGCAGCTGTTGAAACCACTGCAACTTCAGCCCTCACTCTGGCGGTCCCTGCCATTCTTTTACTTTGGTTCTGAGATGACTTGTACATCCACGTGACCACTGCAGCCAGTCACTGGCCTCAGCTGTAATACTTGTATGTTTCATAATCTTAAACCCTTTAGCTGATGCTACATCACATTTACCATATGGTAGAGCATTGTATTTACTTTTCTATTGCATTTAAAATTCAATATAGAATCTTTGCCGTTTGCATCTGAATGTTGAATATGAGAGAGTGAATCTAGACGGCTCCTGTTATTACACTGAGCAGTTGATTTTTTTTGTGACTTGTTTTTATGCATAGGCTCAGCTGCGTGCATTCATCCCAGAAATGCTAAAATATTCTACAGGAAGAGGTAAACCAGGCTGGGGCAAGGAGAGTTGCAAACCTATCTGGTGGCCTGATGACATACCATGGGCAAATGTGCGCAGTGATGTACGCACTGAAGAACAGAAACAGAGGGTAAGTTATGATGTGACTGGATTACAGTTAGGTTATGTTCACACTGAGGTTTTTTGGGGGGTTTTGTAGGCTGATTTTGAGGCGGAATACGCATTAGAAAACACCTCCCATTCGTTTCAATGGAAGTCAGTAGCATGTTTTTTTGTTTTTTTTGTTTGTTTTTTTTTTCTTTATAAAAGAGACGTTTCCAGGTCCATGAAGTGTGCTAGGACAAAAAAAAACGTGACACAAGCCACATCATGTGTTAATTTTTAAATATTTTTTATTTATTTTTTTTAAACACATGATGTGGCTTGTCGCGTTTTTTGTCCCATCACACTTTATGAACCTGGAAACTTCCCTTCCCCCCCCCCCCCCTAATTCTTGAAGCAGATTTTTTTTCAGCTTGCAGAAAAGTCTGTGTGAACATACCCTACAACCTTTGCCCATGTAGCGTTATTGCAGTGGATATATAGTACCAGTACAGTAGATGGGACTTAATCCCTTCCCGACAACCGCCGTACGAGTACAGCGGATGCCGGGTGTTTAACTATGGCGGCTGCCTGGGAGCCGGGCGGCCGCCATGGCTGCCAGGTGTTTACTGTTGGTAGACACCCAGTGCTAATCCCCCCCGATTGGTGCCTGCATTGATCGGGGGCATTAACCCCTCCAGCGCCTCAGTCAAAGCTGCCAGAGGCGCCATTCTTCTGGCAGCACGTGGACGCCTCAATTTTCCCGGTCGATCACCAGCACCCGAGCAAGCTCAGAGTCCAGGATCACGTTGCTATGACAGCAGGGAGCCTTGTGAAGGCTCCCCGATCTGTCACTCACTGGCTTCTATTGCAAGCACTCTATGTACCCTGCAATAGAAGCCCTGGTATTTTGTAATGCATTGCATTAGTGATCAGACCCCCTGGGGTTCAAGACCCCTAGGGGGTCTAATAAATGCATAATTTAATTTTTTTTTTAAATAGTAAAATAATTTGTGTGTCATATTTGTCTTTTTATATTGCAGGTCTCCTGGACACAAGCATTAAGAACAATAGTAAAGAACTGCTATAAGCAGCATGGTAGGGAAGATTTGCTGTATGCATTTGAGGATCAGCAAACACAACAGGTGGCAACTGCACATGGTATTGCTCACCTTGTGCCTTCACAGACTGTGGTACAGACAATCAGTAACCCGGATGGCACAGTGTCCCTAATTCAGGTTCGCTATAATATTTAACCATTTTGTTTTCTGCACAAGTCCATTTGGTGACTGTGTTCCAGTTGAAAGTCCATAAAGTCCATAAAAAAAAATATTAATGTTCCCAATATAGTTTAGTGTTTTAGTTTGATAGCATACTGGAGTTTCTCAAACAAATGGCTTCCAAATGGTGATCCAATTGCAGCCATCTGCCCTTTTGTACTTCAGCTAAAACATTGACATGCGTCACTTCTGTGTTACAGGCCATGTTAGATCACGTTTATCAGTCCCATGGCCTGTTCAAGTTCCGTCCTATTAAAGAAGACCTTTTACCAACTCCATTTCTTAACATATTTTAATAGGCGCCGGTTCATAACACAGTTGAAATTTTTTCGCTAGCCTCCACTGATCATGAGCAGTCAATGCAGCTAGATTTCATGTCTAATGTGATACTTGGGCTTTGTAGTTTCAGATGCACAGTGTCAGGCAGGAGCAAGCAAGGGGGCGTAATCCAAAGCTAAAATCAAAGGTGGATAGTGTCAAAGCTCTGAATCATGCACCTTCCCTGTTCCTGCCTGACAGTAGAGAGACTAGATGGCATATGATGCACCAAAACTAACAGCAATTATTGCCCAGCAACGGTGAGAGCTAGAAAAAGAATTCCAGTTATACTGGAACCTGTGGAACAGAGCTTATTAAATGTACAGAGCTGTGCTTGAGAAGTAGGAAAGAGGCTTTAGCTCTAAAAGGAACTCTTTTGTCTCTTTAAATAGCTGATTAGTGGGGACAGTGGGTTGGACCCCACAAATCTTCAGTTCATGGGTAACAGGGATAGGTCATCAATTATTAAGCCTAATATTTCTCCCGGTGGAGAAATCTTGCAACCTCTAAGGCAAACTAGTTGATGTAGAAGACTTTTCTTTGAGCAATTCAGTTAGGCTCCATTCCCACGAAGTAACGCGTCACTCATTCTGACACATAAACATGTTAGAGTGAGCGCTGTAAAACAGAATCCCATTGACTTCAATGGGTGCCGTCTTGCGCGCGCTACACATTGAAATCAATGGGTCAAAAAGCCTCCCATTGATTTCAATGTGTAGCAGGCGCATGACGGCACCCATTGAAGTCAATGGGATTCTGTTTTACAGCGCTCACTCTGACACGTGTTTACGTGTCAAAATGAGCGGCACATTACTCCGTGGGAACGGAGCCTTATAAAGACTTCATAAAGGTGCATCTACATGTTCCAGCTGCCTCATGCAACCTCAAAATTTGTGCTGTCATTGAACATTCTGGGTGGACTGAATTACAGCCACATACTGTAACCACAATGTGGGAACTAAGTGGAAGTTGTGCTACAGAGAATTTGTGAATGCCTATCCAACCATTAGTAGCACCTAATAGTTGTTTTGTTTGCTACAGGTCGGTACAGGGGCTACTGTTGCCACACTTGCAGATGCATCGGAGCTGCCAACTACTGTAACCGTTGCACAAGTCAATTATTCCACGGTTAGTGACGGAGAGGTAAGGTAATACTTTGCGTAGAATGATATAAAGACCATGCCCAGCCAAAGCTGCCATGTACTTAAAGGGGTTGTCTGCTCAACAAAAATTTTACGTATGAACATTGTTTTATTTCCACATCATGTGACTACTACTACACCATGTGATCAAAAGTATCTGGACACCTAGCTGAAAATGACTTATAAGTTCGTGGCGCCCTCCATCGGTAATGCTGGAATTCGATATGGTGTTGGCCCACCCTTAGCCTTGATGACAGCTTCCACTCTCGCAGGCATACGTTCAATCAGGTGCTGGAAGGTTTCTTGGGGAATGGCAGCCCATTCTTCACGGAGTGCTGCACTGAGGAGAGGTATCGATGTAGGTCGGTGAGGCCTGGCACGAAGTTGGCGTTCCAAAACATCCCAAAGGTGTTCTATAGGATTGAAGTCAGGACTCTGTGCAGGCCAGTCCATTACAAAGATGTTATTGTCGTGTAACCACTCCGCCACAGGCTGTGCAGTATGAACAGGTGCTCGATCGTGTTGAAAGCTGCAATCGCCATCCCCGAATTGTTCTTCAACAGTGGGAAGCAAGAAGGTGTTTAAAACATCAATGTAGGCCTGTGCTGTGATAGTGCCACGCAAAACAACAAGGGGTGCAAGCCCCCTCCATGAAAAAACACAACCACACCATAACAACACCGCCTCCGAATTTTACTGTTGGCACTACACACGCTGGCAGATAACATTCACCGGGCATTCGCCATACCCACACCCTGCCATCGGATCGCCACTTTGTGTACCGTGATTCGTCACTCCACACAACGTTTTTCCACTGTTCAATCGTCCAATGTTTACGCTCCTTACACCAAGCGAGACATCGTTTGGCATTGACCTGCGTGATGTGTGGCACCCAATCACCCGACCACATTCGTAGTCCGTGAGTTCCGCGGAGCGCCTCATTCTGCTCTCTCACGATGTCTAATGTCTCCTGAGGTCGCTGATATGGAGTACCTGGCAGTAGGTGGCAGCACAATGCACCGAATATGAAAAACGTATGTTTTGGGGGGTGTCTGGATACTTTTGATCACATAGTGTATTCAGCACTTCTTATAAAGTCATGATCTACTCTTTAGGTTGCCTTTCCACCTATGACAAGAAGTGCTAGATAGTTATGTCAGACCTCTTAGGAACAGAGTGGTATTCATAGGCCAGATTTTTTATTTCTACACTACTGCAATCCTCTCTGTAGAAACACTCAAGCTTCTCTTTTGATGACCTGAAAACCTCTTCAAGATAAGTTGATTTCTGATGCAGGGAAGATCAGTCTACAGTGTTTATGATGAACCTCCAATTTTCCACCAATGGCAAGAATAGCATTTACTGAGAGTCAAATAAGTTAAACTTTTAAATTCCCAGTGCTTTGCTTCATCTAATGCAGGATGCCTTTGTGGTTATTCTGGAGTTAAAGATGTGAACTCAGCAAATCTTGTCCTAACTGATCGGCCTTATTGACACACCACTATTTTGCGTCAGTGTTTATAAGCAAAAGCCAGGAGAGCAGACTACAGAGAGAGAGATAAGGTATAATGGAAAGCTTTGTGCCTGGCTTACAGACACTGATGCCAAACACTGCCATGTGAATAACGCCGTTTGATTTGTTCTTCTTCTCTTTGACCACCAATGTTATTTAAGCCACTATTGTGATAGCATTTGTTGCTAGAATCAGATCAATCTGTGGCTTCCATCCCTAACCATTGATGCAAGTTTTAGGACAGTCTTTAATCTAGATCACATTTTCATACTTCTGCAAAAAAGGGGAGAAAGTAATGGCAAGAACTTTACATAGCAGTATTAGAGCTCTATTTTGTACAGAGCCATATTAGGGTAGAGCTCCCATTTTAGTACATGGATCATATTCAACCTCCTTATGTCTCTGTTTTCATGCAGTGGCATACAAAGGTTATTTTTCTGCTGGATTCTTTATAAAACCAACAAATTTTTTACATGGTAGATTAACAGTATTGTCCACTTTAAGCCCAATATTAAGAGACAAATGTTATTGTTTGTATAATAAAAAGTTGTACAATATATTTTTCTGTATCAGTTCCTCCTGGTTTTCTATATTTCTGCTTGCTGTCAATCATTCTGCTTACTTTCAGTGGATAAAAATCCATCTACGGTTAGGATATGTGGTCCATGGTCATGTGATGAGCACATAGGTGCAAAAATCATTACCAGATAGAGGTCTGATTACTGTGCCTATAACAAGTAGAGATGGGCAAATCACTTCTTAACGAACCAGATTCTTCATGAATACTCCAAATTGTGTTTTGTTTTTAACAAAACTGAACAATTTGGGATTATTTTCGGACTAACTAAAATGGCTGCTGCAACATGTGTTGCAGTAAATTATTATACCTTGGGGTCTCTTCGGAACCCAAACTTTAATACGTTGGCCCAGGGGAGGTGACAATACAATTGTCTATTGGGCATCCTTGTGGCGTCCGACGCTCTGACTCTTCAGTAACATCTGGCGCTTTTTTGTGACATCGTGAGCCCATAGGTTACCGCTGAGGTTGGTGATCCCAATGGCAGAGATTGAGTGTCCCAGTCGCAGGACTCAGCAGTGATCTTGGGCTCATGACGTCACAGGAGAGCGTCAGATGTCACCGAGGAGGCAGAGACGGAGCCTCAGACGGAGCGCATAGACCAGTGGTTCTTAACCAGGGTTCGATCGAACCGTAGACCATATACACGATTCATTTTGTGTACCAGTAAAAAAAAAAAACATATACCTATGTCTTGAATCTGGAAAAAAATCATATTTGATTTATCTCTAAGGAAGGGTTCGGTGAATGTGCATATGAAACTGGTGGGTTCGGTACCTCAAACAAGGTTAAGAACCACTGGCATAGACCCAAAAAAGGTAACGGAATTTGAGTATAAATGTTTTATTTAGTACACCTCTCCTAGGCCTACAACTATTATATTCTGGAGTTTAAAGACATTTTTTTGTACAAACCATAAGATTAGTCTCTCAATATTGGTCTGAAAGTGGATAACCCCCTTTAAATGGCATATATATGGAGCCATTCGGTGCAGCAGCACACAGGGTCAAGTAAATATGATGATCGTGTTTAGCTTTCTAGTCAACTTGTGTTTTTTGTCGTCCCCACCCCCCCACAGGTGGAGCAGAACTGGGCAACACTTCAAGGGGGAGAGATGACCATCCAAACAACGCAAGCTTCTGAAGCTACTCAAGCTGTAGCATCCCTGGCTGAAGCTGCTGTGGCAGCATCCCATGATATGGCTCCAGGAGCTACAGTGACCATGGCTTTAAATAGGTATATTACTAATCTAAAGTGTATTACTACATTTTTTTATGTCTCATTTTTTTAGCTAGTAAAATAGTTTATACTCCACAATTATACTGAACTGATTATACACTATTATGGATAGAAGAATATTTAAAAAACAAGCTAGATAGATGAATTTACAAACTTCTATTTCCTTTTAGAGGATGGCTCTTTCAGCCATAGGTTTTAAGATGTATCTGTTATTATTCATACAGGTTGTGTTCTCTTTTACATGAATGATTGTGTTACATTTTTAAGTTATCATAAGAGATATCAATCATGTGTTAAAGCACCTACTGCAATTAGAAATGTAAAATGCAGTGTTATGACAGCAGAGGGCGCTGTTACAGAACAGTAGGGAGGGACGGGACACAACTTGTTCAAATAACACTTTTAATGTAAAAAGGGATATTTTTTTTAACTATTCTGAATTGTCATTAGCTGGTCATGTGGCCATATTCACAGCACACTACATACTTGAGCTCAAAAGTAAAGTGCTTTTCTTTCAGAATCTTGACTGAATTTATTTTATTTAGGGTTTCTGTCAGCTGCCAAATATTAAGGAGTAGTCTTTAAAGTGCAAGTTTGCCTAAGATGGCATAACCTAATTTTGTTGTCTCACAAATATTCCGTGTTTTGTTTTTTTGGTTTTTGTTTTGGGGTTTTTTGGGGGGGGGGTCCATATTTTTTTATTTTATTTTTTGTATGTTAATAGTTGCTGCTTCACTGATTCTAGAACAGTTAAAAAATTATCTTTAGCCCCAACTAAAGCTAACACTGTGTGTTGTTCAGGAATGGTGAGGGTAAAAAGTAATCATATCTACATGAATAGTTTTGCCAGGGTTCCTGATAGCATTTGACAGATGTCATTTTTCCTTATGTAGAAGGGCTTATTTAATATGTTGTTGTTTTTTCTCCATGTTGATTGTCTAACTATAGTGAGGCAGCGGCTCACGCAGTAGCAACGTTGGCAGAAGCCACCCTACAAGGAGGAGGACAGATCGTATTGTCAGGGGAGACTGCAGCGGCTGTCGGAGCACTGACTGGAGTACAGGATGCCAATGGTAGGGTGAAGTTGGCTGTGCTGTATATGGGTACACACACAGTAGACTAGTCACTACTGTCTCTATGGGCAAAAACTGGGTTGCTGGTTATTATGATGGGGAACCCTTTTGACTACTAAATGTTGTTACAGTGTGAATGTGTTTAGTTATTTTCTCATTAGAAAATTTGTAGTTATGCCAGATCTGCAAGCAGGTTTGCCAACTATCCATATGTTCCTAGACAGTTAGTAAACATTTTTTCCCTGTCCATGAACAAATAATGTCCCTTGTTTTTGTTTTGTTTTTTAAAACCTGGAGGAGTTTGTACAGAATTTTTATTTTTTTTTTAAATGCATTCATTTTTTTTCATTTCAGGTGTGTGTGAAGGATCATTATGGAGTTGGCTATGATGGTGGCTTTGCCTGTATGGTTGGGTTGGGGGGGGAGGGAGTGATGGCCTTTTCCAAGGAACCACTCAACATGGCCACCCATGTCAATACAAACAAATTGCTCCCTTCAACTCTACAGAAAGGGAAAAAAAATAGAGAGGGCAGTTTCCTCTGTGCCCCTGGGGTGATCATCAATGCCCCATCAGAATCAGTGTAATGGCCAATTACTCTTAATAAATTGGTAAATGATTGTATTTCATCTTTAGAATGGGTTAACGTTCAGTAATCCCCCATCTTCCTTAACGAGAACCTTTCCTTTAAAAATTGGTTATCACTTTATTTGTAAATAGTTTTCTAAGATACATAACAATTCCTTATTCCTGCCATGGAACAAATGGCTTTCTAAAACCAGTTGTAGGAATATTTTATTACATTGCTTTATTTTATAATACAAACAATTAGCTCGGCTAATCCTCTTCTTCAACCCAAACCAGATCAGTACACAGCACTCTGCAGTTCCACTGATAAAATTACTGAGGGCTAATTATATAGAAGGCACTTTATAACCTATGTTTTCTTCGCATTTGAATGTTCAAGATTTCATAGTAGCAGCGCTACATTTTTCAGCTGTTGAGCCATTCTATAGGTGGGGGGAAGGGCAGCTAGATAACATTGCAGACTCACCTTTTGGGGCCCTACCAAATCTATATCTTATAATATACAACTTGTAATCACACTTTTTTTTTTTTTTTTTTTTTTATAGAGCTACAGCTTCTAATATTCAGGCAGGGAAGCTTTTGAGTTTGGATTACTTGCTTGTATTAATGTCCTTGTAAATTTATTAATCTCATTCTGATTGTAAGAATATGAAAACATTGCTTTTTTTTTTTTTTTGGCAACTTCCCAGTACATTTGATTATAACTTGTTGAGCTGCGGCGTCCGCCTCGCAGCAGCAACCTCTGGAGTTGGCCCATTCATTTGAGCCTACTCTGGAAGGAAAAGCCGCGATTGGAGGAAGCCGCGACCGTTGTGGCAGGCGAATTTTGGCCCGAGAGTGACGTGGCTCCCCGCATCACCCTTGGTGCCAAAATCCGCCCTTCCGCTCCCCGTGTGAACGCCCCGTCCCAGTACATGTTGCTGCCCAGCTGGTGTAACCACATGGTAATTACCACTAATTACCTGGCGGTAAAGTGTGGTGTAAACTCAGGCTTACTTAAAGGCTGCATGCATTGTTTAATTGCAGGAATACATTGTACATGTTATTCTGTATCTGTGTGATAATGGCCATTACACTGAAAACCTGGTTACTGGCATAGAACTCATGTGCCACTCACAACTGCAAATTCTTCAGGAAACATACACCATGTAAATCCACCCTAAATTCCACATCCAGTTTGCCAAAAAGAGTGAAAACAAGTTTGTCCTGTTTGACACTAGGTTTACTCTATTGTCACCTCTTCATTGTTTGGGTCAGTCAGGGGACCAGACCACAAAATCTGCAGTAACACTCAGTCCGACAGATCCCATTGGCAATGATGGGGTCCGTCAGGTGTTGTCATAATGAAGCTGAAACCAGCAAAGGAGAAAGTCCTCCGTACAGGACCCTTTTCTCCGCCTATTTTTTAGGTGGATACTGCAACAGTTTCCAACGGATGTGAACCTAGCCTTTGCTTCATAATTATGTGGCAAATTTTTTTTTAAACAGATTGTCATCAGATGTAGACTGAATTTAGTGGGTTTTCCAGTTATATGGCATTGGAAAGTTAGCATATTTATTACAAATCAGAAATTTGGGCATATAGTGCTGTTGAACAGTTTAGAATATTAGAATTGCCAATTCTCCAAATGAGTTCAATGTGCACTGGAGACGCGCGGCAGCAACCTTGTGTATGAGAGGCCAGTCAGAGTACAGCCCACCCTGCAGTTGCATTTGTGCCTTGCAGTCTTGTTATTCTTTGATGGGTGTGTATAAGGTCTTGATGGCTTTCCTCCTCCCAGCATACCGCAGTGCAGAGGGATGGAGCTGTCCTGATTCCCCTCTCCTCCTCATGACCTTCCCAGCCCCTGACAGCTTGCTATGCTGTAAGGCAGCTCATGTGACTGCAGTAATCCGGAGCCAGTAAACAGCTGTGCAGGAACATAGCAGGATGAATCAAGCCCATTGTTCCGCACTGCAGACCTGTCTTGGGCAGTCTTTCCTTGGCCTCTTTATGTAGTATATAGAAATATATGCTTTTCATGCAGTAACATATATTAAGTGCCTTGTCTAATTTTACCTCCGAGTGGGGTCATTGTGAGTAATAATTTAGATTGCCATCATATACCTTTCGATGACATTACCACACCCCTCTCCCCAGATAATCTTCATCCTTACTTGTCTAATTCAGTGAACATGTGCAGATTATTTACATTTACCCATTGATAGAAATAGTGCTGTACAGTGCACACTTTGGTGGTTGGAGTAGCTAAAATGAATTAACTTTTTAGATTATTGGTTTAGAATTGCTGAATGACATACATGCTTTTATTAGAATATGCATATTGCCCCACTATTGCACACGTTTGATTTTATTGATTTACAATGGATGCTTAAGTCAGATACAATTGCACCTTTCCCCCCTCTTTTAGCCAAATTGTACGACATTCTTCGCCACACAGGGCATCACTACTGCAGTTTTTTTGTTGTTGTTGTTGTTGTTGTTTTTTTTTTGCTTTGGCCATGTGGTTTTATCTAGAGTAGGTGACAACACAGACAAGACCTTATGACTATTACTATGCCAAGCAGTGCTGTGGATGAAATAGTAGTTTTCTAGCCAGAAAAGTAATGCTACCTTGTCTGCACTGTCCCATGTGCCCCTACTGTAATGCATTTTCCTATGTCCAGCACGGCAGCTCAGTGGTTAGCACTGCAACCTTGTAGCACTTGAGTTCTGGGTTCAAATCCTGCCAAGGACAACATCTGCAATGCATTTGTATGTTCTCCCCATGTTTCCGTGGGTCTCCTTCAGGTACTCTGGTTTCCTCCTACACTCCAAAGACATACTGATAGGGAATGTAGATTGAGAGCCCTATATGGGAACAGTGACTGTCAATGTCTGTAAAATGCTGTGGAATATGATGGCGCTATAGAAGTAAGCATGATAATAATAGGCCCTAATTTTATGATATTTGGCTTGTATCAGATTAGCTCAGTGGTTTGTCTGTCTCTTTGAAATTTGGTCTGTGAATGGTGTCCACTAGGTAAACTTAGCTTATGTAACGGTTAACATTAGAAAGGGGGCAATGTTTTTTGCTGTTTGTTGTTTTTTTGTTCTTATCAAATACAGGTTATGTGATACTGAAAAAAAACTTAGTAGGTTTTTCATTAGTTTGGTATGTTTACACAAAATGTGCTTTTATTCTCAGTTGAGCAGATTTATTAAGACTGGCATTTTGAATGACGGTCTTAATTTAGGATAGAATGGTACAAGACTTTGCTGAATTATCAATAGGCTTCAATCTCTCTATGAATCAAGTGCACACCTACTAGAAAACTGACGTGAGTTATAATAAACATGTCTGGTTGAAGCATCTCAGCCCTGCTTTGTCCACATTTTGAGAAAGTGGCAGGAGAGGTGCGAAACGGGATGTGCTGCATCTTTGGGGCGAGAAAGGACCTTGTGTCAATGATATGCAACATTATCACCAATTATATTGTAGAGTGGTTGATAAATTCTTCCCATTGTTTATGATCCACCAAAATGGCTATCATTTAACTTCTCTTTAGTAAACACTCAAATCTTCTGCTTCCCATTTAAGTATTGACTACTATTGAAAGGGGAGTGCCCAGTGTATGACAATGTATCATAGTCTTTTAGTCCTGGGTGTTATTTCATACTGTACCTGTACATGTATACATGGAGCACAGATTGCAATTTCTGGTATTGGTGACTTGGGTAGCTGGTTATCTGAGTTGGAGAGACGTGAGCTTCTTTTAATAAAACTGAAAGGGTCTTAATCCCCCACTTTGGATTATGAACATGTGCAGACTAGATTAGCCTAATCAAAGCCCCACGCCTGACCAGATGCAGTGTCGGGACAATCACAAACCTGATTAATACTTGTCAAGGGCTTAACCACTCCACTGTCTGCTGAGCTCTAATACCAGGCAATGCGTGTGCTATGGCCCTGTGGGCTGCCATCACTGAACTGCAGGAATGTAGAGTGTGCCGACAACCAGCTAGTATCCGTATAAATAGCTCCGAAATCTGGATGTACTTGTAGAATGTATATACTGGAAAGACTTCTGCAACTATATGTGATATTTTCACATTGAAACAAGTAGCATTAATGTTTCCCGGTGACCCACCTGGGCTACACAGAGGCTCATTGTCACATCTGCTTAATTTTAACAATGTAATGATGGTTGTTAACAGCTCAGTCTATCTCAATACAGAAAGTCTTGTTGTACCCCAGACTATATAAATTGTAAAATGTGGTGCAGCATGTTTGTCTAATTTGTGTGGGTGTCTCTGGCACTCACCTCTACACTGAGCATGTAAAATTTTGCATAACCTAATATTTTTTCTTCACATGAGATAAGCCACTGCTTATTCGCCTTTACTCATTGAAACTATTTGCTTTATCTGATGACTGCT
The DNA here is from genome assembly GCF_031893055.1 of Leptodactylus fuscus. Taxonomy (NCBI): domain Eukaryota; kingdom Metazoa; phylum Chordata; class Amphibia; order Anura; family Leptodactylidae; genus Leptodactylus; species Leptodactylus fuscus. The sequence goes on from NC_134269.1 coordinate 101,650,889, forward strand.
ACTGAAGTTGTGTGGGCACCTTTATCTGCTGTCAGACATATGCCACATATGTTAGACTTGCTGTGATTAAACTTTAATAAAGTTACTTGTCATTATATTCCTGATAACGTTTAGGGGCACATGAATCAAATGGTGTTTTGCCCTGGTGGATTAATTCCTCTGTTGCCGAGTTATCAATGTTAGAGATGAGCGAGTACTATGCGAAACTCCCATTTCAAATAGCACGCACTCATAGGAATGTATTGGCGCAGCTGACACGCAGGGGGTTAAAGCGGCCGGTCACCGGCAAGGTCAACGTGCTGGCCGCTTCCATTCATTCCTATGGGTGCGTGGTATTCAAAACGGCCATTTCGAATAGTACTCGCTCATCTCTAATCACCATCCTTGTCCATATGCAAATGAGCACTTTTATGTGATGGTAACACATCATTTGAATATTACTAAAATTGCCAATAACTTGGCACAGGGGAACCCATTCCAAAGAGCAAAACTCTGTCATGCAGGTGATCCCAACTTCTCTGTCTGCGGTGCTTGGTTGATATGCTGGGCTCTGGTGAAAAACTCCCCTTTAAATGCTTTAAAAACATAGTTGCCTGCATGTAGACCTTTATAGTTCCCATATCATGAAATGATATCGACAGAAGAATTGGTACCGTCCAATAAAATAGTAGCAGCAAGTAGTTTGCAGTTTAGTATTAGTACCATTGTCTCTGTGTAGGGTCTGTCAGCAGTTTGGAGCACTGAAATGGCTGACAATACTAAATATGTAATGTGTAACATACCTATGAGGGAATAAAGTATGTAGATGGTCACAATAGCTGCATGTCAAGAAAAAGAAGTTTTAATCTGCCGCCTCTTACCATCCAAAATTTCTGGCTTCTCTGTCCACCCAGCTGCTTTTGTATATATACACACATATATATATATATATATATATATATATATATATATATATATATATATATATATATACGCACTATAATTGATGGAGCGGGATCTATTAGATGCAAAGAAATGATGTTGGTGGAGATAGTGAAAGGTGCTCTTTAAAGGGTTAATTGTAGATGTTCTCTTTCGACATTGTAGTTGGGCATTAGCATTGTGTCACTGAATTAATTTTACTTACTCTACTTTAATTTTTTTTTTTTTTTTTTTTTTTTTCACTTGTTCTAGTTTTCATGTTACTAAACCTTTTGTTCTTCGTGCCTTACAGGACTAGTACAGATACCAGTCAGCATGTATCAGACGGTGGTCACAAGCCTGACGCAGGGTAATGGACCAGTGCAAGTTGCCATGGCACCAGTCACTGCACGGATATCGGATTCTACGGTCACAGTGGATGGGCAGGCCGTGGAGGTGGTTACTTTAGAACAGTGATGTTTACGCCAAAAAACAGAATTGATGTAATTTCCTGTTTCTCTCATGCTCCTGATGTAATGAACAGAGTGGTTTTAGAGACTTCTGCAGATCCTACCATAGCTTGGACCCCTGTGCTTTTGAAGTGGTCTTCAATGCTCCACTTTTTTTTTTTTTTTCTTTTTTTTTCTCGGCCCCAAAAGTGTTTGACCATATAATAATGTGTCCCCCCCTTCATTTAATTTATTTCAATAAAATAAATATCAAGCATACATGTATTTTAACACCGCCATATTACATTAGAGCATATAGTGCACTGTGGAGGATCACCTCAATGACTGTTTACTTGGTTCTTAACTGACTGTTTCATGCCATCATAGTGGACTGGCTTTATGATGGACTGCTTTCGGATGAAAGACTTTACCAATTTTAATGTTTTCCTTTGTTGGGCTAACCTGTTCACGGCAACCACTTCTCCAGTTTATCTATGGCACCTTGAAGAGTTATTTAAAATTTACATCGGAACCTGTTGTGAAAAAGGAATCCTACCGTTCTCCGCTTTCTGCTGGTACTTGTAGTTAAAGAACCAGGTACCAGCCTGATCTTGGACTAAAGAGCATTTGCCTCATGAAATGAATCAAAATGGGGCCTGACAAATCCAGGATTTTCACTAAACATCTCAATCATAAAGCATTGACTTTATGGAAGAGGGAACGTGCCAAAGCAATGTTTTCAGTCGTACTGTGCTTGTAAATGTTGGGAGATATATTAAATCTTCAGAGGTATACTCTGAAACTAAACAAACTAGTGGTTTTCGGGGAGGGGGGGATGGGGAAGACACAAAAAAATAAAGCATCATATGACCTTTATGTGTTTGCCACTCATATGTTGTAACGTATCTCCATGTTAACCTGAATTGTATTGTGTGATTTTCTGTGAGGCGTTTTCAGGACTATAGATATTGATGACTGATTGATTTCTCAGTGTCTGATTGATGAGGGGTTGGTATCCCCTCTATAGCCGCTGTTTACATCAGTTCCCAGAACATAGACCCAGAATAGAGCTGGAAGCAGACTTTCGCTGGGTTCACACCAGCGCTCGATCTCAATTTTCAGGTTTCCATCTTCTGCCGACAGAAGACGGAAACCTGGCAGACTGTGACCGCCGGTGAGCGTTTTGTGCTCTCCATGGCGAAACCGTTTTCTTTTTAACTGGACACAAAGTCCTGCATGTCGGACTTTGTGTCCAGTTAAGGAAAAAAAAAAATTGCTTTAGCCGCGGAGAGCGCAAATGCTCACAGGCGCTCACGGCCGGACACTTTCCAAACCCGTTCAAATGAATGCATTTGAGAACTGTCCTGTCCAGTTTCGGGCAGGAAACGGAAACCTGCAAAACGGAGACCCTGGGCGCAGATGTGAACGAGCCCTTATCTGTTCTCAGCTCTGGGTCAAGTACATGGCAGCTGATCTTCAGTAATCTGGTCTGCCCACCACACAGAGAACAGAGATGTCTGCTTTTGGCTTTATTCGTTGTAGGTGAGCTGGATATCTGATCCTGACTAAAGTGATATTGGTGAACACTCCCTAAGGCTGTATTCGCAAAACACTGTTCCATCCAGCAAACATAATCTGTGTGTGGCCCATAGTTCCCAGACTGACTGCAGCCATTTGAAATGTATCATGGTGCTAGAAAGCCCTCCATTCAGTACTGTAGTGATCCAGCTGTTCATGAGCTCACTACATCATAACTCACTCGTTCTAGTCACATAGCCATGTTCAGTCCAATAAATATGGCCCCCATATGTACCATATTTTGCAGATGGAGCTCTGTTGTGTGAATATGGCCTTAGAATAGGTCATTAATGTTGTGTAGTGCGGAAAACCCTTTTATGCTGCTCATTTCATTTTCACGACCCTTCTGTCCCCTGACATTGAACACTGGCGCATATCTACAATATCTACATGGTCAAATTATTCTTTTTTTTATATATATATATATATATATATATATATATATATATATATATATATATAAAAAATGCAAGTCATAATGTAAAAATGGAATCTATGTAGCTGAAAAGATAACCAGGCTTTGAGAAAGTTCTTCAGAATTAGAATACATTTATCATAGAACTTTTTTTATAGGGGTCCTTTAAGACTTACAATAGACATTTGTGACATATCGGTCAACAACTGCTCACGCGGTTGCCCAACAACTAAGTAGCATCACTGTTGCTTTGTTTTTTCAGTTGCCTTAGAATGGTCCATGACTGATCAGACATTGGTAGGATGCCCTGAGATACCATAAATCCATAAAATGCAGTGATGCTATGTGGGCCGACAGCTCAGCTCCAAAGCAGAGTGATTGACTACGGCAGCCAATTCCATTTCTGCTTTCATTCTCCAAAGATCCTCGCTAAATAAATTTGTTGCTTTGGGTTGCTGCTTCTTCATATATATATATATTTTTTTTTTGGTTGTTTTTTGGGGGGGTTTTGTTTGCTGAATGAAAACAGTAAAAAATAGTGTTAATGGACAATTTTACTGAAAATCGGCCTGGTTTTCAAAGTTTCCATGTCTGCATGGTTTTGTAGGTAAGCAGTCTGTGTTGGCAGTCTGTGTTGTGGCCTCCTATGTTTACCTGTAGTCAAATCCTTCCCTTGTCCAATCTGAATTATTCAGAGTTCATGATACTGATTGGTTGAGGGCAGGTACTGCAGCTACTACTTGTCTGGCACTTAGGTGGAGCGTAGTAGTTTGTGGACCGATGTTGTGGCTCTAGTGGTACCATACACCTTCTCTAGCTGTTGACTGTAGACATGCACACTCTGACTGTTTTTTTTTTTTGTTTGTTTTTTTTTTCTTGTGGTCCGACTTGCCAGAGAGACTATATTTCAGAAGTACCTTATTTTTCCAAAACTCGTCGTTTTTCATCTTGGATATATGTGTTTGGCCAACTTCCGCTCTCTCCAGCCCTGTCGTAATACACTCCCAGAATACTTACTCTGTCACTCCTGTTTCTGGGCTGTGAAGTTCCAGTTTTGGGTGGAATCAGAAAAATTACTGACTAATTCTTATGTTATGCAACAAGCTATGGAACTAATTCTACAATATCAATAACTGTATATTTACTTTCATAGGAATTCAATCACTGGCTTTTTGCTTAAACTAGAAGAGCTTTGTTACTTCGGTCTGACGATGGCTGTCAGACGTTTATGAAGGCGCCGGGGACTGAGTTGAGCTAGAGGGGTCGGAGTTGGTGTTTTGACCTCCATTCCTCTGACTCCTTTCAGGTTAGATATGGGTGCATTTGTAAAAAGCTGTCAGAGTTTTAACTTGCGGGTTAACTGATTCCAGTGTGTGTTTTTATCCATTTTGTGCTGTTTTATTTTCATATATATATTTAATCAGGAAATTCAAAATTCTTGCTGGAATTTATACCAATCCTTTATTTTACAAATAAGCACAAATTAGTTAATTTTTCAATAGGTGTAAGCAGAAATCGGCAGTATAATTTGACACAGGCTGATATATTTCAGTGTAAGGGCCCAACACTGAAATTACTACAAAGCTCTGAATTTAACTTTTTTTTGTTTTTTTTTTAGTATTGTAAATATGTTGTGAATATAATGGAGTATAGTGTATTCCTAAATTGTTACTCCCCAATGACTTTAAGTTTTTAGGGTGGTGGTTAAAAGAAACCTGCATGTGAAGCTCATTTTTCTTAACATTAACTTGTAGATATCAAATGTAAAATCTAATCCCTTTAAAAAAAATAATAATAATTTATGTGCTCTCCAGAAACAATCAGCAAGCTGGCTCAAATTGCTGTCAATTGGTATTTGTTTTGCATCTTTCTTGATTACAACTTGAATGAATACCCTGGAAAGCTAAGCTCCTTAGCAAGTTTGTGCCAATGTTAATGAATCTGGTTTTAGCATATTCTGTGTATGTTCTGGCAACTGCTGTGAACAACTGATCGGTAGGGGTGCTGGTTGTCAGACCACTAACAATCTGATATTGGTGACCAATCCTTAGACTGTATTCACACAACAGAGCTTAACTCCCAGACTGAGCGGTGATGGAACTTGACAACATAGTAATATAAAGCAGTCAGTTCACTACTGTAGCGATATGGCTGTTCGGGAGCTCACTACATCATATCTTATTAGTACCAATCACACAGTCATGTATAGTCCAGGAAATGAAGGGTGGTTGGAGAAAGTGCAAAATCCAGCCAAGTGGAGGTCGCTGGAAAACTGGGAGGAAAAAAAAGCAACTTGCGTATCTGGCAAATCATCTGTCCCTCTTTGTCTACAGTGCAGTCACCGGCCTCAGACCACTGCAGCCAAGTAAATAGAGATAATATGGGAGGAATCATAAACCAGAACTGAAATGGTGGTGAAATTCACCAGGGAAGTAATGAGTTGTAGGGTTATTATTTTATAGCCTATATCCTCCCTTGGCTAGATTTTACCTGATCTCGGAAACCCCTGGAATACTTGTATTTGTTGTTCATACACTAATGACCCCTAGTATCTTCATTAGGTATTAGTGTCAGGCTGTTATTATGCATATCTTATATAATGCATAGTTTGTCATTTTTCATATATACCAACTTTTCAACACTGATAATATTTACATTGAATAAAAAACACTGAACGCTTGCCTTTTTACCTGTTTTCAAATGTTTTGGGTTTTTTTATACCCCAAACAAAAATACTTGCGTCCAAATGCAGTTTCATCTTTTTAGTAGCACAGTATCATAAGCTTGAAGCGCCAAATAAAGACACACAATTGCAGATCTGTTAGAAGCAGCTTGATGATGGTTTCCATGTAGCAAACTATTGTTCAAAGATGCTAGCTATATTTGTTGTACTATATATTTTAAGTTTATCAATGTGGCACTTCACTTTTTTTTTTTCTTACAAAAACATTAAGTTATTAAACTTGTGTAAGTGCTGCATAGGGTGGGTTTGGGGGGTTTCTTCACCCCTGGTTTTCCCTTATTGCCTCCCATTATCCTATGCTCATAGTAACTGATAACCCAGAAGTTACTTCAAATTTGTGTTACTCAATTATTCCTAGGGGTTGAAGGATATTTCAGTGCCCCGTGGATTTTTGTATATTGTTACCTGTAAGACATATGTTTTTTCTCTGTTAAATGTATGTGGTCTAGGGAAACCTTTACACATAGACTTGTACAACTTTTTATTTTTTATCAATGTTAAAATTCCAGATAACTTATGTTTTCACTTACTGGAAGATAGTCGCTTTCTTGAAAATGGCAATGAAATAGAGCGCTGTACATTGACAGTGACTTGCGTTTAATGCTCTGTGTGAGCTGCATTGAGCAAATAAATTGTTTAACATGTTTGTGTACTTTATTTATTATCCATTGTTCTTAAAACACCTCCACATATGTCTTCTATTCATACGTAATCTATGAAAGTATTTCTTTATTAATATGGTAATCCTTATGAATTACAGCGCATTGCTTACTGTATAACTTGCTTACTCAGGCATCAGGAGGGCATGATGCATTGGCTTTCTAGATTTTCAAAGTGACCAGTTGGTTAGACACATAAACAGAAAGTACTAATATTAACTAACTTGTGAGGGTGAATAAACTGTGGAAACGACCCAAACGAAGATGTCTTAACTTAATATGTTATGTAGGTGGATTGAATAGAGAATTTCCTTCTTTAGTATCTATGCTCAGTTGTATGAAATACCACATTTTATTACAGTTCTGAGTGAGGAGGCCGTTCTGGATTTTTCCAAATTCCATCCTAAGGCCCCACGAGCCGTATCTGCAGCACTAAAGTGGTGCGGGAAGAACCGCTGCGTGAACGCAATGCGGTTCTTTCCGCAGCGCTTTTAAGAGAAAGTTCAGAGTTTTCCTCTTAACTTTCTCTTAACATTATATCTAAGGGGTAGCCGCTGGCGTTTCCATAGATATAATTGACATGCTGCGATTTCCAAAGCCGCATGTCCGCACTGCGATCTTTTCCGCAAAGTGGGGATGGGATTCGCATGAATCCCATCCACTTTGCCTGCACTGTACAACGCCACGATTTTTCCTGCAGTGTCTACTCTGCGGGCAAATCGCGACGTTCCCGGACCATGGGGCCCCAGCCTAAGGATGTGATGACAGATATATATATAATTTTTTTTTTTTTTTTTTTCTTTCTTTCATACTTGTTCTTTTTGGATGACAGTCAAAGGGTACTATGGGAAGAATATGCAAATCTGCCTTCCATGATGTAATTAGGAAGACAGTTGCTGCCTCAGTATTGCAAACCAATAGAGGGCGCTCACTGGAATGTGCAAGCCTGTCTTATGACAGGATTCCAGTGAAATAACCCGATAATGGCTGCTCCCTTTAGCATCATGCCCGACCTTCCAAGAGGCCTTTGTTTTGCAATGACGCCGTCAGCTTCTTTGCCGGTATTCATAGCATGAGATTCCATCCAAACCTTCTTTCTTTCCGTATTGTCTAGCATCTCTTCCTTCGAGCCATCTTGTGATTCTAGTTTGGGTTTTTTTTTTTTTTTTTTCATTTTGTGCTATATTATTTAAATGTGTCCATCATTATAATTCATATTGAGAGTTCTTAAAAGGTTCCACCAATAAAATATTTTTCATTTTAATATTATTACAAAAATTACAATGTCTGCTTTTCTTTATTGGCTATACAGATGAAGTGTAACGGAGTTAACAGGTCACCATTGCCTGTAATTTACTAAAATGCTAAATTAATGCCAGAATCTCCAAGTAGCAAAAAACTACCATCCAGAGCCACATATTTCCTTAGAAGTTAGAGCGAGGGGAAACAATTGTATTACCTTTTAAAATGCGTTCTTTCAAGCAGTATGTCACAAATAAGGATTTAGGTAAAAGCAGTCTGCTGTTTTCTCAGCTGCTAGGTCCTGTAAGGGTATAAAGCATTTGTTTGCAACTCTTGGCAGGTGATATGGAGAGGGGAATAATTCACCTGCTGCACCTAGCCAATGAACAAGAAAAGTTTAGTGTTGACAGACCTATATGTTTAGATGAGCGTGACATAAAGTATTACATGGCTCTGCTTGATCCAGAAGCTTTTAACATGCTGGAGAAAATGGTCTCTGAATATGTTATATGATATAAAGTACAGCCTGATCATGAATTGGGTGATGCCCTTCTCCAATCACCCTTACACCCTTAGGGGGCATTCACACAATGTAGCGCCTCGCTGATTCTTGAATGATAACTCGTGTTAGAATCAGCGCTGCAAAACAGAATACCATTGACTTCAATGGGTTCCATTTAGCACGTGTAACACATTGAAATTAATGGGTTACAAAGCCTCCCATTGAGTTCAATGTATTATGGACTTTAATGGAACCCATTGAAGCCAATGGGATTCTGTTTTGCAGCGCTGATTCTAACACGAGTTATCGTGTCAGAATCAATGCCGCGTTACATTGATTGTGAATGCACCCTTAATGTAAATGATTTAAAAAATATATATATGGTGTGGCTGGAACAAAAACGCAACTTGAGCCTATATTAGACGCAGATCACAAATTTGATCAGTGAAGGTCCAACTGATGGGACCATGGTCTGTCACAGGGGGTCCTGAGTCCTATCACATTTGAATGGAGCTGTGGTTGTGCTTGGTAGGAGAGGGGATATTTTTTTTTATTTTTTTTTTTTTTTTTTATGTGGTACATTGCAGAGCCTGGACCTTTTTTGTTCCAACGATACACTTTCCTCTTTCTGCTCCCTGCTCACCACTTTTTCAAAAGTGGTTGGGCTGGGGATCAAGGTGGGTTGGAGGCGCCAGTCTTAAATGGCTTGTCCAGGATAAACAAAGAATTAACCCCTAAACTAAACCCCCTCCCCCTGCCTAACATCTAATTTACTTCAATTTAAAAAAAAAAAAAAAAAAAAGAAGCAATAATTACCTATAACCATGGAGGGACACCACCTCAGGGACACTTTCTGATAAACTGGTGACATTCCATTTCACCACTTCCGAAAAGAAATGTCACCATTACTCTTCCCTCCCCACCCAATATTTCCATCAATACTTACCAAGCCTTCCTGTGTCTGTGAACGCCTCCTCCCCTCTTCCTCTCTGCTAGTAATGGGTGGAATAGGTTAGCTAGGGAGTTGGTGGGAGGGGCTAGTAATGGGCAGGATTGCTATGCTAGGGATACAGGGAGTCATAGCTTGAAGACCACGGCGTATACACATTTCCAGTGCAGTTTTTTTTTTTTCTCCACAATGTGTGGATTAGTCAGAATCCCATCCACTTTACAAGTAGTGTAAAACGTAGTGGGTTTTTTTTTTGCTGTGGCCAAAACGCTAAATTTTAGCAACATGGCTATCAAATGTATTATAAGACTTAAATCTAGACACTGCTGTATCTTCAAGATAAGACTCTATGGGCCCCTTCACACGGAGTTTACACTCCGTGTATTCTGTCTACTGTGTGAAGGGACCCTATCACTACAGAGAATGACACAACAACAATACACAGGGACAAGGAGAGCAGCTCGATAAGTGGAGAAGAAAACGTATTTCTTTGATATATCACAAGTTTGTTATATTCAACGATACTATTCATTTATAAAAAAAAAAAAAAAAATAGTTTTGTAATTGGAAGCATACTTTAATGCAACATGCTAAGGATCCCAGAGCGGTGAGAGGCAGAGACAAATGCGGTCATTGACATTTTAGTTGCTGTATAACCTCTATGGCCATGATAAGAAGTAGAGATGAGCGAGTAGTATTCGATCGAATATCGAATAACATTATAGTCTATGGGAAAAAACAGGAATGTTGTTCCGGTTTCCATGGAAACCAAAGTTCGACACATTGGATCCTCCAAGTTCCGGAAGTATTAGGACAAGGAGCACGAGGTTTTTTTTTTTGCATTGAATTCAATGGAATTTTCCCACGTGGTATTCGACCGATATGAGTATTCGATCGAATAGTCATATTCGATCGAATGCTACTCGCTCATCTCTAATAAGAAGTAATTCCCATCCTAATGGAAATTTTATCTATCTGTACTTTCCAATAAATGTTTGAATATTAAACATCCCTTTACAGTATTATTGTTAATATGTAATATATGATACCGTCTACCGTATTTTTCGGACTATAAGACGCACTTTTTTTGCCCCAAATTTCGGAGGAAAATGAGGGTGCGTCTTATAGTCTGAATGTGGGTTTGCAGCATGGCCGCACTACTGCCACCGCTGGTTTTCTTCAGCGGCAGTAGCGCGGCAATCTGCAGGCCCCGGCAGCTAAGACAGTCCCCGGCATCTGCTGTAATAGACCGGCGGATGCCAGGGAGTGTCTTAGCTGCTGGGGCCTGCAGATTGCCGCACTACTGCCGCTGAAGAAAACCAGCGGTGACAGTAGTGCGGCCATGCTGCAAATCCACTCCTCCTCCGCAGGTCCCGGCAGTTAGTTAGCCCCCCCCCACCAGCCCCATACCTTTAGTGATGCAGGCCGGCTCCTGCACGGTGAGGCCGCAGGAGCCGACCTGTTCCGATGACAGCCGGGAGCCTAATGAAGGCTTCCAGGCCTGTCATAGATATATATTACTATCGCGGCTGGTCTATGACCCTCCGCGATAGTAATGTATAGAATCTCCCATAGACGGCAATACACTTGTATTGCCGTCTATGGGACTTGCAATCAAATGATTGCAGGTTCAAGCCCCCTAGGCGGGGGATATTAAAATAGTAAAAAAAAAAAAAAAAAAAACACTTAAAAAAAATATAATAAAAAATAAAATAAAAGTTCACCTCCTTTCCCTAGAATACATATAAAAGTATAACATTACTGTGAAACATACACATTCGGTATCCCTGTGTCTGAAAATGCCCGGTCTACTAATAGTTTTATGTACAGTGAACGTCAAAATCAAAAGTGCTAAACTGCCGGGTTTTTCTCTGTTTTGCCTCTGAATTAAATAAAAGGTGATCTAAGCAATAAACATTTCCCAAAATGGTATATCTAAAAAGTACACCTGGCCCCACAAAAAAAACGCCCTATACATCCCCGTACAGCTGCAGGGTCACCTGTCAATGTGGCCTTGCAGCTGTTCCAAAACTACAACTCCCATATATTAAATATTTTACCATTTTTTGCGTGAAAATTTTTTTTCCCTATTTTTCTCCTCTAAAACCTGGGTGCGTCTTATAGTCCGAAAAATACGGTATGTTTAGAATGTGATGCACAGATAATGTAATGCCCAGGTAAGTTGTCTGAAAGGGGTTTTCATATTGTTTATAAATTGATGAAATATTGATAATCTATACCATCATCTGTAGGGTTCAAACTCTTTAGCAATGTACAATTATGTTATAAGAAAAAAACCTTTGAATCTCCGCACTGTAAATGATTACTTATATAAAATCTACTTTAACTCCTATCCATTTTGTTATGCCATGATCAGATCATCCCGATAATTTTGTTCAGTAATGGCAATGTTATGGATTTCCTTTGCGCCTTTTGTTTTTCTGTAGACGATATCCCTCCTTTTTGCAGGCTATTTTGCGTTTGTGGTATAGGTTTCTGTATGTCAAACCTTCTGAATTTTCATTTTCTGTTCAAGTTATTGTTGTACCTTCTCCATATATGTTATTATACAATACAATATGTGCTTCAACATGCTAGTTTGAGGGGGAGGGAGGGGGTGGGAAGTCCTCTTGACAACAGATGAATGGTGACTTTAATCTTCACTAATCGCTATTAAATGAGAGGGTCAGGCCCACCTGCTGGCTTCCACCTTCTGCTCATTGTAGAACTCTGTTTAATCCAGAGTCGGGTTTAAATAGCCGAGGAACAAAGCTAAGTAATGTGCACCACAAGCGTGGCAGGGAGGGAGCATGATCTGAGAGTGACACCCTGATACCAATGAATGTTTAATGGGTTCATCACAAGAACTTCCAAAATAGGCATGACAATATGATTATCAACACAAGAAGACACAGTAATCATATCATCTGCTTATGACCACATGCCACTTACTACAGCCGTGACTATGTGTGTTGTATGCAATACTTCAGATTGTTATCCTGTTTGGATGTGGAACATTCACCATTTATAAACTGTAGAAGACAACGGGAGGAATTTGCAAAGACTGACATTTCATACCTCAGTCTTCATAAAGTCCCCAACTGTCACAGGGCACACCTGAATTATTAAGGGGTTCAGGGCTCTTTAATATATCCTGTGTGCCAGAATGGCTATCTACGCCAGTCAGAAACTGGTATCATTTAGGGCTCATTCACATTGGGCAAGAGGGGGTGGATTTTGGTGCTGAATCCATGTCAGAATCCACCCCCTCACAATAGAGGTCTATGCAAACCGCCAGCTTCCTTTTTTCCATGAGCGGTGTGTTCTGGCTCATGGAAAAAAGAAGTGAGCTGCCCTTTCTTTAAGCGGATTCTGCAGCCGATTCAGCCGTGGCGTCCACCTCGAGGCAGCACCCTCCGGACTAGGCCCATTTATTTGGGCCTACTCCAGAGCGGGAAGCCGCGGCAGGCACATTTTGGTCCTATTTTGACACTGCTTGCCGTGTTAAAATCAGAACCAAAATACGCCGCCCCGTGTGAACGGGGCCTTACATGACTCAGGTGCAAAAAATGGCCATGAAAAACATCCGTTTTTCACAGCTGTCTTACACCTTAGGGGCACACTTTTTCATGGATCCCCCATAAATTTGAATGTGTGGAGGGATCCATGAAAGAACAAAAATAGAACATATAGTTTCATGATCTGTTACAAAGAACCATCAAAATAACGGTCATGTGAATAACCCCCATTCACTTGCATTGAATTTAATGCTGCCTTGTGACATCAGTTTAACCCCTTAAGGACCAGGCAATTTTTTGGTTTCGCATTTTCGTTTTTCCCTCCTCACATTTCAAGAGCCATAACTTTTTCATTTTTCAGTTCACAGAGTCACATGATGGCTTATTGTTTGCGGGACAAATTGTACTTTGTAATGGCACCATTCAATATGCTGTGCAATGTACTGTGAAGCTGGAAAAAAATTCAGAATGAGGTGCAATTGGAGAAAAAATGCATTTGCGCCATTTTCTTATGGGTTTAATTTTTACAGCGTTCACTGTTTGGTACAAATGACATGTTACCTGTGTTCTACGTGTCAGTACGAACGCGGTGATACCAAATTTATATAGTATTTGAAATGTTTTGATACTTTTAAAAAAATGATAAACTTTGCAAAATAGAAAAAAAAATGTGTCATCATGTTCTAACACCTGTAACTTTTTCATATTTTCATGTATGGAGCTGGTTGTGGTGTCTTTTTATGCGGGACAAGATGACGTTTCTATTGATACCATTTGGGGAAAGATCTGATGGTTTGATCACTTTTTATTCAATTTTTTATAGGAGGCAAAGTGTTGAAAAAAACGCTTTTTGGCTGTTTTTATTTTTCTTGCCGCTACACCATTCGCAGTACGGGATAAATGTTTTAATATTCTAATAGTTCGGGCATTTTGGAGCGCGGGGATACCTAATATGTTTATGTTTAATGTTCTTTAATTACTTTTATAGCTAATCTAGGGAAAGGGGGGTGATTTGAACGTTTATATTTTTTTAATTTTTTTAATACTTTTAAAAACTTTTTTTTTTCTTCTGTTACATTTATGATCAGACCCCTTAGGTACCTTGAAACCTAGGGGGTCTGATCGCTCATACTATTCACTGCAATACTACAGTATTGCAGTGAATAGCAAAATCGCAGCACTTCTATTAGACGATGCCTCTGGCATCGTCTAATAGATCTGGTGCAGAGACAAGCCTGGAAGCCTTCAATAGGCTTCCGGCTGTCATAGCAACCGATCACCGCCCTCATGTGACGTTCAGGAGGGCGGCGATCGGCAAAACATGGCGGCGCCCATGCCGCCGGCGCCGTTTACACACTGCGGTCACGTTTGACCGCAGTGTGTAAAGGGTTAACAGCAGCGATCGTCTCGGGCACCGACCGCTGCTGTTATTGGCAGGTCCTGGCTGTATTATACAGCCGGCATCTGCCGTGTATGGAGCGAGCTCAGCGTGTGAGCTCGCTCCATACAGCCCCATGCGACCCATGACGTAGAGTTACGTCAAGGGTCGCTAAGGGGTTAAAAAGAAAAAAAATCACGCAGCCATTATTCACTGTTGCATGAATATAGCTTTATACGGGAGCCGTCACACGGAGTATACGCTCCGCTCATTCTGAACGTAAAACTCGTTCAGAATGTGCGCGTAAAAACCAGGTCCCATTGATTTCTATGGGTGCCGGCATACGTGCGCTCCCCATTGAAATCAATGGGAGGCTTTTTTTTCCCTATTGCTTTCAATGTGATACGCGCCAACTGTCGTCGCAAACCCATTGTCTTGTCTGCTTTGGACATAGAGAAGACTTTTGATAGTCTTTCCTGGACTTACCTCGCTTGTGTTATGAAATTTATGGGACTCAGTGGCCTTTGTGCTCTCTACAATACTGTGCAAGCGGCCATTTTTTCATGGCCTATGTGCATGCGCAGTCTGCTCTGCCCAAGGTCTAGAAGTTACAAGCCACAAGGTCTAGAAGTTACAAGCCACCGCTGGAAAAAGATGATGAAGAGGACGCTGCTAACGAAGATGGAGGCAGCATTGGAGAGAGTTCTCTCGCAGCATTGGGGACGCCCCCAGTGCTGTGAGAGAACTCATTTGCATACCGACTAGAAGTGGGATTCGTATGGAATGGCGGCGCGGAGAAGAATAGCCTTTCTAAGGGCTATTCCTACGTGTTACCCAGAAAAAAAGGGTTTCTATGATAGGATCCCTTTAACTACTTATATTTTCAAAAAAGTTTAGCTTTTAATTATCTATGAATATAGATATAATTATGTTCATGGGAATACACCTTTTAGCTTGACTTTATGGCAGCCTTGGAACGAGATCTTGATTCTACCCTGACCCCAGCCCAATGGAAAGACTGTTGTACATCTATTAGCAAAGGCAGTTGGCAGGTCACCTTATGGAACCTTCTGTGAAAGTCCTTCATCATTTGCATAGTTTTTACACTCTCACCCCTCTGTTTTAGGGGCTGCAATGTCCTAGGCACTACCTTCCATATCTGGTTGTCCTGCCCTCATGCCCGGCACTTCTGGATAGTATTCATAGAATGTCCAAAACGTCAATGAGCCAGTCTTTTTCCATTGTCGTCACCAACTTTTTTTTTACAATTGGCGCACCATTATTCTCCAGAAAAAAATTAATGCCTCTATCTCTGATAGTTGCTTGCTTTATGATAAGGTTTGGGCTCCCTTGGTCAACATGTCGAACATCCCAGGTTTTCTGTATTGTCTTCAGCTCTGATTGTCAGGTTGAATTGGGTGTATTTTTAGCTCCTCCCTTCTCAGGTATGACGTCCCCTCCCTACCCATCTCCTATAGATTTGCACTATACCGCTATACTCCCCTCCCATTTTTCTCCCATGTTGGTTTTAGTTTTGACACCTTTTGCTTTAACAGTTTTCTTGTTGTACATCCTTGTAATTCTACTGCTATAGTCTTCTTGTTTGATGTTTTTTGTTATTGCAGTTTGTCAATAAATAACTTTTGAAACTAAAGAACTTGTGCCATGAGTAATATTTATTTCCTAGTAATAGAGTGAAGACCCTTGCAGTTGACTGTGGGCAAGATCAGTGTGCTATCAGTGTTTTTCCCGGATAGCACATTGACCCATTCATTTCTATGGGCCCATGCACATAACCATGATCTCCATGGATCAGTGTCCAGTCCATGAGTCTGCACCGCAAAATATAGAGCAGGACCTATGCTGTTTAGTATTTGCGGCACAGACTTACCCATAGAAGCCTATGGGAGACTAAAAACCATGGATGGCACATGGATGTACTCTGTGTGTCTTCATTGTGCCATCCGCATTTCCGGACAATCTAGGGACATCATTAGATGTCTCCTGTGGTTTTGTTTTTGTTTTTTTTATAGCAGATCCGCAAGCTCTGATCACACACTAATGACACACTGTCCGTTTTTGTGGACATACAGCACTGATGCTAGAGACACACTGATGACATTTGCAGACGGCAAAATACACACGGTCTTCTACATCTAAGCTTATTGTGTGATCAGTGGGGGTCCAACTGATGGGTCCATGATCTGTCACAGGGGTTCCTCCCCCCACTTGAATGGATCTGTGGTTGTGCATGTCGCATTATCCCACAGGATAAAATTTTGTATTGGACTGTAACTTTGTACGTCTAGGCACCATCTGCACATCAAAGAACACTGACTGGTGATGGCTCATTCAGCTTTTTATATGTAATGACAGTAACCTCCATCATAAAAATGTCTGGACCTCTGTATAAGCAATGTTACCTCTTGTGTCACCCCCTCTATCTCGTGGATTGCAAGCAGAGCCCTCAGTCCCATTGTGTGAACAGACCATTCTGTTTCTAATGTTTCTTTATTTGTACTTTAACCCTACAATTTGTAAAGTGCTGCGGAATATGTTATGTTGACGCTATATAAATAAAAAATTTAATTATTCTTTTTATTATTATGTCTGTTGCAGCTCCATTCCCCTCTATTGTGGAGTGAAGTACAATGTTCATCTGTCTTGATGCAAGAGATAAAGGACTTGTACCAAAAAAAAGATAAACTGTTCCTATTAATCTCAGGAATTAAAGATGTTCCACTGAAACTCAGTGCAGGACACTTTTGTTCTTTGCACCAAACCCAGCAAGTCCAAGGCTCCATGTTGCGAAAACAGTGTTTTAGCTGCAGCGGAAATGCCGCAGCCAAAAAAAAGTGCTAAGTTTTACAGTACCTGCAAAGTGCATGTGATTCTGGCTAATCCCTTCCACACATTGCAGAAAAAAAATCTGCATCAGAAAAGCTGCGATTTAAAAAAACACTTGCTTGTTTGAAAATCATAGCATGTCAATTATACTTACGGAAACGTTGTTTTTTTTCTGTATAGGTATAATAGGGCAGAAAATCTGCAGAGGAAAGCTTTGCAGATTTTCTTTGACTGAGGTCATGTTGATGAAAAGCTGTATTTGTTGAAGGTTTTGCTGTGGTTTTTTAAGCCAAAGCTAAGAATGGCTTCAAAAGGAATGTGAAATACAGTGGGGCAAAAAAGTATTTAGTCAGTCACCAATAGTGCAAGTTCCACCACTTAAAAAGATGAGGCGTCTGTAATTGACATCATAGGTAGACCTCAACTATGAGAGACAAAATGAGAAAACAAATCCAGAAAATCACATTGTCTGATTTTGTAAGAATTTATTTGCAAATTATGGTGGAAAATAAGTATTTGGTCAGTAACAAAATTTCATCTCAATACTTTATATATCCTTTGTTGGCAATGACAAAGGTCGAACGTTTTCTGTAAGTCTTCACAAGGTTGGCACACACTGTTGTTGGTATGTTGGCCCATTCCTCCATGCAGATCTCCTCTAGAGCAGCGATGTTTTGGGGCTGTCGCTTGGCAACACGGACTTTCAACTCCCTCCAAAGGTTTTCTATAGGGTTGAGATCTGGAGACTGGCTAGGCCACTCCAGGACCTTGAAATGCTTCTTACAAAGCCACTCCTTCATTGCCCTGGCGGTGTGCTTTGGATCATTGTCATGTTGAAAGACCCAGCCACGTTTCATCTTCAATGCCCTTGCTGATGGAAGGAGGTTTGCACTCAAAATCTCACGATACATGGCCTCATTCATTCTTTCATGTACCTGGATCAGTCATCCTGGCCCCTTTGCAGAGAAACAGCCCCAAAGCATGATGTTTCCACCCCCATGCTTTACAGTAGGTATGGTGTTTGATGGATGCAACTCAGTATTCTTTTTCCTCCAAACACGAAAAGTTGTGTTTCTACCAAACAGTTCCAGTTTGGTTTCATCAAACCATAGGACATTCTCCCAATACTCTTCTGGATCATCCAAATGCTCTCTAGCAAACTTCAGACGGGCCCGGACATGTACTGGCTTAAGCAGTGGGACACGTCTGGCACTGCAGGATCTGAGTCCCTGGCGGCGTAGTGTGTTACTGATGGTAGGCTTTGTAACATTGGTCCCAGCTCTCTGCAGTTCATTCACTAGGTCCCCCCCCCCCCCTCCGCGTGGTTCTGGGATTTTTGCTCACCGTTCTTGTGATCATTTTGACCCCACGGGGTGAGATTTTACGTGGAGCCCCGGATCGAGGGAGATTATCAGTGGTCTTGTATGTCTTCCATTTTCTAATTATTGCTCCCACAGTTGATTTCTTCAATCCAAGCTGGTTGCCTATTGCAGATTCAGTCTTCCCAGCCTGGTGCAGGGCTACAATTTTGCTTCTGGTGTCCTTTGACAGCTCTTTGGTCTTCACCATAGTGGAGTTTGGAGTCTGACTGTTTGAGGGTATGCACAGGTGTCTTTTTATACTGATAAGTTTAAACAGGTGCCATTACTACAGGTAATGAGTGGAGGAAAGAGGAGACTCTTAAAGAAGTTACAGGTCTGTGAGAGCCAGAAATCTTGATTGTTTATAGGTGACCAAATACTTATTTTCCACCATAATTTGCAAATAAATTCTTACAAAATCAGACAATGTGATTTCTGGATTTGTTTTGTCATTTTGACTCTCATAGTTGAGGACTACCTATGATGTAAATTACAGACGCCTCTCATCTTTTTAAGTGGTGGAACTTGCACTATTGGTGACTGACTAAATACTTTTTTGCCCCACTGTATATAGGAAGCTTTTATACTTCCACCTTCTGTTAAATCTGTTCTTGGGTTTGGCTCAAAAAAAAAAAAAAAGCGCAATAAAATCTGAAAAGAAAAAGCTGCTTTTCCGCATCCTGGGGCTTTTGTCTTAGGGTCTATTCACACAGTTTCCGTGCGCGGATTCTGATGTCAGAATCCGCGTGGGAAAAAAGCCTCCTATTGACTTCAAGTAACCTTAGTAGTTTTTTTGGGGAGGGGGGGGAATTGCCATACACCGCTGGATTCAGTGATTGGCACAGCAGTCTCTTGGATAGATTGAGATGTTAGTGCTGCAGTCATAGACTAGCAGAGACTTTTTGGAGCCAGGGCTCTACTCAGCCCGACTTCTACACTGGCTGATACACTGGCCACTGTTAGACAAAATACCCTAGCAACTGACATCTTGTAGAAATTTGCAACAAACTATGTAATGACGAACATTTGTAATGAGCTTTTCTCATTGAGGGACTCAAAGCGCAGGAAGTGTAAAAAAATAAGTCGCTGCCATGCAGGAACTTATCACCAACACCCGCAAGGGTCACTTATTTTATGGGAAGCCAGTTTATCCATCAGCATGTTTTTGGCATGTAGGAGGAAACCCACAAAAAACATGGGAAGAACATACAAACTCCATGCCCTTGTTCAGATTCAAACCCAGTGCTGCCACTGAGCCCCCTGCCATACAATATTAATAATTATATAATATAATTTTTTATAAAAATGAATCATTTTATTTCAGAGTTGGCCACTTTTTTCTGGACTTCATATGTTCAAAACTGGTCCTGACTCCACAGCTCTGACTGGAGAGATATATCTTTTTGTTATTTTTTTGTCGTTGTTTTTGTTTGTACAATTCCCGCCCTGTGGCCACATTTTATATAATCTCAGAAAAGTCCTTGACACACGAATCGTTCTTCAGTCATAAGATAGACAAACACTGACCTCCTTTTGACAATAAATTGGTCTACAATTATGTGTAGTTTTTTTAAATTTTAAAATAAATAACTATTAACTATAAAAAAAAATAGAAATTCAAATTGCAAAAATGAAAACCTATGAAGTCTATATTCACCTGCAAAGCGGTTTGGGTGAGTAATGGCTTCATTTTTTTTTTTTCTTCAGTTTTACAGTTTGGAGTCCTTGCTATTTTTTTTTTTTTTTTGTATTTTCTTAAAACATTTTTAAATATCTCTATACACTTTTTTATTATATAGCTATTAAAACCTCAACAGATGAAAGTCATAGTGGTGTAGTTATTAACTTGACTTCTTAGAGTTGAGACATTATTCCTTCCGCTCCTGTACCTAAATACCTGTGAGTCACCCGGCGGAAGACAGGGCTTAACGCAAGCTGATGAGCAATGTGTGGGTAGCAGTTTACATTAAAGCTTTCTATTTTATTGTGTTTATTTTGAGTGCTAAGAAGAGACTTAATGATTTAAGATCCAAAGAAAGGGCGGTGTATTGAGGCCGATAGCACACTTTGAAAGGAAAAGTCATTTACTTTCCAGCTTTTTATAATGTGTTTATATCTAAACTGCTTTGAAAGCAAGTAATTTTATGAATGGCGCTAGGACAATCCAGTTACTAATGGAACCAAGCGCAGTGAAAAAAAAAAAAAAAGGAATAAAAAGTTATATAGTTTTGATACGTTTATTGGAAGGTTTTTCTTTTAATATTAATAGGAAGAGGTAATAAAATAATCCTAAATAGCCCATGCAACCAGTCACGGTTTCCATTCTTTACAATCACACCAATAGTAAGTCATTCAAAGAAAGAATGGGAAATTGGGCAGCAAGCAGCAAACCCTTTTGTTTACAAATGATAGGTCACAATGTCATCAAACAACTAATAGCACAAATACACAATTTTGGTTTTTGGTATTGGCTTCTCTACTGCAGGAACCTGAAGTCAATTGTTATTCATTTCTAGATTAACTATATAGATTTTAAACGCTTCAAAAGATTTAACGAAAAATAGAATACAGTTTAAAGCCAACACCAGGAGTGAATCCTAACAAAGAAATCACTTACCCTGTACATACCATTTGTAGGCAATAAAAGAGCATCCCCCCACCACCACATTTGTGTACATAGTGGCACTGCATTGGTGGGACAGATATACCATTTGTAGGCCAAAAAGAGCTTCCCACACACACGTACACAGATTTGTGTACGTAGTGGCACTGCACTAGTGACACAGGTCACTAGATTCCACTTTGCGTTTAATCAAGCTGTACCCCTTTATCCCCATTGCCCTGCTCGCTGACCTTGTACAGGTGCATTCTCTGCACCACAATTCAGTGCCCTGACACATCATTGCAGGGGTTTCATCAACAGGCAGTGCTCAGAAGACTCCACACTATATGGCATATCAGCTGCAATATACTGTAATGTAGGGGTACATTACAAAGATAAAGTATGTGGGCCAGTGCATTGTTTACAAAGCAAAAGTCAGAGACAGGAATACTCTTTTAAAATGGATGAAAAATACTTCAACAAAATGTGTTTTTGCAACGTCAGTCTTTAGCCTGAAGAAGAGAATTAGCTTTATTCAGTTACATGCAGGTATAGATATGTAAACAGTTGTAGTTCATGCAAGTGTGGTATCTAAAAACTTATCCAGCAGAATAAAATGAAGTACTTGGTGCTTCCGTGGTTAATCCTATTACATAAATGCAAGTTCTAAGAGGGACCCTTCACACGGAGTAAACGCGTGTGTATTCTTGCAAAATACACGTGTAAAAATAAGACTCCCATTGACTTCAATGACATTTTACAGGCGTATGTTTATACGTGTAAAAAATATAATTGAAGTCAATGGGAGTCTTATTTTCACATGTGTATTTTGCAAAAATACACGCGCGTTTACTCCATGTGAAGGCTCCCTCTAGATTGAGCCAATTACACTTCACATCTCAAATTCAGCTAAAGATTGGGATATGTCCCAGCCATGACCTATTTATCAGTTATAAACCCTTTAGTTTTCCAACCAGCACACTACATACTGTTCTATGACAATAGTATGTGCAGTTCAATGTGCACACATTATAGAGATGAAGCATGATAGTGTTGGGTTTCAGAACAACAATTTATAAAATATGGAGAAATCCTTTCAGAAATAACTATGCTCTCTGTTATTTGGATAAGAAAGTATTTGCTCAAGAAAAATGCCAAACACCCTTCAAATTCAATCATTTTATTAACGTTTCTAACATGATGGATTGTGCGGCTTTCATGTACAGTACAGCAAGCACTACTGTACTACCTGCATTGGCACCGAAAGTTTGCTTGTTTTTCGTGCCAAGTCTCTTGAGATATCAGGTGAAGCTGCTGAAATGGTGAAATATTAACTGATGCTGTTGGGTCTCATAACGTGTAGATCACATTCTGGGGATAACCCATTAGCTGCCAACACTGTATAAAACATGGTATAAACAATATATCTGATCACACTAAAGTACATAGATATGTAATTTCTCTGTTTGATTCCATTTTTGTTTGGTCCGTGCTTTGACTTTCTCCAATGTCAAAAAAGGTTAAAGCTTAAAAAAAAATGTCAAGTTAGAGTGGGACTTGATGAAAGGTAAATGGGAAGTGAAAGCTATTTCATCTGGCACCAGGTTATGTGTACAGGCTCACTTGAGTTCCTTTTGGATTTCATAGATACCTGAGGTTCTTGTCCAAGTATGTAGATGTATACAATAGGAGGACATAAAGGGTTGGGCATGTATCTAGAGTTTTTTCCAGATTTATACTATGAACCAAGCCATTCAATTTCTGAAGATTACACAGAAAGGTTCACAAAACAAAAAGCAGCCATGGAGTATGATGTTTTTTTTGTAGGGGGCGAATGACCAGACTGGCTCAAGATCTCAAGATGGCAGGGAGACACCTGTAACTTGCACATTGTTCAGCCAAATGAATAGGCCACAGAAGCTGAAGAGATCACCATGTTTTCTTCCGGATCATATAAAATTAGAAAACTGAGGCTATAATAGTTAGAAAATCACAACAATATTGATTTCTTTTGCAATGCAAAATAAACTCATAAATTGGCACAAAATCACATGAATACATGGAACACGTGCACTTCTTTTAGAGCCTATGGATGTGTTGCACTGGATTAGGGGACATAGTTCTTAGCACACATTAGGTCCTATACAACACGCTGAGCAGTAACACTTGTATCCAAGGCACATAATCAACACATTTCTTTATAAGATTTTCCATTTACTTTGCTTGTGTAATTTTTTGAAACTTATGAACAAGACTAGAAAGTAATAATGGGATGTTTGGCTTTGCTGTCGCATAGTTGTAGAGTCCTGTAACTTCAGGTGTGCAGAGGAACACAAGAGAACACTCCTACTGCACTACCATCAGCCACTGAGTGTTTAGGCTCTGGTATAGCAAGTGTCTACAGTAAAACTGAAGATCGGAGGTGTTCATTGTTGGCATTTTATGAAGGTGGAAAATCTTGTGTACCCGCTGAGAGCATTCCTCCCAGGCCATAGTTGGCAAGTCTAGAACCACCGGATCTACATAGCTCACCAGTGTGAGTTCTACCATTGCCAAACACTGCCGGAGAAGTCAGTCTTTCCTGTTTGAAACCTAAGGAGAAAAGTTGAACAAGAAAGCATTTAATGTGCTACTATGAAGATAACACTGGAGTGTATAAAATTTTTGCTTCTAAGGTTCAAACATACACAAGGGCAAATTATTTTTTCTTCCATTAGACTGGCAAAACTACAGTGGGGGCAAGAACTGCAGGTGCATGTCAGCCATGGTGCCTTAACAGGAGTCTAACACCTCTCCAATCAACTGCCACCACCATAATACAGAGCACGGTACAATCATAATCAACATGCTTTATACTTATGTTACCTTTGCAAATTTGGTGAAAAACAGTTACAAAGTCCTGCAAATGAGGCTGTTTGTGCAATGGGCGTGGGTTTTCAGCTCTCTGGAGCACTGTTCATGACACTGACCCCTACAATCTTCTCCCTGCACCAGTCTGTGCAGTGGGAGTTGATCCTCCACTTTTATGATATCACCAGCCTACCTGAGCAGCAAGAGCATAACAAAGGTATGATGTATATTACTGCAATGTGCTCAGTAACACATTGGTGACAGCTGAATATGCCTGGAAGAGGAGGTAGGCTCCCTTTAAAGACCTCCCTGTCACTTAAGAAAAGCAGTAGCTATGGGGAATGGTAAAAGATGGCGGGATTTGGTACATATTTTGCATCAAGAACTGGGTACAAACTTAATCAAAACAACTGAGCCATAATGAATA
This sequence comes from Leptodactylus fuscus, assembly GCF_031893055.1. Lineage (NCBI taxonomy): Eukaryota > Metazoa > Chordata > Amphibia > Anura > Leptodactylidae > Leptodactylus > Leptodactylus fuscus. Next base: position 101,675,309 of record NC_134269.1, read on the forward strand.
TTTGCTCATTTAATGCAAAGCTAATATTCTGGATTATGCCTAGGGCAGGTCTCTTATGATGGGGAACAATGAGATTGTCTTGTTGGTGTTATTTAAATCCTTGTGACATTAACTAAGCATAAAAAGTATATAATGTCTATGTTTTGACAATACCAGTTTTATTGTGGAACCTAAAAGGGTGTGGGAAAAACATGGTTAGTATATATAGAATTCTGATAAAGGCTTCTAACATAAATATAAATTGTTAATTGGAAGCTATACAGCATCTTATCACATCGGATAACTACTGTTGAGAAGTTCACTGTAAGTAGGGTCTGCCCAAGAATATGGTTTGCTACTAGCATTCAGTCACTTTGTAATACTCAACAACAGCCACCAATAGTGTCTGGATAAAAAGTAGTAATGAAGAAAATAAAAAGCCATTATACAGATATAATGTGCAAAGTGAAGTAACAATAGTTGCATAATGCACACGGTGATGTTATAACACTGGAAGAATCCACAGGGATTTCACGGTATAAGGAGAATACACATGGTGGTGTCACAATGCCAGGTTAATTTTCTCAGTGAAGAGATTATGCAAGCAGTAATGTTACAGTACAGAAGCAATGCACAAAGTTATGTCGCAGTGCAGGAATAATGTACAACGCAATATCATAGAACAGGAATAACAGGAAAAGGTCACCATTGTCACAGCATAGGAAATAAAAACACATAATGATGTCACATGCAAGTATAATACTCACATGATGTTACAGGGAATCTGTCTTTATCTTTGTATATTGTGGGGTTCTCTCAGCTGTTGGACCCCATAGCAGTTACAGAGCCAACTACACTGATAGTCACTCCCATGTGATGTTATATAAACTATAGCCAACTGACTGCCATATAGTACACTACTCAGCATCTGTATCCAATAATACTCCATATGCACATAAGAAATCATTTTCTCACAGACTGACCAGATCTTAGTGGAGGTAGGTTGTAAACTAGGATGGGAACACCAAGGCAACTTTATTATTTAACCAGAAAATTGTGTATATGCCTTACTGACTTTCTGTGCCTTGTCCAACAAGGACTTATCAAGAATATGGTGGGGTTTGCTGGAAAAGGGCTTAAGACAATCCACCGTCAGCCAAAAGAAGGTTGGAACATTTTGTGACAGAAACTAAGCTAAATTCTAGGTATAAAAACTTAAACTAGACTAAAGGTTGGCCATATTTATTCACTCATTCACCTCCATGGTAAATCTGTTGCATTGTAAAACTGCATATTCTAAGTTTGCTCAGTCTTGATCATAGCCAGTGTTAGTAAATATAACCCAATGGATTTTCTTAATAGGCTAAAATGAATGACTGAAAATAATTTAGTGATTTTTATTACTGCACCGACATGCCAGATCTACTCAACAAATGAAGACATCACTAACATACTAGAATGAAAGCTTATGCTACTCTATATTACTCTCATTTATGCATGTTAATCCATTGCAAAACACAATTCATGAGAGACACAAAGAATTCAAAGTCATAAAACTATCAAAAACTTCCCTTTCTCTTCCAGTACATCATATGTCATTTAAATTCAGCTATAGCAATGACTGAAGTGACCCCTCAGCACATTTGCAGCCAGGAGACTTCCATTAGCTTTCATTTCACTGATCTGTGGTTCCATTTCTTGTGGTGAGAAGCAGTAATCTAATGAATAGCAAGGACCAGACATCAGTGGAAGTGGTACAGACAGATATGAGATGGCCTTGCTGCCTCCATCGTATGGAAAATGACTCAGTGTACAAACCTTATTATTGATGAGAATAGCTCTAAAATAATTTTTAGACGTTTAAAGTGCATTCCTTGACCTCTTTAATGCAAGTTATGCATTAAGCATTGACAATAAACAAATTTGGAATATTATACTCACCTAGGCCTTTGCATCAGTCAAGTTGAACTACATCTCCTTCTAAAAGGCAGGTTCTTGCTGTCATAGATCTCTTATAATACCTTGGGCTTATACACTGTTCAAAAAAAATAAAGGGAACACACAAATAACACATCCTAGATCTGAATGAATGAAATATTCTCATTGAATACTTTGTTCTGTACAAAGTTGAATGTGATGACAACAAAATCACACAAAAATCATCAATGGAAATCAAATTTATTAACCAATGGAGGCCTGGATTTGCAGTCACCCCCAAAATTAAAGTGGAAAAACACACTACAGGCCTATCCAACTTTGAAGTAATGTCCTTAAAACATGTCAAAATGAGACTCAGTGGAGGCATTGTAGGGAGGTCATACAGGCTCAGTGGAGGCCACACACATGGAGGCCACATACCCAGACCTGAACTAAAGCATCTGCCAACTCCTGGACATTCTGTGGTGCAACATGACGTTGGTGGATGGAGCGAGACATGATGTCCCAGATGTGCTCAATCGGATTCAGGTCTGGGGAACGGACGGGTCAGTCCATAGCTTCAATGCCTTCATCTTGCAGGAACTGCTGACACACTCCAGCCACATGAGGTCCGGCATTGTCCTGCATTAGGAGGAACCCAGGGCCAATCACACCAGCATATGGTTTCACAAGGGGTCTGAGGATCTCATCTCGGTACCTAATGGCAATCAGGCTGCCTCTGGCGAGCACATGGAGGGCTGTGCAACCCTCCAAAGAAATGCCACCCCACACCATTACTGTCCCACTGCAAAACCAGTCATGCTGAAGGATGTTGTAGGCAGAAGATCGCTCTCCACGGCGTCTCCAGACTCTATCATGTCTGTCACATGTGCTCAGTGTGAACCTGCTTTCATCTGTGAAGAGCACAGGGCACCAGTGGTGAAGTTGCCAATCCTGGTGTTCTGTGGCAAATGCCAAGCATCCTGCACGGTGTTGGACTGTGAGCACAACCCCCATCTGTGGATGTCAGGCCCTCATACCATCCTCATGGAGTCGGTTTCTAACCGTTTGTGCAGACACATGCACATTTGTGGCCTGCTGGAGGTCATTTTGCAGGGCTCTAGCAGTGCTCCTACTGTTCCTCCTTGCACAAAGGTGGAGGTAGTGGTCCTGCTGCCGGGTTGTTGCCCTCCTACGGCCCCATCCACGTCTCCTGGTGTACTGGCCTGTCTCCTGGTAGCGCCTCCAGCATGTCACGTTGCACCACAGACTGTCCAGGAGTTGGCAGATGCTTTAGTCCAGGTCTGGGAAGAGATCCCTCAAGAGACCAGCCGCAACCTCATCAGGAGCATGCCCAGGCATTGTCGGGAGGTCATACAGGCACGTGGAGGCCACACACACTACGGAGTCTCATTTTGACATGTTTTAAGGACATTACATCAATGTTGGATCAGCCTGTAGTGTGTTTTTCCACTTTAATTTTGGGGGTGACTCCAAATCCAGGCCTCCGTTGGTTAATAAATTTGATTTTCATTGATGATTTTTTTGTGATTTTTGTTGTCATCACATTCAACTTTGTACAGAACAAAGTATTCAATGAGAACGTTTCATTCATTCAGATTTAGGATGTGTTATTTAAGTGTTCCCTTTATTTTTTTGAGCAGTGTATAACCACCATTACGGTTACAGCAGGAACACATCAGACACATGTTAGTATCTAAGGACAGGCCTAAATAAGGTGTTCTATATGCAAAACTGATAAATATTCACAAGTCTGTTTTGGATAAGTTACAATGACATATAGAAGTGACTATAATAAGAAAGTTGTAAATAAGTATTTTGTGACTTCAGTCACCCTACAAAAAGGACCAGTCTTGCGACGTGTGACTGTCATATAGTTATACCGTATAGTGTAAACTATACGATCTTCTTTGATCAATACTCGCCTGGGTTTGGTTTAAAAAAGCTGCATAAAAAACCTGAAAGTACATCCTTACTCTTAGGCTTGTTTGGCACAAAAAAAGCCATACGGAAACCACCCTAACCAGTGGCGTAACTAAAGTCTTGTGGGCCCTGATGCAATCTTTTGCTCCTACAGTGAATTCATGATAGTGATGATTACAGGTGCTAAGGAGTTTTATCACCCTTAGTGAGGTTAGGGTAATCTGTGCGTCTCCTTTGCTTATGGGCAAGAGGGAAGCAGCAATCTCAATACTGATGCCAGTGCTTGTGGGCCCCTAAGGCTCTTGGGCCTGGTGAGACTGCACTCACTGCACCCTCACGAGTTATGCCCTTAACCCTAACATCAAGGCCACATGTTGCAGAACAGATTTTTTTTTTTTTTTTTTTTTTAGTTTTCTGTGGATTTTTGAGCCAAAGCAAAGAGAGGCTTTAACAGGAGTGAGAAGTAACTTTTCCACACCCTGTGGTCTAAGGCTGAAGACACACATAGGCCCAGATTTACTATTATGGTTACAACCAAACATGGTCTTACACATGCCACATCTTTGGCGCAGTGTGGTGCATCTAGTTTGGTTGCATTTTTTCGAATTGCTAGACATAGAGTTGTGGATTTTCAAAAAAAGGGGGGAGAGTGCAGAGCAGTGTGTAGAGTGCGTCATAAAACTGTGGCATAAAAGTAAGCCAATTAAAAAGTGGTCTAAATATTGAGTAGAGAGTCTACAGCTACACCAGATTTATCATCCAATATCAGCCAATGTGATAAAATCTGGTGTATTCTTAAACTGCTTGCCGAAGTTTACATTGTCTATCTATTAGTAAATTTGAATAATAAAGCAAATTTTACTACTGTTTCTTAAGCCAAAACCAAGAGTGAATTGAGTAATTGCAAGTGCTGTGCAGTAAAAGCACACAGATCCCCATAGACTATAATGGGGTCTGTGTACTTGCCGCCAGATCTCCGCACAGAACATGCAGACAGGAAAGTAGTTCACAATCTACTTTCCTGTCCGCATGATTCGTGCAGGCAGTGCACGGCAAGCACACAGACCGTAGTCTATGGGGTCCGTGTGCTTTTACTGCACAGCACTTGCAATTGTGTTTGGTATTCCATTCAAGGAGTCCCAATGCGGACTCCCTGAACGGTATACCAAATGCAGATGTGAACAAAGGGTAAGTCCTTCCTTCATAATTTCCATTCCTTGTTATACCACGCATGGCTTTGGCTAAACTTTAAAAAAAAAAGAGCACAGCAAAAACTGGACCAAAAAAGCAACAGAAAGTCCATGGGGCCAATAAGAATTTGGGCAGGTACACCTCAGGCTGTCAGATTTACTATAACTCACACCAGGAGACTGGTGTACGTTACATGCCAATGCCATAGAGTTCATTCCTGGTGACCTCCCCATGGGGCACCATAATTATTAAGAGGTTGGAGCTTCTGAATAATTCTGTGGCATCTTGTGCCAACGCACAAATGGATTAAGACCAGCGCACAAAGCAACAAAGCAAGGACGTTCATTTCAGAATTTTAATGTCTGCTTTAATGGTCTCTCAGCAATCATATTGTGCTCAAAAATCTACCCCATATCTGCCTATTCTTTGGTTTTGTGATATAAACAAAGCTAAACCTAATTGTGTTCCGGTATCAATAGACAATATCACCATTTTTTAAGATGTTTTTGCAATTTTTTCCTTGACATTTCCAAAATATATCTATTCAGAGGGATCATCGAGGAGTGTTAATATATCTTAATATCACCAGCCTGTACTCCATTTTAAATACTGAAAATGCAAAGTTAAAAAGTAACTTTTAGTAAGCCCTTTCTCTAGGGGACCTGTGACTGTAGGAAGTCAAGTCTAAGGCCCCATGTTGCGGAACACAACTAAAAAATGCTGAGGAAAAAAACGCAGTAGAAATGTTTTGCAGTTTTTTTTAATTGTGTTTTTCTGTGGGGTTTTTCTTCCCTTGTTAAATCTATATGGAAAATGTGAGTGTTTCCGTAGGTAAAATTGACATGCTACGTTTTTCAAAAATGCATGGGTTTTTCAATCTGCAGCTTTTTTTCCCCACAATGTGTCGATGGGATTAGCCAGAATTTCATTCACTTTGCTGGTACTATATAATGCAGCATTTTTTGCTTCTGTGTTTCCACAACATGGGGTCTTAGCCTAAAAAAAACAAACTATGACTCGTATATATGTACTGGCTCCCAAGGTTAAAAAGATGTATCACCAAGAGCTTGAAACACAGACATGGATGAGGAGAGTCAGCTGGAAGACTTATTTCTGTGATAGATTTAGAATGCTTAGTTGCAATTTCAATACACATTGTCAGTAACCTTAGGAAGAACTCAGTAAATTCAGCATTACAACTATTAGCTTGCGAGATTCATAATTCACTTGTAGTCTATTCTGTATTGTCCTATATTGGCACTACACATAATTGCTCAAAGTAGATGTACAAAAGCAAAAATGTGCTAGTGCCAAAGCAGGCCAAACAGTATAATCCTATAATGGTGAAGCCTACGGTAGGGTGAAAAAAGGAAGAAAATAACACCTATGTAGACCTAGAAAGAAGTGACAACACAAACCACCTGCAGGGTTGTCATGATCATAAAATGACACTTAAGTGAACTACACCGCTGTGCGGATGTCTGGGTCTACGGAAATGAATCTGATATAAGAATATGAAACCATGTGAAGAACATTGATCATTGTTTATCTTGTTATCAAACACCTGCCAAGGGATAGGCTACTTCAGGCAGCAAATAAACAGTCAATTCTTACAGTTCATGTTTTAGAGTAGAAAATGGGCCAGATTAAAAACCTCGGGGTTTATTTGCCTTCATCTGGATCAACACTGTAGGGGACTGCAGGGTTATAGGTTGGACTTCAGGGACTGATGTCTTCATCCAACCTCATCTACTATGTAACTATGTAACCTGAAACCACTTTAGCCTTTGCAAGTTGTCTAATTTTTATGTCAGAGTATCTACAAAATGGCAAGACTTGTGGGTTGTTTCTAGTATGTAGAGGTTAATACATGTATATGTGGTCCAAGAAAGATGAATGGTGAACCGGAAACAGTGTCATTGGCACCCAAGGCATGTGAGATATGATCCCACAGAAGAGCTCCTGTGTAAAAGTGAAGGCTGGCTATGATAGAAAGATGTGAGAATAGACAATGCGGTACTACTTGAGTAGTCACAGGTCAGTGTACATAAATATTTATGATTATTTCCAAATGGCCTACAAGGCACAGGAGCATCAGAACTAGACAATGGAAGAAGATGGCCTAGTCTAATAAGACAGGTTTTATTCTACATAAATTGGATGACCAGATGCATTGCACAAGATGAACTATGGAAGGTAAGGAAGCCGTCTGAGGCAGTGCAAATTCAATGGTCCATTCCTTGATATGTCTTTTGTAACACAAAGAGGATCTACACAATAAGTTATCACCAGTTGTTGTAAGTGCCCTTTGATATATATGTATTATCCTGTATGGATGTATTAAAAATCAAAATAAGGGACATCACTAATGTATATATATATATATATATATATATATATATATATATATATATATATATATACATAATACGTGTGTGTAAGCACCAGAAACTAAACTGAATGTGCAAAACTTCATGACACTGTAGTCTCAGGTAATAATGAATGAATGAATGAGTGAGTGAATGGCCTGTTTGAGCAGAAGGCATAGTGATATAGGTGATAAGCATTTAGCACAGAAATGATCTCCTGAATTGTCTGGTGAAGATGGGCCCAATATTAGGAGAGGGGCAGGGGGGCAGGGGCACTTAGGACGCTTGCTCATCTATCATGCTATCACTGCTCACATAGGTTTCCTCTCTCAGCCTCCTGTGGTTATTTCTCTGCTCTGTTTATGGCCCTATGGTAATTCACTGATTGTGTGTTTCACAGTGAATTCTACCAGTGCCATACACAGAACAGGAGGGATGCTCACCCAGCTGCAACCTGGAAAGAAAAATGGTGTTATTGGGGGCTCCTATACATTCGGCTTAGTGGTAACAATATATACAGTCTTGTTAGAAGCAGAAGCTGGAGAAAGAACAGAAGACAGGAGGATATCTGCACACTACAAAAATGGCATTCACAGGCTGCACACTTTGTGGCAGAAATATCTGAAACTGAAAATCAATTCCATTCATCTGAATGAGGCTAGAGAAATGGATCTAGGTGTTTTCTGAAAAACAACTCCATTCAGATAAAGAGAGAAATTTCTACAACAAAATCTGCATCGTGTGAAGACGACCTTACTGTAATGAGACCTCGTTACCACATATGTACAATATCACATGGAAAATGCGGAATTACCAACCAAAAATATTGTATTTCTGAGTGTAGAAACGGAATTATAGTTATAAAATAGGGTGAATACTTTTTGGTTATGTCAGGCTTTATAAATTGTTGGAGCTGTCGGTATCTGAGGAGAATAACTTTATATGGTGAATGAGCTTCCCGCCATATCCTCTGACAGGATGTATTCTATGTGCACTCTATGGAAACTATTGTGTCCAGTACATATCTGTAATATGGCATGGGGTCATGTGTACGAGGTCTCTATATGGCCATAAATATGAGCGGTTACTTTCTTATATGTACAGCTATATGTGCACATGTATATATATATATATATATATATATATATATATATATATATATATATATATGTATATATGTCCTCAGCATGTAGTCATGCCTCTCTCATTAAAATAGTCAGCTACTGGGGGAAGTAAATATGGCGTCCAATCTGCCTATGTGCAGTGACGTGTTCTCTATTATATACGGAAGCCTTCAGACAGATTAATGGCAGTACCCAAGCAAACAGCCTGTTGCTGTATAGACTATAATGTATTTCATTCTGTGGTGCACCAATAGATAAGTCCTATCCAGTGCTGTCTTCAGTAGTTACAAGTCTGTATCTGTAATAACATTGTGTGACAATATTGTCACCAGCCTAAAGGGTTAAACCACCAAAGATGGCCAGATCAAGTAAAAAAGCAGAGAAAAAAAATATCAAGAATGATCCTACAGGGATTAACCCTGCCTAGACACTGCACAGCAGTAACATTACTTGTATTGTACTAGTCAGCTGTATGATCACCATATCTTCATAGATTGTAAGCCCTCGCGGGCAGGGCCAACTACCCCACTGTGCCAGTCGGTCATTATTAGTATTATATCTTCCTGTATATTTTGTGTACTGTATGTAACCCCCAAATGTAAAGCACCATGGAATTAATGGTGCTATATAAATAAATAAATAAAAAATATATAATAATAATAATAATAATAATAATAATAATAATAATAATAATAATAATAATAATAAGGTAGGTAAAGGTATACAGGGAAGGAGCTAACCTGAGGAGTGGTTATACATCATACAGGGAAGGAGCTAAGGGAGTGGTTATACATCATACAGGGAAGGAGCTAACTTGAGGAGTGGTTATACATTATACAGGAAATGAAATAACCTGAGGAGTGATTATACATTATACAGGGAATGAGCTAACCTGAGGAGTGGTTATACAATATACAGGGAAGGAGCTAACCTGAGGAGTGGTTATACATTATACAGGGAAGGAGCTAACCTGAGGAGTGGTTATACATTATACAGGGAAGGAGCTAACCTGAGGAGTGGTTATACAATATACAGGGAAGGAGCTAACCTTAGGAGTGGTTATACATTATACAGGGAAGGAGCTAACCTGAGGAGTGGTTATACATTATACAGGAAAGGAGCTAAGCTGAGGAGTGGTTATTATACATTATACAGGAAAGGAGATAACCTGAGGAGTGGTTATAGAATATACAGAGAAGGAGCTAACCTGAGGAGTGGTTATACATTATACAGGGATGAGTGTAATACATTAGTGACAGTTATAAAAGATGGAAGGGCTGAAGCAATGTTGTGTATCAGCCTAAACGCTCTGGACTGGGCTTTATAGCTTTGTATATAGCTTGTAACTATTTCTGTATATAGCTTGTAACTATTTCTGTATATAGCTTGTAACCATCTCTGTATATAGCTTGTAACCATCTCTGTATATAGCTTGTAACCATCTCTGTATATATACAGGGAATGAGCTAACCTGAGGAGTGGTTATACAATATACAGGGAAGGAGCTAACCTGAGGAGTGGTTATACATTATACAGGGAAGGAGCTAACCTGAGGAGTGGTTATACATTATACATTACATTACATTACATTATACATTACATTACATTACATTACATTATACATTATCTCTGTATATAGCTTGTAACCATCTCTGTATATAGCTTGTAACCATCTCTGTATATAGCTTGCAATCATTTGTCTATGGGTAACTTTAGCAGTAAGGATTACTGGTGACAGTAATATAATATCTAGATGTCAATCACATTGTACTGCAGCATGTACCATTAATGGATATGTGATCTGTCAAGCAGATGAAGGCTGGATATACAGTGACAGGGTTGTAGATCACAGCCCCTGATGGCTACCTGAGTATTATCCATGCCCTGTCTATCTCTTGTCCTTAGAAATACTCGGCTCATCCGATCTTTATACACACATCATAGTCTACAATGTAAAAAACCCCACTGCTACACAGTACAAGGAAATCATGAAACATTTCTATCCTGATAGAAATTCCAGAATATACATGAATATTCTCGTTTTTACAATAATTCACTTTTTTTTGTTTTCTTTTTTTTGCATCAAATTATCCTAAAGTCGAGCAAAAGATGCGATATTTACAGGAAGACTACTTAAGACGTATGGAAATTATTGTAATACGGATCTATACATAATACATTTCTAATAAATATTGTCCCAGAAATGTATAATACATCTATGCAGCTTTCTGTATAACATATGTGTGTGACAACAATACAATAGATTAAACGAGAAGATCTAACCTACCATCAATGTGTATAAGTCCAGAATGCCTGTATACTGGGCTGCTATTTAATTCTACATTTTCCCGACAATGTATTTGTGAATAACATCAACCTTCAGGATTTAGCAAAGTAAATCCCAGAAGGAATTTAATCATGTGTATGTATCAAAATATCAACGAATTTTTTATCTTGGTTTAATGTTTTTTTTTTTTTTTTTTTAATACTTGAATTGCATTATAAAGCCACTAGATGTCCAGTAATACACCCCTTTAGTTGGGGACTAACCCGTCTTCACAGTATCAATATTAAGCCACCCTTTATAACAAAAAACTATAATAAAAGACATCTCCGATACGACTACATAGACTTTAATGTCTGATGAAATATCATCTCCCTTTGTCCACAGAACTAATACCCTTCAGTGCTATGAATGACTCCAGATATTACAGACTAATGCCACATGCCTCAGTGTTACTAATGCTTCTAGATTAGAAGACTGAGTGAATGAGAATATCATGGAATGTACTAGGACCTTTTCCTAACACTATGCTTTATGCCATCTGAGGATAAACCTCTAGTGATAGGAAACATAGTACACAGATCATTTACTACAAAACAAAGATATTATTGCCATTCACTTAGTGGGCTCCATCTATATCATCTATTACCATCGAAATGTCTACTTGTATGTGAGTTTACATGTCCTTATTCTAAACGCAAAAATGTCTATTGTAGTTGCATACTGTATATTTTTTTTATTCCGTTTTGGAAGCTCTACAATGGCGATTGATTGGCAAATCCTCATATTTAATAATGGATAGATATACATGATATATACCAAAAATCAGATTATAAATGATAAAGTAATATAAAAGAATTGTGCTGACGTTCTCTCCAGTTCTAAAGCTCAGTAATGTCTGCTACCTGGGCTATCAGCAGTGTCCTTCCACTGACCTTGGAAATGATGACATCACATAGTTCAGATGATCGGTACAGACGCCATCATGTACAATCCGCAGCATCATGATAATAAGATATATATTATATCTGGACCTGCTCTTACACATTTTACTATTTCGTTTTTCCTTTGAATTATACTAGGTTTTGAGCTTTGTCTGGCACCTGAGAGTAGTCAGGGACCCTCCTAGCATGTCTCCAGTCTTCTGACAGAACAAGGCTTGGCTGCATGTACTGCAGGTAATAGCAAAACGCTGATTGATACTGAAGACAAAAAATCTTCATATATTTACACTAGAAGGTGAAGCTGGAGAGGACTCACATAATCCTACTGTATTATCTGTATTTAGAGAATGGTCGACAAGTACATTCAGCTCTGCTACATTCGTTTACATGACATGTCCCATTCACTACCATTTCATACCAAAGTAACTTACCAGGCTCACAACGAATTGGCAAACAATAGGTTATCTCCTCTATTGTAGCATATACTGGATCCATTCCAGTCTGCCCCTTATCACTGAAGACACCAAATTATTACTCATCTCCCTCCCCTATAGGGATCTATACGTGATGTTAGGTAGGTAAATGGCCCCCAGAGCAGGACATCTCCTTCTGCACATTTCCTGCAAAGATCAATATCCCCTAAAAGTAGTCAGGGTCATAAGGATGGAAAAAGACCCCCAGCTTCTGCCCCAGCCCCAGGCTTGCTCATGGCAGCAATTAGGATCACTTAGGAAGATCAGACATGATTAATATTTAAAGATGTGGGAGCAGCACGATGCTACTTATCCTGCCCCCCCCCCCCCCCTCCCCAGGACTGCGCCTTCTGTGTACCCAGTCAGCCAGAGGAAAGCATTATCCTCCAGCCCCACTAATGCAAAGATTCAATTATTATACTTAGCTGCCCCACTACATACATAGATACACACATGCACATTCTTCTAAGGAAAAGTGGAACGAATATGCACCAATATGTACGAATATGTACCAATACACACGAATATGTACGAATATGCACGACTGCAGGAAATATATATATATATATATATATATATATATATATAGTTCTAAAATGGATCTGTATTTTATTACGTCCCTGTATTGTTATTGGGTTTATATCCTATTATTCCATGAAATATGGCATTGTTCTGGCATTGACCTTAAAATATAAAACTCAGTAAAAATAAATGTTTAATAAATGTGTCCATTACTTCACTAATAAGGGACACTTTGATAGACCTTATATAATGTTAGTTTCGTTGCTGTAAGATCCTCTTTCTATGTTATCATGTGTCTTCCATCCTTGACTATATACAGTCTTCCTGACATTGTTCATACTGAATACAAGAATACGTAAAATCTGTTACAACATAAAAAACCACCCCTCACTCATTTAATAAATTTCCCCCCTCTTTAATAATGGTATATAAGACTTCTCACTATTGCATTAGACAGGAAGACGGTTTTATAACGAAGAAGGGTCCATAATGTTAATGTAATGAATTATTTTTTGTATAGAATAGAGAATATAATGAAGTATAAGATTTCTATTACATATATCTTCAAATTCAGTTAGAAGTTACGGGACAAACACGGCAAGTATACCACACCATACAGACAGGGCTGGGCAGCATTGCAGAGGTTCGCTAAGGGTTAATAGTAATAGTCAGTGACTGCGGGAGACGGGAATGCAGGGGCAGAATACAGGAAACTGGCAGCAGTCATTAATATCTCATGATAAATCAATCCCTGAGAAAACTATATCTGACCCAGCAGTCTGACTATATGGAGCTAAAATATATCGACTGCATATTCTCTTAACCATCTACGTGCTATAAGGATACTTAGCTAAAATATATCGACTACACATTGTCTTTACCACCTATGAGCTATAAGGATACTTAGGTAAAATGTATCCACTGCAAGTTCTCTTTACCACCTACGTGCTATAAAGATACTTAGACAACATTGCTGTTACTGCTTAGTATTTGGTGCATACTTTAATACATCATTTAAGAAAATAAGTCTACAATTTTACATTTCATTCTCCTGACCTGTACCTGATAGGCTGTAAAACATATACTACTACTACATTGTCTGCATAGACCGCTGTATTACTGACATTGTTCATAGAAATCTTCTGAAAGTTGTGTCCATTTCCATCATCCCACTTTCTCATAAATCATGGTCTATACATGTGCAACCCCATAAGTAGCATAGAGTAGTTAGTGTACCTGTGACAGTCTGCCATCTAGCAGGGTGTGGGCTCACCATAGGATTTGGTAGACCTTAAGAGTCGCACCGACTGGAGAAGAGGACATGGCAGATAACGCAGCTTTCACAGAGAATTGCAACAGATCATTTCATCAGCCGGCACAAAACCTTCTCCCTGTGCTACACGGATTACATGACACCCCCTGTGGGCATAGGATTAATGATGCCTCAATAGCCGGCTTTCCAGTCTCTGCCACTCACAAACCTACTCCAAATGTTACCTACTGTACAAGCTGTACCATACTATACAACAGGCACTGTAGCCCCTACCCAACATAGCAGGGCATGCATGGTCTAGACTTCCCTGTACAGTGAGAGGCTGACCCAGGTCTTCTAACATCTCACCTACCAGGATGCATATGGCATCACACTCCAGGAACCAGAATGGCACTGACTGTATTAAATTCCATTGAGCTACAGGTCTACAGGTCACCTGTGCACTGTTGTTCTGTGGATCTATCTATCTATCTATCTATCTATCTATCTATCTATCTATCTATCTATCTATCTATCTATCTATCTATCTATCTATCTATCTATCTATCTATCTATCTATCTGTAGGCCTTTGCTGACTCAGTCTGATGACCTTGCAGCCTAACGTCAAAAACAATGAGATACCCAACCCCACCATAACCACATACAAGGACCTCAGAGAACTGCATAGCATACATGCAAATTTTCATTACTGATCATTTGGATGCTGAATGTACTAGACCCTCCCGATCATAATGGAAGTGGGGGTGGGGTTGGGTTCAGGTAAAGGTGACCTACAGGTAATGACAGGTGTTTCCAATTGTCTTTTCTCTTCTAGTTTTTGTTATTATTTTGTAAGGCTTCCATAATCCAAAGTATATACCAGGCAGCCACCTCGGTGTAATCTGCTTTGAATTAACCCCTGCAGCCCCAGGTGCTGCACCTGCACAGCAGTCCTGCTCTGACACTGCCTTCTAGCCGATAGGAATCTGCTGATTTGAATCCCTATTCTGTGGCACATACATGGGAAATGCCTAAAGCAAATGAGAGATTTAGTTAAATGATTATGCAAAAAGTCTAATGCAACAGCCATTGTGAAGCATGTTCTTATCCCTACCATGTCTGTGGCGCAGGGCTGAATGTATCATAAAATATCCCTTTCATTTTTTCAGCAATAGCAATGGTCAAATGATATATCCATTACATGACATCTCAGTTTAATAAATATTAGAACACTTGTCCATATAAAACAGAAAATAATTAGTAAATATTAAGCAATAGAGCCATATACAAGTAGTGAAGTAATAAAACAATACTGATAATAATAATAATAAATAATAATAATATTCTAAAAATTGCATTTAATAAAATTATTCGAAAGTACGACTAGAAATCTTCGCATCACACGATCTGTCGTTCATACAATTTGATCAGTCAGATCCTTAAGAATTAATGAAAATGTCATTGTATGATGAACGTGATATCTGCAGGGCAGGGAACTGCTGATCCCTGATGATGATGATGATGATGATGATATTCTATATCGCACCAGAAAAACTGTATCCTGAGACTGATAAGAGGTTGGATCTACAATTCTACATATCTTTCACTATAAACATATGATGGATTTTTATCCCATATCGAACCAGCATTTATTATGCAGTCTACTAAATTACAATCCAGAAGCACAGTGATGGAAATCTGTAATGGTATTAGTTCAACGAATCTATGTACTAAACGGAACAATTCCAGGCTAAAGCATCTGGAAAAGAGCATTGACCCTATACTTCACCAGATCCATGAGCAGAATAGAATCTTATTATGAAGGTAAGAGGGTAAAAGCAGCCCCCTCCCTTCCCCTTACTAGACATTTTCATGCATATACACTCACAGATGTGTAGCCTGGCTGGAGTATTTGAGGTGTACCTGCCCAGTTCTCAGATATGTAGACTGGTTGGAGTATTTCAGGTGTACCTGCCCAGTCCTCACACTGAGGCTTTCATGACTACATCTCCTCTATGAACAGAGCATTAAGCCTCCAGACTGACCCCCCTCCTTCCAGTCTGTGGAGATGTGAGCACTTGTAAAAGGCAGATCTGTAGGAACATCAGAGAGACACAATAAAGAGCCCAGTTTCCATCAGCAGAGCTCAGAGAATCCACCCTGCTATCAGATGTCAGCCCCGGGCAGTGTCTGCTCCATGTGAGGGGGGGGGGGGGCATCATTGTTACTATTACCTGTTGCTTGTAGCTGATGATGGGAACTCTTCATTACCTGCCTCTCACAGATCACTGCACTGTAATCTTCCCATAGGATGATCAGTGAGTGGACCCACCATCTTCCTCCTCCTCCTCACCCTACTGCCAGCCTGTGCCCTAATTGTTCCCCAGCCCCAGGGACAGATAATACCCCTATAATCCCCTTACCTCTACAGCCGGGACATAATCCATACACACAGCCTGTGCCTGGAGGAGCCTCTCATTTTCCAATGTCACTGGCCCAGGTGCCTTTTAAGGTGGAAGTGAAGGAGGCCGGCTCACCTTGAGAGTCACATGCTAATTACCAAGAAGCTGGGCCAGGATTGGCTACTGGGGGCGTGTCTGCTTGGAACCCCCAACCCCCTGTCTGATGTAATTTCCAAAGCCTTTTGATGGAGATCTGTTTGTCCATCTGAGCATCCCTCGGATACCTTTAAAGCACTTAACCCTTTCTGGGACAGCGCAGCTAGGCCTACTCAACTACTACACATACAGAAAAAGTACTACTATCACTACTACTACAACTACTACCTCTGATATGATAGAATCATGTCTGCTTGAGTTTATTTGTAATATGTTTTACAGGGCAAAATTGTAGATGAAATGATATTGTGATGAATATACTATTATACTATATAATATACTATTAGACTTCACCATACGGAATGATGTATTTTATTTGTAGTATTTTTTATTACATTTAATGTACATTAATGCATGTTGTTTCTTAGAATATAAATTCTGCTGTAACATGAAAATCTTGTTTGTGGGTTTAACTTTTATATTTAGTCTGTCTTTCGTAAAAATGAATATATTTATCTACATATCTGTTTATTTATCTATCTATCTAAACAGGATATGATGTATATATTATCCAAATAGATACATCTAAATATGTAGATGATTACTGAGGTTATAGATACAATTAAAACCATGTGACAGATATAGATTACTAGCTATAGAGAAGGATAGATAGATAGATAGATAGATAGATAGATAGATAGATAGATAGATAGATAGATAGATAGATGGCAGGACAGAGATCACACAGATGGAATATTGAATTTCAAGTAACGAATTTTGCGGACAGATTCCATATAACACATAAACCTTCAGAATATACAATAGACGATGCCAGTGATGTTCCTATTTATCAGATGATGTGTGTATTCTGGGCTGTAGTATATAAGTGTTTGGAGCCCCGGTCTGTATTGTAGCGGCCAGTGCCAGATCCTGGGAGGGCTATGTTTTGTGGCCATGTCCCCAGTAGCTCTGGATCCTCTCTTTCCCTGTACAATCCACCTCTACCTGTTCTGCTCTAGTAAATAAGGGGCAGCTCTGTGCTGAGGACAAAGGGGGATTGTGTGCACAGGTACTGAGCTCTCCAATCAAGGCTACTATCTACAGGTCACACACTTCCCCACATATACCTGATATATATATATATATATATATATATATATATATATATATATATATATATATATACATATACACACACACGTCAGATGTCGGTGTTGTACATGTATATTACAGGACACAGGCAGCAGGTACAGAGGATCGGTGGCGGAGCAGAACACACTGGAGAGTATTGTGCTGGGATAGATGGCTCTGCACATCTGTCATCTCCCCCTCCCTCCTTCTTTTCCTCTTCCCACCGAAATATCAGTAGCTGCAAAACAACTTCATTCAGAAATGTCTGCCCCGGGGGTGAACGACTCCCAGTAGTAACCGTGCACACTGTGCGGCAGCGCTTAGGAGGTTCGCTACACTCACTGTCCATATGGGTGAACCTGAGAGTACAGGGGGCAAAAAAAGTCCCAGCCCTGCCATGTATTGATAAGGACTGTAACAGAGAAATACTGAACATATTAGTTCAGGGGAATAGCGGCTACTGCCTGTCCAAGAAAAGCAGAGACTATACCTATGGCTATGTATACGTGGATGAGAAGGTCCAGCTATATTCTAGGTGATCTGGATCTATCCTACAACCTGCCAATAGTGTATATTAATGTGTGTATGACTTATAGGGCTGCATTATGTATTAGCCATTATCACTATTGTTATATCGAACTCCTGCTATGTGTGGCTGCATTATATATTACTGTACATTGGCTATTGTAGTATCATGGCAGATATTCTATTGTCTATATCTATATGACATAAACGAATTTATCTATACAAATCTCTTTAGTAATGCTAAATGTATCGTGAAAGGGAGTATGGGGATTATTACGTATCGAAAACCTGGCCACAGACACATTAATAAATGAAGCATATGCCTGATGTGGCTATTATGATCATATTCACATTACACATTAAGGTTTTCTATAAAAGAACGCAGCAAAAAAAATTAAAGGAACCAAGGCCAAGAACAAAGTGTTCGGTGCGTCCTTGGTGATCTGCCTGTAGAACTGGATGGAGGGAATGTCATTTGTAAGAACAGATTTTATCTTTATATTTTCACATCCCTGGCAAAGATTATGTGTGTGCGTGTATATATATATATATATATATATATATATATATATATATATATATATATATATATATATATATATTCATTCATTCATATAGTTACATGCATGTTATCTCAATTTTACTACCAGAACCATCTTTTTTTGAGGACAGATCATGAAATTTATGCATTCATGGCCATAGCATATCAGGCCAGGATCCTTCATGATATTCTAGAGAATCTTGCAATCATATTGTTTTAGGGCTTACGCTTGGTAATTGTAATGTTTCTGCCAGTAGTGTGCCCCTCCCTCAGCAGCATATGTACATGTCACACAGGGCTCTGTTTCTTTAAGAGAAGCTTCCTGCGTTCAGCAATTTAGGAGGATCAAGTGTCTGTATCCAGATGGTCTGAACTGCATCAGGACATTCTCATCCAGCGGGTACATAGACCCAGGCAGCTCTGAGACCCCTCCACCCCCAGCCCACCACACCAGCTATTAACACAATACTTCATTTGTCATGTATTCTGTCTGATGCCTCCATCTGTACATTACATAACATATATAATAGAACTCTCCATAGATGGTACAGCTACATACTGGATAAGATTCCTCATTGCTCATACCTGTTGTCACTATTTCAGGTGCACCCAGTCCTATTGAGGTCCATAGAGAAGCAGGAAGAGACATCCACGGGAGAGTGGGCTATGCTGTGTTGAGGGGTCCTACTGGAGGAATTTATACAATAGTGGCAGCCCCCAAACTCCTCCCTGCCCACTGTCCCGTGTACCTGCTGTTAATCATTCAGAAGAATAATCCAGGCTGCCCACCTCCTCCTACCCGATCCAGCTGTGGCAGAAGTCTGGAGGGATCCAGTTACCAGCAAGTGAAAAGAAAGCCTGTAAGGAGATCTTATTGCCTTCATTAGGCAGGTTAACATTTGATCAGGAACAATCAGATAAGTAGCCCCTCACCCTCACACCCCCAGTCATCACTGCCATCTTTTGCCACATCCCTTGTTTATAGCTGATTAACTTTTGGAGAAGATGAAACTTCATCTGAGTTTCAGATCTCAATGAAAGAACAGGAGAGCAGCAAAGCCCCTTGTGAATATTTCATGTGCTCCATGGTAGTGTGCCTAGCCTGGCTTGTTCCACATGACGTCTGCCATTGTGCTGCCTGTCTTTCAGGCTAGGTGGGGGCATGTAACACTAGTACACTAGTGGCATCAGGTCTCCTTTGTTGCTGCTGTTGTGTGATACCTGTAGAAGGGAGGCTATTGAATGGGACAGACACCACAGAATACTGCACTGGTCAAAAACTAAAGCCATGCACATACATGTTACTAGGGTGGTGATAGATAGATATATAGATGGATACCATGAAAATGTTCAGTCCATTGAAGATAGGTATGTATAGATAACTATGATATCTATTTAGCTATACTGTACATTTACCTGCCCCTGGCTTTCAGTTTTTATATAACTTTGAAGTGCTGCAGAAAGTTTTGCACTCAAATTGTGAATAGTGAACATCCTGTAGCTTTTACTGCCTTAAGTTTCTGGAAGGCTATCAGTTTACCCCACATTTTATTGTGTTGGGGTAGAGATCGGTATGCAAGTAAAGTTCTGCTTATTTCTATCTGACAGAACATTCAAAGTGTTTTATGGGTCTGAACTATTGATAACCTATTGGCAGGAGTAGGATGCATCTTCCTGCCCTAGCACTTTGGCCCACAAGCTGCATGCAGCCAGAGTGTAGTATGTACTGGTCTGCTCCCCAGTCCCTACTGCCTTGGGTGTACATGATGTCACAGCAGTGGTCAAGAGTGTGGCTGGGGAGCAGACGGGTAAATATTACAATACTGAAACACTGTGTGAGGGTCAATGATAGGAAGTAGTCATGGGTGAGCATTGATAGGGGCATTAATGGAGGGCACTGATTGAAGCAGTGATGGAACCATTGTATTAAATGGATGCAGCAATGTGGGCTATTATACTGTATGAGGACACTAATGGGGGCCATTATGCTGTACAGGGGCAGTAATTGAGGGCATTATTCTGTACATGGGCAGTGATAATAGCCATTGTAATGTATAGGGAAGTGATGGTGGGCATTATACTGTATGGGGGCCATGATAAGGGTAATTATACTGTACAGGGGTAGTGATAGTAGCTATTATATTGAATGGGGAAGTGATACATTATACTGTATGTGGCTGTGATTGTGGCCATTATGCTGTATTAGGACATTGACGGGGAAATATTCTGTGGGAAGCATTAAACTGCATGGGACATTAGGGAGAATATTATGGAATCCACGAAAACATTATGCAATTAAGACCACATAACCAAACATTGACAACCTCTGATCAAAAATACTGAAATAGAGAGCAATCCCAGAAAAAATATATCAGGGTGCCACTTTGATCTTGACATCTCCAACATGCAGGGGGATATTGCCAGGCTTGGACTGGCCCACTGGAGTACTGGTGAATTCCCTACTGGGCCCCATGTCTTTAAGCCTCCTGCTCTATTACTCTCCGACTTGTAGACTACAGGCATCATTAAGCCTGGGGCCTACAAGTTGTGTGGGATAAAGAGTAAGTATGGATACTTATGTTTCTGCTTCCCAGCCCCTCCTGCTCCGGGCATACATGATGTAACAACAGTGTGCCCAGAGCAGGAAAGGGGTAGTGGGGAACAGGTAAATAATGACCTAATACTGCTGTAAGGGGGACCAGTGAATTAACCACTATATGGAGACCTGTTCCCTGTTTCTAATATTCACATTGTGTATGGAGTACAGGGCTGTGTGAAGTTAAGAGAAAATGAGGGAGGGGAGGCTCACTTCAAACAGTGATATTGGGTATTATAAATAAAATGTAGAAACTTACTTTTGGTGTCATACGAAAGACGATTATACAGTTCTATATGTATGATTTCCAGAGATACCACTGGTTGAAAACACATTCGGGATTGGAATATTTATATTTATACAGCCATTTCATTTTGTGCTCACACAATGAGAAGCAGGGGAAAGGTCTCAATATAGAATTAAGGGAGAGAGTGAAAAAATGCAGGATTTCACAGAAAGGAAACAATGTTTATTAATAAAAGTATATTAAGAACACAAATACATGAAATATATTATAGGTGATAAAAATATGTAGATAGAGTTATAACAAAATGTTCTTGGAGGTAAGAGAAGGGGTGAAGGTCAAGTGTTGACAGGTTGACCATATCAGCTGTGTGGAAGATGGCTATTCCAGCCCAGACACGAGTCATATTTGGCGAGAGACCTTCCAGCACCAATGTAAACAGTATGGAAGTCAGGGAGGAGTGTGCTGAAGTCATTGTAGAACAACGCACTGATTCCAGATGTCTCTCTAAAACTGCATAGGACCTAGGACAGACGAAGAGGACACAGCAATAGTATCTTCCCAGAGAAAGAAGTTGGGCTGGAATAGTAATATCTACAGTTTTCAACTTAAGTCCATTTATTAAATGACTGAAGGTACACCCACAAAGCATCTGAGAGGAGTTGCCCTGTAGTATTAAAGTGCATCAGAGATAAACAGACCTTCCAAAGACTTGCTAGTCAATGAAGCTAATATAGGTATATGGAGTTTCCCCAATTGCCAAATAAACCTCAAGATGGAAAACTGCATCATGATGATCATGGGTACCATTACCGACAGGGTCTCAAAGTAATACAACAGTTTAGACAGTATGGGGGAGTGGTATTGCCACTATTAAAAATGAATAGAGGCCTTGAGAGTGGAGTATAAGAAGCCAGACATGCCATAGGTACACAGGACCACAAACATGATGGAACACTCTAAGCGGTCAATTGCCTTCTCAGCTTCAAGGCTGAGAAGGGACTCTGGCTCATTTTGCCTATTTAAAACATTGTTGAAATCTAGATCTGCTGTTTTCCCCACCTCTCCGGGGAACAAAATCTACTTGTAAAGATGTATGAAGGTAGTGGCACCGTTCTGTGTTAAAATGCAACACCTCAATGTGTATATGGCAACAAAACATGAATCGCAGGTAAGGTGATGTGGTATCTAGGTGGTGCTCACTGTTCAAAGAAATATCAAAGAAGTCTTGTAAAAATATTGTAAAGAGAAACAGGGCACTCACCAACCAAAAGTAAAATATTCAAGCTTTAATTCATCATCGTAAAAAAAGGGCACTTTGACAGCTTACACAGTCGGAGATGGACAAATGGAAAGCAGAGAGACTGAAGCAACGACCGTTTCGTGCTAGACGCACTTCCGTCTAGCACGAAACGGTCGTTGCTTCAGTCTCTCTGCATTCCATTTGTCCATCTCCGACTGTGTAAGCTGTCAAAGTGCCCTTTTTTTTACGATGATGAATTAAAGCTTGAATATTTTACTTTTGGTTGGTGAGTGCCCTGTTTCTCTTTACAATATTTTTACAAAATCTACTTGGTTCTTGTACATCAAGGAAGCCACATGTTGAACCTAGCATCCAACAGTTTAGTAAATATCATCAAATCTGAGTACCCTACCAGGCTTAGATATTAAAGGAAATGCCAATGGCTTGACTGGAAGAGTCATCTCACCTAATACTAGTGCATGATTAAAGCAATCTCTGCTGAGTGTAGTATTTGGATACCTCTGAAGAAATAATTCAGATAAGTGTGCATATTATAGGTGTGTGAGAAGAATGTATAAGTATGGTACGCGGAATGGTTAATATGCTATAAATAAAAAGGGCGAATTCTAGAACTGTCGGAAGTTTGTAGAAAGGGGAGTCAAAGAGTCAGACGGAAGGTGATTGGTAGATAAATAAATAAATGAACTAATTTTCCCCAACCAACCAGGCCGCTTTAGTAATCCTGGAAAACAGAGAATGAAAGAATTAAATCTGAGAAGTATTACAGAGCATAAATATTGCAAAGAATTTTAGGCAGGCCCCACATGATAGCCTCCAAGATAATGTGTCTACCTTATGGATCAATGTGACAATTATGGACCTGGATAGGGCTGGTGTGTGATATTAGAATTATCATGCCCGCTCTTTTATGCCCTGAAGAGAGTATACAGTGGGGCAGTAACATTGTTCAGGCACCCTGTAGAGTAAGTAAAAAGGCGTTACCAGGGACCTCTATTAGGCTGTTTCTCATTTTGAAGGTAGTGACAAATGGATACAGAATAGGACCAGGAGACAAGGAGGAAACACACAAGGGTTGAAGTTGGGGAAACGAAAAACAAATAAGATCAACATATAACCCAATACACAAAAAGAATTGCCAGGAAAAACAGTCTGGAGTGGATGATAATGTTAAACCAGAGCGATATGGTCAAATAAACAGTCTCACAATAGAAGTTCTCTCTGAAAACAGGAGAGAACCACCAAAACGGTATCCATTGTAAAGGACAGGTGTGTGGGTGTGTGTAGGGCAAGAATCCAAACAGGCCATCAAAACAGTGATAATCTGGGAGAATGTTGGCTGATGGATTCCCAAGATGTAGGTCACCTCCACTTGTTGCTGCTGTAATGAGTAAGTCAGTGATGGGGTGTCGATTTCTCAATCTTTGATATTGGTAGTTTGTATTCTCTGGGTTTAACAAAAATGGGGCAAATACACTTTGTTCACACAGAGTAAACGCCTGTGCATTTTGGCAAATTACACGTGTAAAAATAAGACTCCCATTGACTTCAATGACATTTTACATGTGTTTTTTGAGGTGTATTTTTACGTGTTTTTTTTACACGTGTAAAAAAATGTAATTGAAGTCAATGGGAGTCTTATTTTTACACGTGTATTTTACCAAAATACACGCGCGTTTACTCCGTGTGAACAGGCCCTAAGACTTGCAGCATCACTTACCATTGGTACAGGCTATTAAGGAGAAAGGGAAACCCAGTAATACATTATGTGATGATCTTAGAGTGTGGTCAGTAGGGGATACAGAAACAGTTTTTTTCTGCAAGGTCACTAAGGAGAGGGGAATTGAATAGGGATAACATCAATATTAAAAAAATTTAACCCCTCACTTGTATATTGTTCTGGTGCCCCTTATTAATACTCAAACTGTGGTTGCAAATCACCATTGAAGGAAATAGGATTCCATAGCCGGGTGTTGCAAGTAAGTTGTCAGTAGCTCCAAGGCTTCTGTGACCCCTTTTTACCCATAGGCAAGTCCCTGGTGCAGCACATAAAGCTGTAAAGATGTAGCGAAGTGCGGAGCTCTGAGTTCAAGAATCTGACTCCATTTGGTGGTCACACTCCCCCAATTTCTTTACCTTGTATACTGTAAATTTTACATAGAGAACTGTGCACTCTTTTCTCCATGCCTGTCCCTAGGAGAAAGCAATAGAGGAATTTAATAAAATAGACATAGTTTTGTGGTGCAAAAGTGAGACATATTTGGTGAACTGCCTTTTCTGCAAAAAAGTGTGCCAAAAATGTGCCACTTCTCCATTTTCAGCCCAGCTTGTCACGTTTTAGAAAAGTGGATGGAGCATAGTGGAGATCACAGCAGTCTGGGGAGCAGATGCCTCGGCCTGACAAATATTCTATAACGCAGGCAAAAAAACTTGGAAAGATGCCTCAGAATTATTAAATGGAATAAAGCAGGGGTAGGCAACCTTCAGTACTCCAGCTGTTGTAAAACTACAAATCCCAGCATACATACTTGCTCTGCTGCTCTTGGAACTCCCTGTTCTAGGTTTTGCCTCAAACTCATCAGATACCAAGTCAATAGCAGAATTGTACTGCTGTCAACCTCAGTTACTGGTATCGGTACTATTCAAAGTTTGAAGTGGGATTAGCTGAGAAGAATTTACTGAGGAATTCCAGCGCATGCACATTGGGGCACATTTATCAATCCAGGTCTGACACTTTTCTGTCTACATTTGCGGAAAAATTCATAGTGCACAGCATTTACAACATATTTAAACAATGTGCACCAGAAACAAAATAAAAATAAAGCTAGACACTTTTCAAAAAATGTGCACCAGAATGGGCGGGGCTTAGAAGTGCCTAACTTTACGAAACGTTTCTGAAACATAAAATAACAAATATGGTCCAGATTTCCTGTACAAAGTAGGCCAAGTTTAAAATGGTGTAAAATGGTGCTGTACTCTTGTTAGCTGACCATAGACCTCTGCAAACTATGATTAATGACTGTTTTGCATCCATTCTGTTCTGTTTTTGATGGTGGAGTGTCATCACATTTGCATCACTTTTTAACTGTCAATGAAAAAGATGAAGATTACACTTACCGGTAATTGGATTTCCCCTTTAACCTCCACATTGGCCCTGACAGAAAGTTACCCCTGCCTTCAGAGGTACAAAACAATCAGGAAGAATTTAATTGACATTGACAGTAGGAATATCAAAAAGAATTAAATCTAGGATGGGACTAAATCAGAATGGACCTTATGGGCAAATGATCAGTCCTAGTATCAAGATTAAGTGTATAGTGCTTATAGAACATAGAGGGATTGCACAGGTGACTGCCCCACATATATGCTCCATAGAATCAAATGCATATTCTTCAGAGATGACTGCCATAGCCTTCATGGAATGGGCTTTGAGTCCTTGTGGGGTTGGGATGTTCCACATTATATGGCAGAGGGATATGGCCTGTTTGATCCAACATGTAAAGGTGATTTTACTCACACTTGATGGCACAAATGCCTCCTAGACACAATTGAATTTGGACTCAGTGGAAATGTGATCTTCAGAACATCTTTGAAAGGTAAATTCTCCAAAGGTTCAAAAGGTTCTTTAGCCAGAACTGATAGGACACAGTTGAGATTCCACAATGATACGGTAAAGTGAATTAGGAGAACTGATCTAGAAGCTCCTTTCATGAATCTCTTAAAAACTCAGCCAATCTGATGTCCAAAACGATGCTTAAGGTAGACAATGCACTTTGGACCTGTATTTGGCCTCAATCATTTATCCAGACCTAATCACAAGAATTCAAGAAACAGGGTGAAGTTAGATGGATCTGTGGGACACCATCTGTCTTTGGGAAATTCTAGGAAGCAATTCCAGGTTTTGACCTAAATTTTCTAGGAGATGGGTTTTCTAGCAAGAGGAGTCTGATAACCTAAAAAGTCTCTCTGACTTAGAAGGGACCTCTCAGTCTCCAGGCAGTGACATAAAGTTGGTTGATGGTTGAACCATTGAATAGAAGTTCTGGACAGTGAAAAAGAGTCCAATAAGTGCCCTTTGATAACTTTGAGGACTGTAGGTATTGTTGATGTTAGACTACATTCACATGGAGGAATCTGCCACAGATTTGTGAGCAGATTCCAATAATAATGTGTATCACTGAGGTCCAAAGATACCATCAGACAGTCCTGGAATGAAAGGTTTACTGTAAAATGAATGGTCTCCATCTTAAACTACTTGTATTTCAGATAGCTATTTAAGCAATTTTATGATCAATGATCCAATAACTCTTTTTTTTGGAGAAGAAGGTTGCATTCGGTCTCTATAATTACCTAGGTAACAGGGTACAGAGGTCTGACAGAGAGAGGTTCTCTACATAAATCTGTTTAGAGGAAGACTCTCAAACTTGAGGGAATAGCCTTCCTGGATGGTGTTGATAATCCATGGTGAAGATCTTTATCTTTATGCATCTAGAAAAAATCTTAGTCTTCATCCTACCAGGTAGTTGGCATCATTGGCTTGACTTACATTCTGTAGGTTCTGAGTTGAATAGGAAGCCTCTACTTCTTCCCTTGGATTGGTGAAATCTGTCGGAAGTACACTTTTTTTCCTGGTCTGGATGGCTCTTCTTTTGGTTACAAAAGGTATGACATTGATGGAAGAATCTAGTTTCTGATGGAAAGTCTGTTTTCTTGTCATAAGCTTTTTCTAGAATCTCATCCAACTCCAAACCAAATAATCTATCACATTCAAAGGGAATAGCACAGAGCTTGTACTTTGATCCTGCATCTCCAGACTAAGATCTTAGCCAAGTCACATTAGGAAGTGCTGCAGATCTTGCTGACATTTTTATTAGATCTGCTGAAGTGAGGGCTAGGAAATTTGATGCTTGTTTAAAAATCGGGATATAAACCTGGATGTCTTCTCTTGGTGTGCCCACTGACAGATGATTCCCTAGTTGATCCAACCACATTCTCAGCCTTTAGTCTGGAAAATATAAAGGTATAGGTAAGCAGGCAAGCCCCTCTCAAGCCACCAAAGGGGGAAATGAGGGACCCACCTGGCTAGGGGCTTCTGCAAGCTCTATGCAGAATAGTCAGCAACACTGAATTATAGAAGCATAGTAATATATAACATATAGACAATGACAGCAGATTCTAGCAGATCAGGGACAAATTTAAATGTAAAATTTTGTTTTGTAAAACGTTTTTCTATTGCCAAATTTGACCTACTCACACGTGCAAGCCCTGCCCCAACACACTTCATACATCTTGCTTCATACTTTAATAAGATATATTACAAAATTTGTTATATTCACTTGCAATATTATTTTATAAAAAGCTGCTTTATGATTGGAGGTACACATAAAGGACTTTATGGCTAGAGCTTCAGTCACAAAGTGCAGTGAAACCAAGGAATGAATCCAAAACACATTAAAAATGCAACATAATGTGCAATGTATAAACAATGCCAGTGGGTATATAAAGCTAAATTAACAAATTTGTGGTGTACTTTCAATTCACACAAACGTAATATTGCATTGTGAGCCTCAACGTGCTAATCGCCTTAAATGGGCAAATATACTACTGTAGGTTGTCCAGGATATGTCCTGATAAACAGCATATTTATACATTTTCTTTACTGCTTGATGACCACCTATGGTTATATACATCTGGGCGGTTGGCAATTAACTCTGCAAGGACATACCTGTATGTCTTGCAGAACTGGGCCTGATACACAAGTTTGCATTTAATGATATTCACTGATATTTATAGGCAGATCAATAGAGATGAGCGAACACTAAAATGTTCGAGGTTCGAAATTCGATTCGAACAGCCGCTCACTGTTCGAGTGTTCGAATGGGTTTCGAACCCCATTATAGTCTATGGGGAACATAAACTCGTTAAGGGGGAAACCCAAATTCGTGTCTGGAGGGTCACCAAGTCCACTATGACACCCCAGGAAATGATACCAACACCCTGGAATGACACTGGGACAGCAGGGGAAGCATGTCTGGGGGCATAAAAGTCACTTTATTTCATGGAAATCCCTGTCAGTTTGCGATTTTCGCAAGCTAACTTTTCCCCATAGAAATGCATTGGCCAGTGCTGATTGGCCAATGCATTCTATTAGCCCGATGAAGTAGAGCTGAATGTGTGTGCTAAGCACACACATTCAGCACTGCTTCATCAAGCCAATACAATGCATTAGCCAGTGCTGATTGGCCAGAGTACGGAATTCGGCCAATCAGCGCTGGCCAATGCATTCTATTAGCCCGATGAAGTAGAGCTGAATGTGTGTGCTAAGCACACACATTCAGCACTGCTTCATCAAGCCAATACAATGCATTAGCCAGTGCTGATTGGCCAGAGTACGGAATTCGACCAATCAGCGCTGGCTCTGCTGGAGGAGGCGGAGACTAAGATCGCTCCACACCAGTCTCCATTCAGGTCCGACCTTAGACTCCGCCTCCTCCGGCAGAGCCAGCGCTGATTGGCCGAAGGCTGGCCAATGCATTCCTATGCGAATGCAGACTTAGCAGTGCTGAGTCAGTTTTGCTCAACTACACATCTGATGCACACTCGGCACTGCTACATCAGATGTAGCAATCTGATGTAGCAGAGCCGAGGGTGCACTAGAACCCCTGTGCAAACTCAGTTCACGCTAATAGAATGCATTGGCCAGCGCTGATTGGCCAATGCATTCTATTAGCCCGATGAAGTAGAGCTGAATGTGTGTGCTAAGCACACACATTCAGCACTGCTTCATCAAGCCAATACAATGCATTAGCCAGTGCTGATTGGCCAGAGTACGGAATTCGGCCAATCAGCGCTGGCCAATGCATTCTATTAGCCCGATGAAGTAGAGCTGAATGTGTGTGCTAAGCACACACATTCAGCACTGCTTCATCAAGCCAATACAATGCATTAGCCAGTGCTGATTGGCCAGAGTACGGAATTCGGCCAATCAGCGCTGGCCAATGCATTCTATTAGCCCGATGAAGTAGAGCTGAATGTGTGTGCTAAGCACACACATTCAGCACTGCTTCATCAAGCCAATACAATGCATTAGCCAGTGCTGATTGGCCAGAGTACGGAATTCGGCCAATCAGCGCTGGCTCTGCTGGAGGAGGCGGAGTCTAAGGTCGGACCTGAATGGAGACTGGTGTGGAGCGATCTTAGACTCCGCCTCCTCCAGCAGAGCCAGCGCTGATTGGCCGAATTCCGTACTCTGGCCAATCAGCACTGGCTAATGCATTGTATTGGCTTGATGAAGCAGTGCTGAATGTGTGTGCTTAGCACACACATTCAGCTCTACTTCATCGGGCTAATAGAATGCATTGGCCAGCGCTGATTGGCCGAATTCCGTACTCTGGCCAATCAGCACTGGCTAATGCATTGTATTGGCTTGATGAAGCAGTGCTGAATGTGTGTGCTTAGCACACACATTCAGCTCTACTTCATCGGGCTAATAGAATGCATTGGCCAGCGCTGATTGGCCGAATTCCGTACTCTGGCCAATCAGTGCTGGCCAATGCATTCTATTAGCCCGATGAAGTAGAGCTGAATGTGTGTGCTTAGCACACACATTCAGCTCTACTTCATCAGGCTAATAGAATACATTGGCCAATCAGCGCTGGCCAATGCATTCTATTAGCTTGATGAAGCAGAGTGTGCACAAGGGTTCAAGCGCACCCTCGGCTCTGATGTAGCAGAGCCGAGGCTGCACAAGGGTTCAAGCGCACCCTCGGCTCTCCTACATCAGAGCCGAGGGTGCGCTTGAACCCTTGTGCAGCCTCGGCTCTGCTACATCAGAGCCGAGGGTGCGCTTGAACCCTTGTGCACACTCTGCTTCATCAAGCTAATAGAATGCATTGGCCAGCACTGATTGGCCAGAGTACGGAATTCGGCCAATCAGCGCTGGCCAATGCATCCCTATGGGAAAAAGTTTATCTCACAAAAATCACAATTACACACCCGATAGAGCCCCAAAAAGTTATTTTTAATAACATTCCCCCCTAAATAAAGGTTATCCCTAGCTATCCCTGCCTGTACAGCTATCCCTGTCTCATAGTCACAAAGTTCACATTCTCATATGACCCGGATTTGAAATCCACTATTCGTCTAAAATGGAGGTCACCTGATTTCGGCAGCCAATGACTTTTTCCAATTTTTTTCAATGCCCCCAGTGTCGTAGTTCCTGTCCCACCTCCCCTGCGCTGTTATTGGTGCAAAAAAGGCGCCAGGGAAGGTGGGAGGGGAATCGAATTTTGGCGCACTTTACCACGTGGTGTTCGATTCGATTCGAACATGGCGAACACCCTGATATCCGATCGAACATGTGTTCGATAGAACACTGTTCGCTCATCTCTACAGATCAACTTTTTTTTCCCCTATACTTTCTATGTCTCTGGATCTGTGAATATCAGATGCCACATAGTTGTCTCCTATTTGTTTTCACAGACCCATAACTATAGGTCAATGAAAAAAATAACTGTCTGAATAAGTACATTGAAATGAATGAATTTGGATGACCAAAGTATTTGAAATACAGATGAATGAACAAGGCCTTGAGCAGATGCACAATCCCAAGAGCAGAGTTGTCTATTATTAACAGGCAGACGTTCCAGAAAAAATGAATGCTGTGTGTGCAGCTATGGAAGCTGCTATGATGCAGCTCTCCCCTCGACCCTATGGCATACCTCCCAACTTTCAAAGGCCAGAAAAAGGCACAAAATGTGCAGTATGCTATGCCTGCTGTGGTACATTTAGCTCCACCCAATTCTATGTTGACTCCGCCCATTCTCAACCATTTTTTTTCCAGGTGCCTCTACACAGTCTAATGCTCCTAGACTGATCCTAACATTATATTCCCCCACATTATTATGTTCCCCTCCAATTGCCCTCACTGTATTAAGTCCCTCACCTCGTGCCCCAGTTTAAACTGGCGGAAACTAGAGGGGGACATTAAACTGAGGCAGTTGGAGGGGACATTAAACTGGGGAAGTAGTAGGAGGATATTAAACTGGTTCAGCTCAAGGGGACTTTAAACTGGGGCAGCTGTAAGGGGACATTAAACTATGGGGCAGCCGGAGGGTGACATTAAACAGTGAGTGTAGTTGGATGGGGACATTAAACTGGGGCAACTTAAGGTAGACATGTTCCCCTCCAGCTACTCTCCTCGGTTTAATATCACCCTCCATCTGCCCCCTTCAGTTTAATTTTCACTCCTCGATCTGTCCCCAGTTTAATGTCCCCCCTCCATCTGTCTCCAGCTTAATGTCCCTACTTCATCTGCCAACAATTTATTGTCCCCTCTCCATCTTCCCCCAGTTTAATATCCCCCATTCATCTGCCCCCAGTTTAATTGCCTCCCTACATCTATCACCAGTTTAATGTCTCCTTCATTTGCCACCAGCTTAAAGAGGACCTTTCACCTCCTGTGGCACAGGCGGTGTAACACACCACTAGAAAGCTGGCAGTGTGCTGAATTTAGCACACTATCGACTTTCCTGCTCCGAGCCCTCGGTGAAGAGCTATCGGTGCTGGTACCGTAGCTCTTCACTGTCAGAAGGGCGTTTCTGACAGTCAGTCTGGAATGCCCTTCCTCACAGTAGTGTGTATTGCGCTGTACTGTGAGAGCGGTGAGGAACGCCTCCCTCCCTCTATTGTCGAGTACTGGGGGGGAGGGCGTTCCTCACCATTCAGCGTCATCTCTGGGCGTCAAGCAACGTCCTCTCTCACAGTACAGCGCTATAGATACAACTGTGAGGAAGGGCGTTCCTGGCTGACTGTCAGAAACACCCTTTTAACAGTGAAGAGCTACAGTACTGGCACTGATAGCTCTTCACCGGGGGCACAGAAAGTGAAAGCTGATAGTATGCTGAATTCAGCTTTCTAGCGGTGTATTACACTGCATGTGCCCCAAAAGGTGAAAGGTTCTCTGTTCCCGTTTATCTGCCACCAGCTTAATGTCCCCATTTATGTAACCCAGTTTAATTGCTCCTTCATCTGCCTTCAGCTTAATTGCCCCCTACATCTGTCCCCATTTCCCCCCTCTTGCTCACATATGCTGTTTCTTCTCTCTTTCTTACCTTCCATCAGTCTCCATTCCCAGCAGCTTCCACATTGTCCTGTAGTATCCAGAATAGCTTCGCCAACACAAGAGTCTGATCACATGGTCATGACATTATCAAAAGTCCTTTAGCTCAGTAGGATTTAGAATCTACCATTTAGCCTTTATCCTACCATAACAAAGTTTTTTAGCTGCAAAACACTTCAGGTGCATAGCATGACTTCAGGGGAATAGCAGGACAAACTTTAAGCTATCCGGGACAGTAGTGTATAATTGTGACTGTCCCGCCAGATTCGGGTTGGTTGGGAGCTGTGCCTATAGTCATGTGATCCGCTGATGTCAAGAACTGCGGAAGCTGCTGGGTCCTAATGGACCCAGTTTAGCTGTATGGTATATACCATGAGGCTGCATTCCTACTACAAGGCCAGGGTCCCATGCAGCATAAATGCTGCAATTTGACTGCAGAGTTTTATGGTACATGCAAAGTGGATGGGATTCTGGCTAATCACATCCACACATTCCAGAAAAATATGCTATGAATTCAAAAACTGTTGTTTTTTTTTATTTTTAATCGCAGCATGTCAATTATACCTACAAAAAGTCTGGTGTTTTCTGTATGGGTATAATTGAAGCAGAAAATTGTGATGCTATTAAATGAAAAAAAAAAAATCTAAATTTATCCAGATAAGAAAAAAAATGCAAAAATAAAAACAACATATAATGACAAAAGTAAAGTCCTGTGTATCACTGAAAAAACAGATGCAAAAGTTATTTGTATAACTCAAATGAAAAAAAGTCTTCAAATCCTTCAAAACTGCATGTACCAAAAACCAACCAAACAAATGAACAAATGCATTTGATCAAGAGTCAGGGGAAAAATGGCCTGATTAGTGGTAGACATATTCAGTTGTATGGACATGCAGCTGCATATATCTATCCTTATGTTCCATTTTATTGAAAACAGTGCCGCTAAACATAACATGTGTAATGTAATATGAATATAGCTTATTAAAAATATGTATCTGATATATGTTTACCGTAACAACTCTAGTAATCAGATGGATTACTGGCAAGGCATTAATGCATTAGGGGGTCCTGTGTAAACTTTGTGAAAGAGGCCCCCCGCTCCAGCAGGTAACTGGCCCTGTTTACTTATCGATCCTCGCTCCGGCTCACAGCCGCTTGCGCTTCCCCTTCTGCAGAGGCGGCTGTGAGTAGGATTCGGGATTGGTAATTGAGGCCCCACAAACACTACTATCATTATACTCTTTTCAGGCCCCGGAATATATTGATTGTTGGTAACCTCTGTTACTAACCTCTCCTGCGCTCCAGCAGGCTTCAGGCCTGTTTGGTGACCCAGGCCAGCATCATTACTTGTCGCAACACCGACCTGGGTCAGGTGACGTCTACGACTACATTGAAGAGATCTACGGGGAGTGCACCAGAGCCAAGGAGAGGAAAGTAACATTTTTTTTTAATGTTTGTATCCTCCCTTGCGTCTCCAATCATTATTCTCTGGGGTCTGAAAAGACCCCAGAGTACAATAATTGTTCATGGGTGTTCCACAATCAGCATAATACTGTGTGTCAGGGCCATTATGGGGCATAATACTGTGCGCAAGGGCCACTTTGGCGCATAATACTGTGTGCAGTGACCACTATGGGGCATAATACTGTGTGCAAGGGCCACTATGGGGCATTACTGTGTGCAAGGGCCACTATGGGGCATAATAGTGTGTACTGGGGCCACTATGGGGCATAATACTGTGTGCAGCGGCCACTATGGGGCATAATACTGTGTGCAGCGGCCATTATCGGGCATAATACTGTGTGCAAGGGCCACTACGAGACATAATACTGTGTGCAGGGGCCACTATGGGGCATAAACCTTTGTGCAGGGTCCAGTATGTGGCATAATACTGTGTGCAAGGGACACTATGTGGCATAATACTGTGTGCAAGGGACACTATGGGGCATAATACTGTGTGCAGGAATGTGGATTATGCAGGGGGTGGGGGTCAGGGGGCTGGGGCGGCCCCATGTCAAATATTTGACTTGGGGCCCCACCATTGCTATTTACGCCACTGCCCCCTACATTATTTAATTTTCCCTCAACCATCAATGTTACAATGCAGGCTCCAGCTGTAATGATGTCTGCAGCTTGGCGCTCATTGTGCTTCCCTGCCTCAGACATCATCAGCCGAAGGCTGAATATAGGAGCACAGAGCTATCACTATTGTATTCAACTTCTATCTGTGTCCTAAGGACACAGATATATTTGAAATCAATGTCTGCGGGGCATCACCTGAAATGTGGGACTGTCCCATTTGATTTGGGGCAGCTGAGGGGGCAACTATGAAGTCTGATGTGGTTAAACCGTTGGCCCTATGGTTAGAGCAGCCCTGATTACTGGTTTCTTAATTCTTATTTATTTAGAGATAGAAAGATATGATCAAAATAGAGATTTTATACCAATAATATCCAATAACTTCATCAATTCAATACTTTCTTAAAAACAGATTTTATAACATAATTTGCATCTTGATAATACATAAAACGTTGCATAATCTAATATATTGTCTGACTAATTTTAATGAAGAGTTGGGTTTGTGATAACTAAACATTATAAATCATTCCCTTTGCATTTATTTAGACTTCATAGACTCTCACCTTCAATATGTGTCCAGGTTGTAGGTGACACTATACATGGCGTAATAGATTCTGCACCTGTATGGTTGATATAATCTTCTGCTGATGTTTCACAAGATACATCCCTTGGGTGTGACAGAAGCATGTTTGGAGCAGCTGAGCTTATAGCAACCAAAGGATATCATTAACAGATCACGTCAGTAGCATCCACTGTAGAAGGCATTACTTCCACTTCTAAATACTGCATTTTCCTTAACAAATGTAATTTTATCCAGTCTGTCCAACACATTAAGGCAATACCAGATACACTCAAGCATAGGATACATTGTGATACAATAATGTAGATACAGACATGAAAATAAATTCCCATTCACAGCATCATATTTACTTTCTAGGCAGAATCAAAACCAAGAAATCTTATTTCTGATTCTTGCATCCAGACCTTTGCAGACAAAATGTGTCCAGAAGGGAATTTGGGATGTGGGATAATAAAACCAGTTTGACCAGTTTTTGCAAGGTCTGCCAACGCTAGGATCATATTGCTAAAAGCCAGCAACCTGGGATTACAACCAAGTCTTCCCAACCCCCTCATAGTGCAATCACTATCCTAGAGTCCCTCTGCAAGGCTGCTCCTGTTTTAGGTTTCTAGATCACAGCCCAGCTGACATGGATAATCCTACAGGCTTGGAAAAGAGGTCAGGGAAACATGGACACTGCAGTATTGTTCTTAACCCTTGTTATGGCACAAGAGGAAGTAACAGGTTACCAATGGAATCAGAACACAGTATTTACATCTTATCCACATAAGACGTGTTCACAAAATGGGCCATATGTAAGGCATACTAGACTCAGCATACAAGCAACAAAATATTACATAACATTGTCATATCATAGACTGCAGTACACACTTTAACGTAACTACTGATAAATTATAGGTAACCTTTTGTAACATCTTTTATTTGGTAAACATTAAAAGGTGACATAACTGCAAGACTGTTATTCTGTTTCTCTTATCTTTTCAACTGTCTAACATGGTACCGAACATATTTCTTTTTTACTGATAAATTGATTTTATATTACATAGTTTCATCATATTTGCTTCACACTCTGATCTGTAAAGGAATATTTTATATACATTTGGAACAGCTCACCCAATGGGGATATATTTTTCCAAGTTGTAGGCAACATTACAACATATTGTAACTGTGCACGGGATACTTGTAGTACTACAAGTACCAGCAAACATAGGAAGACTTTCAGCAGTCCAGCACCTTTAAGGTTAAACTCCAATATCTTTATTTCACATGTAAAAGTTTATTGGCACATGACAGCCTACGTATTGCTCTTACTCGTGGCTAAACATGTAGGCTATCATGCTCTGATAAGCTATTGCATATGTGACATAAAGATATGCTTTGAGACATGTTGCCGTGCCGCATGTGCCAATCTACCGGATCTCTCAGCTGCAGCTTCTCAGCTGTCACCGGCAACTCCGCTCACTGTGACCTCAACATATGCTCTTCTCCTCCACCTCAGCTCAGCTCTCCTACTATGCAGAGCTCTTTTACGCTGCCCATGCACTGGAGTGCATTCGCGCCTATTTTGCCCCTGTTTGAAAAAGACGCAAGTAATAAATCTACATATAGGCCACACACTTTTCTCGCAATAAGGAAACATGGCAAGCACAACATTACAGTATGAAAAAAAGGCACAAGTAGCTCAATAAATGAAGCAGAACACAGAAAAAGACCTCAAAAAGGCGCAAGTAGTTGAATAAATGTACCCCATAGTGTCTGCTATTGCAGCTAAGCTCCAATGACACAAATTAATATGAGCTTGAGCATTAAAAATAACCAGTAGGCAGATGTATACAAAATGGAGAAAGATCGGCATCTCTCTGGATGTTTAAAATTTAACTTTTAATCCATCAGATAATAAAAATACAAATATAGAAAAAGGTGCAGAAAAGAAATGAAAAAACTATTAAAAAACGGTAACGCGTTTCGAGACTGTATGTCTCTTAGTCATAGCGCTATGACTAGGAAAAAAAAGCTAGCAGAACCCATTGAAATCAATGAGAGTCTTTTTTTTCCCATGTGGAAAATTCCAAACCAAATTCCTCACCATTTTCCTCAGTGTGAATGGACCATAAGGCCTCCTGCACATGACCACATTCAGTTTTGCAAACACAGTCCACATGAAGGCCATATTTCCTGAAGTGAACAAGGCTGTGTGCATGGAACTCACTGCATCATAGTGAGATATAATGCTGCGAGATCCTAAACAGCCCAATTGTAACTTTACTGGAGTGGCAGCTTTATGTCTAATACAAGTAACAATCGGGTTGTTCAGGAGCTCTCTGCATCATATCTCACTATGTAGTGGCCATGCGGGAGTCCTGCAGATCAGCTCCCAATCACTTGAATGATAGCAGTACTGTAGAACTTTGGCATGACAGCTATTCAGTGTACAGAGCCTTCTGATTACAGCTTTGTATATGACATAGTGAAAGCGCTGGAGGATGCCAAAAATAACTGATTGGGTGCTGGCTATCAGATGATCTGATATCTGATATTTTCTGACATTGATGATCTATCTTTAGAATAGGTAATCAATATCTACCCCCCCCCAAGCCCAAAGAACTCCTTTAAGTTCCCTACCCAGCACTTTTAACTAAGTAGCCATGAAGCCTCTTAC
Organism: Leptodactylus fuscus; assembly: GCF_031893055.1. Lineage (NCBI taxonomy): Eukaryota > Metazoa > Chordata > Amphibia > Anura > Leptodactylidae > Leptodactylus > Leptodactylus fuscus. The sequence goes on from NC_134269.1 coordinate 101,713,603, forward strand.
AGACTCCCATTAAACTGGGTGCTGTATCTTATTCCATATGTATTGCGTAGGCATACCGTATAGACAAAATGTATGGCTTCTTCATCTTCCTTTAATCAACGTCAAAAAAATTCGTCAAGGCCACATATTTGATGAAAGTATCCTCTTTCACCATCACTTTAGGACAGGAAGGAACCTAACACAGAAGCCTATGTTACAGCCTAAAAATGACATTAAACAAATACAGAGGTCTCATAGATTGAACAATGATTCCTGTTGATGCAACTGTTATATTATCCACTAAAAGGAATGAAAGACATGGGGTATCTCTGACAGCAGGGAATCCCAGGGACTCTTTCATTGAAACCAAAACTGCCCATACAAATTAGACTAATGTCAGCTGACAATGTAATATGTACGCTAGCATCCAGATTTTCCCTAGATGGCAGATCTATGTTGAATTTTGTTGTACTTCTCTCTGTTTAAATATATGTGATATATGGTCCATGGTCATGTGATATACGGTCCATGGTCATGTGATATACAGTCCATGGTCATGTCATATACAGTCCATGGTCATGTCATATACAGTCCATGGTCATGTGATGAACACACAGGTGCACAGCTTGTTATAATCACAGGACAGTAATCAGACATCTGCCTGGTTACCGTAAATCACATGACCATGGAATGATTTTTATCCACTAGAAGCAGAAGTCTAAGGGAGCGTTCACACTACCGTCGGTGTCCGACATGTAGTGTCCGCTCCTAGTGTCCGCTCAAAATCTGTCACGGACACTAGGAGCGGACACTAGCTGTGTCCGTGACAGCTGTCATTTATTTCAATGGGCATCGGGTGCGTTCTTTTGCACTCCGTGCCCGTCCTTTCCTGTCCTCAAGTGAAGATGTCCGACTTCTCAAGCGGACAGAAAAACCCTGCATGCAGGGTTCCTCTGTCCGCTTGAGAAGTCGGACATCTTCACTTGCGGACAGGAAAGGACGGGCACGGAGTGCAAAAGAACGCACCCGATGCCCATTGAAATAAATGACAGCTGTCACGGACACAGCTAGTGTCCGCTCCTAGTGTCCGTGACAGATTTTGAGCGGACACTAGGAGCGGACACTACATGTCGGACACCGACGGTAGTGTGAACGCCCCCTATGAGAAGTAAGCAGAAATCTAGAGAACTGCAAGTAATTGATGAAGAAAGTTTACTAGAAAATTGTGCAACATTTTATTTTACAAACAATAATATTTGTCTTTCAGTATTGGTCTGAAAGTTGCCAGTCCCTTTAATCATACATGGTGTGCACTTGGAACAGAAGCAGGCCCATAAATTGACCATGCTTATCAAGGTCCTCTGGGAACTTGAGACTGTGCACAAGCACAGTCTCTTAATGGACACTGCCGTTAACCTACTTCACGTCCAGGAATAAATTAAATACATATATATCACTGCCCATTTGCAGCTTGTTCTTCCACAGTTTATTCATGGCTAGGTAGAGTTCGTTCATCTCTCATGGCAGATCCCCTGGTGCCCCTCTGTACCCCCTGTCCATAGATGTGGAAAAAGCATTGGGTCCTGTCTAATGTAGATGGGCCAGGGGAATGTCTTTGTAAAAAGACCCTGTTACTTTATGCATCTCTTATGGCCTGAGTCCAGGTTACCAGACTCATTTCTGATCCTTTTGAGATACATAATGGCACTTGTCATTGTTGACCCCTATACTTTCTACTATATGTCCTTATAATGGAACACCTGGAGGGGACCCTTAGGGACAACCCTGATATCAGAGGCTTCATAGACAAGGCGTTCCTACTTTTTTTTTATACATCTCAAATTCAGCTGTTGCTACCCCAGTCCTCACTAGATTTTGAGCAGTTTAGCACCTTAATAATTTCAAGGAAAACTACACGAGAGCTGAACCTTGAAGGTTTCCTCCTTTTAAGTGGCTCTCAGTTGTGATTTGCAGACTGGGGACATGAAATGCCTTTTTATATTAAACTTCATGCTGTTCATAACTAAAGATCAAAAAAATTTTCAAAATTAATTTCGGGTCACATTTAATTGACTCCATTCAGTCTGAATAAATTCAGTGTGAACTGGAAATGTCCAAATTATCCTGAAAAGTTAAGTATAATAATATAAGAGGTAGAGATGAGTGAGTAGTATTCGATCGAGTAGGTATATTTGATCGAATAGTTGAATACTGAAGTCTACTCGAATTTCGAATTTTCGAATATTTCACTACTCGCTCATCTCTACTGTATACTTTTTTTTATGCCTACGTTGTCCTAGTTCCTGTCCCCTGCAAAGTTATTGGTGTAAAAAAAAGCACCAGGGAGGTGGGAGGGGAATCGAATTTTTACTGCGTTTACCGCATGGTATTCGACAGAGTACGAGTATTTTGAATACCGTAGTATTCGATCGAATACCTACTCGATCGAATACTACTCGCTCATCTCTAATAAGAGGTCTTGCAGGATTGTATCCAACTATTTCAAAAATGAATCCCTAGACAGTGTTATTAATGTCAAAGTGACCACAACATATACTGTGTGGCTATGGGTGAACAGATTAGAGTCAGTGGTAATAAACATTCTGTGTAAAAACAAACTGCACTGTTAGCTTTGTAAATATTATTTCAATTAGAAAATGATCCAATAATAATCCCTTTCTGGTGGCAGATTCCTGACGGGGATTATACACACATGGTGATGTTGGAAGAAGCAAAGTTTTTGTTCAAAAATAATTTTTTGAAATAGAAACAGGTTTGATGTTATTTTAAGGAATATATGTATATCCACCACTTCCACTGCCATGGCTACATGTGCCAGTGAGAGGGTGTTTGATTATCCTACACATTAAGGGTCGGTTCACATTAGCGTGTGTGTTCTGTCCGGTTAGAGTCCACATGGAGACCCTCCAGATGGAATACAATCGCAATTGCAAGCACATGAACGCCATAGACTATAATGGGGTCTGTGTGCTTGCTGTACACTGCCCGCACTAATGATTTGTGCAGGTAGTGCACGGCAAGCACACGGACCCCATCATAGTCTATGGGGTCCGTGTGCTTTAACTGAACAGCGCTTGCAGTTGCGTTGGTATTCTGTTTAGGGGGGTCCTCATGTGGACTCCCTCGGATGGAATACATCAGCTAATGTGAACCAGGGGTAAAGCATAACAGGCTTTCTACAAAGCTGTCAAAAAAAGCTGTTTTTGGAGCTACTTCAGGTTTGTTATATTTACCTTGTGCAGGGTAGGGTCACCAGCAGCAACAATACTATATGGAACATGATGGACAAGGTAGCAGATGTGTAATTGAGTAGGGGCAGCAGCTGTTGATTGAAAGTGCAGACTATATAGTGTTTGTAGTATTGGCAGTAGGGGTGGTAGCAGCTGCAAGAGCAATACAGAATGCAGTGGCTTAAATATCAGAGTAGCAGCGATAGCGGTTACCTCAGGGTCCAGGAACTGCTGGAGTAACCCCAGTAGGTAACAGTCCCAATTTACTTACCCGCTCCTGCTTATGGCGAATCCCTGCTCCCCATTCATGTCGCTGGGGCCCCCTGGAGGGCAGAAGGGAAAGTGGAGGCGGCTGTGAAGACCCCAGGGTATAATGATCAGAAGCCCAGGGGAGGTGAGAAACATAAAAACAGTGTTACTTACCATTTCTGTGCTTCGGCATTTGCAGGCAGTCTTTGGGCCTCTATGCAGAAACACCTGCGTTTTTCAAAAAACTGCTTTTCTGCAGCATTTTTTTCTGTAATATGTGGATGGGATAAGCCGGAATCTCATTCTCTTTGCTGGTACTGTAAGGGTCCATTCACACGGAGTAAACACGTGCTCATTTTGGCAGAATACACGTGTAAAGAATACTCGTGTAAAAATAAGACTCCCATTGACTTCAATGACATTTTTTACATGTGTAAAAACCGCGACAGACATGTGACTCTGTTGCAATATCTTGCAATAGTTGTTTACTTTTTCAAAAATTTCAATAAAAACTTTTGAATTTAAAAAAAAAAAAAAAAACGCGACAGAAAACGCCATGGAAAGTAGAGCAATTAAGGCTGTGTCGCTGGAAGTCCACAGCCAGGCTAGTGAGCAACGCACCTGAGCTCTCTTCCACTTGTCCCATTTAATCACTCCGACTAATGAAAGGCCATCGGCACTTCCAAAGTTGACGAAAAATCCCATAGGAAATTACACCCCTCCTTGCCTTATTTAAGTCAGGATTAACTGTGCAAATGCAACTACTACTAACCCCAATTAATACAGCAATCCCATCATGAAAGGGTTAAATCAATGAAATGACAGGGGTTGTAGAAATACAGCCTTAATACACAGTGTGTTGTGTGAGGAGTACTAATACTGTAGGGGTCCATTCACACAGAGGAAAATGGTGAGGAATTTCGTGTGGAATTTCAGTGTTAGCAGAAAAAGGAACCCATTGAAGTCAATGGGAGGCTTTTTTTTTTTCAGCGCTGCAATTTCACACCAGATTCCTCACCATTTTCCTCTGTGTGAATGGCCCATAAAATGCTGTGTTCTTTTCTGCTGCATTGCCACATACAGTGGGGCAAAAAAGTATTTAGTCAGTCACCAATAGTGCAAGTTCCACCACTTAAAAAGATGAGAGGCGTCTGTAATTTACATCATAGGTAGACCTCAACTATGAGAGACAAAATGAGAAAACATCCAGAAAATCACATTGTCTGATTTTGTAAGAATTTATTTGCAAATTATGGTGGAAAATAAGAATTTGGTCACCTACAAACAATCAAGATTTCTGGCTCTCACAGACCTGTAACTTCTTCTTTAAGAGTCTCCTCTTTCCCCCACTCATTACCTGTAGTAATGGCACCTGTTTAAGCTTGTTATCAGTATAAAAAAGACACCTGTGCACACCCTCAAACAGTCAGACTCCAAACTCCACTATGGTGAAGACCAAAGAGCTGTCAAAGGACACCAGAAACAAAATTGTAGCCCTGCACCAGGCTGGGAAGACTGAATCTGCAATAGGCAACCAGCTTGGATTGAAGAAATCAACTGTGGGAGCAATAATTAGAAAATGGAAGACATACAAGACCACTGATAATCTCCCTCGATCTGGGGCTCCACACAAAATCTCACCCCGTGGGATCAAAATGATCACAAGAACGGTTAGCAAAAATCCCAGAACCACGCGGGTTGACCTAGTGAATGAACAGCAGAGAGCTGGGACCAATGTAACAAAGCCTACCATCAGTAACACACTACGCCGCCAGGGACTCAGATCCTGCAGTGCCAGACGTGTCCCACTGCTTAAGCCAGTACATGTCTGGGCCCGTCTGAAGTTTGCTAGAGAGCATTTGGATGATCCAGAAGAGTATTGGGAGAATGTCCTATGGTCTGATGAAACCAAACTGGAACTGTTTGGTAGAAACACAACTTTTTGTATTTGGAGGAAAAAGAATACTGAGTTGCATCCATCAAACACCATACCTACTGTAAAGCATGGGGGTGGAAACATCATGTTTTGGGGCTGTTTCTCTGCAAAGGGGCCAGGACGACTGATCCAGGTACATGAAAGAATGAATGGGGCCATGTATCGTGAGATTCTGAGTGCAAACCTCCTTCCATCAGCAAGGGCATTGATGAACGTGGCTGGGTCTTTCAACATGACAATGATCCAAAGCACACCGCCAGGGCAACGAAGGAGTGGCTTTGTAAGAAGCATTTCAAGGTCCTGGAGTGGCCTAGCCAGTCTCCAGATCTCAACCCTATAGAAAACCTTTGGAGGGAGTTGAAAGTCCGTGTTGCCAAGCGACAGCCCCAAACCATCACTGCTCTAGAGGAGATCTGCATGGAGGAATGGGCCAACATACCAACAACAGTGTGTGCCAACCTTGTGAAGACTTACAGAAAACGTTTGACCTCTGTCATTGCCAACAAAGGATATATAACAAAGTATTGAGATGAATTTTGTTACTGACCAAATACTTATTTTCCACCATAATTTGCAAATAAATTCTTACAAAATCAGACAATGTGATTTTCTGGATTTTTTTTTCTCATTTTGTCTCTCATAGTTGAGGTCTACCTATGATGTAAATTACAGACGCCTCTCATCTTTTTAAGTGGTGGAACTTGCACTATTGGTGACTGACTAAATACTTTTTTGCCCCACTGTAAATGGATTTTCTGGGAGGGAAAAAAAATGCTGCAGAAATGTTGCCTTCTACAGTACCAGCAAAGTAAGGGTAAGTTCACACAGGGTTTTTGGTCTGGAACCTGAGGCAGAGGCCTCAGACCAAAGTACGGGGTAGCTGCGACCAGTCGCGCACTCCGCTCCAGATTAGGCCCAAATGAATGGGCCTAATCGGGAGGGAGAAAATAACTGACCGGCTCCCCATTGATTTCAATGGGAGCCGTCTTTTTGCTCAGGATTTTGAGGTGGATACGGCCTCAAAATCCTGACCAAAAAACCCTGTGTGAACTTACCCTAAGGGTAAGTTCAGACGGAGTATTTTTGACTGGTCCAAAATACGAGTAGCTGCGACTGAATGCTGGTTCACTGGACCAGCATCCAGTTGCACACGCCTCTCTGGATTAGGCCCAATGAATAGGCCTAGTCGGGAGGAGGGAGTGTCTTCAGGTCGAATCGCGAGGCGAAACGGCCTGAAGAATAAGCATCTCGCTTCTGACCAGCTCCCATCTTTTTGGTCAGGATTTTGAGGCGAATACGGCCTCAAAATCCTGACCAAAATACTCTGTCTGAACTTACCCTAAATGAGATTTTGGCTAAACCCATCCACACACTACTGAAAAAGCTGTGTTTTAGAAAAATGCAATGTGTCAATTTTATCTTTGGAAACAAGTGTTTTCCCTATAGATTTAATGAAGGAAGAAAAACCACTGAGAAAAACACATTAGTTTTAGCTGCATTTTGCTACGTGGGGCTTTAGCCTCCACATTGCAAAAATGCTGTATTTTGATTACTGTGGAAAGGCAGCAGAAAAAAATCGTGGCATTTTACAGTACCAGAAAAGGGAATGATATTTTGGTTAACCCCATCCACACATTACAAAAAAAAAACCACTGCCACATTTTAGAAAACACAGTGAGTCAATTATGCCTTTGGAAATGCGAGTATTTTCCCTATAGATTTAGTATGGGGAAAAAAACTGCAGAAAAATATCCAGCAAAAACGCAAAGAAAATTTCTGTGGGGTCCACAGCTAAAAAATGCAACAAAAGCACAATGTATTTTTCAGCCATTTGTGGATGGGATTAAAGAGAATATGCTTCACTTTGATGGTGCTGTATACCGCAGGGTTTGTTTCTGCAATATGGGGCCTTAGCTTCTGCCAATGTATTAATTGTTCCAAAATGCTGGTCTTCAATGCCGTTGTTCAGATGATAGGTGCTCTTTAACTCCTAGCAACTCGTTTTCAGTACACTGAATGTCCCTCCTGGGTATTCTCCTATACTTCTCAGGGGTGTAGAGTGATGCAAATGTTACACATATGAAAATTCATTTGTTAGTACAGTAAACAAATGTTAATTAGAAATAAACTTGGTGCCCAAATAAATCATATATGTGAGCTTGAAGACAGATGACCATTAATGTACACCAGTGAGACTGGCACTAGATTCATACTAGCATTGGCTATCCATTGGTTTGGTCCATTGGATGACCAGGAAAAGAGACAGAAGGACCACTGAAATAGCAGTTACATACAGAGCCCGATAGACCCCATTGAATATTATTGGATCTGTCAGTTGTTCATTGTTTTAAAACTGGAATTGGAGAATGACAAACCTATGTAAGCAGGAAATTTTTGTCCGCCAATTTCAAGTGGACATTGGACAGAGACTCAGATGTAATTTCAATGTAATCTTAGGCTGAAGCCCCACACTGTGGAAAGGCAGCTTTTTTTTTGCAGATTTTGCTGCAGTTTTTTGAGCCAAAGCCAAGAATGGCTATTAATGTAATGAGAAATATATAGGAAATTGTTATACTGTTATCTTCTGCTCAATCCACTCCAGGCTTTGGCTCAAAAAAATCCAACAAAATCTGCAACTAAAAAAGCTGCGTTTCTGTAATGTGGGGCCTTTGCCTAAGGGGACATTCACACGGAGTAAATTGGCGCTGATTCTGGCACGAAAACTCGCGGCAGAATCAGCTCTGAAATCAGCGCCACTTTACTCTGTGTGAATGCCCCCTTAGGGTCCATTCACATGGAATTTTTTGGCGAGGAATTTGGCAAGTAAAAAATCTGCTTCAGGAATTAGGAAATTTGCCAATTTCACGTGGATTTTTTCCAATTCCACATGGAGTTTCTGCCTCCCATTGACTGCGTTGGTTTTTGCAGGTGGAAACTGCCTGAAGGAAGCTTTTTTTTTCTGCTAGTGGAAAAAAAAAGCTAGCAGAACCTATAGAACTCTATGGGGAGGCGTTTTTTCCACGTGGATTCTGACACGGACTCAGCGCCAAAATCCTCGCCAAAAAACTCTGTGAATGGACCCTTAAGCAGCAAATTGTGGGAGCAACAAAATTCATACTAGCAGTCATGAAGATATGTAGATGATTTAGTTCCCTGTCAGTGGGGTCACTGATGTATTTCATATAAAAGAAAATATGAACTTTTAGAACTGTCTAGTATTTAAATGAACCCTTTACTTACCCATATTCCAGACAAAAATGTTATTTATTCCTAATTGTTATGAAAAGCAGGAAACATGGACATCAGAAAATAAGTCAAAAACATGTTAGTTCAGGTCAGCCAAGCTGAGGTTGGGCCAGTAGATATGACACATATGGGCCAGGTGATATGATACACATGCTCAGTATGCTCAGTTCCCCTTAGAACTACGCTCCGGAGGGAGCTCTACTGCGCACGCGCCGGATTTGAACCAAGCCCACCAGAAGAAGAGGAAGATCAAGGCGGGGAAGAGCCAGGACCGGAGGGCGTTGCCGAAAGAAGACAAAGGCATGACAGAAGATGACGTTGGACAGTGCACGATTGCCCACCGTGCATAGTAAGAATAATTTGCATATTCATTTTTATGGTTTTATTTTAAAACGGGGGGGGGGGGGGATTAAAATAAGATTAGCAGTGCCTGAATAGCACATATTCAGGCATATGATGTTCTCATACAGCATAATTTTGCTGATAGAGCCCCTTTAAAGTGAGTCTACCATGTCCCCAAGTGTATTCAACCACCATGTTACAGAACACATCACAGTGAGAAACATCATTGCTTTGTTATGTATGTCACTCTTCTGGATTTTAAGAAAGATCATTTTGAACTTTTATGTGAATGAGACAGTTGATGTACTGGGGATGCAACATCAGTTCCCTAGACTACCCTTGCCACTCAGACATCTACCATCTGCCAGCTCCACCCTCTGTAGGGAGAGTTGATCTTCCCACTGCTATGACATTACCCATCCTACTTCTCCTACTTCGGCAGCAAGAGTAGTGCTCCCAGGGCTGAAGCCCACCTCCAGTCCACCTATTGCCTTATATACATGAGACATCAAAGCTGTTTTTCTCCAAATTTACGAAAGTGACATATATAACAAAGATATGTTATTTATCACCCTTATGTGCTCTGTAACATGGTGGTGGCAACTGAATATGTTTTCTGCAGTGCAGATTACACTTCATTGAAAAGTAGACTTAGTCTATGAATGGTGGACAGCTTCTGTGACCAAACCAGAAGGTACATTACTGTACTGTAAGCTAAATTCTGGGAAGAAAAAGTCACAGAATGGGAGCCTAGGTGGGAGGAAATGATACCCAAGCCTAGATGTATAGTTCAAGAGTGGCGGCACTGCAAGCCCAGGAACCCTGATTTTCCACTCCAAAAATGTTTAAAAATCTTCAACCAAGCTGGTGTTCACAAAGGGCTTTTGTCAATTGAGCCATGCTGCAGCCTCCACCAGTAGACGTTGAAGGTTCGGCATGGTCCAGTGACCACTGGACTCTATCACCAGATGTAGACCATATATCTCAAAGGGATTTTACCATCTCAGGATTTCAGCTGCCCTCCTGTCTCCTCTACCCTCCACTTTCTGGTTTTTGACTCAGGTTTTGTTGTAATCTGCACATTTATCTCTGAATTTACATCCAAGGTGAACTATTCTAGCACTTTTCAGGGAGCAGCAGCTGAAATCAATTTGCAGAGAGAGGGAGAAAAGAGAATGTACATTGCAAAGAGCAGGGACTGAGCCATCAGTCCAAAAAGAGAGTATATAACTAAGGTAACCAGCTGTAAACATAGAGGAGGAACTTTTAGCTGTATCTGCCAAATAATGGGTTCTGTGTGCTTGCACTGCCCACACAAATGATTCTATGTGTGCTTTTACAGCTCAGCGCTTCAATTGCTTTTGTATTCTGTTCGGAGGGGTCTCCATGCGGACTCCTTCCAGACGGAATACGAAAGCAAATGTGAACCAACCCTTACACACACAGATGATGACTAATCTCATCTTGGGCTTCTTCTTACACAATGTTAATAATTCTTATACTCTTATACCAGATTTGACAGTACTACACTCTGGTATATAGCGGAAAATATTTTGATAATATTTCCTTTTACATAATATGAAATGCAATGCAGAGAAACAGTCGGCCTTTAATTCACAGCCTTCATAGTGGTTTCAGGAAATCATTGCATTAGGAGTCCCTACAAGACAGCTGTCAGCATGCAGCCATAGGGCACCAATCTGTTACTGATTGTTTCTTCTTACACATATATATTACACAGCTTTTAAAGGAGGTCATGTTCTCATCTTTTGTTTTAATTTCTAGGAAAGTTATTCAAACTTTTGTCAGAAATATAATCTGCTTTGTTAGTAAATAATAAGATGAACAACAGTTCAACAAATAAGGAAGATGGCAACTTAGTATTTATATATTACTAGAGGCTGCAGCAAACCCCCTGCATTGCTAAAGGGCCAACTATGCATAAAACGTGGATGCAATGAATTCAAATCCAGAGTTTAGGGTAAAATGTGTCTATATCTGCCTGAAGCTTATGTATGGGTTGAGCATTGTAACAAAAGCCCTCTCTGTCATCTGTTTCTGGGCCAGCCACCATAGCTGAGAACTATCCTAGCAATACTGATTGACTGAGAGCAGTTGTTTTTCAAAAACTATATCAAAATGGGCATAACTAGAGATGAGCGAACAATGTTCTATCGAACACATGTTCGATTGGATATCAGGGTGTTCGCCATGTTCGAATCGAATCGAACACCGCGTGGTAAAGTGCGCCAAAATTCGATTCCCCTCCCACCTTCCCTGGCGCCTTTTTTGCACCAATAACAGCGCAGGGGAGGTGGGACAGGAACTACGACACCGGGGGCATTGAAAAAAAATGGAAAAAGTCATTGGCTGCCGAAATCAGGTGACCTTCATTTTAAACGAATAGTGGATTTCAAATCCGGGTCATATGAGAATGTGAACTTTGTGACTATGAGACAGGGATAGCTGTACAGGCAGGGATAGCTAGGGATAACCTTTATTTAGGGGGGAATGTTATTAAAAATAACTTTTTGGGGCTCTATCGGGTGTGTAATTGTGATTTTTGTGAGATAAACTTTTTCCCATAGGGATGCATTGGCCAGCGCTGATTGGCCGAATTCCGTACTTTGGCCAATCAGCGCTGGCTCTGCTGGAGGAGGCGGAGTCTAAGATCGCTCCACACCAGTCTCCATTCTGGTCCGACCTTAGACTCCGCCTCCTCCAGCAGAGCCAGCGCTGATTGGCCGAATTCCGTACTCTGGCCAATCAGCGCTGGCCAGTGCATTCTATTGGCGTGATGAAGCAGTGCTGAATGTGTGTGTTTAGCTCAACTACTCCACCGGCGTAGTTGAGCTAAACACACACATTCAGCACTGCTTCATCACGCCAATAGAATGCATTGGCCAGTGCTGATTGAAGCAGAGCTGAATCTGTGTGCTTAGCTCAACTACTCCACCGGCATAGTTGAGCTAAACACACACATTCAGCACTGCTTCATCACGCCAATAGAATGCATTGGCCAGTGCTGATTGAAGCAGAGCTGAATCTGTGTGCTTAGCTCAACTACTCCACCGGCGTAGTTGAGCTAAACACACACATTCAGCACTGCTTCATCACGCCAATAGAATGCATTGGCCAGTGCTGATTGAAGCAGAGCTGAATCTGTGTGCTTAGCTCAACTACTCCACCGGCGTAGTTGAGCTAAGCACACACATTCAGCACTGCTTCATCACGCCAATAGAATGCACTGGCCAGCGCTGATTGGCCAGAGTACGGAATTCGGCCAATCAGCGCTGGCTCTGCTGGAGGAGGCGGAGTCTAAGATTGCTCCACACCAGTCTCCATTCTGGTCCGACCTTAGACTCCGCCTCCTCCAGCCGAGCCAGCGCTGATTGGCCGAATTCCGTACTCTGGCCAATCAGCACTGGCTAATGCATTGTATTGGCATGATGAAGCAGTGCTGAATGTGTGTGTTTAGCTCAACTACACCGGTGGAGTAATTGAGCTAAGCACACAGATTCAGCTCTGCTTCAATCAGCGCTGGCCAATACATTCTATTAGCTTGATGAAGCAGAGTGTGCACAAGGGTTCAAGCGCACCATCAACTCTGATGTAGCAGAGCCAAGTGTGCACAAGGGTTCAAGTGCACCCTTGGCTCTGATGTAGCAGAGCCGAGGGTGCACAAGGGTTCAAGTGCACCCTCGGCTCTGCTACATCAGAGACGAGGGTGCGCTTGAACCCTTGTGCAGCCTCGGCTCTGCTACATCAGAGCCGAGTGTGCGCTTGAACCCTTGTGCACACTCTGCTTCATCAAGCTAATAGAATGCATTGGCCAGCGCTGATTGAAGCAGAGCTGAATCTGTGTGCTTAGCTCAACTACTCCACCGGTGTAGTTGAGCTAAACACACACATTCAGCACTGCTTCATCACGCCAATAGAATGCATTGGCCAGCACTGATTGGCCAGAGTACGGAATTCGGCCAATCAGCGCTGCCTCTGCTGGAGGAGGCGGAGTCTAAGGTCGGACCAGAATGGAGACTGGTGTGGAGCGATCTTAGACTCCGCCTCCTCCAGCAGAGCCAGCGCTGATTGGTCGAGTTCCGTACTCTGGCCAATCAGCGCTGGCCAATGCATTCTATTAGCCTGATGAAGTAGAGCTGAATGTGTGTGCTTAGCACACACATTCAGCTCTACTTCATCGGGCTAATAGAATGCATTGGCCAATCAGCGCTGGCCAATGCATTCTATTAGCGTGAACTGAGTTTGCACAGGAGTTCTAGTGCACCCTCGGCTCTGCTACATCAGATTGCTACATCTGATGTAGCAGTGCCGAGTGTGCATCAGATGTGTAGTTGAGCAGAACTGGCTCAGCACTGCTAAGTCTCTGCATTCGCATAGGAATGCATTGGCCAGCCTTCGGCCAATCAGCGCTGGCTCTGCCGGAGGAGGCGGAGTCTAAGGTCGGACCTGAATGGAGACTGGTGTGGAGCGATCTTAGACTCCGCCTCCTCCAGCAGAGCCAGCGCTGATTGGTCGAGTTCCGTACTCTGTCCAATCAGCACTGGCCAATGCATTTCTATGAGGAAAAGTTAGCTTGCGAAAATCGCAAACTGACAGGGATTTCCATGAAATAAAGTGACTTTTATGCCCCCAGACATGCTTCCCCTGCTGTCCCAGTGTCATTCCAGGGTGTTGGTATCATTTCCTGGGGTGTCATAGTGGACTTGGTGACCCTCCAGACACGGATTTGGGTTTCCCCCTTAACGAGTTTATGTTCCCCATAGACTATAATGGGGTTCGAAACCCATTCGAACACTCGAATAGTGAGCGGCTGTTCGAATCGAATTTCGAACCTCGAACATTTTAGTGTTCACTCATCTCTAGGCATAACCAAATGTCTTTTCCAGCTAGGTGCAGGGCAGAATACATAGCACACATAACACATAGCAGTTTTGATAGGGGTATACTGGTAACTCATAGCACCCATAGTTTTTTTTTATAGTATTTTCATTTATTGTCACTGCATTAGCACTTTAGAAAGACTGAATGCCCACATTGAGTGTGTGGGACAAACTTCAATACTAGGAAATTTCAGAATCTGACACATACTCATGTTTCCTTTAAATGTTCAGAGATATCCAAATCATAATGAATATGTTAGTGACATTAATTATCATAAATCCTACTAATATTATAAATGTGTAAGTTTGTTTGTTTGTTACTTGATCATGCAAAAACAGCTGAACGGATTTGGATGAAATTTGGCACAAAGATAGCTTATATCCTCGATTAACACATAGGCTACTTTTTATCCCAGTAAATGACATGGCTTCACGACTCTTATGAATGTATGTTTATATACTATATATACGGCTCTTGCAAGCAGGAGAATCAGCTAATTGGAGCTAATTGCTGATAAAGCCAGGTCTGTTATCTCTCTATGTAAACACACAGATAACACTGATTCCATTGTGAACAAGCATTTGCATATTATCTGATCTGCTCCAGTCCAGAGACACTGACATGGGAAAACCACCTTCCAAATTGTCAGTTTACCTATTTTAAACATGCCGGGAAAAAGAAAATCTAATTTGTCCTAAAATTCTAAAACAACAAGAGCTATGAAGGTAGCTAGACATTAACAGAGTTCTCTTCATTATATGACATCCCAGCCAGCTGCTGAGATGCCGGAACAATCACAGGCACGGCGTGAGGAACACGTTCAGCAGCAGTACAGCTGGAGAGCTGCCAAAACGCCGGAGCAGGCGTATAATTTTGCTTAATATAGGCAGATCATCGACTCCAACAACATGCAGACGAAGTCGCAGTCAGAGGCTAGTGGTCAAACATATGTTTTATCTAAAACATGGAAATATTTGTTAATTGAACATGTCACGGTATTATTTAACTATACATCTCTTGTAGAGAACCAAAAATGGTTTACAATGAAATGCTATGGTCCAAATTTACTATTGTTGTTACAACTAGATACTGGTGTAAATGTGCCACGTTTAACCCCTTCCTACTGGTGACATTTTGATATTTATTTTTTGTTTTTGACTCCCCACCTTCCATACTGTATAATGTTTTAAGTTTTCTGTTCACAGAGCCATATGAGGGCTTAATGTTTGCAGGACAAAGTTTTCTTTATAATGGTACCATTATTATTCTGTACAACGTACTGGGAATAATTTTTATTAGTCTGTAGATTGGGCATTTTTGGGAGCAAGGATGCCTTGTGTGCATGTGTTTCACTGTTATTTTTAACTTTTATACGTATTCTATTAATATGTAACTATTTATATAGTTTTTTTTAGAAGAATATAGAAGTATATGCCACGAATCCTGAGAGCCTTCAATAGGCTACCTGCTGTCTTTGATTTAGGCGCCAGGGACCTTAATGTCAGTGATCAGTGTGGACGCTGACCATGGGGGTTAGCACTAGGTCTAGGATGTATAATACAGCAGAGACCTCTATGGTGGCTGCCATATATGAAAACTGAGTACTATTACAGTGGATGTTGGGAAGGGGTTAAGACACTTGTTTGGCACATCTATGGCACAATGTTTGGGCTAAAAATGGGTGAGTGGGGTCTCTCATAAAAGGGTACGTGCGCAGACTGGCAGACTTCAGTGAAGGGGTTGTGGTTTTGGGTGGTGATTTTAACTTCGTCCTGGACCCTCAGGTTGACTCCTCCCCCCCGCGTCCCTCCCACGCTCCCTCACAATTGCGCCGCTTATTGTCGGCCCTTCATAATTCCCAATTGGTTGATGTTTGGCGTATCCTACACCCTCAGGGTCGGGATTATACTTACTTTTCCCCGGCTCATAACTCGCATAGTCGCATTGACTTTTTTTTGACCAGCAATCACGCCCTCTCTTGGTCCCCGACAGTCCGTATTGACTCGGCTCTTTGGTCAGACCACGCCCCTGTCCATTTAACTTTGGACATCCCTGGTTTGTTGCGGCGCCCTTTCAACTGGCGCTTGAACGAGGGCCTTTTGAAAGATATCCCTTGTAAGGAGGCTGTCGGGGAGACCATCCGGAATTTTTGGCTGGATCATGCTTCTGATCCTACTTCTCTCCCTATGCAGTGGGAGGCTTTGAAGTGCGTGGTGAGGGGGGTTCTTATCCAGCATGGCGCTCGTCTCAAGAGAGAGCGAGCCGTTGGGGTTGCCACCCTTCTGAACCGGATCCATGATCTGAGTTGTCTCATAAACTGTCCGGCTCCCGCTCCACCTATACGAAGCTTCTTAATGCTAGGGAGGAACTTCGCGCCCTCTTAGACGGGAAATATCTGTGCTTCCGGGACCGTGTTAAAAAACATTATTATGAGTTTGCTGATAAATGTGGTCGGTCGTTGGCTCGTCGTCTTCACCCGCGAGATTCCCCTGCGTACGTTCCGCGTTTGCGTGCGGATTCGGGTGGTCTTGTTCATAATCCCTCTGACATTGCCGCGGGGTTCCGCTCGTTTTATTCGGACTTGTATAATATTCGCGGCCATTACGCCGATCTGGATCCGTCCGTGCTTAGAGATAAGATCCGTCAATATGTTTCTGACACTGCTCTCCCTTCCCTCTCTTGTTCTGACGCGGAGGCTCTTGAGACGCCGTTTTCGTTGGAGGAAGTTGCCGCGGTAATCCAGTCCACACCTGCGGGTAAGGCGCCGGGTCCCGACGGGTTCACCGCTCGTTTTTTTAAATGCTTCAGCTCTCTCCTTTCCCCGGATCTGACGCGGGTGTTCAATAGTGTGGGGGACTCGTCTCCGTTCTCCGCACAATCCCTGTCTGCTCTGATCACTGTGATTCCTAAGCCTGGTAAGGATCCTGTGTGTCCGGGGAGTTACCGGCCTATCTCCTTAATTAACATTGATGCGAAATTATATGCGAAATTGTTGGCAAATCGTCTTTCTCCCTTCATGCCCGCTTTGGTTCACAGTGATCAGGTTGGCTTTATCCCGGGTCGGGAGGCGCGCGATAATGTATGCAAAACTGTTTTAGCCATTTCGGTCGCCCGCTCCTCTGGGGTTCCTCTTTGTTTGCTTTCGCTTGATGCTGAAAAGGCGTTCGATCGCATCCACTGGGGATTTCTTAGGGAGACCCTCGCACAGATCGGGGTTGGCTCGGGTTTTTTGGGCAAGATCTTGGCTCTCTATGGGACTGCGTCGGCGCGTGTTCGGGTGAATGGCGTTATTTCAGATCCCTTTCCGGTTCGTAACGGTACCCGCCAAGGTTGCCCCCTCTCGCCGTTGCTTTTTGCCTTGGTGATGGAACATCTGGCGGTTGCACTGCGCCGTTGCCCTGATGTTCATGTTATACAGCTAGGATCCCGCATGGTTAAAGCGGCCCTGTATGCGGACGACCTTTTGCTGTACGTTTCGGAACCGCGGGTATCGTTTCTGGCGGTCTTGCGTGAATTTTCCCGTTTTGGTGCCCTTAGTAATTTTAAGGTCAACTTATCTAAGAGTGAGGCCCTTAATGTTTCGCTTCCCTCTCCCGAGGCTGAATTCTTGGCACAGTCTTTCCCTTTCAGGTGGCAACCTTCCTCCTTCACATACTTGGGGATTCACATTTCCCCTGATCCTTCTTTCCTGTTCCAATTTAATTATATTCCGCTTTTGGATACCATTGCTGCTGATCTACGCTCTTATGGCGCCCGTCTCCCCTCCTGGTTTAGCCGAATTCATGCCCTTAAGATGGATGTCCTCCCTCGGTTCCTGTATTTATTCCAGGCCCTTCCCATCCCTCTCCCACGCGCTTTTTTAGCTCGGGTACAATCTCTGTTTGGGAAGTTTGTGTGGGGTTCCTCCCGGAGCAGACTTGGGTTTAGTACCTTGGTCCGGCGTAAGTGCAGGGGAGGTGTTGGCCTCCCGGATGTGCGCCTTTACTATCGGGCCTCGGTCTTGCTTCGTTTGTTTGACTGACAGTTCCGTCGCCGTGATAAGCAGTGGGTCTCCATTGAATTCGATCTGATCTCGTCCTCTCTGTCCTCTTGGCCGTGGATTCCACCGCACTTTCGTCCTAAATCCCCTGGTCTTTACATTCTCCCTTCGCATTTCCTGAAAGTGTGGGATCTGGTTTGTTCCTCTGGCCGCTTGGCCCGTGTCCCGGGCCCGTTGACCCCCCTCTTTGACAATCCTATGTTCCCCCCTGGCTGTTCGGCTGACCGGTTCCTTTGTTGGAACAGATTGGATGGTACCTGTCTTCAGGAGGTGGCGGGCGATTCCCCGCTTCTTCCTTTTGCCCAGCTATGTAGCGCTCACCCTGACTTGCGACTCTCCTGGTTGGAGTACGCCCAACTTCAGTCCTTTCTGCAGCGGTTCTCGCTCATCTCTCGCCTCTCTCCTCCTGCCTTGGCTTTAGAATCCCATGTCAGGCGACGGACCTCTCCTCCTCGTGCCCTTTCACTGTTGTATGACGTTCTCCTCTCAGATGTTACTGCGGAACTCCCTTCATACGTTGCCGCCTGGAATGCTGATCTTCCTGCGAGTCTGTCATCTGCGGATTGGGACAGGTCCTTCCTGCTCTCTCATAAGATGGCCCTCCCGTGTAGCGCTCAGGAGAGGAACTATAAAATTCTGTCCCGGTGGTATAGGTGTCCAGTGCTCCTTCATAGGATTTTTCCTGTTGTTTCGGACTCATGTTGGCGCTGTGGTTCCGCTAGGGGTACTATGCTGCACATTTGGTGGGATTGTGACGTTCTGCGCCCTTTCTGGGATGCGGTGTTTTCTTTATATTCCAGGGTCAGTGGGCGTTCGGTGGCTGTCTCTCCTCAGCTGGCTCTTCTGTCGGTCATCCCTGGCCGTCTGTCGGAGATTAAGAAGGACCTTCTGGGGCACTTTCTCACGACCGCCAGGGCTGTTATTCCTAGACGCTGGCGCAGCCCTACTCCCCCTTCCATGCTTGACTTCCTCCAGGAGTTCCTTCTTATTCAGCGGATGGAGACTTTGGTGGCGGAGGACTCTCCCGCTTATCCCAGGTTTGAACTTCAATGGCGTCCCTGGGTTATGTTCCGGGAATCGTCTGCCTTCTCTACTGCCTTCTCATGAGTGTCGCTTGGCCGCTTCTTTTCTTTCTCCTTCTTCTCCTTGATTTTCTTGTCTTATTTGTGGTCTCTCCGTCCTTGTCTTGTGTTTGTTTGCTTGTTTTGTGTCCCTCTCTTATTCCCCTTTTCTTTCTCTTGTTGGGCTGTATTTGGTATGTATGGAGGGGGGTCTTTTTGGCTTCCCTGCCCGCTGACTTGTATGCTCCTGCATTATTGCTCGACTGTATTCTTTTGTTTGTTCTGTTTTTTTATTGAAAAATCTTTAATAAAACCCGTTTAAGCATAAAAGGGTACGTGGGATAAAAACACTAAAATGCATTAAATAAATTTGTGTCTCAATTCTGTCTCAAAGTAAACTAAACTAAACTAAAATATTTAAGATTAGACTAATGTAAAGACCGACCACAGTAAAGATTGGCACAGACTGTCTAACTTTACACTATAAAACTATTTGTAAACTGGGCCACTATAGTTATAAGGTAAAACATATATTAGCCAATTAAATAAAAATTATTTTACACC